>NW_023503493.1:20739871-21376025 GCF_014529535.1 Bradysia coprophila | reverse complement strand
ACACATTGTGAAGAATGTGTTTTGATTGTTTATCATACAATAAGTGAGTGTTAGCAGATCCAGCTGGTGCTCATTCTGCATATGAAAAATATTTACAGGCTGTATGTATGAAGAGTATGCGTTAGATTCTGAATTGGAGTATTATCCATACTTAAGCATATCACACAATCCGCATACCGCTTTGGCTAGAATTGCAGACTAACCAATCATTATTTAATTTAACTGTATTTGAGAACGTCCTATAAAAACGTGAAAGGTTTTTTTCTCAGTGCTTCTTTATTTAAGAAATTTCCAACGAAACAAAATTCAATGATGTACTCTACACACACTGAAATTAAGGAAATCTCCAATCCTTTTATTGAGATTTCAGCTTTTCATAGTAAAAATATACCTATGGCCGCAGATAGCTATCATACAATTTACATTTAGATTAAATTTCAAGTCGAAACTTCCGCTGTATGTGCACTTATCTCAACAGTATGCGAGACATTATAGTAATTTGAACAGTTCACCGATAAGTCTTTTAATCAGTACAGGTATTTTGTTTATCATGTTCGAAGTGAATAACTCAGATTCAAAATTATGATTTTTCACATTTCTATACATATATTATGGGTCGTCGTAATTTTACTAAAATCTGATATCCACAAGGCCATCTTCAATATTAATGGTTGATATCTTAAAACCATAGAGATTGGTTCGTTATACCTATAAGTTATGATGTACAGAAGAATATGAAAGATGGAAAATTGCGCGTGGCAAGTGGTTTTTAGCCCCGTACGAAGTACGAAGAGGCTTATAGGATTACGATGCCGTGTGTAATTGATGGAATTCGAAGCAGACGGTAAGGGCAAAGTGTTTGCCTATGTTCATAGATAACGAATCCGCAATAAAAATTTTGTCTGTCCGTCTGTCCTTCTGTCCGTCTGTCCGTCTGTCCGTCTGTCCGTCTGTCCGTCTGTCCGTCTGTCCGTCTGTCCGTCTGTCACGTCGATATCATGAGTAAATCAAATCCGATTTCAAAATTATTTTTTTTCCCTGAAAGGTAGTTGAAATAGTGAGGCTAAGTTCGAAGATGGGCGATTTTGGGTCGACCCCTCCAGAGCTGGGGCCCCATAAGTGCTTTAACGTTTTCCAAAGATTTCTCTGGCCATTTAAAGGCTACACATGTAAGTGATATATCAAATGAAAGGTATTTACAATACCTATCCACAAAAAAAAAGTTTATGGAAATTGGATGACCGACTCGTGAGTTAGACCCCTTGGTGTGAACTAGGTACAGGACGGCAATCCGTTTTTGCTTGTAGGTTAGTCAAATTTGAACGGATTTAGATGGATTTTGATTTATTAGATAGGTATTGACCGTACCAATCAGGGAAAAAAAAGTTTATGAAATTCGGTTTACCGGAGCGTGAGCTAGGTCTCTTGGAGTGAGCTTATATGTGGCTACTCGGCCGTACAGTGAAGGTGGTGTTTTTTGTTAATATCTCGAGTAAAATTTAACCGAATTTCATGAATTTTTTTTTGTTTGAAAGGTACTAATGAATGTAAAGCAGCCGTTGTACTTTCCACCTCCTAACAAAATGGCCGTCGGCCGCCATTTTGGATTTTTGTAAAATCAATATAAATAGGTGAAAATGATAATTCCAAAATCACTGATCAGTGGGAAGTGTAGTTTGTGTTACTTTTGAAAGGAACGTCGTACGGGGCTTCGTAATTTTTAAGACGTACACATTGTATAAGAATTTTACGACGTTTACGGGCGCAATAGGCTTACGGTAAGAGTAGGGCGACGGACGAAGTAGGGTCACGTGCGCAATAGATGTACGGGTTTGTACGGGGCTCAGTCGCAGCAAACGCTCCGACTGTTCTGACGGCTCGTTTTGGGATGCTTTTGTTCAATATTCGTTTTCTGAATTCAGCAGAATAGATGCTGAAACATTCTGAAGCACCAAAATTTAATTTAGTAAACAAATAACTCAAAGGATGTCAGATCCATAAAATTCAGTAATCAGTTCTGTACAATGACAAGTGAACAAATTTAGAGAAAAAAAGTGCGTCAACCGAGAATCGAACTCGGATCAACTGCTTGGAAGGCAACTATGCTGACCATTACACCATTGACGCTGCATGAACGGTGCGCATTAAGCACCCGTGAAATTTATTTAAAAATTCTAATCGCAGAGAGCTAGAAAAAAAGTGATGCAACGAATTTCTATGTTGATTGAACACGCAATGCAACATATATTTTGAGCTCTATTCCCGATATGACGAGGCTTGTTGATAAATTATCCACTTGCAAACTCAATTTAAATTAAAAATTTCTCAATAAATAAAGAAAAAAAAATGTGCGTCAACCGAGAATCGAACTCGGATCAACTGCTTGGAAGGCAACTATGCTGACCATTACACCATTGACGCGCTGATAAGTAGGAGACAAATCCACGAACAACATTTTTGTAAATATATATTACGAACCAACGAATCTATTTTACAATCACTCAATTAAATTAATACAGCTGCTTTCTCGGGTCAATCTCTTCTTTATTATCTCGAAAGATAACTTAAATTCACCGTATATGTTAACATATGTATTTAGTTGAAGAAAAAAAAAACCTGTGTTTGAGTTATACGTTGTGTTATTCTGTTGTTAGTTTATAACATATGTATCCACGTCTAACAAGATCGTCTCATATAATGGTTTAACACAATTATTAACAAATTGGGCCCTTTATGGGTAGGTCAGGTCCCTTGACTGACTGAATTTCTCACAAATTAATATATTCACTGTTTTTTATTGTTATTATTATACACATTCCTTCTATTTTCATTGTTAAACTATTACCGATTTAGAAAACACAGTCTCCCTAAAACTAAGACTTGAACTATCGTTTTGAAGATAAGATGAAGACTATAAACAGAGAGAATTATGATATAAAAGTTAAAGCACCCATGCTTAAGTCCTATTATCTACTAGAAAATACACAAAAAATGGCCATTGAATAAAAATAACAATCAAACTTGTATAAATCACACTCGTTGAAAGTTTCCTATTTTTATTCGCATTTGTTAACAAGCAACTATCAAAAAAAAAACGGGAAAGGTCTCAAAAAAGAAGTAAATTTTCTTAATAGGGAAATCAAATTCAGAATTAAAACTCACAGTAATGAAACATGGAGCGCTAAGCTATCCAAAATCAAAAGCCATTCGAGCCAATTATGGAAAGTCACAAAAATGCTAAGCAGCCCCATCAATAAAATTCCACCAATCAAGACCCCTTCCAAATTACTAGCCACAGACCTAGAAAAGGCAAATGAAATCGGTAGTGTCTTCTGTAAGGCTCATAGTACTACGTTTAACGACAAGAGTGACCCCGTCACAGAAATGGCAGTTGGTATGTCTTGCAATAATGTCAAATTCTTGCTCCCAGAAATCAAAGAAGTGAATCTACCAACCCCACGGGAAATCTCTAAATTGATACGTGGACTCAAAAATAGGAAAAGTCCTGGTGACGATTCAATTACCAACACTTTGCTGAAACAATTACCAACAAAGGCTATCATTATGATAATGCACATATTTCGTTCTTGCCTCAGGCTATCATATTTTCCTACTTCCTGGAAATGTGCAAAAGTTGTTCCAATTCCAAAGCCTGGAAAAGACCATGCCCAAGCCTGTAATTACAGACCAATTTCCTTACTGAACTCTCTTAGTAAAGTACTAGAGAAGACTATACTTAGCAGGCTGAAATCACATATATCAGCCAATAACTTGCTCGCAAATGAGCAATTCGGCTTTCGCTCCGGTCAATCGACCAATCACCAACTTGTCAGAGTTTGTAATCATATCAAAGAAGCACTTAGGAAGAAACACTCGACCGGCATGGTGACCTTCGACATTGAAAAAGCATTCGATAGTGTATGGCACAAAGGTCTTATACATAAATTGTTTGTTCTCAAATTTCCATTGTATCTGATAAAGATCATTGAATCATTCCTACACAAGCGATCGTTTTACGTATCAATCAATGATCATAAATCCAATGTTTTCCTGATTCTTGCTGGAGTTCCCCAAGGTAGCGTTCTCAGCCCCACTCTTTACAATATCTTTACTTCGGACCTGAAAATCACCAAAAGCGAAAAAGCATTCTTTGCAGACGACACTGCCCTATACAAGTCCGCGAAATCTCCAGCAAAAATCGTTAAAAGCCTGAACACGGCCAGTAAACAACTCACCGAATTCACCACCAAGTGGAAAATTAAACTGAATGACTCCAAAACAAATGCCATCTTCTTCACTAGAAGAAGAGCTCAAAAGTGGCTCCCTTCCACTGGTATTACGGTCCGGAATACTGAGATTGCATGGAAAAACTCTCTCAAGTATCTGGGAGTCACCCTGGACAAAACACTCACGTTCAGGTCACACATTGACAATGTACAGGTCAAATCGTTGAAACTTCTCGGGGCATTGTACCCCATTTTGAACAAAAGATCCAAATTAAATACGACCAACAAAATTCGTGTCTTTAGAGCAATCATACAAAGTTGCCTACTATCAGCATGCCCAGTGTGGGGACGTTGCGCCATAAGCCATATTCAAAAACTTCAAACTATACAAAACAAATGCCTTAAGATAATTCTGAATCTACCACATTATCATGAAACTACAGACTTGCATAGACTCGTCTCTATCCCAACCATTACCGAACAAATTGCGAAAATTTCCCAAAAATTTCTAAACAAACTAATCTTCTCTGAAAATCCAATTATCAGAAATCTCACTGAACAATTGAATCCTGTGTAAATAGCCATGTAAATATGAATAGAAGTAATAACACGAAAAATTAGGAAATAATAAATATAAAATTCATTGGAAGTTTTTTGAAAATTTTCTTCTGCCCAAATTAAATCAAATAATTTCGCCAATAGTAATTGAAAACCAATTGAAACATCATCAGTATGAAAAGCTTAAACCACAAACTAGCTGAGCACTATCCATTGAATCTAAACATTGTAAAACCAAATGTAACAATTGCATAAATAAATAAATAAAAACGTAAAAAAAAAAATAGGATCAAACGTCACCTCATAAATTTAATTCCTTGTTCAACGAAAAAAAAGTTTTTGAAAATCCTTTGAGAATTATTAAAGTTATCACGGAAATCTTCCAATCTTCCAAAACATCTACACAGAAAACAACCAAGGTTATTTCATTGTACCATTTGCAGTAGACACGCTAGGTCCTTCGTGCGAGGAAGCTGTTCGGTTCGTGGATGTTATTTGCAATTTGATCTCTGAAAGAACTGGTCTGGTAAGGCTTATTTGAAGCAAATAATAGGTATTGCTTTGCTTGCAGCGTTCAAATGCAGCTTGTGTTATGTGTGCGTTTAGAGAAGATGAATTCGGACGGTTGTACGAGATTTTTTATATACTCTGATTGATTTCATGGTTTCTTGAATTATTCCTTAGTTATGTTTTTAGTTAAGCTTCTCTCCTCCTGTCTCTCCTGAATCAGGTCAGTTTCCATGGTTCTGGATAAGTATAATATCTGTTGTGGACGGTAGATTTTAGACAATTTCGTGAGTTGTACCCTGAACGAAGTGAGTCTAAGACATGACACTGTTTTTGCTATACCCGAAGGAATGTCTTAAATCTTTGAATTATGAATTATTAACACCCCCAATTTCATACACTTGGTTCATATAGTACCGAGTCACAAACATGTGAAAGTAAATCTTTGGTGAAAGGTTTTCACTTCTTCTATAAGACAATATTTGTTGAGATGGCTGAAGTACAATATTTCGTACCAATCAATTATTAGAAAACCGCAACAATAGAAGTAACAGATTAACTTCTTACACTGTGATTAGCTTCACCGTATGATTGTTACCTTTATTTTAATTCTTTTGTTAAGGTGTCGAAATAGTTCCTTAAAATAGCTATTTAGCTCACTGGAGCTGCGCTGTATTAATTTGAATTCGATTTAAATTCATAATAAAATAAATAAATGAAAATATTTTTGTATTAATTTTAGATTCATTGTACTCGAAGAAGAGAATACCACTCAGCCAGTAAGGATCAGATCATACAATTGGTGTTTGAGCTTCCCTCCGAGATGTTCAAATTATCGGACAGAAATGCGAGATGTAATTAAAGTACAGGTGAGTTTTTTTAAACGGACGATCCGACCATGGTACCATTTTCATTATAACTATTCAATGTTAAAATAACGACTATCCGTTGTCAAAATACAGCCATTAACATAAAAATCTTGCTATCAACTTTTTAATTTAAAAAAAAAAATGTTTGGAAAATCAGAAATGATGATTTTGCACTTTGTACAATTGGCCTTTTCCCCCATTAACCTAATTGGTGATCTACTGTAAAATGGAACAATAAAATTTAAAAAAATGATGAAATTACCGTACCATATTTTAACATATTTACGCATATTCACTGTTACCATGCCATAAATCGTGCTGCCATTATCCTGAATCAATGAAATTATTTACGATTATTGCCAATTACATTTTGAATAAACTTTTCATATCATCACATCGAATTCACGTAATACCCAATCCAGTATCCATTAAAATTGTGCACATTGCTCTTATTCAATTCCAATCTTTTTTTTTGTAATTGCTCAATAGAGAGTCGTGTGTGTCTTTTTTGTTTATCTAAACTAAACGTTAGCTAGAGGATGGAGCTGACAATTCTGGTTTATTTATTACCATTGAACGCGGACAAGGTAGACGTTAGAGTGTACACACATAACACACTAAAATTGCAAATTAGTTCACAATTTAGTACCGGTTATTAGATATATCTCATCTAATGTTCGTAATGTTTCCCGCATTTTCAGAACTTTCACTTGGACGGTATGTAATGTTCCGGTCAGGCGTTTATTATTTTCTTGCTCGCAACATTTTCTTAAAATTCCTACGACAATCAATCTTGATGTGTTTAAAGTTTCACAGATCTCCGTGTGTGTGTTTTTGTTAAAACCTATAAGATTGGATGTATGAAATAATGGATTTCAATTCAGGTCCGTCTGGTCATTGCATAACTTTTTAGCGGTAGTGATGGAAGAAATAGTTTGGTATAATCGAGAACATTTAATTATTAATTAAAGTGATGAACGCAGTGTGATGAACGAACTAAAACATTTTCCTTTCTATTTTCAATTTAATTACGAAAAATTATTTAGAAATTTGAAAACATTGAGAGTGTCTTCTTTACTTGATAACGGAACTTGAGGTATTGAATGCCAAAAGGATAATTAGACTTTTTTAAAGCACAGATTTCCTGTTTCGATGTGAGTATAATTTTTGTAGTCAGTTTGTCCTTCAACTGTTTAATATTTCATGGATGACAATCACCAGTATTTTGAAAGTCACTTCTTTTGGGTTTGTGGCAGATTCAAACAAAATCTTGTACTTCATTAGTTTGAACATAATAGTTTACTATAGAAACACCAAATGGCCAGAGTTGGACTATGCATAATGGCAGATCAATTCTGTTTCCATAATCGGAAAAGTAAAATTTAACTTGGTCGTACACTTTTCAAGTCTATTTCTGCTCAAATTAAAGTTTAATTTAGAAATATTTCCCGCGTCATATTCGAGTCTATTTTTCAAATTTACTACAAATGCGTAGCTCGATTCTAATCAATGATTATTTTCGGATTGCAGAACGTAACAAAAACTAAATTGATCGATCATTGTTGCGAAGGGTTTAACAACATCAATTCAAACAGCAACGAAACCATTGTGTGTTCACCAGTATGCCGAGGTGGTTGTGGTCATGGTATCTGTGAATCACCTAACACATGTGTATGCGACATTGGTTATGAAGGTAATTTACTTTTCTATTTAAGTTGATGAGCTAACCATTTTGCTAAAGTAAACCATTTTTGCACCCATTCATTCCATTCACACAAAACACATTAAATGGATTGGATTGGAATAAAGGACGTCATTGTTCGCAAAGTAAATTTCGCTCTTTTTTTAATATTTTCGAACTGAAAAGCTGTGAACATTTTCTTCTCTTGTTAATTTGATTAAGGATGTCGGACGAAATGGTATGGGAAAAATTGCAAAAATATTTGCAGATGTCGCAATAATTCGCTCTGCGAT
This sequence comes from Bradysia coprophila, assembly GCF_014529535.1. Lineage (NCBI taxonomy): Eukaryota > Metazoa > Arthropoda > Insecta > Diptera > Sciaridae > Bradysia > Bradysia coprophila. The sequence goes on along the minus strand of NW_023503493.1, from coordinate 21,367,891 downwards.
CATAAGACCGGATTTTGCAGATGTGCGCCCGGATGGATCGGAGAATTGTACTGAATTGACGTCGATACATTTAAATCGTAAAATTTTTGTCTGATTTAAAATTAATTTCAGTTGTGAGCTTCCGTGTCCAAAAGGTCAATACGGTATGATGTGCCACAAAAAGTGTTTATGCAACAGCAACTGCGATCCAGTTGGTGGAAAATGTTTAGGAGAAAACGCCAAAATTGTATTCGATAGGGCACATAATCGGTCCAGTGGCATTACCAAGCTATCTTCAGATCGAATCAAAGCAAAGCATTGGATACCAGTCAACGGAAATGGGAAAATTATTTTCCGAAATTGTAGTGATTCTGACAATCAATGCGAGCTTAACAATGGGAATAGTGCAAATACGTCGATTGACGACAGCCACAAAACGGCTCTGATTCAGGAACTAAATGCAAATGTAACAAATTTGACTAATCAACTGAAAGCTGCTACCGATAAGTCGGTAGTAATTGTAAATACATCCATTGCTATACACCACATCCAAAAAGGCGTCATAGGTAGTGGCGCTGCTAATAACAGTACCAAAGACTCAAAATATTTTGACTTAATTACTGACGATGCTAGCACTGAACTTAATTACATTGAGACGGAAAATCAGAAGGGGTTGTTCTATGAAGAATATGAAGACGACGACGTTCAGAATGGCGATCTAGATGAATCTGATGAAATCGATAGCATCGGCGGATACAATCACATCGTTCACGTATTTACTATGAGCTCGATCAACACTACGAAATCAGTAACGCAAATCGAATACCCATCATTGGAAATATTTTTCTAAAACCACTTCATTCATAGGAGCAAATAGTGTCTCTACCGCCAATGGTGCCAGTAGCTTTGATTCTGTTAATAGTAATGTGTGTCACAATCGTAATTATTTTCGTTGTGATTCATTTCATCCGAAAATCAAAGGCATCACAAACTCAAAACGATAGTTGCACTCCCGAAGACATTACGCTGTCCGATCAAACAGTTCAAAAGCCTCTTCCGGGTAATGAATTTATTTTGAATTATAATATGCACGAACATACGGTTGACGAGACATAATTATTTGGTTTGAATTTATTTTGTTGCAGAAATACCATCATCATTTACACAATCGATTACTCGACGCATTATGCAACATGGTACGTACATATTGGCAATAATAATATGCATTCCATACATAAGTTTCTTAGACGTTTAGGCTAATTTTCTTTAGAAACTAGTTTAATGAGCAAAGATCTTGTCAGGCGGTTAATGTGATTGTAAATATAATTCCAAGAATGACATAAAATTTTACTATATTGCTTGCATAGTGTTCATCTAATGGTTCTGTGACCAGGGGGTATGAAAATTTAATAATAACTATTCAAATCGTGTAACGATCAAAAAAAGAATTGAGGAAATGCATAGCTCAAAAGTTGACCAGTTGACCTATAAACATAGAGGTCATTAATGACTCCTTATAAGTCGACTAATGAACAAGAACGTAGTTGTGCAATGATTGTAATACAATAGTAGATTATTCACCTCTGACCACATGTTTATTTAGACACTTGGGGAGTTATTGCATGAGCCGAAAGCGAATGTTATAACCCCAAGTGTCTAAATAAACATGTGGTCAGAGGTGAATACGCTGTTTTATCTACCGACGGCGAAATAATAGCACTTTTTCACTGCTATTATTTCACCTAGGTAGATAAATTTAATTTCTTTAATCATTTCAATAACTATGGTGGTAGGCTAGCCAATGACTTCATTTAAAAGCGATTGTTCGAACCCCACTTTTCAAAACACTCAAAATAAAGGCTCGAAACTAATTTCAACACATTTCAGATTTCTACGACAGACCTTCAAACAACAAGTCAGTTAAAAGTGGATTGAACAAACTAGGATATTGTTATGCCAACGACGAGAACCATCGACCAGCTGATGAAAGTGGTGCATGTGACGAGCACATTTATGATGAAATTAAATATTCAAATTATTGTGAAACAACTCAGCGATAAGTTTTTATAAACCTTTCACAGAGCTTTCCTCTTGAAAAATGTTTATTATGCTGAAACCGAGTGGTGCACACACAAAGATTGTTTATTTTGCTTTTTCCATTGAGAAAATTGCATGACTGAAGGCGTTTTTTAAATAAAAAAATTATTAAGTTTTACGGTATAGATGTTTCTTTGCTGGTTCGAATATATGAAAAATTTAGTTTCTGGTAATTTTGTTGTGAATCGTAAATTGTGACCTTAATTTCATGACTAGCATTGCATAAATAATGAATTCGATTGCACGTCAATAAAAAGATTAGAAAACCTTACGAAAAATGAAGGTAAAAAGGCGGTAATTTTGTTATTGACAACAACGACGGTGAAGAAAGACGATAAGCTCAATTTAACGTGGTCTTTTTAGCAAAAAATGTTATGTTAAAACGAATAAAGTAGAAGATCTTCTGTCCATTTGAAAATGTTCACATCAAAAGAACAGAATCTAAGTGATTATGGCTTATGTTAAAGCTTTAAAAAAAATAATGTTGCAAGCAACAGCAGTGAATTATGACAACAACTAAATGATTTTTAAGCGGATACAATTCAATTTCAAATATTTTGTTTCACATATTATGGAAGGGTTTCAAGTAGGAATTATATCTGAGTTGTTCCGAACACACGGGTCTTAATCGAATTTTTAAACTTGATAGAGTTGACCACGGCAGAGTAAAATAAACCAGGCAGGAGCGGTTCATTTTCGAAACGTCAAATAAGGGACCTAATACACTGGATGAAAATGAACTCAAATGAACACTGACATAAATTGAAAAATTTTATTCGCAAAAAATATAGGGCTACTAGATTGTTCAGGTCTCTTGTCAAACGTCCACTCCTGCCTGGTTAACTTTACTCTGCCGTGAGTTGACAGATCAGCGAAACTCAACTCGAACTCGTGTCCGATTCAAAACTTTGAAAGACAACTAGAAATTTTAAGATTTTATTCAAAAGGGAAATGCGAAATGATTCATAGAAACTGAGTGAAAATTACGAAGCTTTCAGGAAAAACAAGAAAAGAGAAATTCGACATATTTTCTGTTTTCGGAGTTGTTGTGATTTGTAAATGATTCCGAACAAAATTGGTTTAACAAATGAAAATCTAGATTTTTAATTTTAGTATTTCATTCTTGTTGTGAGCGAGTGCCTAACCAAAATTCAGAAATCTAGATTTTCATCTGTTCACAAAATTCTTGCGGAATCAATAACCACAACAATTCGAAAATTATAAGGTATGTCGGATTTCACTTTTCTCTCTCTACGTGTATAAAGTTGATCACTTCCCTTTTGTTCATATTTTTATATCGAGAACATTATGAAATACAACAGCGCTGCATAATAGTAGATTACATTGGATGCTGCGGAAGTAGTTCATCACATGATGGATCAATTTTCTGATACGAAAGTGTGGTTTTAAGCAACAAGCTTTGGAAACGGTTATTTTGACAAGTGTAAAGTTTGCATATTCGAGCCGAAGGCGAGGTGTGCAACTACACGAGTCAAAATAGCCGTTTCCAAAGCTAGTTGCTTAAAACCACACGAGTGAGTTTGCGAGTTCACAAAATTGATTCTGAGTGTAATGAACTACAAAGCAGCATCCAATGTATGCTGTTTTATTGCCTATTCACCCGGAATATTGTTGTTACGAGTACATTTTTCCAACCAAGGACCTGACAGTTCAATAGCAAAAGTGTTCAAGAAGAAACTGACAGATTCTTGAATACCAAATTAATGTATAATTTCACAACATTTATGTCGCGCTACTTGATTCACTGCCAGACTAATAATAAACATAAAAAATACCGATACAACAAAACCAACAAAACAATCTGTTGTTGCATTGAAACGTTTATAAACGAATCTAGTCTGCTCATGAAATCGGCTCACACTTCTTCATAACATTAATCCCGAAAGCATCACTGGATGACATGTCGACAAGCTATACTTCGACTGTTTTGTTTTTGTGAAGTGCTAGATTCATATTTTGCGTAATATTTGTCGATTTTGGTGACAATGAAAGTAAAAATGTTGAGTGTTTTTGAAAATAAGTGAAAAATACAAAAAATAAAATTGTTTGGCCATAGGTGTTCGGGGTGTTCGTCGAAGTTGAAAAAATTGAAATTATGGCTATAGACAAAATGGCTGTCACTTTTATTTTTGTGTTTAAATTTTTATTTTTTCGAATTTGGTTTTTAATGAATTTGCTTACATTTGCTTAATTCAATTGATAAAGTTTGTGATATCAAAACTAAAATAACATCGCGAGTATTGTTTCGATTTCAGTGATATTTACTCATCGTGATACGAGATATCAAATTATTTCACGTGTAAAGTATAACGTTTTACTTGACGAGCGAGGGAAAAGGTTTTCACTAGTAAAGTAATAGTAGATTACATTGGATGCTGCGGATGTAGTTCATTACATGAGGGATCAATTTTGTGATACGAGTCGAACTCACAAGTGTGGTTATAAGCAACAAGCTTTGGAAACGGTTATTTTGACAAGTGTAGAGTTTGCATATCCGAGCCGAAGGCGAGGTATGCAACTACACGAGTCAAAATAACCGTTTCCAAAGCGAGTTGCTTAAAACCACACGAGTGAGCTCGCGAGTTCACAAAATTGATTCCGAGTGTAACTACCAAGCAGCATCCAATGTATGCTGTTTTATTGCCTATCCACCCGGATTATTGTTGTTACGAGTACATTTTCCCACCCAAGGACCTGAGTGTTCAAAACCAAAAGTGTTCCTGGAACACTGTTCCAGTAGACAACTGGCAGACTCTTGAATATCAAAAGATTATTCTAAATTAATGCACAATTTCACAACATTTATGTCGCGCTATTTCATTCACTGCCAGACTAATACTAATAAACATAAACTATAAACATAAAAACTACCGATACAACAAAACAAACAAAAATATCTGTTGTTGCATTGAAACGTAAAAAAACGAATCTAGTCTGCTTATGAAATCGGCTCACACTTCTTCATAATATTAATCCCGAAAGCATCACTGGCAACACTACTGTTTTAGTGACATGCTGACAAACTACTTCGACTGTTTCGTTTTTGTGAATTGCTAGATTCATATTTTGCGTAATATTTGTCGATTTTGGTGGTGCTACAATAAATTTTGCTGTGAAGTGAAGTGAATATATGATAATAAAAGTAAAAGTGTTAGGTGTTTTTGAAAATAAGTGAAAAATACAAAAATAAAATTGTGCGGCCATTGGTGTTCGTCGAAGTTGAAAAAATTGAAATTATGGCTATAGACAAAATGGCCGTCACTTTTATTTTTGTGTTTTTTATTTAATTTTTTTCGAAAGTTTTTAATGAATTTACTTAGGTTGGTGTGCACTTAATTCAAGTGACAAAGTTTGTGATATCAAAACTAAAATAACATCGCGAGTATTGTTTCGATTTCAGTGTTAAAGAATATTTCACGTGACACATTTTTGCTGTTAAGTAATGAAAATCTGCTGATAAGTAATGAAAATCTCCTGGTATGTAATGAATTTTACTATGCTGTTGCATGTAATAAGGCTATTACATGTATAGGCAATAACCTTTACATCACTCGCATAGTAAAACGTTATACTACACACGGGAAATAAAGTGATATCTCGTATCACGATGAGTAAAAGTACCTCGGGCTGCCGCCCTCGGATACTTTTTCTCATCTGGATACGAGATATCACTTTACTTCCCTTGCATAGTAATGTACTATTCATATGAATATTCCCTCACTTGTGATGTAATGAAAAAGTTCCCATATGTAACGACCGCTCTCCGCGGGTGGGAAATGTACGTGTAACAACAATATTCCGGGTGGATAGGCAATAAAGAATATTTCATGTGATACATTTTTGCTGATGGTGATAAGGAATGAAAATCTCCTGGTATGTAATGAATTTTCATATGAATATTCCTTCACTTTCACTTGTGATGTAATGAAAAGTTCCCACATGTAACGACCGCTTTCCGCGGGTGGGAAATGTACGTGTAACAACAATATTCCGGGTGGATATGCAATATAGAAGTTTTATTTGCTTATTCCCAGTCAAATGGCTATTTTTGGATAGTTGAGTAGGGATTTGTTGTCGGGTTTCTCAATATTTCGTTAATTAGTTTTAATTTCAAAGTTTCGATATCTTGAAACAAATCACATATTGCATCCGTTTCGGACAACAAAGACAAAAAGCCAAAACTTATGTCATCTAGAGCCTAATAAAGTACTTTGCACTCGATTTCATAATGGTTAATAAAATGAAGTAGTTTGAATCAAACGCAAAGTATAGTTTAAACTAAAGAATTGTGAGATTTTTATGGCACTTAAAATATTTTTTCAGAAAAATAGTAGAAAATGATAAATATTTTGGAGGATTTTATACTTTAACTTACTGTAACGTCAATTCTTATTACTTGAATACTTTCTCCCAAACGACAAACAAACAAAACAAACTTTCAGAACTACACAAAACTTGAAAATCAACCCAAGAAAAATCAGAGAAAGAAAATCAACCGAAGTGAAAAGTCAACGTCAACGATTATTGAAAGAAAGTATTCTTAACTTACCTGATAATATATAATGCACTGCACATAATATGTGCCACATATAATACCACTAGTCCAGCACAAATATTTGCTTCATAAAATGGTTTTGTAGTTCACGTGAAATATGATGACATCAATTCGAGTAAAAAAAATGGTCGGTAGGGCTGTTTCTTCCCTATATCATTGGAAAGTTTCCTTGACTGTTTTACATGAATCTGTATGAGATATTATTATTATGTAAACGAAACCACAACGTTGTATTAATATAAATAAATATTGTAGTAGTCCAAAAATATAAATCATTTCTTAAATTCTAAAATATCAACTCTATCAATCATTTCTTGCATGGAAAATCCGTAATTTTTCATAGGGCCTAGTGGAAAATCTATTCGAAAAATTTCAATTTTTTTTATTTCTTTTTATCTTTTTATAAAATCATAAACATTGTGTCGTATGTGTGGTATAAAAACGGTAGCTGTCTGGAATTATTATAGATTGCTCATGGGTAAGTTTTTATATTTTCGAAGAAAGTAGTCTAAAAATTTGCTATAGCATAACGAGCATATAACACAAGCCAACATATGATCTTTTTTTCTCTCTCCTTCTTTACTGTTCCAAGAGTTAAACCATTACAAGGTACATCATCATTCATCGAAGTATATTACAGCAACACAAAAAAATTGCCATTATTGCATTACGCATTATCCTTCTGGAATTGAATGAGCACAGAACTTAACAACAATATAATACTTCCACCACCGGAAGGATAAAGAAAACATATAGAACCACAGAAATAAATGAAGAATTTAAGTGTACATGTCAGTATTATTCATAACTTCCATTTATTTATGGAGAAATTCTTTATTATTTCTTTGGCGCCCTTTCGCGAACACAACGTACATTTATACACATTCATTTTATACTCACATACGTTTTGTTATGGAAAAGTGTTTATTTACGTGCCATACCCATTAAGTAAATAAAATTCCATCCATTTAATTATTCAGAACATTGATGCCATTTATTAAGTCGAAAATGTTTATTTGCACTGGATGCTTCATCTCCTCTCAATATATATTTCAATATGCGACACATCAATCCTGGTATTCTTCACTGTATCCCATTGCCGAAAATATTTTTTTTCTGGTAACGCAATGAGTAACATAAGAAATGAAATCGTATATAGTAATACTATATACGATTTCATTTCTTATGTTACTATATTGTTACTATATTATAGTATGCATGTCAAGAGTTAGTCATCAGATCGGTTTAACGTACCGAAATGACTTAAATTGTAATAACATTTTTCGGAGGCCACTTCCAGCAATTTGTTATTGATTGCCATTTATGTGTTTTGACAATGAACCCGAGAAACATCATAAAACTTCCATCAATAATTATATAATGTGAGGATTCCGTACAAATGTATGTCGATCAATCAAATAAATGGATTTTGTATTGCTTTTTTCTGATGTAAAAAGATTTATTAGGATTATTGCTTGTATTAATACAAGAAGCTTTTGTCGGTTTCGCTTCTCTTATTTACATTTGCATATATTTCTGGTTTATATTTGAGTTATTTTCCATCGTTGATTGGATTTGTATTTTCTTTTCGTCTTATGGAAACGAAACCTCTTAAGAGATGTACGGTAAATCGAGTAAATTCAGGATACGACAACTTGTCTGTATTTGTATTGTTTGTGGAAACATATTGAAAAACGAAACCGCCTTGGAACAGAGAAATAACAGCTTTGGATTCATTTTATCACAAACGACTTCCCTCAAAAGAAGTACTAGATTCTATAATAATTCTGGTGATATGGCATAAAAATGATGTCAAACAGGAAGTATGGTTCAGACAATACTATCTCTAGCAAACGATAGCAGATTGTTCATCTCTGTCCACATGTTTATTTAGACACTTGGGGAGTTGTTGCATGAGCTGAAGGCGAATGTTATAACCCCAAGTGTCTAAATAAACATTTGGACAGAGGTGATAACGCCATTTTATCTGCCGACGGCGAAATAATAGCACTTTTTCACTGCTATTATTTCACCTAGGTAGAAAAACTGGTGAAAATGTCAAGTAGCCTTTGGAATTTACATGTAAATTACAGCGTCGTCAGTCAAAATGTGAAATAGTGTTTGTAGACTACAAAGAAATAAGGTGTGAATTTGACACAAGAGCTGAGAATTTGTTTGCTGGAGAGAGTATTGGTTCAGAAGAATCGTAAGACTTAGTGACACATTTTTGGCTGAGACATCCTTTAAATCCTTCTCCCAATTAGAGTACATGGCTTTAAAAGTAATAAGATTTTTCTTTTAAACACTTGCAATCATTTAAAAATTCACAAATTTATTGCCTCTGGTCTTTGTTGGTTACAATTGCAAAATTAGAAACCAACAAATAAAAATGTATTTCCGAGTTAGTGAAAGTAAAAAAACGTTTACTGGCGAGGTATACAGTTCTGGCTCCCTTTGACGCTGCGATCTTTAACAAAACCAACATTGCACAAACATAAATTAGGAGCAGAGCATACACCATTGGGACAACCGTTCGCACAAAACGCAATACATCTAAATAAAAAAAAGTGTTCTGCAGTCATTGCTCCCAGCATTTTCAATTGATTTAACTCACTTGAATGGATCGACAGGATCTAAAACATATCCTTTATGACAAGCGCACGTATCGGCTGCACTACATACACCGTTGAGACATGGTCGACTACATCCAGGAACGCAATTGATTCCGGTGGCATCTAGGGACCACCCAGCACCGCATTCGCAGACATTAGGTCTTACACAATGGCCGTTATTGCATCCTCTAAAGTAGAATGATTGCACAATCGTTTCGATAACGCGATGATTCAGAAATACCTGGTACAAATTGGCTCACATCGACCGTTCGACTTTTGATAGCCCGCAATGCATGAACATTGTCCAGGTGCCACACATTCTCCAAAATCACAACCACCCTCGCAAATGGGCGTACATTTACCTTGGATCAATTCAAATCCGGCATTGCATGTGCATACCTCAGGCTCAGTGCAATTTCCTAACATTGATGGAAAATGTTCACACACAATACTTATTTAAGCTAATGTGTAGCTGACATACCATGTAAACATCCTTGACTGCACTTCGGAATGCAGAACCTTCGATTCGGTTCCAATTGATAACCAGGTTTGCATCTGCATACATTCGAATCGCATTCACCATTGTAACATCCAATCGGGCACGTGGCAACACAATATCCAGCCAAATTATGAACATGATCTGGATAACACTGACATCGATTTGGGGCAACACATATTCCATTTACACATTCTTGACTGCAAATAGGGCTGCATTTCCGAAATATGTGGGGATCTCGTTGGTATCCTTCGCAGCATACATGAATACGACTCATTTCGGGTGTAGACTGTGTTTCAATACGAATAAAGTTAGACATAAGTTCACAGAAGCTTTTAAACTTAAAAAAAACACAGTTTGGCTAGTCGGGGTACATAAATTTCACATATTTTCAACTTATCTACAATTAACTGCATCAATAGCATAATCGCTATAAAATAACAAGAACACATTACGTACCCCATTGCCAATAGGAATTCCATTTCTCGGGTCTGCTATTAACGATGCGGTTCTGTTAACATTAAAAAATATTTTAGTGACCTGTGAGTATTCGTGACCTTAGTCTGAGCATTGTAAGATAAGAAATTAACGCTAGAGTTGCGCGTCCGAATGTTCTCGGAAATGATTTTCAGTTTATTCGATTTATATGGAAAAATATTACTTTTCTTTCACTTACGGAACTTCTTTAATGCACACGCCTGATGGTATTTGAGATAAAGTCCGATTCACGAATGTATCCTTGGTGGAATTAGCTCGACGATATTGAAAAAAGTCAACGGAATGGGTACTATTGCCAACCACATTGTACACCATATTTGATGTAAAATTCAGTGGTGCCTGTCCTAATGTCCTTGGTGCAGCCGTAACACAGACAAGAAAAACAAATATACTTTTCACAAGTGCCATGGTAAAGGTTGGCTGGTTATTAAATCTTCTTTGAGTTGTAACTCAAATAAAAACCAGTTTTTAAGATTGTGCTTTATTGAATGTACTGAGTCGACTGAGTGATTATGATTTTAGAAACAACATTTAACTACATTGGCAATTTTGCGTGTAGAATTAATTAATCTGAGATTCTAATACAAATAATTACAGGGTGTTCATGTTGACGACACTTTTCAATGATTTTTTTTTCAATTGTCCGGAATAAGAAGAATCAACCAACAAGTTGGATTAGATAACTGAAGTTTTTTATAATGACGATCTCCAGTTATCCCAGTCTTGAATTTCGCCATAAAGCTCAATTCCAGGAGACTCTGTTGCAGTCAATTGTCTCGCTCCGTATAAGCTGTAGCTCCTTACAATTTCTCCCTTTTCCACTCCACATTTGATTAACTTTTTAGCTGACTCGATTGCCGCGAGTGATGGAAGCTCAGAGGAAAAGTCACCGACAAACGCAATGCCAATCGATTTCTTATTCCAATGATAGGTGTGTGCACCAACTACATGCCATCCAGCACCCTCGTATACTAGTCCATCGTTACCAATAAGAAAACTGATCAAGAAATTTATTTTTAATTTGCTGATTAATTCAATATCTGGTCAATGCGTACTTATATCCGATGTCGTCGAAATCCAATTCGTTCATGTGGTGATTTTGAATGTTGCTAATTATTGTGGCGCAATTCGATTTTTTGTCACACGTCTGACTAACTGTATGATGTATGATAACATTCGGAACGGGAATGATTTGATATGGAACTCTGACGGCAGTCCTACCACCCCATCGTCGTTTTGTCACTATTGTCGGACAATTCTCATCCTTATCGTCTTCATCAACGTCTGCAATAAGATGGTTTCAGGTGAATGCATGAGAAAATTTCTCTGTGAGACACCCTCTTTTGCTACGACATCAATGACATCAGCACTTCATAAAAATAACTCGTTTTTTTACAGTAGAAAGTAATCAGTAATCGTATAACATTTTTCGACTTCTTTCTTATTGTAATATGCATGAAACTTACCAGCTACTGTTAGAGCAGCAAAAAGAACGATTAATAAACTTATTCGTTTCATTTTTGTGTGTTCACTTTTTTTGATTTAATTTCTTTATCACCACACAAAGATCTTGTAGCTGTGCTCACAATGGAAATACTGCTATTAATTTCTTGTCGGTTATCTTATAAGAAAAATTTGTTATTGTAGAAAAGAAGATGTTTTGTAGCAAATGTTTGAGTGTTAGGCTCTATAACCGAATTCATCTTAACGAAGAAAAAATATCTTTCACATTTTTGCAAAGTTAATTGTCTTTCTTATATCCATTCCATCAATATTTTGTTAATTTTAAAGCTTTTCTGAGATTAAAGCCGTAACTGCATAGAAAAAATGAGGTTGATTCTTTGAATTATAGAACTTTAAAAAAATCGAGCCGCTAGATCAGGACCATATTTCTCTCTGTATATTGAAAACCTTCACAAATTATGATTAATTTTCAGAGATTGATAAAAATGTATATGAAACTACATGGCACATTATATTTTAACTGTATATGCATGAAGCGTGGGCATTTATTTGCAATAAAAAATCTTATCAAATTGTGCAACAATTATTGCCTTTTCGGTGTTTCCGCTCGAATGTTTTTTTTTTAATTTGATATCAAGTCTTGATGCAAAACCTCCATTTAAGCATTATTATTTCATGATTGTAGTTGATTTTCAAGTTTAGCTGCATATTTGGTTTTTCGAGAAGCCGGATTACAACAATGTAATCCTTTTTATTTTAGAATATTTCAATACAACCCGTCATCCAGAACGATAAAATATACAATTTATGTTGCATGTTTTAGAGCGAGTGCGCCATAAATTGTATTAAAAAAATGCTAAAATTTGATATTGAATTTCTCAGGAATTGAAAAATTATTCCGCCTTCGTGAGGTTAGCTACCAAGGCTGTAAACTTGGGGAGGTCACGCAGATCGCCATTTTATTAGATACTCGGGAACACAACACTTCTGATAATTTTACATGTAAAAAAATTCAACACATCATCAAGGCGACGAAAATCATCACAGGAGGTGAATTTTTGTATGAAATCGACCATTTTATCATCAACACTGAAGAGATCTATTTGGGTTTACATCAAGTTTATATCAAGCCTGAAAAATATTACACATATGGCTCAGGCTCATACATTTTATGTCGACATTTTTCAATACTTTCAGACATTTTTCACAGAAGTTCCGAGTTGTTTGAAAATGCCAAATTAGTTTTTCATATAAAATTAGATGAATCATTTAAAATCAACTAGATTCTCACTATTCCTTATCCAAAGGGACACAGTTTCTTTTATAATATGGTTAAGCTTCAATGACTTAAATGGCGATTTAACCTGTCACAGACGGCAAGCATATTTTAACAGTTTTACTATCAAATCTATTACTTCATTTGATCGAAGATTTTCAGAGATTCATTTCAGAAATCTTTTACTTCATTTGTTTTGTACATGCTTTTTGCTATATCGTTTATTATTACTGTCGTTGTCGATAACAGATAATAGCCGTCTGTAACAGGTCAAAGTTGGAATTTCTGAAATAAATTAGAAACTTATGCAGAAAACACGGCAGCAATTTTCAATTGAGTTGATCGGATATTTCGTAGTTTTCATAAAATTGGTAATCAATACTGATTTTGGAGACCTAGATATTTGTCTAATCACTTATGATTAGGCACCCTTGCCTTCGCTATGTCGTTAGTTGGTGGTGGGTTTTCTAATATATTAATCCATGAGTATTGGGCAACGATTGTGATCTACTTTGCAAAAACGTCTGGTTACAGATTTGAATCTACACGGGAATCTTCAAACAATAGTTCGTAACTTAGAACGAGATACTGTCGACGATATCCTGAATAAGGACAGAATGACTTTTGGTGGCATTTTATCTTGCAGAGATTCAACGGCACCTGAATCTGGAACGAAGCTGAACCACGTGTTGTGAAATCAAGTTTCTAACTCTATAGTAGCTCTTTTGAATTGTTTAGTGCAAACTAGAGTTACGCAGGTCATGTAAACAGAACTTTTTTTAAGATGAAATAAATGAAATGAAATGAACTCTAAAATAAAGTGTGCTTGTTTCCTGTGTGTTTATGGCAAAATGAAAATACATTCTTAGACCATAACACGGGTAGCAAGTAAAAGCCGAAATATTCAATTTGACAATACAGTTAAAAATGTATCGCGTCGATAAATTTTGACTAAAATTGGGTTGGTTAAATTTATCGATCGTTAGATTTGTTAGTAGGCAATATTTGATAACATTCAATCGATTGATAAAATATTTCCTTAGAATCAACTATCGATATTTCCAAAAAATCAATATCAATCGAATGTTTTATCAATAATCGATGAATACCGGGTGATAATCGGTAAATATCGACTGATAATTGGTACATATCGATCGATAATCGGTAAATATCGACTAATAATTCGATTATCAGACGATACTTATCAATATCAATAGATTGATGATATTTTTCATCAAACATGCCTATACTTGTTTGCTCAATTCCTGTAAGCTCTGCTAAATTTATCAACTGTCAGTTAAATTTGTCCGACCAATAAACTCCTGCTGGAGTTCCAGTCAGCATTTCTAACGGAGCTGATAAATTTAACTCTGTTGTAAAATTTGGTGAAATTTATCAAATCAAGTAATTGCTATGAATGTAATAATGCACTAAAATATTAGGAAATTTTTATATTAAAATTAGAATTATATCGTAGATGTTTGCATTAACTTTAACGCGAAGTTCGTAATTCCCTATTTGATAAGACCACAAACTTATCACTTAAGAATGTTTACAGTTTTTGCACTTTTATTCCATTCTGCTATTATCTGAACCAAACGATGTATTTATATGGTGTGTATATTATAACAATAAACTGTTTTCATAGTATACAACTTAACAGCGGAAGGACTTTTATCTCTTCCTACTATGTAACAAATGTTACATGTCGATTTTACACACATATGGTAATAATACAGAAACAAAACAAAAATGCTAGTCGTATCAGTTGCAGACAGAATTTGAAATGAGAAGAAATGTATTCCATGCCTGTGTAATTGTTGGTTTTCATTTAACACAAGAGCTAGAGTTTATTTTGTAACGTGATAATGTGGTTCCTAAAAATACTACTATTGCTGCTTCTGTTCGAGGAGTACCAGTGCGAAGACATTCATTCCATAAACGCAACACACTGTGAATATTCTAAGAGAAGGTGAAAATATTGTCATTTCTGATGCTATAAGCTTATAATGTGAATCTGTTTAACTGTTTCGGTTTTTTAGTAAAGAATTTCTAAATTTCTTTTTTTTGTTTCTGAAGTGAAAAGAACTCAAATTCATTTCTACAATTTTGTTACTAGTCAAATACCCGGAAAAAAGGTTCCACAAAATGTAACCAGAATGGTTACCTACCTTCAGGCGAATAATTCAGTTGGAACACGGCTAGAAGTTAGAACGTTAATGAAGGTGAATTAACTGTGCAACTTTGAAAATGTAGATTTTTAATTTCGTTACGAACATCTTTTAAAAAACAGCCTGCATTCGAAACTATAAAGAGAATCAAATGTTGTCGTGGATATAAACAAGGACCGAGGAAAACCTGCACGCCTAAATGTGATCAATTCTGTGAAAATGCAATCTGCACAGCACCGAATGAATGTTCGTGTATTGAAGGTTTTAAGAAACTTTCGCCTAACCGGTACGACACTTTCTTTATCATTTGACGATTTTGTCACACAAAGAAAATCCATTCAGATGCATTCCACATTGCGAAAGCTGCGACATGGGCCGCTGTGTCGGACCGAATATTTGTGAATGCTATAACGGATATCATAAAAACGAAATTGGCCAATGTGTGCCAAAATGTACGGAATCCTGTGTAAACGGATGGTGTTCAGAGCCGGAGGTGTGTTCGTGTAATCCAGGATACGAATTGGACAAAACTGATAAGTATAAATGTTATCCAAATTGTACGACTCCGTGCATTCAAGGTCGGTGTACGGCTCCGGATGTTTGTGATTGCCATCCAGGTTAGTGCTAAGAAAATCCTAGTTTTTTTTACTATTACATGAGAAATTACATTACACATATCGTTGAAACGCTAATCACTTGCGCCTTCCGGTTGCATAGCAGTTATGGGATAAGCACAACCAATACACATTCGCGAATTATCATTTTTCGATATTTCATAAAAAGTTAAAACCACAAACCAATTCAAAGATTGAGACGTTTTGTAGGCTACGAATTTAAAAATGGTTCCAAGAACGAATGCCTGCCAATCTGCGATTTTTGTGAAAGTGGCAACTGTACAGGACCGAGTAAATGCACATGCTGGGATAATTATGAAGAGCAGGAAATTGTTCAAGGTATGGACATTCAATATCCACTTGAGGTCATATTGCAATCCTTGCAAAAACTATTTTCCGTAACAGGTACAAATATCGTCAAAATATGTCAACCGAAATGTATGGATGAATGCATCAACGGATTTTGTATTGAAGTGGACACATGCTCCTGTAAGAAAGGGTACGAGTTCATGAAGGACAGTTTCAACGTATGCGAACCGGTCTGCGATCCACCGTGTGATAACGGCGACTGTATTGAGCCAGATGTTTGTTTATGCGATCATGGTAGGGCAATCAATTCACAGAAATTGGGCGGAAATGAAATTCTTTGATTTGATACACAGGATATCAACTCCTCGATGGTCAATGTCAAGCACACTGTGATAATGAATGCATAAACGGTGTTTGTGTGTATCCCAATCAATGCGAATGTAATGATGGATATGTGTTCACATCTAACTCAGCAAATGTGTGTGAGGCTTTTTGTCAAAACTGCACAAATGGAATTTGTGTGGAGCCGAACATTTGCGAGTGTTCAATTGGCTTCAGAATGACCGAAAGAAATGTATGTGAGAAATTATGCGCACCGGAATGCATTTCTGGGAAATGTGTAGACGGAATATGCATTTGTGATAACGGGCTTCAATTATACAACGGAATTTGTGTCGATATAACTACAACCGAATCGCAAGATATCTTTGTAACAACCGACATATTTGAAACGGAAGCAGAGGTGACGTCAACTACAACTGAATATGTTCAATGTTCGTGCGAAAGTGAAGAGTGTGAGGGAGTAAATAATTGCATACCTGTTTGTGGCATTAATAAAGAAGGCTGCATCAATGGCACTTGTATTTCACCGGGGGTGTGTAAATGTTTCGATGGCTTTGAACTATACCCGTCCAGTCCCTATGAGTGTGTACTTGAGAAAGCAGCGGCAATTGAAAGTGCTCCAGTCAAGGCATACATAACCAATTATATCAGCTTAATTTTAGTGTTGGTAATTGTTGCTTTAACGGGTACAACATTAATCTTATGGCTGAACCGTCGGAATCGGAAGGTGAATTACAATGTGGATGAGAAAGGTACGGAGGTGAAGTCACAAAATTGTTGCATAAAATTATGAACGTTATTATTCCTCCGTTGACAGAAAGGAGGGTTGGTGTGAACGGTGACGATTATGTACATTATATAATTAACAAGGACGACAATGCCTTTGCATGAGCAAGTTTTACATGATGAAGAAAATTCGGGCAACAAATCAAAAAAAAAGGTCGAGATGCAGATGAGTGTAGCAGTTGTTTGGTCTTTCTAAATTAAATGTTTTGTACAAAAGTGGACGTTAAATTTTTTCATTTCACCAATAAAAATTCCTTCATCATCGCTATGTCTTTTAACAGATCATCGTCAATAGTGGCAAGTGATTCGCAAAATCTACTACTTCATTGGATTTAACTAATATTTTTCTAGCAATAAAAGATAAGATTTTGAAGTCAAAGCGGACCAAGTCCGAGGAAACTATATTGAAGGATAGTTTATAATAACATGCGCCACCGATGCTCTTCCATCTTTATCGTGAATCACCTTTTTTGAATGAGCAATTTTTCCATAATGGTAAACATGCCTAATTCTTCCTTGTATACATAGAAAATCCTTTTGCCTTTTTTTGCAATTTAACAAAAAGTTGTTAACTCATCACTTTCGCAATTTATTTCTGAAACATCTTTTTAATGAACTTATAATGAACACGATAAAGAGCCATCTTCTAAGGCAATATCCGGATGAAATTAAAAAAGTGATTCTAAATGAAGAATTTTCATTAAATGTAGCAAAATTGTTACGCATAGGGTTGTTGTGTACACATTAACATTTACTTTGGTATGGTACATTGTGTACACGATTAAAATGTCTGCTGGATGTGGAAAGATTATAAAGAGATATGTGGTTCACTAAGGGCAAATTTTGTAAGACAGGCCAGATAATTAATGAATGTAGATGTTTAAAAGTGAAATTTTCGATCTTGAAAATGTTGCTAAAATTTTGATTAATTACCACATCGAGAAAGCGTTACATCTCGTATATTGACGTTCAGCAAAAGTAAATTTTTGTATATTTACAACATAATAAAGCCTAAACCAAGCCATTTACAATGTCACAATAAAGTGACTTTAAAGTTTTAGTGATTAGTGGATGTATTTTGAACATTTTAAATAGATATCTGAGCTGAAAGGAATCTCGGGAAGATAATAAGTACTCCATCATTGTAGGAATTTTCATTGATATGCATACATCAATCAAAAATTTTCCGCATGAATTGAAAAAAAACGGACTTGAATCGCTGGTAATAACAAGTAAACAAGAAGAAGAAGAAGAAGCAAGACGAATATGTTCTATGAATAATTATGAAAGTGAGAACTGGGTTCTTTATTTACAATTTTCTCTCGGTTCTACTTCGGTTTTTACAGGAGTGACCAATTTCTTAGTTCTAACGTCTTAGAAGTAAACAGAGCGTAATTTTAGACGTTACTAAAAAATCCTCTGAAACTTCTGAGAAAATTAAAAAAAATCAGAATCATTTACATGCACCTCAAAGTCCGATCTTGCTCCCATAGTCCACTTAAATTTGAATTCGCTTACCTTAAAATTAATTATTGTTTCGTAATCTCTCACAGTCGGAAAGCGTAATCACCAGTTTAATTATTCACTTGTTATACTTATATGGATCTAAACATTACATTTAACAAGATTTCGATGCAAGATCTGTTACTTCATTTGTTTTAACATAAATTTTTGGTTATTGGTCCTCGCGAACGATTATACAGCAGTCGTTTTATACTATTGCTTAACTAATCAAGGTAACTAATAGAATGTTGACTCAACGCAATGTATTATAATGTAGGTGCTATTGATCGCAATTGTATAATCTTCATCCATTTTGGTTGGGGTAAAAATGTTCATTTTATCTCCAATAAACATTACAAATTCGAGCTATATCACAATACTTGTAACGTCATCAGCCTAAGATAAATTTATGTTTCCGTTGCCTTCTATTTACAAGAAAAAAGATGAAGAACGGCACACACAAGAGTATAGAAAGAAAATTTTCCAATGGACACGAGTTCCACACCCCGATTCTTATTTGCCAATATCAAACTAATGATGCCGGTTTTTTTAGTACAGACTGTAGATATAAATAAAATCCTACACGCAGATAAGTTAGATAATAGAAAAAAGATGAAAAACCGTCAACAGACTTTTTTTCCATTTTCCAAATAGTTTATACTGAAAATGACAAGTCATCATAAATCTTTCGATATTTTGTATATAAAGCTCGGTTACGCCGTACACCTAAACTCATCCTATCTGCTTAATGGTTTTATACATCATACTCCAGTCAAAAGAATTTTGTCATCGTAAGGTTATGTTATAGAGCTATTTTTCACAAAATTTAGAAACTTTTTTTTTGCACTAATATGTTACTCATGATACGACTATATTGCAAGTCATTTCGTGATTTGTGCGGACCGAACAAAAAGTGTGTGGTTTTTCTGATTCCTAAAGGAAAAGTTGAATGTTTTTTATGAAGTCATTTATGTGATAAGATTGCTGGTGGGTAAGGAGAGTACATTTTACAAGCGTATTGAATTGGAAAATTTTTATCGAGTCCCATTTACACAGATTCTTTTAAGTGTCATCTCGGAAATGATGTTGTTATAAATATACGCAGAAATGCTCATTAAAAACCCCACGTGATCGTGAAATGATAGAAAGATTGGAAAATTTCTACTAGATAATTGCTACCACAGTTGACGTCATACAAAAAGTGGATAGTTACGCGTATCTGGGTCACAAATTAATGTTTGACCTTGAGAAGCAAATAACTGAGATGAATAACAATTGGACTGGGCTGCATTTTGAAATTAAGATGAACAGAAATTTAAAACGGGACAAAAACATCAACAACCAAAGATAAAAGGGTAGCACAGACAGTAATGGAACGAAACGAAAAGTTTCGTCACTCTGAAGCAATTATGCAATGAAGATCATCTGTTACCAACTAACTTAAAAACACTCACATGGTCATCCGATCCGAATCGAGGGGTGGCTTACTTTGATTTACCAAAAACGAAAACGGTGATTTACCAAGCTAAATGACTGTATTTCATTGATTTATCACGATTGACCTGGTTAATGAATGGTAAATCAATGGTTGATCACTGGTTAATAATGGTAAATCAGGTTAATCAAAAAGAGTGAGCAACCCCTCGATCCAAATATTTCTAGAGAATTTCTCGACGTAAAATTTTATCGATAAATCAACCGACATATTCAAACGCAAAATTGAATTATGAGATTGATGACTTGCAATGGCATCCGAATAATAAAACATTGATCCATGCTATTTTTGCTGATTTTTCAAAATTTACTTAACTTTATTCGTTACTGGTTATACTGGTTAATCCCATCAATTCGCAATAACAAATATTTTACGCTCTCCTCTCCTCTACAGAGTTTGGTATAATATCCTCTCAACGTATATGTACACTGTCACCGATATTGGAGTACAGCGATTGCAAGAAAATATGAGAAAAGTCCATCAACCCACATTCATTTTATATGACAAAGTTTAACAATTTCACGAAAACTATTCTTTGTACGAATAACCGCATATCGAAAGTATAAAGAAGGAAAATCGGTTATTACTTTTCTGGGTCCTCGTAACAACATGTACATTTTCCTCATGTTCGGGGTATTATTTTTATATTTAAACCGATATATCTTGAAACTCATCGGTATAACTCATATCTTTTGACTTTATGAGTTTGTCGCAATTACTTCCTTTAGTTCATTTTAGCTGCTGTTGAATTTTATAATTTATTTGTCCTGCCATAACCATATAAGAGGAGAGTAATACTCTAATAAAGAGTTTGAAATCATCCTACAATTGATTCATTTCATGTAGTACATCCAATTCATTGAACACTTTGGTATCAATACTTGCTCGACAAAGGTATAGAACTAGAAAAAAATCCGCAATCGTAATTTATGTGACGATAATCCTTTCCATTATAATGGCGGCGCGGCGTTACAAATCAGTGTGATATTGTTGACAAATATCATTCTTTTCGAAATTAAAACGAGACTGAATGATTTATTCAACACTACAATAGTACCGCCCAGCACTGAAATAATTTGCCAGTGGAAACATTTCAACGAAAATACCAGCGTATTTATACCAACTGTTCCGACTCGACTTCGTTGTGAATAGGTGAGTGTCATAAATCCTTTCAATGTGTGAGCTTTTTGCATTAGTTACATTATTATACGTAATAGCGGAGGTGTAAAGTTTTGATATAGAGTGGAACGATTTCATGTTTCATTAACAATAAAGATAAATTTTCATATTTTCTGAATTCGGTCAATTTATGACTGCGATTAATTTTTACGAATTTACGTTAAATATTTATTAATTATGGAGATTGCGATTTTCACTTACAGTTATACGTTGAATTAAAACGTTCAAATTATAAGTCAGTGAAAATCGAAATTTCCCTATTAGTTGTCATAGCCCGAGAGCGTATATGCGTATGGTACCTCAGAGGACGTTACAGCCTGTAGTACAAGTAGTGTGGCTTGAGAACTCTTATATCGATGTTGACGATAGACACAATCTTACGTAGAAGATGCGTAACCATTAGTCATATAGATTAATTTTTCACTTTTGAATTTACAATGGAATCTGTATTATATATTGGAAAACCATCAGAATCGGACAAAGTTCTATATATGGTGCACTGGCTTGGCGTGATCAATATGATTATCTGGACGAGCGCTGCGAAATTCAATATTGTTTTGGGTGGTGACTGAAGAATTTTTTATTGCTCAAGTTTAATTTTAATCACTTTAGCTCCCTTTTTGCCACTCCTTTTGAGCCATTAATCGTAAATAATAATTCTGTTCTGACCAAATTTTGAACCCATCATGACACTAAAACCAATTGCTCATGAAGCAAAATCTCTTACCATCACGGAATTTTCTGTACATATGGTTAAATGTATGTGGAACGTAGTTCTTTGTTTTTCATTTCAAAAGTTCACTTTTCGCAGCTGGTTGCAAACAACCTTGTATGTAACACGTTGCGAAACCACTTTTCGCAACTTTTTGCATAAATTACTATTTCGACACTTGTCTGTGTATAAATGAAGACACATTACATTGCCGTTTGTTGATCTATCAGTCTTTCGAGTACTGGCTATTCGCACGAGAAATCGAGCACGGCGCGAAAATCATATTCGTATTTTTCATGGACGCTCGATTTCGCGTGCGAATAACCAGTACTCGTAGGCTTAGCTATTCGCACGCGCGTGCGAATATCATCAGCCTTAATTTTTACCACATAATTTTGCTGAACGACGACCGCTATAAAATAAAGCGAAATGGTGAAGTGTATAATATATCGGATATCATTCGGCAAATCCCTTAATTAATTTCCCTTTTCATAAAGTCAGCTTTTCCAATAACATTTGGCATATTGGACGACAAGAAGACGTGAAGATACCAATTTAGTAAAAACAAAAGCGAAAATTGAAGTTTATTGGTTTCAAGTTTGACTGAAGTATAAAACGAAAAAAAAACAAAGCAAAATGTTACAACGTCCATAAATCACTAAAATCACAGCTCTGTAATAGCAAAGAGCATGGCGTTATACACACACACACCAGATAAATTAAAGTGAAATACCTTTTACAAAGCATGATAAATAATGTTAGAAAAATAACGAAATTAGTTACTTCCTTCCGTTTTTGTGACAGTATAGAGAACACTTAAAATGTTATAGGAGTAAAAATAATAATAATATTGAACTGACATATACGTTCACATGTCATGGACGTTGAATATAGCTTTTGGAGTTAATTTCTATTAAAATAACTGGAAAGTCTTTACGATTGTTCAGTATGTGAAGCATTTTTATTACGAAAAGCAACAACAATAGTGGCTAAGGTTGAAATCATCGAAAAATGCCCGGCTCGGCCCGAAAAACAATGTCTCAAAGCTTTTAACACAACATTCCTTGTGACTTAAAAAAGAACTGGTAACACTACTACACGCTTTGTTCTAAGTGAAGGATGGGCAACACCACATACCCTGTTCCATGTGATGGGTAAAACACTTTTCTGATTGAACGCTGTCCAAGTTTGGGTCGCTACACTAACTGAATCAGTATTCTTACAGGATCAGTACGTTGACAAAAGGAATTTTTCGTTTTATCGTTTTCCGTTTTTCTTTCTGTCTTCGTTTTTCTTTTTTGGTTTTTCGTTGTGGGGTTTTCTCCTTTTTGGTGTAGTGATCGTGCAGTTTTGTTAGTGTCAGTGTCAATGTTTTTAGTTTGTGTGTTTTTGCGGTTTTCTGGTTTTTTATTTTGTGTGCAATTTGAGTGGTTTTGTGTGAAGGCGAGTGGATTTTTTGTGTGCAAGCGAGTGAGGTAATCCGTGCGTGAGCTGGTGGGGTGAGTGATTTTTAGTTTGTTTTTACGTGGGTTTTTGTTCCGTGTTTGTTATTTGATTGAAATGAATTTTCTCTTTGTTGCAGGGCCTATTTTTTAGAATATTTTAAAGAATTTCTAGAATTTTAAGAATATTGTAGAAAATTTTAGAATTTTTAGAAAATTGTAGAAAATTTTAGAAATTTCTAGAAGTTTTAGAAAAATGTAGAAATTTCTAGAATTTTTAGAAAATTTTAGAAAATTCTAGAAAGTTTTAGAAATATCTAGAAATTTCTAGACTATTGAAGAAAATTTCGAGAAAACGTCTGAAAATAAATGGATAATAACGTGGATTATATTTTGCTCGTTATATTTATTGTAATTTGGACGACTTTTTCATATATACTTAAATGAAATATTCTTAAAAATCACTTTCATATTCTCGAACAGAATAGAAAGGGTGCTACGCAATGGTAACGACGGTCATAGTCTTGAATTTAACTTTCATGTCGTTTCCAGCCATTGAAATGCCTAAAAACTGAAATAAATAAAATTGGAGAAGGCAAAAACTTCCAAGTGATCCGAATCGTAACACAACAAACCAGTAGAACAAGCAATCAGCATTTGAATTGCTCTCAAAAATCAAACGGAAAAATCCAGTGACGGAAATCGTGAAAAACATTTTACTGAACGAAATAAGTTTGACTGGAAACATGTAATAAAATTAGTAGAAGTAAACCTCGTAGTGACTGAATATCGGTCATAAGCCACGTTAATCAATGTTGGGAATTATTCGGCAAAGTAATTTCATCATATTATGTTTACGAAGGTTGAATAACAACACATTTTTTGTTCAGGAGTTCACAATCTATTCAAAAATCACCCGATACTTTCTTTAATTAACTTTATTATTCGATCCAAGTGATGATGTTCCGATGTAAAACAGATGCGAAATAGTTATTTATACAACCGAGGGATAAATCCTTTTCTAGGAACTAGATGTGTAGATTATCCGCAGGTCGAGTGTGACAATACACATCGTGTGCCTAAAAAAAAGCATTTATCCCTCGGTTGTATAAAACGTTTTTCGCAAAAGAGGCAACGGATGGTCCTACTTTTCGTCCCTTGTTGCGAAAAAAGAAAATTATTAAAAATACAGTGATAGGCAGAGAAATTTCAGCAGAAATTTGTTCCAGCTGTTTTTTAGCTGATACAATCGAAACTGTTAATACTTGTTGACATGGTTGAAGCTAACTGCTTCTCGCACGAGCGTGACAGAGGTAAAACCATATCAAGACTGCTTCTGACTACTTAATTAAATTTTGAACGTTAAAACAAAAAAATTGTTATTTATATAACAAGATAAAACTTTTATCCCGAGCTATGTTATGGATTTTACATGCTTTTGAAACCTAAAGCAAATTTCTTGTTTTACCTAGTTGTGTAATAAGCCACTTTTGACCTGTGGCGAATGGATGTTTGTGCGGATAAATGATAGGCGACTCGGATAACTTAACAAACTAATTTATTGAAGAGCGATATGTTAGTTGTACAAGATCTCAATATGAACTAACTAATTACGTATGATACCAGCGTGAGGGTGACTGTATGTATGTGTGTGTTGAATGATAGGTCAGGAGCCAAGCTCCTCAGACCCTACGGAAAACAAAAGCATGTCAAACAAATTTTCAAAAAGAACTGGTACCTATCACGGAATTTTTTTTTATTTGAGTATGTTATTAACTGTGCAGAACTATTTTACAAGACAGCTGAATATTATGTTCCGCATAAATGTACATTTTACATACCTCACTAAGTGCATCTAAGATGTACATTGTACTGCTACGTTAACAATTGTACATACTTGTCCCGAATTTGTACAGTATAGCAGTATATTTTTCGTTGTTGTTGAACAGTACTATTGTACTTTTGAACAGTATTATTGTCTGTTGTGCTGTACTATGTAGAAGATAGAAGAGACTGATGCTTTGCTCAGCTGAATATTAATGCATTTTAGTTGTAAGTACACATTTGTACTTGTCACGCCTCAAAAACAAAGTTCAGCTGTGCTGAATATAATATTTTTGGGAGTAATTTAAGACTAATTATCAGTCCATGAAAATTCAAGAAAATTTTAGAATTTCTAGAAAATTCTAGAAAATTTTAGAATTTTCTAGAAAATTTTAGAAAATTTTAGAATTTCTAGAAAATTTTAGAAAATTTTAGAATTTTCTAGAAAATTTTAGAATTTTTAGAAAATTTTAGAAATCGTTTTCTAAAAAATAGGCCCTGCTTTGTTGAGCTACGTTTTGTGGGTACATTTTCATAGTAAGTTTTTCACTAAGTTTCGAAATTTCCATCGAAAGGTGGCAGAACTTTTGTTGTAAATTTTCAAATTACTAGTTCAATCAGAAAATTTACTGTTGTCTCGTGTAACGGACCAGTGGAAACGACTGAAGATGGTTAGACCACGCTAACCTCTGACCGCCACTGTCTCCGGAGGTCGAAACAGCATTTCATCTCCACTTTCGCTTCACGCGATCCATGGGAAAGGGAAGAGCAATTATGCTCTGTTTGTTTGTTCTGGTGTATTCGTTTGAACTTGATTTTTTCTGCGTATTAGATAACACCACCCCTGGAATTAGTATGTTTTCCAGGTAAAATAAAGTTTTCTACCTTCGGAATATTGAATGTTTATTGATTGACTGAAATGTCATGCAGTGCTCTGGCACCCTTGCCTTCGCCATCTCGTTAGTTGGTGGTGGGTTTCTAATATGTTAATCCATGAGTTTTGGGCAACCATTGTGATCCACTTTGCAAAAACGTTCTGGTTAAGAACGCAACGACTTGAATCTACTCTGGATTCTTCAATCAGTAAGTCGAAACTTAGAACGAGATACTGTCGACGAAAATCTTTATAAGGACAGAATAAATTCTGTCAACTTTTGGTGGCTTTTTATCTTGTAGAGATTCAACGGCACGTGAATCTGGAACGAAGCTGAACCACGCGTGGTGAAATCAAGTTTCTAACTCTCGAATAAGTGTTCTTGTTCCCTATGTGTTTATGGCCAAAAGAAAATATATTCCTAGACCATAACACGGGTAGCAAGTAAAAGACGAAGTATTCAAATTGGTGTATGTGTTTAAACCTGTAGCAATTAGATGTATACCAATTAGACAACCAGTTAAATCCACAAATTTTATCAACAAGGTCATTCTGACCGTTTTATTCTTGCGATATCAATTCCACAGAGTGTTCCATTAGTAGAACAGTTTGGTGAACTTACTTCACTGTCAAATGAAAAACATCAAATTATATTAGAATAGAAATTAATTTCATAAATATGGATGTATGGACAGCTCTGCTCCGTGATAGGAGCAGTGCTACGGTGTATGTCAAAAACCATTTTTAAGGTAGTTTTGTCTTACTTTACTTTCGATATTTGTCTGTTTTGAGCCTTGGGCCATAATGTTCTTATAAACTGTTCTACAGCAATTGTTGAGACTAATGAAGTACAAGTTTTTAATTCAAACATTCAAACCATATACAGTATGACAACCTAAGGAATTAACAGATCTAATATTAACGTCTCTATAATATGCGCTTAGTGTTTGCAAAAATTCTTTAAAATGGATAAATTCCTCAAAGAAAATTAATTTCAAATTCAGAAAAACACTCATTTCTTCATATTAAAATTGAATTCATTTTTACCGCGACGACGAAAATACATTTTCCTTTTTCATTCCGAAATTGCTGGACATATTTGTCGTAAAACATTATACTGTCGTATCTTCTGTTCAAAAGTTGAGTTGTAACGAAAATTGAATTCTTTTTATAGAGAGCATTTTAAGTGTTTCGATGTTATCGTGCATCGAATTGTTGTTATGAACGTTCATGTTTGCTTTTATTTTGATTCTTAGATTCGTTACATTATGTACCCCTTCCTCGTCTTCTCCAAATGATTTTCCATATTTTTTATGCTGCTGGATATTGCGAATTTAAACCAATTCATATATCGTTCTGTGTATATAAAACGTGTCGAAATGTTTTCACGTCTTGCCATATATTTTACATCTACTCGAATTAGAGCAGATGAGTAAAGATGCAAAAAAAAAAACCGAAGATTCGTCCGCTCTGTGTTTATTCTTTAACCACAAAATCAATATATTTCAGACATATTGTGGGCTCTATACAAATATTTCATTCTTTTTAATCATTTTTTCGGTTTTTTGATTGATGAATTTTTCATACCATTATTGATATACGATGAATATCTTTCTTTACATTCAATTATTGGAAATATTATGATTGACGTTCTGTGATTTGAAAATTGTTCAATAAATAAAAATGACTGAAAATTATATACGGGAAGATACGGATCTATCAAGCCAGACAAGACGACCAAATACAATAAGCATCGGAAAATGAAACCGCCTAATTCCGACTACAATGTATGTTTTACGGCGGAGCGAACAGTGTTTAAAGAAAAGTCTTTCCCAATATCGATACCGACATAAAACGAACCACATAACATTCTACATTATGTAACTCACTGGCACTTTAATTGATACAACAAAAAGTTTTCGAATCGAACAATGAACAAAGTTAGTGATAGCCACTTAACATGTCAAAGGTGTTAACGTGACGAAGATACATCCAGGCCGGTATGGTTCATGTGATGTGAAATTTCCTATTTGAAAGAACGTAATGTGCTTAACATGTTAAAAATGTTTCCAATTGTTTGTTGAAAGTTTAGCTTTAGTGCGGTCTCTCTAGATTACATTCAGGGAAATAATGCGGACGTTTCAATACAAACATAAAAACACTAAATCCTTAAACAAACTATATCCCAAAATTTATGGTCCGCATTTGAATCATGTGAATTCGTAAAGCAAGTGTAGTGCTAAGAATTATCTGTTGTGGATATTTGCTATGAAACGACGAATGTTCTTCAAAATGTTTGGTTTTTCTTATAAGAAATTCTATAGAATTTAGACAATTTTGTGTTTGCTTTCTGTTTATATGACTCACTTCAACATTCATTAACAAAAAGAATTAAAAGATGCTGTTGATGCTACAAATATCTTCATTTGGCACTACTCTCTACTAAAACAGGCCTGCGATAATTTCCAACTTCTGCATAACCAGCAACAGCTGGTTTAGCCTTTACAGCTATGTCTGTATAAAATCCTGATATAAATTGAGTTTCATTACGCACTGTATTGTCATTTATTGAATTTAATAATGTCGTTAACTTCTAAAATACCAGTAAGGTACGTAGGTTATTGCTCTAGAAGTAATTAATTTCCCATGAATTGAACCAAACGAATTCAAGCTTTTGTTTCCTTGTTGGCAGTACACGAGTACATATTATTATGTTAAGTAATGCTTAGAAAGTAATAGAAATGAAATTGTGATTAATGAGCTTCTGGAGATGTTGAATGCGTGTGAAAAATTGAGTACCATGTTTCATTTCCTTTCATACACAACGGAAAAATATGAAATTATTTTCAGCACAAAGGCACACGCTTGACAGACAGAATAATTGTTTCGTTTTTTTAAAACATGGAGCACCATAAGGAGCACCTCTGGCACCAAGTTAAGAATCGTCATACATTTTTCGTTTTCTCATTCTCAACAAAGTAAATTCAGTTCAATAAAATACACGAAACGCTGACGTAATAGTAAAATAATATATTTGACCGAACCGTACGGAACACGTCACCCAAAAAAAAGTATAAGAATGAAAGCATACATCTCACCCGAATCTACACCACATAATCAACGGGGGTTGTTGTAAGTTACACCATCATGACATGACCATATAAATGTATGAACGTTAAAAGCACAATGTCATACGGTCATTGCGACGATAAAATTGGACTTTTCTTTTCAATGAAAGGATCTATTCAGCAAAAAGGTGTCAACCTTTCATCACAATTTTTAAGTCACAATAACTCAATTTGCATACAATACCAGAACCCGAAAAATATCTGCTCAACTCGAAATGATGTAGGTATATAATTTGAATGTGACAAACATTTTCGGAAACGACACAATATTGCACACAAGGGGTAAGGAATAGTTTTTTTTGTGTGTTTCCTTCCTTTACTTCCTTTCGGTTCGAAAAGTTAAAGAGGGAAACAATGGTTTAAATTTATAGCTTCAGATAAAATAATCGAAGCACGAAAGATATAACATATGTGTATCGAACTCAAAGACCGGCCTGAATAATGTGTGTGCAAAAGCGCCCGTGTCACAACCGTATAAAAATTAAATTCTTCACACAAAGAGCATAACCCCCACCACGGATCTGTTACTTCTATTGATGTCATTCATTTCAACCGAATTGATACATAATCTTTTACTTCACTTGTTGTACGTATATTGCTGTGGATTTCGATAACAGATTTGGCTCTAAAAATTTGCCAGTTCAACATGTTGCATTTCCGGCTAGCAAATAAAATCATTCTCTGACCAATCATGTGATAAAACGTACGTAATTCTCCGTAATCTGACTAATTGTATTATTATCCATTAGTGTCTGTTTACTAATTGGAGTCGAAAAGTCATATCAAAAGTAAGTAATTTGCACCAATTTGTTCGTTGTTCCGTGAAACATTCTCTTTTTACAGCAAGCACTTACCCAAAAAAAGTTGAACGGAAAATCTTTTCACACAAAGTTGCAAAATGAAAGAAGTTGTGCACTTTCAACACATTATTCCGATAATCGGTTATGATTGTCGGGAGGAATAATCATAAAAGTTTATATGATGAAAATTCGAAAATTATCCGAGTGAACAAAATTTGGGTATAATGAAAAGACATTTGAAAAAGAATTTTTATATTCGATAAAACATGCCAACTAATTCCATATTCACCATAAGATATTGTACGAACTAAGCATAAAACTCGCAGAACGAGAAAAAAAAGAAGCAGCAGAAACTTTACGTAACAGAACATTACCCAATCTCAATGTTTAATCTCATTATTTGATTTTTGTTTGCGCGTAAAAGTTGTCTAAATGCCAGAGTCTGGCTGATTTTTTTCTGCTCCTTTCTGCATTTTCTTGATAGAAAGTTTCCGAAAAATATTATAAATCAACATCACACAGTGTTGCAGACACTAACCGAGAAAAAAAAGAGCGAACAACGCTTTGCCCGAGAATGACATCCATAATTTATGTGACAAATTTATCTTTTGGTCATTGGTTTTCGGTGATATTAGTTTTAGTTTTTGTGTTTATAGTTTTTCGGGAAAAGTTAAAAAGTTTGATATGAATTAAGTTGTTGTAGACGTTCAAACATTGTGTTCGGGAAAATTGAATACGAAAAAACAATATTGAGAAGATTAGCTACGACAGATAAGTTTCGTCTTTCCTTTCAGTGTCTAAGGCAGGCATGGGGTATGTATCATCAAGAAGCAGTACAATACAATCGAGGGAAAAATATTGCATATTTCATATTGGTACGATATTAGCTACATACTACAGTCGCTATTCATATTCGAAAAATAAAATGAAATTATTATCTGATTAAAGTAGTGGCGGAATAATGTTTTCACCGTCGTTTTTCGTAAAAAGATATTACGAAGTTACGCTTGACCTCTCAGAGAGGTTAACGCGAACAAAATTAATGTTAAGTATTAACTCGAGCTAATTCAAATTAATGACACATTTCTACATTGAACTAACGTTAGTTGATGAGTGCCACTGGATTAGTTGAACCCACATCACCTGCTGGATCTAATGCACTGACAATCGTCCCGATAACATTACTTTTCATTTTTTAGCCCCGTACGAAGTACAAGGGGCTAATAGGATTACGATGCCGTGTGTAATTGACGGAATTCGAAGCAGACGGTAAGGGCAAAGTGTTTGTCTATGTTCATAGATAACGAATCCGCAATGAAAATTTTGTCCGTCCGTCCGTCCGTCTGTCCGTCTGTTCGTCTGTCCGTCTGTCCGTCCGTCTGTCATGTCGATATCTTGAACGGATTTAGATGGATTTTGCTTTATTAGATAGGTATTGACCGTACCAATCAGGGAAAAAAAGTTCATGGAATTCGGTTTACCGGAGCGTGAGCTAGGTCTCTTGGAGTGAGCTTATATGTGGCTACTCGGCCGTACAGTGAACGTGGTGTTTTTTGTTAATATCTCGAGTAAACTTTGACCGAATTTCATGAATTTTTTTTTGTTTGAAAGGTATTATCGAATGTAAAGCAGCCGTACTACTTTCTACCTCCTAACAAAATGGCCGTCGGCCGCCATTTTGGATTTTTGTAAAAACAATAGAAATCGGTGAAAATGATACTTACAAAGCTACTGATCAGTGGGAAGTGATTGGTTATGTGTGTGGGGTGTTTCAAGCATCCCAAATATGGATATCTATTTATAAATATATACAGCTATATTGAGCTATATAACGGTGTAGATAGTTCTTTTGAGCTATATAGTAGCATATTTATTCGTAAATTGTTTATTTATAGGTTATAGGTTAATATAAATTGTTGCAAAAATTTTTAAGTTTGGGTTACAGTTGAAAGGAACGTCGTACGGGGCTTCGTAATTGCGCTATGCGCAATTTTTAGGACGTGCACATTTCATAAGAATTTTAGGTTAGTAGGTTTAGGGTAAGAGTAGGGCGACCGACGAACTAGGGTCGCGTACGCAATAGATGTGCGGGTTCGTTCGGGGCTCAGTCGCAGCGAACTCTCCGACTGTTCTGACGGCTCGTTTTTTTTTTGATTTTGTGAAAATCATGCAACTGGACTCAAACTCAAACTAGAAAGTTGCTCTATCAAAACGAATTGCTGTTTATAAATTTTCTGTTTTTGTTTATGCTCAAAAGGTAGAGAGTACACAAAATCCAGTTATCTGTGGCTACGCCCCGTAAAAGGGTTTTCGTAAATATGTCACAGCCTAGTGCCATTTCCAAACAATTAACTTGATCTGATTTTGAAGAATTTACGAAATGTTTCTGGCATTTTTACCACATTCCAGAAACCGCTTATCCCAATATAGCCGCACAATTCCTGCACATTAACCCATTTTCTGAGTGAGGACAGCAATAAGAATTATTCATATTCTCAACCCAGTTTTGTGTCCGTGAGACAAAAAACAGATGCTTTTATCACACCATTACACTGTCACCATTTCACATTAAATCTATTATGAGGAAAATCTAATTTAAATTTTAAAAAAGTCCGTTACTGGAAAGGAAAACAATATGGAAAAATGTCTAAGAATTAAATGACCGTTTATATGTAGTTGCTCTGTGAGCGTTGCTCTTCTCACAATATTTGCATTGCACCTCGCCTATATAACATTACTATTATGTGTGGATTCAGTTTTTTTATAAACTTTTACAACGTACGTAATAACAAGCATAATGTTCGTCGGATGTCGTCTATTCAGTGGGAAATCCATGGTTGCGTTCTAGTTTCACGGCTATTAAAATGATTTGTGTTATATTTTTGTTCAAAGAGAGTTTACACAACAAAAAAAAAAGCTCACGAAAATCGATATTTAAGATTTTCCGATGTAAAATCAAGTCGAGTTTGACCTCCTTAATTATAAACCTAAAGTATGACTTTTACCATTCAACACATTAAACAACGATACCAAAAACAATGAATTGTCAGCTTTCTCTTTCTATCAACCCTTGTAAACATTATTCGCTTGGTTTTATGCGACCAAACAGTAACGTTATACTTGGACTGTGTGTTTGCACAGGGTATTTCTATTTTACACATATAAGTTGCTTTAAACATGAAAACACGTTGCACTCTAGCAGCACATGCAATCCTTTAGTTCAATATAGTGTAGAGTAGTGAGAGGAGCAGAAAGCTTTCGTTTGAGCTTAGCAATGTTCTGTACTGCAATGTGTGTATAGCATATAGCATACCACTGGAACAAGAATAAAAAAACATTGAAGAAACTTACAAGTTATACACGCTGCTTTTTATGTAAATACAAAGTGTATGGCTATTGCAATGCATGTTCTATGAACACTTTGAAATAGTTTCTCAAGCTTCAGAAGAAATTGGATTAAAGTTCGGTTATTTGTACAGAAGTTTTTTTTTCTCGCTTTGTTCCGACCAAGAGTTTAAATGAGTTTGTGAAAATCAGGGTGAAAATGCTGTTCTTTAATTAACTTTTATAAAACAATTTTTTTTTAAACGTTTGAAATTGTTGAGGTTATTGAATTCATTTTGAATTGCAACGCATTTTCTGCATAATTTTGCCTTGCCTTCGTGTTTCTTAATTCTCAATACGTTATAACAAGGCTGATGCTATTCGCACGCGCGTGCGAATAGCCATTCCTTATTGTAATTGACTATTCGCACGCGCGTGCGAATAGCCATTCCACACTGTAGAAGACTATTCGAACGCGCGTGCGAATAGCCATTTCACATTGGATTTAACTATTCGCACGCGCGTGCGAATAGCTAAGCCTACGAGTACTGGCTATTCGCACGCAAAATCGAGCGCCCATGAAAAATACGAATATGATTTTCGCGCGAAAATCATATTCGTATTTTTCATGGGCGCTCGATTTTGCGTGCGAATAGCCAGTACTCGTAAAACTGATAGATCAACAAACGGCAATGTGAGAGTGTCTTCATTTATACACAGACACGTGTCGAAATAGTATTTCATGCAACAAGTTGCGAAAAGAGGTTTCGCAACGTGTTACATACAAGGTTGTTTTAAAACACAGAACTACATTCGCCATACATTTAACCCTAGGTACGGAAAATTACGTGATGGTTAGAGTTGTTGCTTCATGAGCAATTGGTTTTAGTGTCATGGGTTCAAAATTTGTTCAGAACAGAATTATTATTTACCATTAATGGCTCAAAAGGAGTGATAAAAAGTGAGTAGAGTGATTAAAATTAAAGTTGAGCATTAAAAAGATTCTTCAGTCAACACCCAAAACAATCTTGAATTTCGCAGCGCTCGTCCAGATAATCATATTGATCATGGCAAGCCAATGCACCATGAACTACATAGAAAAAATAGAAACTAATGAAAAAATTTCGGAAAAAATCATTTTTTATGTTCAACATTTCGATATTGTCAGCATTAAAATGTTCCAATAAAAATAATTGTAAATTCAAATGTTCCAAAACGTTTTTCGCTTTATTCTAGCAAAAAATGGTTTGTTCCAAAGTGGAACAATGAATGTGCCAATATGAAAAAGAATGTATACTATACATACCATCTTGCGTTAAATTTCGTAGGAGGCTAAGATCGAACGAAACGCTTTGTCGTTACATTAAGTCGTTAAAAGGAAAAATTAAATTGTGACCCTTTCGATATTTTTGCTTTTACTTATTTTGAATTAATTTAAAAAAAAATCCGTCATTTAATGTAACGTAAGTTTTGGATATTTCGATTTAATTCTGATCTCAAAATATTTGTATATGTTTTTTGAATGAATTTACGCTAAAGACATGTTAAATTGAAGTTTTCAGCCAATAAATAACGCTATAACGACAAAATGGAATCGTTTTGATTTGAGATAAAATGTGAATGCGTGCGAATAGTCAAACCCAATGTAAAATGGCTATTCGCACGCGCGTGCGAATAGTCAGGTTCAATGTGAAATGGCTATTCGCACGCGCGTGCGAATAGTCTACTACAGTGTGGAATGGCTATTCGCACGCGAGTGCGAATAGTCAAATCCCAAGTGTCATGGCTATTCGCACGCGCGTGCGAATAGCCACAGTGTTATAACAACTCGCTTTATTTTCCCGGTATTTTCAACATTGTGGTGGTCGGCCAATTATTGTGGTTGGTATTAAAGGCTTTAAATTTAGTACTTGGAACAGTATTAAAATTATAATTTATTGTCCCAAGGTCTTGAATAAAATTTTGTAACTTTAAATATTGGTTTATGAATCAAAAAATATTAAGAGGTTCCGAGCCTACGCTGAAATTGTAGCCTACATTTCTGCGTTTCGAAATTTTTGATCGCTGATATCTTTTTACGAGAGCCCTTTTTGAAAAATGTACGACCACATTTTCGAGTAAAAATATGTCAGCTTTGAATAAAAAATTAAATTGTCTGTGAAAGTTCCATGTGCTTTGAGAAAAGTGTACCTTTGATGCAAATTTGGGGCATCGGTACAGTTTTCTCAAAGCACATGGAACTTTCACAGACAATTTTATTTTTTATTCAAAGC
This sequence comes from Bradysia coprophila, assembly GCF_014529535.1. Classification (NCBI taxonomy): domain Eukaryota; kingdom Metazoa; phylum Arthropoda; class Insecta; order Diptera; family Sciaridae; genus Bradysia; species Bradysia coprophila. Next base: position 21,332,117 of record NW_023503493.1, on the reverse strand, counting down.
TGACATATTTTTACTCGAAAATGTGGTCGTACATTTTTCAAAAAGGGCTCTCGTAAAAAGATATCAGCGATCAAAAATTTCGAAACGCAGAAATGTAGGCTACAATTTCAGCGTAGGCTCGGAACCTCTTAATCTTAGTTATTCAAATCAAAAGGACTGTCTTGAGATATTTTCTGAAGTTTTAGGAATCTGTCTTTCAAGAAGTCCTAAGTGATTGACTTAAAAAACTTCAAGAAATTTGTGAATTTTATAAGTAAGTCGTTGATAAGGTAATCTTTCAAAATCTATTACTTCTTTTGATTAAATGTCGCTCAGTGCTTGATATCAAATCAGTCAAGATAGGGTTTCAGTTTCATCGATTTAAAAAAATTTAATTCAGATCAAGTTCGTGTCGAACAAAGTTTGCAAGAGTCTACCCACTTATCTCTAATTTCAGTCGGTACTTGAACTACAGTCAGTGACTCATTTTAGATCATCATCCGATCAAAACTATTTTTTTGTATTTAAAACAATTTAAATTAACTATTCGCTTTCATTGAGAATTACTTTACCATATTGCAATGTAAACAGAATACACTTGCCTTACAGTATGTTTATGATACGTAGTTGACTGGTATATATGAAGTGTGATGAACGAACTGCATGGAATCAAATGATTTCTTCTAAATCATACCTAAATATCCGTTTCCGATGGCAACAATCCCAGAATGTGATACATAACACAATTTACCTGCTCTGTCATCATTATAAAATAACTTGAAACTTCGTTCAGGGCGAATATTTATTTTCAAGGATAATTTAGTATTTTATCTTGAACTCAATCTTCTTTTTGACGTCATTCTTTAAAGCACACGACATGTATGTGCTCTCTTACTGCTCGACTACCGCCATATTCCAACTATACGACGTAGAGAGTGTGTACGGTCGAAGTTCTGATCGTATATAGCATGTATGTAGCTCTGTATAAGGGGACGTTTTATTGTATTAACTTCATATATTGTTGTATAAAGTGTTGTTGTTCCGAGTTAAATTACTTTCGCACACAATGCGATATAAGCATGCTACACCGTAAATGATATATTTATTCAGATTTCGAAAAGCTGTTAATGATATGGGATAAAGCATTTTACAACTTTCAACATGCATAAACCATGTTTCCTATAATAATGTTTTATGTGTTATATGTCGTAAGATGTAAGAATAATATGAGCGTAAGACAAATGAGGAATGACATTTTGGTGGCACAAAAAATATGAGATCGTAATATTATATGCCGGGCTTAAGGATATAGTACAATTTTTGATATTTCTTTGTCACTTTATTTTCTAGCATCACTTATTGGTTCTCATTGTCCAAGTACTACTGCAGGCATAATTTATGTTAAAAATTAAAAGAGTTATGACGTTGCTTAGCACACCTGCTATTATTACTAGTATAGTCGATAAGCTCATAGTAGTTGTGCTAAGCATTCGTTTAACAAAATACTATATATCAAACAGGCCATACCGGCGACACATTATTCAAACCAGTGCCAATTTTTGGTAATTTTTTTGGAAATGTTTTCCAAAATTTCCAAAAAATTGCCAAAAATTTCCAAAAACTGCGAACGTCCAAAAACCAAATTTTTCCACCATTTCCACCAAAGGTTTAGGCAACTGCTGAATCAGCCTTGCGTTTTAACTGACTCTCGATTATCTCTTGACACTATCAAGTTTCAAATGAAGACGAGCATGATTAATTTGAAAGATGAGAGCGTCGATAATCAAACATAAATCATTGAGAGCCGGCTAAAACATAAGGCTGAGCTCCGGAGTTGCCAAAACAGTTTGAAATTATGGAAAAATTCGGTTTTTGAACGTTCACAGTTTTTGGAAATTTTTGGCAATTTTTTGGAAATTTTGGAAAAAATTTCCAAAAATAGGCCCTGATTCAAACAAATACCAGGATTCTAGATGTGAATGTGACTACGGAAAAAAAAATTGAGGGAGAAAATGCTCATCTCATTGGTAACCATACTTGAGGTTTTTGTTGTGCATTCGTGTATCAGTTTGAATTTATGGAAAATAAGTTCTTTGGAGCAGCTGCACAATTTTCAATCATCTGTTATCGATATCAACGACAACAAATAGCGTCGATCTCCGGTTAATAAGGTCTTATATAGACTCGAGAGCCACATACAACTTATTTGTGAAAATCCCGAAATTCAAAATGGTTAAAAACAACAATCCAAAAGAACAATCCTTCGTAAATTTCTCGGTTTCACCGTATGGCCAGTCCGGGTCTGTATGAAATGAAATGTCAAACCTAATGATGTACAGTGAGAGAAAAGTGAAATTTGAGTTGCTTTCTAATTTGGGAGTTGTTATGGTTTGTAAACGATTCGTAACCACACAATAGTGATTTACATGTTAGGGGATGAAAAGTTGAAAAATCCAGTTTTCGTGTGAAGTTGATCCGAAACGAAGCCGAGGTCAACAATCGCATGAAAACATGACGATCGAGGCTGTGATTTCCCAAACCGCAATGTTATTTTCCCTAATAATGTAATAATCCATTTTCGACCCTAGAGAAATGAGAAGCATGTAAAATTTGTTTTACAAATGAAAATCTAGATTTTTTAGTATTTTATTTTTTTGCGAAAATTTAGAAAATTTCTTGATTTTCAATTGTTCAACGAAATTCTTGTGGAAACAATTACAAACCAAGGCAACTCGCAAATCATAAAACATTTCGTATTTCACTTTTTTCTCCCTGTACAATCTGTATCAAACATTAGCCGATATTTTAAACAAAGGAAGTAATAGATCCAAAATAGGATCATCTGCCGTTTCTAAAACGTTAGAACGGTCCATATTATTATATTGCAGAAAAGTATTCAAATAGAAAGAAAAATACTATTAACTGTCTTTCCGATATCCACTCAAGTAAATCAATCATTTTCTCCTGTTCGCTATAAATGGAATTTACAGAACAGGTTGCTCTATTCAAAACGTTCACTGAAACCCAATTTTCTAAGTCATTGTTGCAGATCAAATTTCGATTCCAAATAAAATTGTTACAATTCAATTTTTACAACTAAGGCCTTGTAATTTTTGTAGAAAATCCCAACCGTACAGAAATCTAACAAATTACGACAAGTAAGAACAATAATGGTTGAAATTGAGAACAACACAAATGATCGCATGGAACAAAAAAGCACCCAACAGAAAAGAAAAGAAAACGAGAAAAAAAAGGGTAAATATCTATTCTGGGCAAAATTGATGGGTTCGACTTCAATTTGTATTATTGGACTCCATTTAATTGATGTTCAACGAGAAAACATCAATTCGTACCGACGACGTGGTATTTTTTTTGTTTTGTTTCTCCATTCGACAATATTTTCATTTCGCCAAATTATTTTCGAATTGCAGTCCACAATTTGAAAAACTTTTTAATACGAAAAGTGTAACATGGCTATCATCATGAAAACTGAAAATGTTCTTTCATTTACACTAGCTTAACACTGTGGTGGGAGGAGAAAGATATATAAATTTAAGGGCCATTGCCCGTTCAATAGCATATCTTTCGAGCGAAACGGAATTGTGCTAAACTATAAACACTATGATGTGATATAACACATTTTGCTGGGGTATATTACGCTGTCGTTTGTTGTATACAAAATGTGTACTGCATGACATATACTAAGAATGGCATGCACTAGAGATGGTGGGTTCGTAGTTATATTAGAACCAGCAAAAATATTCCGTCAATAACCGGATATTGAAACCATAGTTTTAGCGTAACTGTAGAAAATATTTTACGTGATCTTTGGCTGTGCATGCTGCATTGACTTTATTTTTATATTCGACAAATGTCTGTTATCATCAAAATTTATTGTGCGGAAGGATTGTGTAGTTTTGAAATAAGTTTTCGCCATGTAAAAATCTCTATATTCGAATACAATAAAAGATTTGAACAACACAAAAAAATGAATATTTTTTTTTGCCTGTATAAACAACACATAAAATTGATAGTGTTGCTCGGATATGGAATAAGAATGGAAAAATATTGGTCGATTTACAAAATCGAATGTATTTTAATAGTGGATGGAACATTAGCAGTAAATATTCTACACCAGATTGCATTCTATTGAAAACGTATTTGTTTCTGGGTTCTTTTTTTATTGTTTCTCTTTTTTGTTGCTTTTTTGCAGTATTTTTGCTTCTATAAACACTTTGATTCCGTATTTTTATAGGTCATAACGAGATAAACATGTTTTTCAAATGCTGTTATGATTCGGTTTTTCCTCGAGTGTATCAAAACAGTTTTTTTTCGATCTGCACAACTGGTTTTACATATTTCCATATACTTTTCCACTGTAACCTGTTATGCTTTTACTAAAGGAAAAGGAAATGATTTGCGAAAAATGATAGAACTAATCTGAGTATATCTGCTTTCCAGCAACACAAAGCCGATTTCTGAGAAATTTATACTTCAGCACACATTTCTTGAGAATCAAAGCATTTGTTGTTTCTTTTGTAAAATCAACTTCGTTTTATAACAAACAAAATGAACCTTCCTAACTCTTCACCTCTATTTTGTAATAGAATGTACCTTATATACGTCCACTTGATGGTATTCATTGCAATATATGTATATTGTAAAAGTCAAGCTAATTACAGTCGTACGTCAAAAATGTCTGTTAAATAGCGTGCAAGGAGTTAAGGGGTTGAAACGCAGTTTATTTGAGCCTCATAACTGTCAACCTTCCAAACAAAATTGATTCAGCCAACGCAGTTCAAGCATAAGGGATCATAGTGGTCAGCTCTACGTAGAGTACCACTCATGCTTGAATCAAATCATTAGCTATGGCTTACTCCAAAAAGGATGTACGTCACGTTGATACCGTGATTTTAGAATCACACACAGTGCGTCACAGGCCCGGACTGGCTCAAAAAAGCCCTTCGGGGAAAAAGTCAAAAGGCCCTTCCGTTCGGACGACTTTTTCCAATTAGGCCATCGATTCTTATGACTGAATATTTAGTGTAATTTCCACAGTGTAAGTGAATCACACAGTTCCGCCACATCACACGAACAATTGGGACATTTGCCTAGGGTGCAGCGATTTGGCGGAGCCAAATTCACGCCGTAAGTCCGCTCAAAATTTGAAATTTTGTAACGGACCAGGGATTTAACGTTCAGAAAAATTTCATTCAAAATTGCAAATTTTTTTGTTGACGTGATCCATTGTTTACATTTAATTTGGATTAGAGGTGTGCGCCGCCGCCGGAGGTACTCAGCCGAGCGCCGCCGCCGGTACATAAAAATGACATCAGCCGCCGCCAGCAGCCGACAGTTTTCATCGGCTGGTTAAAAAAATAAGTTTAGGGCCTCATTCAACTAAATATCACGATTTTAAATTCCTCCGAATGAGTTTAGCTTTTCTTTGAACGGTAGCATCACAAATCTTCGTTCTTAGTGTTGAAATTTGTATTTTTTGTAGTTCCGCGTGTGATAATGTTTACTAAATTACGTTTTTCCGTTTTTCATAATATCGTTGAACCTTTCCGCTGCAAAGTTTTTCACAAGCGGTCATGTAAATGTATGTATTCTTAAAGCTGATTATACTGTTTTTATGTTGTTTGGGGCAAAAGACTACTTGTTGCCGTACGAGACTGGTATAGCTCTAGTCAATTCAATTTTGAAAACAATTTTCAGTCGAACTCACTTTGCATTGCATTTTAAGGGTTTTTTTTAAAACTCTCTAGTGACTTCCAGGTAGGAATGGCTTTCAAAAACTTACATTTCCAAAAATTAATTAGATTCATAAATGAACATCCTCAAAATTTTTAAAGCTCTGGGCCCCAGAGTCTGGGATGATCCACAAAGTCTGCATCGTAACAAAGTTTCCATATAAATATGAATATTTTGCACTATCTGTAACAAAATGTGAAGACCTACCTATGATTCTCTCGCGTTACGTACTTTGTGGACCATCCCTCTGAATACATTATGAACAATTAACTTGAGGCATACCACTAAACTAATTAGAAAATACTATTGGCTTTTGACAATAAACTTTAGAAGTTTTGTTGTTCTTTCGACATCCAGTTTATTGTTCTCTTGGAATTAATTTTTCAAAGATTAAAAATTTAAAGGAAATGAAGTAGGTATTTTTATTTCGAACTATCTTTAACACACATTGACTTTTGCATAAGTTTATAGAATATTTTTTAAATTATTCGAAATCTATCGGCGCGCCGCGGCTGAGTCGAGCCGCCGAGAAAAATCATTTTCGGAGCGCCGCCGCCGACACATCTACACTCGGCTAGCCGCCGCCGAGAATTTTTGACCGGCGCACACCTCTAATTTGGATCGAATTGATCAAATGATTTTAGGAATAATGGATTCGTTACGTTAATATCCATTTTATTTACATTTTTCGCTCACTGAGCATATTTTATCCAAATTGTTTTTTGCACATTCATCTGCTGGCATCTTTCGAAAATTTCCTTTTTTTGGATTAAAAATGCAGACAATTAACATACCAGCAGAATTCCATTTTATGATTTTTGAAAAATTGGACAAATCAATAAACAAATGAGTGACATTTCGTTTTTTATTGGGTTGGTATCGTTGGAATAGAGATTTTAAAGTCTGAATTTTAAAAGAAAAAAAAATTGTGGAAATAGTTCAAAGAAAAATTTTCGAGGAGAATTTAAAAATGTACAACCAACGAAAAATTTATTTAAAAAATTTCGCCCTGTTAATTTTTCTTTGAATTCCAATCGAAATTTTCCTACTGAGACCTTTCTCTCAATTTTTTCTTTGATTTGCAATCGAAATTTTTCTACTGAAGCCTTTCTCTCAATTTTTAGCCCCGTACGAAGTACGAAGGGGCTTATAGGATTACGATGCCGTGTGTAATTGATGGAATTCGAAGCAGACGGTAAGGGCAAAGTGTTTGCCTACGTTCATAGATAACGAATCCGCAATAAAAATTTGGGCCGTCTGTCCGTCTGTCCGTCTGTCCGTCTGTCCGTCTGTCCGTCTGTCCGTCTGTCCGTCTGTCCGTCTGTCCGTCTGTCCGTCACGTCGATATCTTGAGTAAATCAAATCCGATTTCAAAAATTTTTTTTTTCCCTGAAAGATAGTCAAAATAGTGAGGCTAAGTTCGAAGATGGGCATATTCGGGTCGGCCCTTCGTGAGTTAGGGCCACCTAAGTGATTTAAGGTCTTTTGGTGATATTTATGGCAAAATAAACGAAGGAAATGTAAATGACACGGCAAATGATAGGTATTGTCAATACCAATCCAGGAAAAAAAAGTTTTTTAAAATCGGGTGAGTGGACCGTGAGTTAGGGCCTTAGAAGTGAAAAGCTACTAGGGCCCTATGTGTATTTTACACAGAACTCAAGTAAATTTCACCCGTTTTTCGTAATTTTTGTGTCATTTGGAAGGTAATCAAAAGCCGAATAGAATGTTGTTGAAAAAAAATTAAATTTGGGTCCTTGGACTAAGGCCGCTACTAGGGCCCTATGTGTATTTTACATATAACTCGAGCAAATTTCATCCGTTTTTCGTAATTTTTGTTTCATTTGGAAGGCAATCAAAGGCCGAATAGAATGTTGTTGAAAAAAAATTAAATTTGGGTCCTTGGACTAAGGCCACTACTAGGGCCCTATGTGTATTTTACATTGAACTCGAGTAAATTTCATTCGTTTTTCGTAATTTTTGTGTCATTTGGAAGGTAATCAAAGGCCGAATAGAATGTTGTTGAAAAAAAAATTAAATTTGGGTCCTCGGACTAAGGCCGCTACTTGGGCCCTATGTGTATTTTACATATAACTCGAGTAAATTTCATCCGTTTTTCGTAATTTTTGTTTCATTTGAAAGATAATCAAACACCGAATAGAATGTTGTTGAAAAAAAAATTAAATTTGGGTCCTTGGACTAAGGTCGCTACTAGGGCCCTATGTGTATTTTACATATAACTCGAGCAAATTTCATCCGTTTTTCGTATTTTTTGTTTCATTTGGAAGGTAATCGAACACCGAATAGAATGTAGTTGAAAAAAAAATTAAATTTGGATCCTCGGACTGAGGCCGATACTAGGCCCTATGTGTATTTATACTCAATAAATTAAAATTTTAGGTCAATTCGAAATTTGTGTTACATTTAAAAGGAACGTCGTACGGGGCTTCGTAATTGCGCTATGCGCAATTTTTAAGACGTACACATTTCATAAGAATTTTACTTTACCGACGTTTACGGGCGCAGTAGGTTTACGGTAAGAGTAGGGCGACGGACGAACTAGGGTCACGTACGCAATAGATGTACGGGTTTGTACGGGGCTCAGTCGCAGCAAACGCTCCGACTATTCTGACGGCTCGTTTCTTCGATTTCCAAACAAAATTTTCCTACTGACGCCTTTCTCTCAATTTTTTCTTCGATTTCCTACTGAGGCATTTCTGTTAATTTTTTCTTCGATTTACAATCGAAATTTTCCTACTGAGGCATTTCTGGAAAACAAACAGAAAGGCCTCAGTGGAAAAATTTCGATTGGAAAACATAGAAAAATTGAAAAATAGGCCTCAGTAGGAAATCGAAGAAAAAATTAAGGGAAATGCCTCAATAGGAAAATTTTTATTGGAAATCGAAAAAAGAATTAACGGAAAGGTCTCAGTAGAAAAATTTCAATAGGAAATTAAAGATTTTGTTTATGTTCGCTAAAATGGACTTCATTTGTTTGAACAAAGCACCTAGCGGGTAGTAGAAAAAAATAGAGTAGTACTTTAATCGAAGTATGCGAATATATCCATTCCTTTTTTCATAATGTCATCGAAAAATTACCATTAAGGCTGCTAATAGTATTATTGGTATCGAAATACTACTCTATTTGACGTAGTAAAACCTCTATTACCCTGCTAGGTGCTTTAGTTTGAACAATAAATGGTTTAAATTCAAAAAAGGCCTCGTCGGGACTTCGCCCTACTAAGGAAAAAGGCCCTTCGGGAAGGCCCAGTATGGCCAGTTCGGGCCTGAGTGCGTCATGAAATAATAATTGTTTATGCAATTCATTGATAATATTTGTAACTCACGCCGCCTATGTGCAATGTCGTATGACAGTATTTTATCGCACTAGTTCGATCAACGTTTCTCACAACAAAGGCTTTCGAGCTTCAGCAGAGGAGGATATATGACTCTTCTGTCGCCTTTGTTGTGAAAAATATATTTGCCGAAATATATCATTCAGAGCCCACATCAAAGTATATGTTAAGAGCCCAAATCAAAATATATGTTGAAATGAAGTACATACAGGCATGCTGTTTATAAAATATCAACGGTTGAAGGAATGTCTTACCAATGAATGTTTCCTTTCGTTTTTACTCAACAAAAACAAACGAAATAAAATCTGAGACAAAAAAAACCAACTCAAATTCACCGATTTATCATAAAATTATTTCGATGCGCCTCACAGAACACCTCTTTTTCGTTAAATAAACAGTGTACCGAAAGAAAATATTGAAAGAATCGACATTCTCTGCACCGCCAGTTTATTGTATTAATAAAGAAAATAAATAAACAAAACAGATGTTTACCAATCTATCATCCATATTTAAACAACAAATACAAGAATGAATTGAACTCAATAAAATGACTGACTGCTAATGAAGTTCGAATAGAACACATTATACTCGTCAAGATATCCGTAAAAGTTCTGTGATATTTTTAACGATTAAAAACCCCATTCATTTAAAATGATGACTCTATTAACGGAAATAAAATTATAATTTGTTCTTATCTGTAAATACCCGCCTAAGCCGTACAGTTGAAATTAAGAACCCACTTGATATAATAATACGAAAAGCCTATTGTTTTGCATAAATTTTAACTAGATTTCAATCTTAATTGCTCCTGTGTAACTAGCACACGACCCTTATACCATATATATCCCTAATAATAAGTCCTGACACTGTCCATCCATGTCTCTGAGAGTATTCTAAATCGAAATGATATAACGCTGTACCTGGATATAATCTGGCATCAAATAAGAATGGAAATTAAGGTACACGGAAACGTGTTACAGTTAGATTGTTAACTAAGGAAGATGTATTGCATCAACAAATCCACAATCTTCACACATAAACAAGAGTTTATTTTCAATTTCTGGCAAATAAAAATAGAAAAACGCTCTCTCGTTGTGTTGGTTTGGTATACGGGAAATTTTCGCAACAAACGTAAACTTATTCCATTCATTCATGAGACTGAGAGCGCTAACATTTTACCATTCACAATGAATCAAATTTTGTATTTAACAAATAGGAGGAACCGTAACAACAACCAGTGAAGATATGGAAATAAGGCGGAGCTATTGTGAACGGTTCTGCGGTGAAGGAAATTTGATCGTCAATGTTGTTAAAGCAGACTGAATGATAAAAGTGTTGGATTAGGATATCTGTGATGATTCTAAAGCCACAAATCCTTGTATTAGCTTTGTTCATTAATAAATTAATGTGTCTTCGATAGGCGACACACCATGCACTCACCTGCAAAATAACTGTAAAATTCAAGCATGAGTCCAATCTTTATATTTCAACTGAAACACAAGAAAATTCACAAAAACCAACAACGACCGAAAGTCAGATCAGTCGCCAATGCGCAGGTATGAGAAAATTTTGTGAAAACCTTCAAAATAGATATCCCGTCGTTGATATAATATACCAGTTAAACTACACACCGTCACTACTTACATGTCTTTGAGAGCAATGCAAAGCCATCAGAATCGCATGAAGAGACTGGACGGGACAGTATAGACCGTGACTTCAAACAGAACGGTAACGTGGAATGAACAAATAAAGAACCACTCTGGTTAACTTGATTTTACTTTTGGTTTTTTGGATTTAAAACCAACGGTTGTTTCGTTTTTCTTGTTTTATTTTTCTGCTTTAACAAAAAAAAAGAGTTTCACATTGAAAAAATTGTCTGTGACACATATAAAAATGTACAACAATTTACAATTATAATATTGTTCGTTCGATGCATATTATGAACATTTCGTGAATATCAACAACATATACGAAAATAATAAGTTTAAAAAAAGTAAATCAAAATTAAGGTGTGTAATTCCAGTGTGTTAATATTTAAATGTAATGCCAGTAATTATTATAATGAGAAATAAAATTAAATCGACCGCTTTGCAATTTATATTTTAAATAAAAATAATTTCAATAAAGTCTCTGCCTATATTGCCAATGAAAAAAAAAATGTTTGGCTGAGTAATTCATGCAATAAATATGACGGTTATTCAATGTTCAAATAATTAGAAAGTATAAAATTGCCAGTTTGGAAATTTGTTAAATCATTTCGTTGTCTGCACCAAAGTGAAGTTTTTAATGAGATTTCTATTGGGCAAATATGGCAATTAGGATTACGCAAGTTCTTGCAAATTAAGGATTAACTAAGTTTTACAACATCGACAAAAACCGATTTTTTCCACTACCGCTTTCGGTACATTAAAATAAAACGAAATAAATGTCTTCACACTTCGATCATCCAGTCAATAATGCCAGCCAGATCCAACAAATTATCAGTCATAATCACACGTTTTGCATCGAAAAACAGCAAGTAGATTTATGTTAAGGTAGTAAAAATGGTCACAAACTGTCGGGGTGTCTCGAATGTCGTTAAATAAAATGTACGAACATAAAAGTGGAATTTCAGTTCGATACGTTCCCAATATCCAGATCATTTAACACAATGGGCTTTAAAGAAAATTTGTGTGCTTTTTTCGTATACGCAATTGGGGCGCACATAAGAGCCAATAATTTATTGTCAACTGGTTCATGATTTTCCCGTACAAACACGTTGCGATAACGTTGAAACACATTACACACGGTTGTTGTTGTTGCCTATTTTTCGTTTTCTAAGTCAACCCACAATATTTTCTGTGAATTGTTTACACTATAAAAATTCGAAAAAAAAGATGAAAATATTTTAATAAGCTGAATAGAAAATGTAATGATGTCTGTCGAAGCGTTTCGTTAGATGTTGGACGTGGTAAAAATCAGTCAATTAATTTTTTGATTGACAAATTGAAAACTAAATGGAAAGAAATGCGAATTTCCAATGATATTCTCCACTATCATATTCAATGTTTCCACAATCATTTTATTTCCGAAAGTCGTACTAAATCTCCAACTTTATTGTATGAGAAAATTTCATGTTCCGCTGCCCGGCATAAATTGAAAGTTCAATTGTTATACAGAAATGCAGGAAAAACACACAACATTTCCTCTCTAATCTTTTATAAGTTTAAAAGATTTTTTGCTTATGTTTTCAAGCGAAAATTTGTACTTCTGGAAACTTTACTCGACAAAGTTAATGGACATTACGGATGTGCTTCTCATTTACACAAACCTCTGCTATACAACATCTCATTAGTAAAAGTTTGTCTATCATAGTAACTGCAGCAGATTGTTTGAAACATTGTCCAGAAAATCAGCTGTAAATATATACACTAAATGAATGAATAGTGTATAGAGCCTTGAAAAAATGATCATTTTATTAACAACAATCGAATGACGGATCATAATCGAAGCTATAGTTTCACTTTTTTTAAACATCGGATATTGTTTCATACAAAATCTATTACTTTAATTATTTTGCCAAACATTTTCTCAGATGACAGCGTTTCTAGTGATTGGTAATTTTTATTGCTGTGTGGAAGGAATAAAAACTATGAAACCTAAAGATCAGTTCAAAAAAATTAGGCTCAGCCTGTCGAGAATGTCATAGAAAATTCGTGCTTTGAACCAAAAATCGGATCATTTTATTTTGAATGATAACCTGATAAAATTTGTGTTGCCTTTCATTTCCGCTCGGCTTCGCAAGTGAAATAAGGAATTATGTGGACTGAGGACTTGATTCTTTTGACTAGTCTGATTGAATTAAAAATAAAAATTTCCAGGAAATGACTTTATCTAAACTTTTTAAATCTATTCTTCACTCTTGAAATTAGCGTTTCCTTAACTTCCATCTGAAAAATTGGATAAAATAGTCCATCAAAATAGTCCATAAGGGTTCCATCAATGAACTTCATTGAAACACCAAATTTCAGAGATTTTAAAAACCATAATGGATATTTTATGATGGTTTTCTATATTTAACAGACCCGTATCCACATATACATTGATTAAAACCCCAACCAATTTTTTTTTAAATTCAATTATAAAAGTTTCGTCGTTTGTACATAAGCTTTCGAACTAATTTTGCAAACAACCAACTACATTGTTTACACTACATTTCATTTGGTTAGAGAGCTTTAGATACCTATTACTAATTGAATTGATCATCAGCAATAAATACATGTTTAATCTCTATCAGCAACCACCTGTTCAACGTAGATACATGAAAAGCGAAGCTCTTTACGATCGTGTGCATTCCAGTAAATCCTTTTTCGAATAAATAGAGCATAATGTCAAATTATACAGATTGTGTGTTGGTTGTATCAATGAAATTACGTCAGACACGGTGAGAATACGTATACTTATGTAGTATGAATGTATCGACAATTTCAGTTAATTTTGTGAATGAAAACGTTGGATACATTTACTTTATCCGTAACTTCGTATAGCACTTCATATGAAACTGGAATCAAAAATGAGCTGTTGACTCTGAGCAAATGATTAGATAAATTTGAAGCAGTTGTTTGCACTCCCATTGATATTTAATTAAACAGCTAACTAACGAGTCGATTGTATACTTATATACTTACTTATATACTTATATATAGTGTAGGATTGATTAGTGCTGTAATGGAAAATGACGGCTCGACAAAACGATCGACTGCTTCTTTATTGTATAAGTACAATTGCTGTGGGTGTGTAGTGTAAGTGTAAGTATGTCTTTCGATTTTCTTCGGTCTCGTTACCAAATATGTTTGGCAAAATGCAAACATTTTTACGACTTAATTGTCTGTAATTTTATGGCATAATTTATTTTCCTTTATATTCCACCCAAAAATACGAAGTATATTTCAGTTAGAAGCAGAACGCTGTTAATCCAAAATTCAATTTAAAACAATATCACATAATTTATCAGTGCGAATAATGAATTTGCATACTATAATCTTGTATTTTATGGTATCATACAACTCGGAATATATATAAATTCATCTTATTCGTCGACATTTTAGTGCTGAAAAGCTTTTCATCTCATATGACTCTTATACCAAATAACATTCCATCATCCATATGTGCCTGTGTTGTGTTCTGTGTGTTAGAGATTTTACGGTCTTGAAATTGTAAGAAAATGCACGATGGAAAATAAAACATAGTTTATTGCACTTTGTGTCCGAATCTAAATCAAAACTTATTCAAATTCCGAATAGATTCCATTTTATAGTTTATCTCTTGACAAGTATTTTTCAACACCATAAACTCATCCAGATAATAATAAACTAACATAAATTTCAGATTTTTGCCCATAAAAATTGTGTGGATAAAATAAATTCAGTGCGAAAATGTTCCAAGTTTTACTTATTTGTTATTGGGTGTGTATATGTACGTGAACGGCATTTTCGGACTCTCTGTGTAACAAATACACTTAAGTTGCAGAATTGATATTTTATATAACGAAATTTACACTCCTCTCGGTATAATGTCAATAACAATTCCCATGAGAAATGACTGAAAAATTAGCGCTTTTGGAAAATATCCAACCGAAAGAATGTAAGGCGGTACACGAAAGGAGAAAAAAATAATACAAAAACTCAATTTATGCACAAAAAAAAATTCGCAAATTTAATAGAAAATTCATCAAGAAAAAAAGAATGGGGAAGACTGAACGAAATTCTATATCATGTTTGCATCTCCGTAATTTGGAAATTTCCTAGATTTGAATAGTCTAATTGACTCGGAAATATGTTAATTTGAATTGGCATTGAGGGGAATCGTTTGCTTATCAAATTATCGTTTGTTTTCGCGTTAATTAAAGTCCCATAAAAAGGATAATTACACCAGTGTTCGGATTAGGCGGTGTGTTGCTTCCCAATAAATTAACATTCCAGCTAAAGTTTTATTTTTGTGGCTTCAATCAAAAAGAAACGATCGTTTGCAAAGAGTAAATAACTTCGTCGAATCGGTTAGAGAAAAGCGAACGTTTACGTTGGAAAATATACAAACAACACAGATCTAGCAGTACTTCCTTTAAAATGAAACATAAAGATGGAATTAAATGTTTCGCCGGTATAACAGCTATTAAAATGTATAATTCTAATTAACTCGGTTAAAGCGAAACGGAGGTAGATTTATGTTTTCAAATTCACTTTTGATATGGCAAATTTTAAATTAGATTTTCATTTTGCATGGGAAAACTCTCTCGACTTCCCGTTACATGGGAAAACTCTTTCGACTTCTTTATACATAGGAAAATTTATTAAAATTTATTTTAAACTGAGCCATACTCGTTGCCAGAGCCGCAGTTGCATCGATTTAAATTTTATTATTTTTATTTCGTTAAAATGGAGATAATCCCGTGCATCAGAGTAATTGGAAAATGTTGTGACGAAAAAAAGTAACGGAAAAGAAGTTGCTGAACTGATATTTACAGCAGCTGCACAGCGTATAAGTCTTATGTTTCCTTTCAACTAGTATTACAATAGAGAGCAGCGATGTAAGATGATGAGAATCTTTTCCAATTATTTTAAACGAAACTATTGAGCACAGCAAAAATGATTGATTTGAGAGGTTACCATTGACGGAAGGTCTTTCTTTACATTAGCGAATCGTTTTGTTTGTAAATTTTATGCATGCAACTCATTTGTGCCACTAAGTACGGTAAAGGTTTCACGGGAGTCAAAAAAATAATTTTCTCCTAGCAGCAAAGTCTACTTGCAAGTGTTAAGGCTTCACAGTGAAACTATTTAAGATGCAAAAAGACAACGTACGGAAATTACGGAAATTTTAATAATCGGATGCAGGCACGAGCGCTAAAGCCAGAAATTTGCTAGATGTTCTTGTGATTTATAAACAACAGAAATATGTCATATATTAGGTAGATTTCTATTTTCACTTATAATTTTCAAGTTTTACGTCAACTTAAAATTATAAAATCGCAATCTCCGTTCCGTAGTTGATAAAATTGAATGATAAAATACTTCATTACATGAAAATACTTCATTCAAAAGAATTTGTATCGTCTTGTTGAAAATATTGGATCCAATGATTCAAAGAAGTAACAGAAGTCTCACCTATAACCAGATTGATTAATATTATAAATATTGGTGAATGAAAGAATCCCAAACGGTATCTTTCTCAGTTTCTGCAGTGACACTTCCTTCGTTGGACATGTTAATCAGTGAGAATGTTCCATGCTATACTGGTGTTGCGCTTGGTTCCCTCATTATTATGAAGGAAGTTCCAACAAAAAAAGCGTTTGGTTTTCTTATTTTCTCTTTACTCTTTTTTCTGGAACTGCAGTTCTCTTCTTATAGTGCAACTCTATTTCGAATGTGCATTATGCAATTTCCTTTTTTCTCGACCCGAATCTTTTTACTTGGTTTACCCCATTGAGATAGCTAAATGATTAATTTTGTCATGGCGCGCCAACAACAAATTCCACAAAGGAAAGTCATCCATTCGTGTGGTGTGGTGTAACAATAGAGGAAAATTTGAAAAACCGCCTCCCATTCATAATTCATATTTGTGTAATTATGTGCCATTTATACTTGACATTAAGCTAATTTCGAGCCATTTTTCAGCACAACCAAAACCATATAATCCAACCAACTTTATTGCTAATGACCTATAAGGATACCTTTTATATGAATACAACACAGAGAGTCAAAGATAAGAAGCTATTAGTCTATTATTTAAATTATTCCGTCATTCCAAATGAATTCCGACCAATTCATTTTCTTGTTTTTCCGGGAAAATAATTAAAATAAAATTTTATTAGTCTCGGAAAAGAGAAACACAGCAAAATGAGAATCGTCTTGTCGACCGAAATGTTTGCATTACTCATATTATTGAGGACAAACACCACCTATTTGACATGCACAACAAGAATATTTTTATCGGAAAATTTATTAAATTCATGTGATGCGTCAACTTGGCTTGTTCGCTTTTCATTGAATTTCCAATTGCATGAGATATAAATTTTCGTTTATATTCTTCTGACCCAATAATTGATGATTTACAACAAAAACGAGTTAAACGAATTCCATTCAAAATATTTGGTATTTTACATTTGAAACCTAAATATGTTTTGCGAATGTAAGTCAAACTTTGCGAATCGTGCAAAATTGTAAACTAACAGACGAAGAGCCTGGGATATTGTTTCAATACTCGATGGCAAAGGCATCTGTTGTACGATTTTTGTTTTTGAGCTCCAGAAGGGCACTAAGACGATTAGGTCTGGTGTAGATTTCAGCCGTCACACATCGTAGAATATTCAATATAGTGTTAAAAATATGACCTGTGAGTCATAACAATTTTTTTTTAAACTTTCAACTTCTTTATTTAACACAAATAATGTGTAAACGCTAAAAGACAGGTCGTAGAAGAAACATTTTTTTCTCAGTGTAATAGTGTCAATTAACAACCGTCGCTGATATCCACCACAGGCTCTCGGTCTACAGTTATTTTGCTTTTAATTAACGCAATGCTTCCAAGAAATCTCTATAAAAAAATTCTCCATTATTTAGTGGGTTTATGGGGGTTTACGAACAAATCTAAACGGTATGTTTATGTGTTACACATTTCCTACTGTGCATTTTTCTAGCATGACATCACATTAAAACCGGCGGAATTTTCTTACGTTTAACATTAAATATCCCCACAAATCACTCAAATCCTCATGGTAATTCCACATTCGAATGTAAGGTACACACTCAGAAATAAATGTGTTATTTCACCGAAAAGTGTTTAGTTATTATATATATTCAAATGGAATGACAAGTATATGAGCTTGAAGCGAAAAATAATCGCCAGTCATTTAAATTAATTATTCTTTACTTTGGCGAAAATATGAAAACGAAAAAAATTAGTCTTTTCATGTTACAATAACAACAGCAATAAGGAAAAAAAATTTCTTTCGAGACAAAAAAAAACATAAAAATTGGACTAGCAAAACATCGTCAAAAACATCACTTTTTAATACTGCATATATTGAGTGAGCCGTATGGTACAACCGCGAATAACTCTCGTCAACCAAACCAACACGTTTAAATGAATCGACCTGATCAGCTAAAAACGAAAATTTTTATTTTTAAATCTACTAAAAGGTTTAATGTGGTAGTTGATATAGTACTTTACAATGAGGCGATGAGTATATCTACAAATATTTATGTATTTTATCGGGAAAGTCGTTGATTAATTGCGATTTGAAGATGTTTTATTCTCGGTCAGCGGCAATACATTAATTTAATTGAATGTATGCGGAAAATGGTTTGATTTTTTATGTGTGTATAGCACATGGCTGTATTGGGGATGAGATTGTTTTGAAGGAAAATATTTAAAACCGAACAAAAAAAAAACTAGCGGTAGCGTTGGCATTATGGTGTAAAAGATAAACAAATGAGTATCGAAGGTGTGTGGGCTTGGAGATTTTCCGATTAAAAAGTGGTAATTAATTTTCATTTGAAATCCCGTCAGTGCAATAATCTTATCTATTTGAAGTAGGTGATCTATCGTTTTTAGCCCCGTACGAAGTACTGGGGGCTTATAAGATTAATATGCCGTTTGTAACACGTCGAATTGGAAGCAGACAGTAAGGGCAAAGCATTTGGTTATGTTCATAGATGACGAATCCGCAATAAAAAAAATGTCCGTCCGTCCGTCCGTCCGTCCGTCCGTGACCCCTCTAGCTAGAGTAAATCACAACCTTTTTTCAAAATTCTTTTTTTCCCCGATTGGTATCGACAAAAGTAAGGTCAAGTTCGAAAATGGGCATGGTAGGGTCGGCCCCTCCAGAGCTAGGGCCCTATAGGTGTTTTTCAGTCTTTCGACGATATCTACCGAAATACGCACGCAATAGCTGCTTGTGATATATCAAATGAAAGGTATTGACGAGTAGAACAAAGTTGCTGAACATTGTTTTTGGGTAAGATGTAACGTGGGCTTGTTGGGAGGGCTCAAAGGTCGTTACTCGGCCCTAAGTGTTTTTTGCACATAAATCGAGTAAATCTCATCCGATTTTGCTAGATTTTGTTTCATTTGAGAGATAATTGAATGCCGAATAGAATGATGGCAAAAAAAAGTTTCAAATTTGGGCCCTTGCACTAAGGCCGCTACTCGGCCCTAAGAGCTTTTTGCACATAAATCGAGTAAATCTCAACCGATTTTGCTAGTTTTTGTTTCACTTGAGAGGTAATTGAATACCCAATGGAAAGTTGGCAAAAAATTTTGGGTTTCTAAAATAATGTCGTAAATTGTTGGTTTTATTTGAGAGGTACTTCGTACGGGCTTTCGTAATTGCGCTATGCGCAATTTTAAAAATGAACACTTTCAGTAAATTTGACAATTCCCAACTTGACTTGCATTTTGGTAACAGACGCATTAGAGGGTTGTAGACGTATTAGGGTTCCGGGCTTATTAGGGCAACGGACGTATTATGGTTGCGGACGAAATAGGATTACGGGTTGTACGGGGCTAAGTCGCAGCAAACGCTCCGACTGTTCTGATGCCTTGTTTCTTTATGATTTATTACGTCCATCAATCACAATTGTATACAGTTATTGCTTGTTATTTGCTTATTATACGTAATAACAGCTTTTTAACTGATTATAGTCTAAGTCTCGGTCTAAGTACAACGAATTCAAATGGTAGGTGAATTTCGTTTTCCCTTAATTAAGTAAAAAGTCTACACTAAAATCACATGACAATCACACAAATAATCAATTGTGTTCTCTTGTGTAAATATTTCATGTTTTATATCTAGAAGGCATTCTCTTTCGTCGAAATTATTCACATTTTTTCTTTAAGAATTTCCTACAAAGCTTCGTTCATATATTCCTGTAAATTATTTCTTCAAAAACCATTTTAGTGACACAAATTCACTTTTAAACAAAAAATGTATTTTGTCCTGCGGCGTCCTATAATGCGGTAACACAGAGGATAAACCATTGAGTGTATTTCAGGTATGTAGACGTGTCGTTCGTCACAACATACACATTTCTTAAAAAATAATCCAGTCACATTTAGTTTGACGAGAGGTCATTGAAATTTGTCATTTCTTGGATAGACATCCCGTGAACATTTGTAACCTTACAGTTAACCAGAACTTTCGAACTCGAAGTAAAATGTTTGTTTCTGATTATGTTAAAACCTGAAGTTTTGTTTGTTGAAGAGTATTATTAAAGATACATTAATGTATAGGAAGTTGAACTGTCGATTTGTTGGTCAAAGTTGATTATGTAATTACTAATGTTGGCCTATCAGAACATTGTTTTAATATTATGTTTTTTTTAACACAGAAGAGAAAACTTTTTTGACAATTAATATTTCTTCCTGTGCCTAGCCACCCAGTTCTAAAAGCATGTTGAATGTCAAACATCAATTCCAATCACTTCAAGAACAATATATTATCGATAATATAGATTGAAAGAAGAAAGATTTAATGGATTTGAAAGACGAGGAGCAATCATTATAAACAATTGATTCAGCGTCTAGCTATTCCTTTCATTCTGAGCTATTGTTTAAAACTTGAACGGCACTGATTAATACCTGTCGATTATTTTGTACCGTACATCTAACAAAACTAAGTTAAAAGCTTTTAATAAAATGCCATTGACCCAAAATAATTATTTAAAACTTTAAAAATTTCGAGTATCTTATTTTAGACTTATTTTGGACATTAAAGTTACATAGCCATTTGTTAACATTTAAAGTAATAGATGCATGCCTGTCGCATCTGTTATCTACAGCTATGACAAAAAGAAAGTTGAGCTACAGGCAATATAAAATAGCAAAATATTTGTTAAAACTATTGAAGTAGAGCGGGATTTTTTTGAAAGTGGACCAGGCTCCGTAGGAAATATTTTCTAGCGCCGCTTTGCTCACATGCCCAGCCCATATAGCCCTTGGCCATGGGTGTATGCATGTTGGATAGGTATTGTGCAGTAGATACGGGGCAAGCACATATATCTTACATGTCCTGTACCGTTGTTTGAAAATAATAAAAAGAATATTTCAGGCAAGGGCTGTAAATTTTGATAAACTTCGAAAGGTGTTATCTCGCACCTGGCGAATGTTAGTCTTTAGATCAGTGGATTAGGCATCAAAAACAGCATAATTCGTGTAATTTTCTAAAATTAATATTTTCTTTCGAGTGAATCAACACTATTCACTTTGTACCCAAAAAAGTATCCTAAGCCCGTCATATCTTTGGTAAGTGTGGTATCATTGTAAAGTTAAGTTAAAGCTCCATCAGGGCATCCACTGATCTAACCAGAAACATTCGTCAGGTACGAGATATCACCTTTTGAAGTTCATCAAAATTTCAAGCCTTTGACTGACACAATATTTTTCCTAAACGTGCTTGTGCTTGTCCCGTATCTCCTGAGCAATGCCTACCCAATGAGCCTACACATATGTATGTCCAAAGCCTGCAGCGGCAGTAAATCACGTGCAAAAAACACCATTTTTCGGCTTTTGGTGGAAGTTCCACAGCCAATAAAAGAATATTAAAATTAAACGACTACGGTTTTCGACTATTTTGGCCAAGGACTATCTGGGCATGTAAACAAAGCGTCAGTAGAAAATAGTTCCGACGGAGCCTTGTCCACTTGTCCACTTGTTCTCAAGAGATTTAGTTTAAATATAGCCCTGAAGGCTTTTTCGAAACAGTCCGTCCGTTCTTTCTCTATTTGCGCTAAAACTCGTTAAACTGTTCAGACTGTCAACTCATAACCTTTCTTAATGCAAAAAAGGGGTACGCAATAACATGAAGTCAAATCAAATACTCAAGATTCGCGTGTTTGTTACTATATCAACTGGATATTATCCAGGATAAATTTTTATCGGAAAGAAAATTTATAGACACGTACCTGCACTATATGACTACTCTTTAGTAATATAAAATATCGATGTGAATTTTTTGTGAACTCTGAAGAATCATTGAAGTTCCACTTGTGACTATATGAAACTTCCGATTGATCTTTGAATAAAGAATAAATTATTATAGGCTTTGCTTCTAATAAAAAAGAACGTACACCAGCGTGACACAGGGAAAAAGCCATAAAATATTCACAGTTTATAGTGTTGAAATATTCTTTAGTGCACGTTTTATCATTAATTAACTATAACAGAAATAAAATTCACTAATTCCCATCATATTCTACATAAGTAAGTATTCCGAATAGATTAAAGTAAAATCTATTTTTACTCTTGATCATATTAAACGCCCAACGGCATGGCATATGTTTTCACTACGAATGTCTCGATAAGATTTATGTTGTTTGGTTTCAAATTGTATGTTTCATTAAAATTATAAATTTGTTAATGACTTTCATCGCTTTCAGCGATTTTATCGCAAATTTTTTACTTGATGAAAGCGACACATACGCAAAAAAACATAAAAATTTGAAATTAATGACATAACTAAGTCATACAACACGTACACAATATCATAGTGGAACACCTAAAAATTTAATTAAAGTAAAAAAAGAGGTGGCCCAAATCATCATGTTCATCCTTCTACTATAATCATCGTAATTGTAATTTAAATACGAAAAGTGCTAAGTCACTTATATCGTTGATAACTGTAATTATAATTCATGCTACAATGCTACATAAGCCACAAACTCTACATATTATTACCCACAGCATGTGTTATTCCCATAAGCTATTCCATTCATGTAGCCAAAAAGTTTAAATTGAAAATTTATTGTTTAGATATAAACACACATAACACCGAAAATGTATGATACTCTGACGCTGATAAGTTTTTTTTTTGCATTATATTCCATACCCGCGGTATGGCATTGTTCGAAGGGTATTATGCATATATTTTAAAAGTTAATTAAAAGTGTGAATGTGAACTAGAATATTTTATTTTGCATTTTAGATTTCGAACTGTCTCTTGAAGAACATGCCTCGGTCCAGAATAGAATTTATTATGACTCGATTCGTTTATAAAAACGGAATTTACCACCTGTTGAAGATTTTTCTAGTAATTCATACATAATCTTTTACTTCATTTGTAAAATATTGTTATATTTAACATCACACAGTAAGAGTTTACGTTATTTTTGTCTGCCCAGTCGATAGCAGATGGCATAGACGCTTCCAAAAAGTTTGGAGTTTGCTATGCACTGACAGAAAACTAAACAGCGGTCACTGGTAATGTACGTCTCTAGGTAATGTAATTTCGTAACATTAGCTGTGACAGGTAATGTAGAGAAACGTAGCTGTGACAGGTAACGTTTAAGTTTAGCTGTGACTGGTAATGTTCGTATTTCTTAACCTGTTACATACGGCTGTCATCTGTTATCGACAATGACAGTAATAATAAACGACAAGCTCTGACTAAAGAGTTCTTATGTTGCAAAAAGCATGTTCAAAACAAATGAAGTAAAAGATTACTGAAATCAATCTATGAAAATCTTCGATCAAATGAAGTAATAGATCATAAAGTAAAACTGTTAACACATTCAAAATAATTGCGGCTTGTCAACTTTCGGCATCCTGGACTTTACTTAAATAGTCGTGGAATGCCTCCAAATAAATTTCTAAAAATCTAGAATTCAGTTTTGGATTTTTAGAAATTTATTTGGAGGCATTCCTCGACTATTTAAGTAAAGTCCAGGGTGTCGAAAGTTGACAGGCCGCGATTAATTTCAATGTGTTAATATGCTTGCCGTGACAGGTTAAAAGTCATCTTCATTATTTGTAGTATTAATCTTACGTCAACTCTGAGTTGCAAATTGTATTTCTCGCTGATGTGTGTGTGTTAGTCGACATCAAAAATGTATGAACCTGCGACCTCTGGGTTATGCAACTTGTGAGTTGTCACTGCGCTAACCAGTTTAACGTAAAGTGTAGCTAATTGTTTATCCATCTTTTAACTATCCAGTTGATAGTATCCACCTATCTTTTGCAAAACAAAATTTTTAGTCTTATTGACATTTATTTTGATTAAAAAAATGGGCACACCGATTTCGATCCGGGGACCCTCGGATCATGAGCCTGGCGCGTTGTCACTGAACCATTCATTCTTTGCAATTTCGTTGCTTATGGCGAATATAAGCTGAAATATTATCAGTGGCAGCCAACATTAAATTATCTGTGACAGATAATGTACATTACCTGCAACGCAACAGCTAACATTTGCCGGACACATTATCTGTCACAGATAATGCTTAACAGATAGCCTAATTACAGGAAGCTTTGGGGCACGATAATTTATTTCTATAACATGACCTGTCAGCTAACTTTTCTTAACATTACCATCAGTAGGTAATCTTATTGAAAAGATTATCTGTCACAGGTAATTTGAAAAAATGTTTTTTGTCAGTGTGACGGAATTTAGCGAAATACACATGGATTAAATGCTAACCATTTTCTTAGTTTTACATTTCGCGCGTATTATGTACAGCGATATCCTTCTATACCATTCAACTCACGTACAATATCATAGAGTTTGGCAATATTAGCGATTTAAGTCAAAAAACGTTCCGGTCACAACATTCTCTATACGATATGTTAATAATGTCTTGAGTGTATTTTATATGGTCGGTACAGTACCAACTAAAATTCTCATTTATGATTGTTCAGATAAATTTTAACGGAGTCACCAACAAACTTATACATTTTGTTGTGAATGCGATTGAATGACAAATTAAATACGTCCCATTATTCAATTCAAATGGAATTTATAAATCTAAAGTGGAATAGACAGTCCCCTCCACAATCTGATATTGGATATATCCGTATTGTGTCTCGATTTAAGAGATTTTTTTCTACTTTCCTGCGTGAAGGGGCTGAGGTTGATGAACACAGAACATTTTCTTTTGGTGGGATGTGCTGCTGACTCGGCTTTTATCGTTTTTTGGTTGTATTCTCCATTTTTTTCTTATTTATTATTATTCCATTTTTACACATATAAAACATCCGTTAAAAGCGCCCTTCTTTGTTGTAAAGCATCTTGCTTTTCAACAACTCTAACTATATGTATTTATGAGATGCAGACAAAATTTTTATGTGAATTAATTTCCTTTGGGACTTATAAAAAAGCTCGTTCAAAAATAGCCAAAATATTTTTTTTAAAGATTTTCATTTAAAAAAAAAACTTTGTGTGTAAGTATATCCTCTCCGTTCGAATTCGAATATACATAACCATCACATCGATGGTTTACATTTAATCTCAAAAGGAAATTTAAAATTTATCAGGTTAAGTTCAACGTTCCGTGGCTTATTAATACCATAACCTAGTTGTATAGCTAGTTATAGACATTATGAATGCTTGACACATGACTCACTCAATAACAACTATAGCCCCCTCTTCCTCTTGAATTTTATTGCATAAAATAAACGTGGTCTGTATATCAAATTTTCTCTGATTTTCCAATGCGAACATCGGTTCCAATTTATGTTGACATCCATTGCGATACATTATTAACCGACACGATATAGACACTCGTAACAAATAATAACACTGGCAAAACGAAGAACAATAGAGAACATTTTTAACATTTAAAACTTTTATTGACTATTCGTCATGGAGAGGGGATACACTCCATCATAGCATCAAATACAGATATCAGAAGACACAATCATTCTAGCCGTATTATACTGTACCAGTGTACCACATTAAGGATCTATTGTAACGATGTATCTAAATTTATTTATTTGAAACACATATAATATTGCCATTGAAGAAACTAGGGCGAAGTGAGGGGTGTCATGGTATATATCGAATGTTATTCCGAATAGAAGGAAAATCAGACACAAAAAAGCGAACAGAGAAAACAATCATTTGACATGACAGAAACGAGTTATTTAATTGTCGTTTTCATTCAGAAAAAGCTATAGAGTTTTGATATGCTTACCATAGTTCCATTGTGTTGGGTTTTTGCTTTTAAAATAGAAACAATAACTTGTATGTATGGATATAATGTGGATCCTTTTTTTATTGATGTGGCCTTTGTTTTGTATTGTTCATATTCGATTTTGCCATTTCATTCTCGATGAAACTTTTGTGCATTTTATGCTCTGCCTCTTTCAGTGGATTTTAGAGATGAGCGTGTCGTGTCGGTTTCTAACCTGAATCAGGAAACCGGAAAAATATTTTTCTAAAAAGGGTTTCTACGAATGTAAGGTAGAACTTTGGCTGGACTTAGATATTATTACGTCTCTATGTGATGAAAAATTCAAATTAAAAACTACTAACCCAGCCAAACGATCTGCTTAAATTTATTTCATTCGATCCAGCTTTTGCTCTGACCCAGGCGGATAGGAGAGAAACAGTTTCTGACCCAGGCGGCTTCGGTTTTAATTTTTTTTTCTATGTAGAAATCTTCTTCTGACCCCCGGCGACCGTCTTGACCGCACATAGGTGGATCCGCGCCTGGGCCCACATATATATTAGTCCGCCATTAAGGAATGCCTTGAAACTCACGACATGTTTGTTTGTTCTGGCACTATTATTGGGACCCTATACTAATGGCGCTTTTAACATTGAAGTTCAAGTATAAAATTGTAACAACAAATACTTTTCAACTTAAGCTCTCCGCCTATACTACTTGTTTTTCTAAAGGAAGTACTTTTTTCATATAAACTCACCTAAAATAATGCGTTAATCCATAGCGCTCAAGGTAGAGTACTATATGGTCAAACAGTAAACAGTCTGTTCGGGATTGAAGCCCGGGTCACTTGAAAAATCGGACAGACCGCTCATTTATTTAGTGATGCTTAAATTGAATTGTTTTGTAGCATAAATGTGTTTCAAGATTGAATGTAATCACGCAAAATACACACACAGTCTTATGAACAAAAGAAGATATCAAAGGATAAGGAAAAAAGAAAATCGTTCGCGTTCCATTATTGTTAGAGTGTACCAGCATTCGTTCGTAGCCATGTACGTAATCTGTATGTTGTGTTTAATGTCAGTTTTCATATACATACAACACACTGACTAAGATATTCAACATAGGCACTGCTACCACATTACATCATATAAAACGATGTATACAAGTGGAATATTTGAGTAACGACATAAATGCTCTAGATTAATTTAATGAGTATGAGTAAGGAACGTAAGATACTACTTAAGTACTCCTGTTCTTCATATGGACATGGGGAAGATTATGATGTTTTCTACCGTAACGGATTAAGCATTCTGAGACGCCACAGGACAGCTAAGGTTCACTGCTGTTTTATCACGTCAACATATTGCTAAACGCCCTAGTTTATATTATATTGTCACAGCTTTTTGAAGTAAAATTAAATAAAATACTATAAACACGTGTCAGCGGATATAATGAACCTCATTTAATTACGTACGTGTCTAACGTAGAAAAAGATAAACATTTTAAAAACTGACACATAATTTCCGTTTCAACCAATTTTGTTTGCGGTTCGCATTCTAATTAAGATCCAATCTTTGTGATTCCAATTCGTGATTTCAGTACGCATATTATATACATTATTTTGCTGCATTGACATTATTAAAATAAATAATCCGATTTATCCGAAAAATCCTTTTCATTTTTTAAATATATAAATTCACAATTGACTTTCTGATATGTATGTAACGCTACGTAAAAAAAACATTTAAGATTTATATAAAGATATCGTAGAAAAATTTATGAATGGAACGAAACTAGAAAACTTTTATGAAGTTAGTATTCCAGAAAAACCATTTGCTCCGGAGCTAAAGCAACATTATATATACATGTTTTATCCAATGTATGTGAGTCATTCCACACATATGGAGGAACTAACTTTTTGTTCGATAGTTTCTCCAAAGAAATGATTTTCGAATAAGGACATATCTGGGCTCATATCTGTCTGAACTATATTTTTAAATTCTAAAAAATACGGGTCCAATATTTTAGCTATCCGGACCAGGGACTAAATTAAGGAACATCGCAGGTGGGAATTTTCCCACCTGCGCCCCTCTAATTCCCACCTGCGAATCCAGATCTGCCCACAAGAAAAATTACAATTAACTGACTTGACATAGTCAAATGAATGTAATTTTAATACAAATTTTGCCTGTGGCGCATTGAACCTAATTGAAAAATGATAATGGCATTGTCGATATCAGTTTTCTTTAATCTTTTATCATCATTTAGATGGAGATACAGATACAGAATCAAAGTATTTCACATTTGTAGCTTTCACTTTCCTAAAAACTAAAAAAAATGGAAAGAAAATAGGCATGTAAAAAGTGAAACTGAAGGAACTAAATCATTCGAAAGGTCTTGGCTTAGAACTACTTTCAGTGAAGTGGTGTATGAAACTCTAAAATGGAGTTATTAACAAAAATGTGAATTTTGTTTCTCATTTATTTCTCTCTGGTGTGTTAACGTAAAAATCGGTAGAAATTCTCAAAAAATGTCTGTATGGAGGGTAAACATCCGAGATTTTTTTTACATTTTTTGGACGCCTATTAAACGATGAAAAAATTCAATAATTTTTTTCCATATGCTAGATAAAATGTGCTACTAGCGTTTTTGGTCACTTGATTTGTCTTCATGGAATGTGCCTACATTATGTAATTTACTCAGATTTTTTAAAATGGCGGAACACACCCTAATTTAACGAAGAATATTTGAATAAATATTTTTACCTATAACTAGGGGTCCAAAAATTCTGCAAAAATCACAAATGTTATAGACGTTACTTGAGAATTTTTTCGGTTACATCCATTGAGATATATAAATTATAGACAAAACTCACCCTCATACCCAAAAACTCACCAGTATTGTGATTTTTAGGGCTGATATTCTACCAAAAATACCTTTTAGTCCAGTAAACCGATAATTATCTGCAATTTTGTGGAATTTGATTTTTAGGTCATATTGTGGACTCATTTTTCACAGGTAAAAGAACACCCCTAACATGACCGAAAAATTAAATTCCAGAAAATTGCAGATTATTATCAGGTATGATCGGCAACTTGACGAGACTTTACATTTTGACATTTTGCATGATTTTTTGGATGAAAGACCCTAGACTTACGGTCAGGGGAATAATTCCCTTTAAATCGTAAAATATATTTACGTCAACGTCAAAAAAATTGTTACTTTGGTGCCCAAGATTTTGTGTTCAGGCGCCCCTTCGAAAAGTTTCCCACCTGCACAGAAATCCTTATTTTAGTCCCTGATCCGGACCAGAAAAACACATATTTAGCCCAATATTCCACAATCCCGGAATCTGTGTAGGCCTAAACTTCCATGAAAAATGTATTCAAAGTCGACAAATCATAAGTCTCACGTTGACAATTAAATGTGAACATCGCTCTAATAGACAGTTTGCGCAAATGACGTGTAATTTTTAAGTCAATTTATAAGTTGAAAATTATAAGTCACGTCTTCATCCAAGAAGCTCTGGTAGGTTACTTATTATAATCTCCAACTTATAAGTTGACTTATACGCCATTTGGGCTTACTGTTTAAAAGACAGATTGTCCTCTTATAATTAATAATAACTTCTCCATTCAAAAAATTTACGTCAACTTATAATTATAAATGAAAATCGCAATTTCGCTACTATTTAAAGGCAGAGTAGCAAATGAATCATTTACACGTTTTAATAATAAATTCTACAATCATTACGTTTCTTAGAATTCAAAGTAAAAAATTCGGCATTTGTTTAGATAATCACACTCATTGTGCACAACGCTCATTTACTTCGAGACCAACACATATTAGCAGGGACTAATTTTGAGAAAACATTTTTTCATATTTTCATAAAAAATTTGGAAAAATGATTTCCCAAAAAAATCGCAGCATATTACTTGGGGTCTATAGAAACACAACAAGATTTGAATCACAGAAATAATTCTATATTCGTTTCTCTTAAAACTATAACAGAAAGAAAATCTTGTGAATGGTGAGAACGCCTTGGAACGACTCATATGCGGCATTAGACATACGAATATGAATAAAATAAAACTTTTACCCAATTCATCCAAAAATTTTCGTAGTCATAATAAAAATCCTTCAACATATTTTTATTCAATTTCTTTTGGTGTCTAGACGAAGATTTCTCGGATATCCTCATTAGATTATCAATTTTTATGCGGTAAATATTTGACTAAGGCATATCATAGAGAGTTTTCGCTTCTACCACCATACTTTTTAACTTTATTACTGCAACTTATTTTTTTCGTCATTTTTTTTCTTCTGTAGCTGTACATAAGGTACCTAGGTACCTATATCGGATGATGATTGTTTTTTGAAATCTGTTTTATAGGTCAAACTTTTAACCATATGTAGATGTAGTCGTTGTAAAATGTGTCATGATTATGAGTGAATAAATTAATTTAATTACGGCTATTCAATTGTGTATTTTAGTGTATTTCTGTGTTGCCCATCAACGTGTCCACGTACATTTAATTATTTTATGAATGCTTGGTGCTGAGCGATAATCTTTTTTTTAATTTTCTTTTTTTTTTTGCAGCGATTATTTCTTAACATTAAAAGGCAAAGTAACCATATAAACAACCATGAGCATATAAATCTTTTTATTAGCCATATTTATAAGCCATTAACTGACTGAACGGTCACTGGTTGATTCTTCCATATAAGTCAGACGTAACTTGTTTTTTTGTGTGTGTACATTTTCGAATTGCAACGCTTCAAACATAACAAAACCGTAGCAAAAATGCTAAACTATGTAACACACATAAAATGTATTCATTATAGTGGTTGTACGGAATTGTAATAACAACAAAAAAAAAAGTTTATTTAAAAAGACTCAAACAAGTGAAAGTCATATCAGAACAAGTAAAGAAAAAAAACCCGAAGTTTTTCAAAAATCGATTCATAAACAAAACACGCGATTTATTTTGATTGCTATATGAATATTAAGAGGTGAGTGATCGTGTGTTAAAGAATTACGTCAGTTTAGGTAACATGCTTGGCGGTATATTGTGGAGACTCTTGACATACAAATTTTATTGTAGTACACTTTTTCATTGAAATTTATAAAAGTGTGTTATAGTAATGTAAACGTGATTCGATTATCTCTAAACATTGTTAGCATTTTTCGTCTTTCAACCATTTCAAATTACAATAAGAGACAACATAGTGCACGTCTTACCCAAATAATAATTACTCTATGG
Source organism: Bradysia coprophila (assembly GCF_014529535.1). NCBI lineage: Eukaryota > Metazoa > Arthropoda > Insecta > Diptera > Sciaridae > Bradysia > Bradysia coprophila. The sequence goes on along the minus strand of NW_023503493.1, from coordinate 21,300,845 downwards.
TAAATAGAAAAAAAACTTAGACTGACAAGGAAAAGTTGACAAGGTATTAACTTATTAGTCGAATCAGGCGTATAGCTTCGCATTATTATGGTGAATGCTATAAGCTTTCTGAATGTCGTTGTTCAATCGCCTTACTATAGCGTTTTAATCGATAGGACAAGCGTGGGAACATAACATATTTTCATTCAACTGTAAGAACAAGAAATTCTACTTTCTTATGTCTTATGTCTGTAAGTCAACGTATAAAATTAGCAGAACTTTAAAATCTTTGATATTCATTAATTTTATCGATTACGAACCTCAGAGTAGGGGTTCTTGACGGTTGTTACCTACTTTCATTTGAATATGCACGTTTGAGGTCTACCACACACACCATCTGGGAAACTTGTTTAGCTTTTAAAAAGCTTAATTTGTTGCCCAAATACGTCTTGGTTAACCATGTGAATTTTGTGGGTTTATCTGCACAAGAGTGCATTAAGTTAGTAAATAACGATATTCAAAGACGAAATTTGTTTTCCAGTTGAATGGCGTTAGGATTGCACACATCAAAGCTACATTTAAATAAAAATTTGTCGGTACAAGGTACAAGGTTTTAAGGTGAGGAAAACCCAATAGAATAGTGTGACAGCGACATTTACCCTATTATTTACAGGAATTTATGTTGGAGATTTCAATTTGTCTCAAGAAATAGAATCGGTTTACAAAATATTGTCTTTATTAATTGACTGACACAAAACGAATGAACAAAAATATTCTTCTGTACCAAAGCTAATGTGATTAGAATAAACAATAGAATTTATACGAATGCTTCGATCGCTAACTAACTTCAACACTTCTTCTCATTCTTATAAATTCTTCCAATTGCATGAAATAAATTTCTCCTTCAGCAGGACCAAAAAACAAATTTAACTCATCTGTTAAACCTCTAGAAGTTCCTTTTTAAATGTTGTCGTATAGTTGAATATCCTGTTCTTTCCACCATTTCCTACAATTTACTTTCTACATCTTCTTCGTTTCTTCTTTCTCTTCTTCTTTATCTTATTATCTTCTTCTTCTTCATCTTATTTTCCTCTTCTTCTTCATCTTCTTCTTCTTCTTCATCTTATTTTCTTCTTCTTCATCTTATTTTGCACAAACTGTGTTGCTCTCCGCTCAAGTTCTATTGCAAACTGTATTGGTCAAATTCTGTCACTCAAGCTCTGTTGCTACCATTCCGCTCAAGCTCTGTTGCTCAAATTCAGTTCTTTTCTTCTTCTTTCTGTTCTTTTCTTTTCCTTTCTGTTCTTGTTTTTTCTTTCTTCCGTTAAACGTTGCCAAGGTCGTTGCCGTTAATAACTTTTGATTGTTTCTTCTTTTATCTTCTAACTGTATTTGTAATCCAATCTTTGTCCCTTTTCATTCCAGTCATCAACATTTTCTTCTTTCAGTTCGCAATTCCAAATCATAATCCATTTTCGTTCCGATTTCGTGTATCCAATAATGTGTTCATACCAATACCATTCCGCACAAATCCATAATAATTCCGTTCATTCAATCCACAAATATTCGACCTGTATTCTATACTGCTCTATTCCCGATCTGGGCCCATAACCTGTTGGAGATTCCAATTTGTCTCAAGAAATAGAAGCGGTTTACTAGTACATTGAATGACAAGGGGCGAAAGTAAAAAAATTCAACCGTGTGCGAGAGTTGATGCCCGCGCCGAAGGCAAGGGCCTCAATCGCACAGGTTGAATTTTTTTACTTTTGCCCCGAGTCGTTCATACTATTTGTTTTGATACCAACATTGAAAATTGATACGTATCGCAAACATCGCAACAAAATGTTGAAATAAAAAGGCATTTAGCCAGAAAATGCGGGGGTCCAGGGGGCGGCAGCCTCCTGGTATATGAAAAATTTAATAATTTAGCCATCACAACAATAACACACACAAAAATTAAGATATAACTAACAAATCATTCAGTAACAAAAAGTATCAACTTTGTATGCTAATTTCAATAAGAACGCTGGCGCACAGTGTTTTACAATTTTGATCAAAGTATTCTGCATAATATGAGCGGATTTTGTTGACAACTCGACTCATTTCTCTCATTTTCTGTGACGTCAGTCACTTTCGCTGTTCGTTCAGTTGCGTTCGCTCTTCGTTAAGTACTTTCTCCCCGTGGGATGCATTTTTTTACTTTCGCCCCTCATATGCGGGGCGAAAGTATCATTTTTCAATGTTGGTATCAAAAAAAAAATATTGTCTTTATTAATTGACTGACACAAAACGAATGAACAAAAATATTCTTCTGTACCAAAGCTAATGTGATTAGAATAAACAATAGAATTTATACGAATGCTTCAATCGCTAACTAACTTCAACAATTTATAGGGATTTTGCTTCTCATTTTCCTGAGCTTTTATGACAGAATTTACCTTAGTCATTCTACTCGAATTTAGGATTTGACTGTCACTTTTTAATAGTTGAATTTAAAAGAACTCTGTGATGGCCGTGTGTTAAAATTAGAAGTAAAAGCAGAAATTTGTATCAAACACTCGAAAATACGTGAAGCAACAGATTTAGTTATTACGGTCGTCGATTGTAGAACATTGATATTGGATTTAGACAACCATTTAAATCATAGTTATTGTATGGAACCCTGTTGGCTTTAACACTAAATAGACAGGTAAATCATCCTGCATCCTGTCCTTGCACGAATTTTGTTCGACTAGAAATGGCTTTCCACCAAATTCCAACCAATTTTTTAAGTCTTCTCAAACAAACAACGCTTGCAAATGAATGAACATTCTAAGTCCCATATATTACGCCTTCACACGTATACACAACACTTATAGTATGCAAAATTAAGTATTCGCATCAAATATACTAAATAAATGGTAGTTATCGCTCAACATGATTCATCAATTGAACAACTGAAATGTATTATACTCAACTGAAAACTTCAATTTATTTATAATACACATTTTAACACCGCCGACCGTGCCATCAACACCAATTTGGTTCACATAGCACTTTTTCATATAATAAGCGGTACATTATTTTATTACAGCATGTTTGCAAACAAAATTGTTATACATACAGTCGTACGACGGCGTATACTATACGAATTATAATTTTTAATAGTTTGAAGATAACAAGAACATTATTAATAGATGTTTAAATTTAGGGGCCAGCCGACAATGTTTCATTAACAGTTTAAATATAAAATGTGTATGTACAACTATATAACATTTAAGCGGGAATAATATTGGACTTTCACATGCAATGGCTGCAATTAACGTTAATAATTTAGTCGCCATATATAGCTCATTGTTTAGTCGTTAAACGTATAAAGCTACATTTACAGTGGGACGTTAGACTTACCGATTATCTTTATTTCAAGTTTTCGCTCAAGTTAACCGATAATTGCAAGAAATTAATTCGGATTAGCAAGGTTAACGACGAACTCCCAAGTGTAAAAGACAAACAGACAACGTTTGGCTTGAAGTTTTATCGGAAAATTATGTGAAAACATAATTTTCAGGAATAAATTGAACTTTTATGCTAAACCGGGTGACTGGATTTGTTACTCTTCACAATACTCATTGATATGCCGTAGCACGCAAAATGCATTTGAAGTATAATTAAAAGCAAACAATAAAAAGTTGGTTTCAGTTTGGCTTGTTGGAGATTTAATACTTAAAATTTTGTGCGAAAATAAAACAAACTTTTGGCATATTGAGTGCTAATCGTTTACATCTTTGAATTTAAAATTATTGAGCGCAAAGTAAATTTGTAGCAGCTGGTTGGCATTCCTCGATAGATAAATTAAAATATATTTTTGGTAAAACGTTTAGTGGATGCTAAACCACGTAATATCTGATAAAAGAGAATTTTAGTTGAACGCGTTAAAATCAAAGTGAAGGAAAATTGGAATTATGCAAATAAATTAGAAATTTAGTTTTTGACATAGAATGTTATGGGACGAGGGGAAAAAGTCGTGCTCTACAATTCGGCAGTATTTTCAGAAAATAAATGCGAAAAAATGCATAATAGATTACATACGTGCATTTCCATGAACATGCCTTGTCATGGAGTCGCAAGTTGACCAAAACATATGGAAAATGGCAAAATTATGTCATGGAGTCGCAAGTAGAACAAATTATATAGAAAAGGACATAATTAAACAAGTTGTACTATCAATTTCACTATATATAATAGAGGCTTGAGGCAAATCGTTTATTTTGACTGTTGTTGCCGAAAACAATTAAATTTCCGTTTAAAAAAAATACCTAAGATGTAATTCGGTTATACTTGCACATCATTCTCATGTTATTTTGACCTTTAATCGACACTGTTCTAAGTTTGACGTAAGTATTTACATAAATCTGTACTACGTACATACTTACACGAAACATTTATGTTTGTCGCAACCTTTGATAGAATAATTACAGCACCGCCACAGCGGTAAGACCCACGAAAAACCCCCATTTCTTATATGGATTGTCTTTCCAATAAGTTTATAGTTTTCCATTTTTATTTTTTTAATATTTTAGCAGTTATATCACCAGTTATACCATTTCGAGAGAACAATTTATGTTCACTGCATTGCCATACTCGTTAATCGGCATAAAATCGGAACATTGTTTACAAATTAAATAGTTGTTGGTTGGTTTTAACTACGAATTATATATATGAATTGCAACTCGTCTTACGTTGAAAAGTTTTTTCTGTTCATAAAATCACCTGCATTGCTGGCGATATACACATTCACGTTTTCCGTTTTAAATCAAGAACAGTAATGGGCATTTTCTTGAGCAATAAATATTGCAATTTTCCTTTTTGTTTTATCTACAGTTCCGTAATGCCGCCACATAAATACACGAAGATGAAAAAAATGCAATTCACACAAATTCCCGTCTGTCGTTGCGAGTATTTTCTTTGAACTTTTACTTAACTTTAAATATAAATTATGTGAGACGTCGTTTACACGAAAATTAATTTCTTATTAATTAAGAACGAAAAAAATTGTTTGTAGAAAAGTTTTAAATTGCATTCGCCGATGCTCTGCTCAATGCAATTCTAAAAATATTATTTAGTTCATAATCAGAGGAATGAGACAGAAATTCTTTCTACGAATTTCTTATTTCCTCAAACAAACATTCTGTGCAGTGTTAATGAAGCGCGTTATAATCATGATCAATTTTTCATTGGTCACACACTACCCCAGAGATGAGATAACGACGAAGAAACCAGAAAAAAGTGGACCATTTTTACGATAATATTAGCACGCGTGACCGATATTAAATTTAAATTATAATTTCGTTCAGCATTTAATTGAATGTCTTGTCATGTTCCATAAGTTAACATTTTTATACACCTCATTTTGCGTAAATCTTTTATCATATCGAGATGAAATGCGAAATAAAAGAGTGAAATAATTTTTGCAGAAAAATAAATAAATCTCATACGGAAATAGCAGCAATTTTGACACGCAAATTAGATTCATAACAATATTGTATTATTATATGGTGTAAATTATAGCGTACGAAATGTTCATTTCACTTTTATTAATGAACGTAAAACTGGCGGTTTATTTTTTATTTTAAATAAAATTACGAAAATTAAAGATTTTACGATGTGGAATAAAGCCGGTTGGCATGGAACAGCCATCTATTGTGTAGAGTACAATCGATGACAAATATTTACATTTTTACATGCAACTGACCCAATGATAGCAATTATCTGCACTTTGTACTTGTCAATCACGCTTTTTGTGGTATGTTTTATGTGGTGCAGGAATGTGAGGAGTCGTCAAAACTTCTAAAAACTTACTCTTAGTTGCTTTGCCTCACTCGCCAGCTTTAGCTCTCGGCTGGTTCATGGTCTAAAAGTTTACTCACTGATGTGGCTGGGTCCTATTTTGTTTCTATATGAGAAAAATGATCCGGACTATTCGTAGAGCTTAGGCTTTCGGGCTTTAGAGTGGACAAGGTCGACGGATGGATTGGTGGTGTTATGCCGCTGAGAGATGCTAGTTTTTACCGGCTTTTATTTTGATTCCTCGCAAAGACAACGTACACTCGATGAGGGTACATCTCTCTGTATTAATATTCGAGGAATGTATTCCATGTTGTGCAAAGGGACGATATGGTCGCCGTGTCGGGTCGTTGTGCTATTCAGTGGTGTGCCATCGTCTGGACACGCTGTCATTTCGCTTTTTGCACCGAAGGTCCTCGTCTCAAAGGTGGCTCGTCCGTCAGTCTAATTTGGAAGTAAGGGCTTTTGGGCTAAATAGTGGTAAAGTTTGGCGGTTGACCTTTTGGTGGCGCGCTGCTGAGTGACGCTTCTGTCTGGCTCGGCTTTCATATTGGCCCACTGCAGAGAAAGTTTACGTTCGAACGGGCTGGTCTTATAAAATATGAGACTGGACCAGGTCAATATCGAGCGGAATGTAAATCACAGGCTTTATCAATCCCAATGACAAGGACTGTGATTCGGGCGACAATGTTGCCTTACTCGATGTCATTAGTGTAAGGTCTAAGGGGTGAGACACAGCTGTCCTCCCAGTGGCTTTCTAGAATTTACAGTCTAGTGAAACGAGGTTGACGCCAGTCACTCTTTGCTTTCTGCCCTAAGGATTAGCTATCATTTTGGTACCTAATCATAGGGATCAGTTTGCTCGCCTGGAGTGATTCGTTTTGCTTTGCTTGTGAGAATGAGATGATCAATTATTCCCTCAGAAGAGTTTTATTTTGATGTCATTTCGGACCTACGTCCCAATATCCTGACGATGTACACACTTGTTGTTCAGTTGTACAAGTCTCCTGTATCGATGGCACATTTAGAAGACCTCTACGGACTGTTTGCCACCGACTAGCAGTTCTTAGAGCTCCTAAAAGACGAAAAAGGCTATCTCTGCTTAGAACTTGATTTCATCAAGATCACCTTCTCCATAACGGAGTCTCATGTATAGGCTCCAGTGAGAGTTCTTGTTTGTGCCGTTTGTCTGAAGGTACATGTCATATTATACTTAAATGGTCCGTTGCCAATCTGCAACGTTAAAAAACTGAGTGAATTTTGTGCACTCCCTGGCAGACCAACAACGTAACATTATCTCACAAGGTATACCTCAAAACGAAAACAATTTCTCAAACTTTTTCGTCCCAGTTATGTCAACTTTAGTTCGAAATGTGATTTTTGCGAGAACGTTTACAATCAAAAAAATCTTTCGGCTCCTCATCAAAAATCATACGTTTCACTTCATAACCAACTCTAAGTCATTCTATAGCATCTTCTTAATAGTTCAGGATCGAATGAGTGTAAGAAGAGGAGCATAGCTCACCGAGTTTTTGATAGTAAACGTTCCTATTAAAATATTCCAGACTATCAACACCATCATCGCTGTCTGTAAAAAGTTCAGTAAAAAGATTGACAGAGGTGTTGAGAGCCTTGACGATTTTCTGAGTAATTTTTGGACAAAATGTTACAAAATTCTCCATACTAAATCTGCGATCTGTTCGACAAATACACAACACACTGGCACCCTGATCTCAACTCTCTTTGGGTAAACAGTTCGTTTTATGTTCCACATTGCTCCATTTCACTCGACAAAAACGTGAAGAAATTTTCTTTTTCATTAAAAAAAATTCTCTATATTGCGTGATGTAAACAACAGTCTGGTATCAGTTATTATTCTCTGTGAATTCTTTTCTTGTACAACCGTACAATCTTACACCCATGTTGAAATGAATAAAAAAAAGATCGTGCACAGATAGAGATATAAAGCTTAAATAAAACAAAATATTGCCACCCGTACCGTTCACTGAAAAACCGCATCACCTTCTCGAAATAATAATAAACAACTGTTTTATGATTTTATGTGTAAAAGGAACAATAAATTCAATTTATTGCACTATGCATTCCTTTATGACATCATTCTATGTGAAAACAAAAACAAAACAGAAGCTCCGAGTCGCAAATTAACGTCGGCGAATCACATTTTCATAGCGTAACATATGACTTCAATTATGCAAGGTGTGACCATTGTGTATATAGAAAAAAATCTGCGTAATGTGCCGTTGATTTTGTATTGTATATATATCGCCACCTCGTTATTTTCACGCCAGGGAATTTTCTTTTGAAAATACAAATCGTATTTTCTCATTTTTACATGCTTAATGCCATAACGTATGCGAATACGCTAACAGATTTTGTTTGGATGTTCGAATGTAAATTATTTTGATTTATTGTGTAGCACAATCTTATCGTATCAAAATGACGAAACATTTTTCGATTTCATATTTTGCTAGATCGTTTGAGAACTAACAATTCTGTAACCGTTGTCACCATTAAATCGACATTAATGTTTTCAGCTTTAGTGTTAAAATCTTATTCATAATAATGGGTAATGGGATAATAACAAATATATTTAGCAACCTTCCTGTCATACACGCATTTGGGGGGTGAAATAATCATTTGCATGGTTTAACACTGTGCCATATGTGGCGAGTTAACGCATGCCGAATATATTATTATAATGAAAGAGATAACTCACAATTTTTCTCTTAATCTGACAATTTTTCAGCGTTAAGAAAAGTGTCAAGGAAAGAAAATTTTTGTCACGCTTAAACAAAAATAAATAAATTAATCGCCGAGAAAGTCAATTTTATACGAAAAACTCTTTTTTCGTATGCATAGGGAATAAAAAATAATCGGAATGTTAGTGGAAATAGTGGAAGCTAAATACTTTGTCGTCCATGTGACCTTTTTATCTCTATAAAAAGGTATAATCTTACAATCTTTTCGCTCTCTTTTGCCTAGCACGTAATTGAAATTGATTTTCTTCACTTATTTTCAGATGCCTTAAATTGTTTACGACTTTCTGTTGTTTAGGAAAGTTTCCATTTCCCATAATAGAGACACAATAGCCTGTCAACGAATTAGTCATTTTTCTGTTGAATTTTTTTTGGTTTGTTCATTTGTTTCTGTTAATTAAAAGAGAAACCACTAACACAAATTTTCTCCATAGAATTGGATTCTAAACTCTGAAAAGTTAAATGGTTTAATTGCAAACTTTGTTATTTAATTTGCAGCTTAGCTTGCTCTTGTTAAATATCAAATGGGGTCACTGAGAAAAAAAATTCTTAGAAAGCTATAAATTATGCCTTTTATACGAACAAAAACAAAGGATTTATGGGAACAGAATTCTTATGAGATTTGTAATAGTTATTTGTGTATCTGTTTTGGACGATTGTTTTTAGGCAATTTCGCTTGTTACATGCGAAAGAGCCTAAAAACAATCGCCCAAAACAGATACTCAAAAAATTTTTCATGTAAGGGGTCGAAAACCTGAGAAAAATATCGAAACTCCCTCATTTTCGGCCCCGACACATGAAAATATTAATTACATTTGTGATAAGAATTAACCTTTTATGCCACTCAGTATCATAATGTGCAAAATTTGCAAACTTCAGATGCCTCTGTGACATAAAACGTTGTATACAACTCGATGCAAAGTGTTCTATTAGGCTCACGATGTACTTACACACACTTACACATCTACAGCCTAATAAAGTGCTTTGCAACTCGGTTGCATAAATTACTATTATAAACGGCAAGCTTTACTTTTTTTACAAATTACAGTGGAAAACTTATTTAATTTTGACAATGAAACTTCTAAATCGAACTATTATATCTAGGTATGTCGCAAACTATGAATGAAGCTCAATTACAACAAAAATCATTTTCACTTAGTCTTATGTGGTCGTATAAAAAAAAAACTTAAAATCCAACAATAAATTTATTTTATTGTCTGCCACATGCGAAAGTTGAGCATTACATAGCAATTAGTCGCTGCTAAAATGAACCCATTACATGAAGAATATTTTTGGTTCATTTTACGTGAATTCATTTGTAATAGTCAATTTCCGCGTGGGCAGGCAACAAATCAGAATTTTTATTTAAACTTTAGTTTAGTTCATTTAGTAAATTTGGGGAATTTCTTGAGCCCTTTTAAATATTTTATTGCCTATCCACCCGGAATATTGTTGTTACACGTACATTTCCCACCCGCGGAAAGCGGTCGTTACATGTGGGAACTTTTTCATTACATCACAAGTGAAGGAATAGTCATATGAAAATTCATTACATATCAGGAGATTTTCATTACATATTCAGCAGAATTTCATTACTTATCAGCAAAAATATATCACATGACATATCTTTAGCACTGAAATCGAAATAATGACTCGCGATGTTATTTTAGTTTTAATATCACAAGCTTTGTCACTTTGTCACCAATCTAAGCAAATTCATTAAAAACTCTAAAAAAAAACACAAAAATAAGTGACGTCCATTTTGTCTATAGCCATAATTTCAACCTCGACAAACACTTATGGCCAAACAATTTTAATTTTTGCATTTTTCACTTATTTCCAAAAACAATCAGAACTTTTGTCTTTATTATGTATTCACTTCACTTCACAGCAAAATTTATTGTAACCAAAATCGACAAATATTACGCAAAATATGAATCTAGCACTTCACAAAAACAAAACAGTCGAAGTAGTTTGTCGACATGTCATCAAAACAGTAGTGTTGCCAGTGATGCTTTCGGGATTAATGTTATGAAGAAGTGTGAGCCGATTTCAAGAGCAGACTAGATTCGTTTATAAACGTATCAATGCAACAACAGATTGTTTTGTAAGTTTTGTGATATCGGTATTTTTTATGTTTATGATTAGTCTGGTAGTGAATGAAATAGCGCGACATATATGTTGTGAAATTATTCATTAATTTAGAATAATCTTTTGGTATTCAAGAAGAAGAGTCTTCTTGAACACTTTTGGTTTTGAACTGTCAGGTCCTTGGGTGGAAAAATGTACTCGTAACAACAATATTCCGGGTGAATAGGCAATAAAACAGCATACATTGGATGCTGCTTGGTAGTTCATTACACTTGGAATCAATTTTGTGAACTCGCGAACTCACTCGTGTGGTTTTAAGCAACTCGCTTTGGAAACGGTTATTTTGACTCGCCTTCGGCTCGGATATGCAAACTCTACACTTGTCAAAATAACCGTTTCCAAAGCGAGTTGCTTAAAACCATACTTGTGAGTTCGGCTCGTATCACAAAATTGTTCCCTCATGTAACGAACTACCTCCGCAGCATCCAATGTAATCTACTATTACGTGTAAGAATCGTGAGAACGCCCTTTGTAATACAAACTGACTCTTGTGTTTTCGAGCAACTTACTTGTCGGAAAGACAATTTCCGAACCTTGTTGCTCACAAAACACGCTTTTGAGTTTGATTTTATCACACAATTGTTACCTTATGAAATACTTTCGCAGCATCCAATGTAATATACTATTATACCAATGAGAAGTCTGAATTTACCCCGATTCAAATTTGCGTTAGCTTTTTGTACAGTTAATCCGATTCAATTATATTCAGATATTTCGGTCGTCTATCATTTTTAACATTTCATATATAAAATGCAAAAGTGAGCCCACAAAAACGCGGCCGTTAATCCAATAAGCTCATGAATGTTTAATTTTTGTATTTAATATAAAAAAAGTGATAATCAATTCACTGCATCAATAAATTTTGTAGCTAAACAAAAATGAAATGTAATTAATTTTCCTTTTCTTTACAGTGTTGGAAACAAATAATTCAGAAAAAAGAAATCCAACGTCTACGACTGGCGTATGGCGATATATACTTGGTAATTTAAAACAAAAATGAGCTGCGTATAAGGAAAACTTGAGTATATATAATTCGTGCTTGATATAATTAACTCAAAATCTCAAAATGCAAAAGCTATTAAAATTGACATCCAATAACAAAGTTATACAAAAAAACGTTTACTAATTAAAGAAACATTTATTTATTATATTTATATTTATTTCAATTTATTACCGTTGCCGTTACGCGTATCTCAAACCAAATATGCCGCTAATTTACCAATATTGTGTTATTATGAAGTCAATTTATTATGATCGCTTTAATGGAAAAGCAATGAAAATAAATCGTTTTATATGAAAACAAATTGAGTGTTCCTTTTGTTTAGCAATTAATTTTCGTTTTGAATATTATCAAATTGGGATACTCACAATAATGCACAACTAACTAATTGAAATTATTGAATCGAACAAAAAAAAAAAGAATCGCCCAATCATCATAGCAGAACTAGGTGCGTAAAATCATGCAAACATTTCGCGATTATTCTGCACAAGTGTTATACCATCACAAGTGCTATCAATGAATGTGCATCATATTGAAAAAATTCAAATGTTAATTAACTGAATGTGTAATTAAACAAAGCAGTGCCACAAATTTAAAAAATGTTGTATTAAGTGCACTAAAATGCATTGACTCAATGCAATTGGTATGGCATATTGTGCTACGAAAAATATTTCAACGCAAGGACTTTCAGTCCTAGTTTTCGTGTTGCATATTTATTTGGTTTACTGTGTGTCGACAACCATACCGTCAGCAATCTCAGATGATGTAGTCATCCGTGAATCGGTTGTCATACCATCATCGGTGAATTCGGAACAAGAGGCCAGGGAATTGTACGATCAGGCATTGAAGCAATATGGATCGTATGGATCATTTGCCAGAAATATTTGCTCGACGTGGGAGAGACGAGGATGTCAATGTTCGGGTGGGGTTGAAGAACTGGCACTGTCCTGCCGCAGTGTTGGCTTTGAAGAGATTCCATTGGATTTACCGGCGGAGATAGTTAAATTGTGAGTATTGCATGCGTTGGGGGCTTGTACGCTTTTAGAAAGAAAATTTATTTACTGAACCATCTATTCCACGAAAAATTACAGAAAATTATTAAAAAATTGAGTACATTGAGAGAGAAAAGCTCACATTTTTAGTTACCGTCTAAACACGTACATAGAAAAAGGTCCTAGCTTGTTGGTTAAGCTGAAGGACAAAATGATGCCAGTTGCAAATTTCGAATACATTTAATTAATAAACTTCGCAAAAGATCGCTAGTAGTTCTCGCATTTATTAAAACAATATTTTTAATCGTTCATCTCTTTCCGGAGAAAACGTTGCCGCTGTTTGCTTTGAAAAGTCCGATTATTCTTCAACAAAAGAGGAAGAAGTTATCGAAACTTTTCGCGTCTTGTTTATTTCGACTTTGTTTTTTTGCACAACGAACAAAGCTGCAACCTTGCAACCAAATTATAACTGGCATACAGTTCAAACATTTAGTTCGTCTACTTATCATGCTTCGAATGTTATGATACGGACGGACGATGCAATGTGTTTGTTTTTCCAATAAAATTTCAATTCACAGCGACAACTTGAAAGCCACAAATTTAATCTGCTTTTTCTATTTGGGATATTTCTTTTAATAATATAAGCAAAAGCACAACTGTTCGCGCTTTATATTCCATTTTTCGTTTATCGTTATTAGCTGAAACGAAGCAATATAGACGACGCGGTATAAAGATATAAAAAAATGAAAATGGTCTTGTGGCTTATTATCATCAATTCAAAACATCATAATGAGAAATGTGTGGGTAGAAGCAATCAGGGGAGGTATACATAACATATTATACGCTTCACACATTTTCCACATTTTTTTTTCATCTTTTACATTTTTTCTTGTTAATTAATTCCAATAAAATTAAAGGGATAAAGGTCATGCTTTCATATAAAAACACTGATTTTCAGCATTTGTTTGCAGCAAATAAAGTGAATAATAAAAATTCAATTTTTCGGTTTTGGCAGATGAAGTCAATTTTTTGCGTTATACCTTGATAATAAGTTCTGCAAAGAGGCTAGCTGTGTGTTTTATGTCAGCCATATCTTTTGATGGATTCACAGATAATATTAAGCTGTTTTCGCAAGTTTATGTTTGATCGTAAAATGTAGACAATCGTCATACTCATTCTCCCCTAACCGAAAAAAAAATATTTATTTTCGTTTCAAAGTTTCGGTGAAACTAAACGCTCAACGCTTTTTCTTATGTACATGAAGATATTCGTCAAAGGTTTTTGGGTAAACAAATTTTGAGATATTGTATGTGTCTTCTGTCGAAAAAGTCAATGTGTTGCAATAACCATCTGACTCTTTCAGTGTTTATGGCACAGCTATGCATACATATTATCGTCGCCAGTGCCATTTATGCAATTTTCGTATTTTCGTAAGTTGTTGACTTCGAGCGAAAAATACTTTTTCGAAACATTTAATTTATAAAATGGTTTTTTCTTCTCTTCAACGAATCCGTTTAGTTGTCCTTCCTGCGTATAACTTATCAAAACAAATAAAAATTATTAAAAAAAAACTATTTGTCAATTGGACAAGCACTTTCCCAAATTTATTTTCGTTTTAGTATATAGATACGTTTAAGATATAAAAGTAAATCAATGGTCCATTCAGACTACTTAAAGTCAACCATTTTTGAACATAAAGAAAAAGATTTGGCATCCACTCTTTTTTAAGCAAAAAAAAATAAAAATAAAACGAAGGGAGCTTCAAAATCCATAAGAAATAAATTTTATGATTCATAATAACCTCCCTAACCTTAAGGCAACTTTACCAATGCGAAAAGTGCCCATTCCGTTGAGTATCATGATAATTCGTGGTCAACAAAACCATTCAGAAATATCTTTACAGCATGAGCTGAGCATTAAATACCAAAAATTAGTTTAAAACTCTTTTGCCGATGTACCAAAATGAAACCGAACAGATAAAATTTAATGTTTATGGCTTTGTTTACGTAAAGTTTTCCTATTCAATTGCCCAATCAAAGAACATTTTCGTACCGAGCTTTCATAATATTTTTCCCTCTACTCTTTTTCTTCACAGCTCACCAACTATAAAATTGATATTTTAAACAGATTTTTCTGATAAAGAAACAATTTAGAGTTTCGTTGATGTCTTTTTGCGGTTGGTGTAACGCAAAAACCAATTCCACTAAAAATTATTATCGTATACTATTTTGACTCTTGTATTTGGTGTAGAGATGTTTCATTAGAACAGATAGCGCACAGTCGATCTCTGTACAACTTTGTGTGTAGATTTATTCCATTTTATAATGTGAGAAGTTGGAAATGGTGAAAATCCACTGCACTAAGCATGAATTTAATGTAATGATCTTTTGGAAATCTTTCTTCAGAATAAAAGTTAAAATAAACTGTACGTACATGCAGCACTACTACACTGTTGTATAGCTTATGATCGGCATGTGTGTAATACATGCAATAGTTTGATATTCGCTTTATGATGCGTTGAAATACATACCAATTTCAGATTTGATGTGGTAATGTGCTATTCAATTTAATAGTTATGTTTAGAGTTGTTTGAATTATAAATAAGCCAGCCATAATTGCTGTTATGTACTCGTACTTCGTTAGGTTTAATGTCGATAAAAATTTGATTTGAAATAGATCATCAAAATTAATCGCTGAAAGGAAATTGTGTGTTTGGTTTGTGTGATGTGGCACATTACTTTTTGTTTTAAACATAATTTCAACAAAGATCGTTTAACAATTAGTATGTGAACCTTTGATGATTCCGAACAGTTCCATTTACACGTTTTTCAGAGCAGAAGGAGTCTACATTTATAGTAATTTCGTTACATGAGGGTCTTGACGGAGACCATTAATTGAATACGATATACGTGTAGCGTACTGTGACTAGTCTACTTTACAACACAGATATTTTCTCTATTTCAAATTACAATTTTGTCACTGATGGCGAACTGCGATTTATTTCTGAGTTTATGCCAACGACAAAGAAGTTCTTGATTTCTGACAAGTGTTCCATTATAAGCGTTGAAAATAATGAAGTAAAAGATTTTGAATCAAACGTCACAATCAAACGAAACATTGAAAGTAAGTTCAGTTAAAATTTGTATGCAATTCCTTTCATTTTGACGTGGGACCCAGAAATTAGTTAAAATTAACTGGTTAGAAATTGCTCTGTGAAGCATCTATTGGTTTAGTTATATGATACATATTTATGCCAAATATTCGTTTGGAAGATGTACCACAAAGAACTGATTTACCCGAAACTAGTTTCATTTTTCCGTGTAAGGCTAAGAATACAGTCTGCGGAGAAAAGAAATTTTGACAGAAAATATATGGGCTGTCTATCAACACTTCACTGAAAGAAGTGACAGAAAGTCCATACATTTTCTTTAAAAAAAATATTTCGTGTCCGCCCAGCGGGCTATAGTTAACTTGAAAGTGATGGTATTGTACACACTGAGGAAAAGTTTACTACCTTAATAAACTGAAATCTTTTATGGTAGTGAAAACATATCATTTCGCGTGTTGAAAGTATAGGTCTCTTTATTTTGCTATATTCATTAATGGTTTTCTTACTTCTTTCCGAGCAGTATTAGCGACGTCATTTTTTGATCAATGGTCTGTCTAGCATTGAAGCTGCCTATGGCATAAGTCTAATAGAAGGCTGAGGGGGAAACCACTATTTTGTGATTAACATGGTTAAATAGAAATATAAGTTTTGTGAATCCAAACAGTTAATCGGTGATTAGCATTGATTAACCGCTATATTTCACGTTTATTTGTAGTTTTGCAACGATTCCCTAGGTCAAATGCTGTTTAATCACCAATTCATCATCATGTTAATCACTGGTTAATCAAGTTAATCATGTTAATCACATCAATAAAAAAGAGTAGTTTCCCCCTCGTAGAAGGCTGAAGAAATGTGTGTTGCTATTATTTGATGAAAGTCGACCGACTGTTTAGCCTCTGAGCTTCGGTGCTAGAGAGAGCATTGGTATAACACATTTTTCGAAAGTTGATAGACAAATTTTCATTAAAATTTTTCGCATTATAGGTGTCTTATAATACACTCTACGTGAATCCTACAAGCTACCAACAACATTTACTGACACGTCTGACAGTAATAGTAAAACAATTTCTTAATTTCGTTTTGCCAAACACAACCAAATTGTCTCTCTCATTTTATTGAATTTCTTTTTCACCATTCAACAAATCATCATCCATCGGACACGCAATATGGTGACAAAATTATAATATCAAAATAAAAAACGCACCAATTTCTTGTTTGAAATCCATAAAAAAAACGAGAGACGAAAAATGTTCCTTGAACTTGATATATTAACAGCATATTGTATTATCCGCAAAGCTGTCGCACTGATCCACCTAAGATTATCCATGACATTGTTATACAGAACTTTTTCATATTTCATTTTTTTTTTCTCACTCCGTTCTTCTGTTTTCAGAGATCTTGGTGACAACAATATAACATATTTGCCAAGTAAATCATTCGATACGGTTCCACATTTAGAAGAATTGTAAGTACCATTCAAATTGTATGTTATGTATATATCTAGATGCTTATAAGCTTCATGGTAACAAAATTTACATATGGAATAAGTTATCGTAGAAATTATATTCGGGATATATGGTAAGCTCAGATTGTATTAATGGTATCGTTCGGTTATAGATAGAGTGACTAAAACTACTTTTAAATTGCATTCTAACTACGTGTTTAGATTAATTAAATTCATGCAACGATATTCATGTATGTTAACGTTATATGGGTATAAGTGTTAGGTGGTGCTAAGTCATATTATGACTGGTAACAGAATGAGATCGTAAATTATGAAAGATTTTAATTTATTTAGATTGCATAATTTTCGAATTAATTCACACAAAATAATTTATGCATTGGAACTATATCTGAATATTAACAGAGGTTTTCTGAAGTAAACGATGAAGAAAGAAAAAGATCGTAATGCTTCTAATGTTACAATGGAAAATGAATTATTGGTTGGAAGTGACTCGAAGGACTTCTATCTAGAATTTACCAGCAGCTTGATATATTTACTATGTCTTCTTATTATGCAACATAAAACCAGCTACAGTTGTGGTATATATCGATTGACTTACTTAACTTACTCACATGAATGACTAACGACCTATTTATTTAGCAATCTTGAAATGTGATACAATTCCTGTGAGTCGCATACCACCACCATAATATTCCACACACCAGTTCACGCTTACGTAAAGCCGAATAAATATTATTTCATCGGATCAGAGACATTATTTGCAATGACACGAACTAATATAGTCTCACCCGGTATAACACCATAATAATACACAACAATATCACAACCAGCTTATAATATCAAGGAATACGAAAATATCAAGATAATTGACTTGTACATATAATGACGGTCAATTCGGTGGAGTTGTTGATGTGGTTTTCGCCTTCGTATTTATATTCTCTTTTGGATAACGAATGGAAATAACAACAATAACATCATGAGGTTGCTTCGACACACCACCTTCACCGCATATACATTTATGATGTACAACATATACCCATTGTACCGTATCGAATATGAATATGATAAAATGTTAACCTTTTGATATCAATTATTCAAAATATCGGGCAATTCGTTTTTATTTTCATATCATGTTTTACACACTGTGTGGCGGCGGTTGTGTATGCAATGTGTATGTTCTTCGGTTGAATAAAATTTATTGTATCAAGTTTTGCATTGAATATTTTAGTTAAGTGAGATAGAAAACCGAAAACTCATTGAGATCACATGTGTAGGTAGATGGCGAAGGATAGCAATTTTGTACGAATTTTTGATACGCAGTTTTTATCGCTACAATCAAAGGGTATTTGTTCTGAATTTAGATTAGTCATACCATTCGATTATCTTAGGATGAATAGAAGTAATAAGAGTCTTTTGATGTCAGAAAACAAAAATCCATCAGTAGAAGCTTTAATCAACTGACATTAAAAAGAAAATAACGAAATGGATGTTTGAGTGGCATGTACTGACCAGTTACACTAATGCATAACTTTGCAACATGTCCAGTAAAATTAATTTCAAATTAATTCAATGACAAAATTGAAAATAATGAATTATCCATCCTGGTATGTTTCACTAAAATTATATATGAATGATAGAGTGAGCGCATCAAATACGGATAGCATTCCCTGAAGATTTTTCACATTTGAATGTAATTTTATAGCTGATTATGAGAAGTATTTGAGTGCAAAAAAGTCATGAGTGGTGAGACAAGCTGACCGTTTTTAAAAGCCCAGAAAAAAACATTAATATTATGAATAGAAAGTAGAGCATTGCAGCTTGAAACGAAATTAAATAGACACTACTGCTAACCTCCTTTTTGCACATTAGTATTGAGTGCTTGACGAGGAAGTAATTCGGGTAATTCGGGCTCTACGAGTAGAGCGACCTCGATACAAAATCTCTGTCGTTAACAGTCCTCGCTGTGGATCAATCTTGGCATGTTTGAAGACTTTTTAAAGCTACCAGTAGGGTAAAGCAGCAGTCAAAGTTCATCGAGGCTAGCAAAAAGGACTTCTCTGAAATGTACCAAGAAACTTACTTTAAAAAAATTTTTAAAGGGTACTTCTGGGTGTTATTACCGCCATCTGAGCCTCATCGACGTCTTGAGGGTTTTAATACGGCCTCTGGGGGAAGGGTCATGTCATAATGAAAAGAATTTTAAAAAGGGAAACATTTATTTTGATGCGATGTCCTTTCTAGTATTTTAATTTTAACTCATTAGATGCTCAGGAAATAGTGGACATGGTGAATATTTGGCTCACTTACTCTATAACTAACCAACAAATTAATTCTAATAATTGAAAAACATTTCAATATTCTGCTGTTAATTTGAATAATGTGAACTAAAATGCATTTCAATTAACAAAATGCAAATTTCAGAGTTTGGTTACCGTTTCTAAATCAGAATAACTTATTATTGGATTTCATGGGAGGAGGATGAGAACTCATCCTCTTCATACGGATGTTTCTTTGCGGCATTCATTATTGTGTAGTCATTGTAGTCCAACGTTCAAAACATCAAATCAAATTACAAAGTTAAAAGAATCAACACGAGATTTGAATACAAAAACTCAAATAAATTACCGTAAACTTCCAACAAAAAATAAGACGACGTAAAACGACGTAAGATTTGCAATCTTTATTCCATTTATGTCTACAAGACACATGACACAATCTGCATCCAACACTACATCCCAAGATCTCGTTGCACCAAAACCGGAATACATTATGTTCTGATGACAATAATAAATCCCACATCCCATTCATTTGTTCCGATAAATGTTGCTTCAACAACTGAACATTTTCCCCAACATCTTCAATAAATAAATAGCTGAACCATCCTGGCAATGCCTCGTGATTTATTTAATCGAAAGCATTTTCATTTTTCAGAGTACTATCAGACAATACAATATCGAAAATTGATTCAGAAGCATTTATTGGTTTGCACAAGTTGAAACGTTTATCGTTGCACAATTGCGGCCTTACTGTAGTCCCTGGAGAAGCATTAAAACGAATACGTGGTCTGACTACATTGTAAGTAAAATATTATCTGAATACTCTAATGTTGTATATGTTTCGTGTATCGTTCATTATATACTGCGTTACAGTCGTTACAAGAACTCCAGCAATTGTTTAATTAAATTATTGAAATTCTTTTATTGAAGTTTGGTGATTAATTTCGAAATGAAAAACAAAAACGTTTTCTTCATTTGTAATTTTTGGCATTTCATTCTTTTTACATACATCATTGTTCGACCTCTACATTCTTGTGTTTGTTTTGTGACAAAAAATTTACATTAATTATTCAGATAATGTAAAAACAATAATTTAAATTTCATAAAAATTAATTGAAAACTGAAAAAAATAATAAAAACAAATAGACAACTAAATGGCAATGCAATTATGGAATTGGATGGAATTGCTTTTGAGCATCTGAAAAATCTTCGTACACTTCGCCTTGAAGGGAATATGTTGCAAAAAATTCCAACCGATGCACTCATTGGTCTCGCATCATCACTTGAAGCTATGTGAGTCTTGGCATATTAGAAAATAAAAAAAAACAGAAAGAAGAAAAATAAATATGTCATGGATGGCTGTATTATAATGTTATATATTTGCTGGCATTTACATTTTCCCTCTACAAAAGAAAAACCACCCCACAATGTACAAAAAAACATTTAATTTAACCGGAATGCATTCCAAGAAAATTGTTCTTTTATTTTGGTTTTTTATTTAGAAAAGAATAGCAGAAGTTCAGTTTATGTGCATTTGATAACGAGTGTAATAGATTTCGATGGTAAGTCGGTACATTGTAAAGAGTACTTGACTTGATATACAACCTTTGAGTATATGTAGCGTGCAAAAACCATTTTTATCTGTTTGACTTATTACGTTCCCTTTAAGTTCACTTACGTTAGTTCATGGGAACAAATAGGGAACACGATTATATTTGAAAAATAACAATGGTTCAAAACTGATACAAAATTTAATGCAAAGGATTTTACAACTTTTTATTGGTTTTGGCATCATCCAGGTGAATCGAACCTATTTCAGGCTAACATTCTCCAATCGACTTCCAACATACTCTGGTAAATTCTTAAATTTTTTGAAATAAGCGTGAAAATAGTCATTTTTTCACCTCACCTGAAACTTCGGGAGCCTTTGTTGTGAAAAGCGTTGTGTTGACCTCGGGAGAAAAGTGGAAAATTTCATTTCCTCTCACAACACCCTCTAAATCAAATTTTCAACTTTTTTTTTACCCTCTTTGAAGAGAAGGATCAAGTGCTATGCATCCTAACACTTTTCTGTTTGACCAACTTCAGGATGGGAAAATCTAATCTTTCTTAGTGATTGTTAGGTCGACGATTATAATATCCGCTAAAAGGAAAAGTTTCGCATGAGCGAAACAGGAGCTACTTTCCGGTACAATTTATTTAATTGGCGAAATATGAAATATGAACGAAATTTCATTCCTCACGTATACATCGTTGCTCCATCTGAAACTACAACATCGAAATTAGCCCCCAAAAGACAATGCTTCTGCTTGCACAAATTGAATTATTTAAAAGCAGCCAAGTTTATATTTACTCGAGGCGAAGCAGAAATCCCGCATCGAAATAACAATCCTCCGATCCAATACAATATCGTCGAATGCACTTTGGTAAAACGAAAAGAAAATTTAATATCGACAAGATTAAGGCCTTAAAAGACTGAAACTTATACAAAACCATTGCCCGATCGATATCTGATAAATACATAAAACGAAACATCAATTTCGGTTTCATTCTGGAGAAGAAAAAAACATATCGTGTATCCGTTTGACCCCATTTTAAATCTCATAAAAAGAAAACTAAGAACGGAATCTGTGTGGATGTGTGTTTGCTGTGCATGAACTGAACTTTGTCCAAATTACTTTTAGATGCAGAACATGACGCCAATAATACGATTTCCCTGCATTTATATTTAAATGTTTGATTGTTGTTTATCGTGTTGTTTATTAAGAAAATAATCGTAAACATAACGTTTCCATTGATTACAATAATTTCAATAACCCAAGACTCACCACCAAACTAATTTTATTTTATTGAGAGAAACGAAAAACCCCTTTAGCTATACCAATTTTCAAACAATTTTCCACAAATGATTTTGTGGAACAATTGCATTTTCATTATCGCTTTTTTATATTATTTTATTTAACATCAGATCCAGACTTTCCTTTTATAACATTAGTGATAGTTGCATTATTGTACGTTGTTATCCTCGTATGCATATTACCCTCCTCGTTTATAACTTTTTTTTGTTTAATTTATTTTGCTAAACTTACTGACAGCAGCAAATTCATTGAAAAATCGAAATTAATTTTCAATCATTAAAGCAAATCTTTTACCTTGCAGAAACTTGGGATCGAATCACTTATTTAGTATAAACGAAGGAGATTTTCCGTTAATGGAAAATTTACATTACTTGTAAGTGTTGAGTAGGCGAGGAGTGTTTGTCTCCTTTCGAAAGAAATTTCTTCTTTACAATTTACATTTTGCTTTCATTTTCATATAATTTCCATTTTTTTTATCTCTCTCCACCCAGATTGCTCAAACGTAATCGTATATCAAACATAGCCACAGGATCAATTGGAAATTTAACAAAGCTGAAAGTATTGTAAGTGATTGACGTTGATTTATTTTTATTTTGAATGGAATGGAAGAAAAAAGTGAAGAAATATCAATGGGGTTGTTTATCGTGTTATAATACTTGATTTGAATATATCCATCATCACTTTTACCACTTCTTTTTCTTCTCCTTTTTTTCGCAGAGATCTCGACGATAATGTCTTAAGTGCTATGCCAACGGGCCTAGACCAATTAACGCATCTTCAAGAATTGTAAGAGAAATTTATTTTGGATAAAAATCACATTTCTCCGTTCAATTTATTTCTATCCGTACGCAGATTCCTTTCCGGTAATAAAATTCGCTGGATATCGAAAGATGATTTACCGAGTAGTATTACAACGTTAGAATTGAAAGCCAATCCATTGGTTGGTATTAAAACTGGTGCATTACAGAATATGCCACGTCTTAGAAAATTGTAGGTATAAAATTACTTATCGTTTCGAATCGGTAGTAATTTAACCGAAAATTGTGCTTTTCTACCCATTTCAATTAAAAAAAATTGTACAGAGTATTATCGGAAGCACGTAATTTAAAGGACGTACCGTCGCTGGAGGGCTGTGTATCGTTGGAGACACTTCGAATGGATCGGGCGAGTTTGTCAAGTGTTCCCAGCGATCTTTGCTTAAATTCACCGAGATTGAAAAGCTTGTGAGTTTTAACTTTACCATATTTTACATGCAAGTGCTATTTACCCACTGTTCGAAGACCCACTTTATAATACTTTAGCTATATTCGCGCCTTGTGCGAATAGTCGATTTTTGTGTGAATTATTACAGAGATAGTCTCTTCTTCGCTATTTGAACATTTAAAAAAATAGTATTTTGTTAAGGTCGAACGAAACGCTTAGGAAGTGTCCATAAACGATACCCACTTTGTTCA
Source organism: Bradysia coprophila (assembly GCF_014529535.1). Taxonomy (NCBI): domain Eukaryota; kingdom Metazoa; phylum Arthropoda; class Insecta; order Diptera; family Sciaridae; genus Bradysia; species Bradysia coprophila. The sequence continues at coordinate 21,276,961 of NW_023503493.1, read as the reverse complement.
ATTGTGCCATCTTTAATAACTCCAGAACAAGGCATTTTTATGAAGCGAAATTTATGAGCCGAAGTAGTACTGGCACAATGTGCCAATAGTATTTTCGTGTTTTAAATGTAATAGGGAATATACGATTTTTTGACTGCAACAGTTATACTATAGGCAATGAAAGGTATCATTATAATAAAATACTGAAATAGTGAAAATACGGATTACGTATAAAGGTATACGTCGAGGTGAAACCATAGACCAGTATCTAACTTAAATGTGTTTCATTTCCTGCACTAGATTTTATAAGAATCAAAATTTTTCGTTTTACGAGCTATACGTAAGGGTGGAGCGGACAACATATTTTAAATATCAAAATTATTGTGTTTACTGAATAGTGACACATTCAATTGACGCTTTTTCTGTATCTGACCTGTACTTCAAGTATAAGTGGTACTCTAAAAAAGATTGGGAAACTTTTTCATACAAAATGGTACTCTATTTGGCAGCTGTCATTAAAGGCACTTTTGCTTGAAGTGCGTTGATCTGACATGCATTTGTCCTTCCTGAATTTAAATTTTGAAACGAAGGCAGATCAAAAAAAAAAATAGGACAGGCCTGATATTGTCTTCTAATATTGTAATTGACGGTTTTTTTAAAACTATTTTCAAACGGCAAATGCATGACCAATCGATCTATTCTCTTAACCATATTTCATACAAATCTTCTACTTCCGTAGTTTCAACATAATTTTTATTGTTCCAATAAATAAGCTAGAAAGTCACTAGACACTCATTTCTGTCGCTGTTGTCGATAACAGATGACTAATTCTAAGAAGTTTATTTTTTTTATTGGCATAACACCAATGCAATGAAAGGATCGACTGGTGAATTAAAGGATAATTGTACTGTACTCGGAATGTCCACTTTTTCAAAATATATTCAGAAAACCGTATTCGTCGCTCCATCCTCATTTCACGTTTAAAAGCTATATCAAATGTCCTTTGTGTAAGTTTATAGCGGAAAATTAAATTGCTAATGTTTTTTGCGTAATTACTTTCACAAAAAATATTGCCGCACATCTCTCAAGATTACACCACACTGTGTGACACGTATATACCATACCTACGTCTTTATTATAGACCTTGGAATGGAGGAAGTATTTCAAATTACAATAAAAAGTCTTTTTATTACATTCACAGGGTACTAAAGTCAAACAAACTTCGAAGCATTCCTGAATTGGCTAGTTGTAAGGACTTGCGAATATTGTAAATATAAAACGGAACTATACCAAACATTTGCGACCCGACTGAACGTAAATTAATAATTAATCGTCTTGAATTTGAATATTTTCCAGAGATTTATCGGACAATCGAATTGATTCGTTACATGGAAAACCTCTTAAAGGGTTGGGACAATTACACGATCTATTACTGTCTTATAACGAAATTGCAACCATTCCATATGATGCTTTCTTCGGCGTACCCAATCTGCAATCATTGTAAGTGTTTCATTAAAATCTCTTTTGTTCGTACCGTTTTCCACAGGGATGTGCATATTTAATCGTCTTTTACACAGAGATTTGGAGGGGAATACAATCAATTTCATTCACGAAGATTCGTTTGCTGGTTTTGTACAATTAGAAGATTTGTGAGTTGATTGAATTTCCATTTGAATTGGGATGAAACTTTTGATTAAAGTTGTCATTTCCTCTAACAGAAATTTAGGAAACAATATTTTTCCAAAACTGCCAAAGACTGGTCTGCATAGAATCTTGCATTTAAAAACCTTTAATAATCCGAAACTTCGAGAATTCCCAGCCCCGGACACATTTCCACGAATTCAGGTAAATTAAAAAAGGATCAGAAAAAACTGTGAACTGTGTACATCTCAACGTCCATTACTTTCAGACGCTAGTTCTCTCATATGCGTATCACTGTTGTCCATTTCTACCGCTAATGACGGTGCCAACAGTGTCCAAGCACCCGTCGCTTAAAGAATCTGTTCTGTTTCCCACAGATGATGATTTTGACAGAACCTTGTGGAATAACAGCCAAACGGATATTTGGCCGCAACTGCGTAAATTTTTAATAGAAAGTAACTGTGAACCAAATAAACTAATATTCCGTTTTCGTTTCGCTAGACAACCTCAGCAAAAAATTTGGCAGTCAAATAAATGATCTGTGGGATTCATTCGGCCAAGACTTCACTTATCCAGTAAATGACATTCATTGTTCCGATTGTAAAATATGATTTCACATTCACATCATTTTCAAGGGAAATCTACCGGCCTATGTCGAAGAATATTTTGAAGAAGAAACAACGCCAACGCGCCCATTCAGTTCGGAGCTAACACCTGGCTCTGTACAATGCTTACCAATGCCCGGTCCGTTTTTGCCATGCCAAGATCTATTCGATTGGTGGACATTGAGGTGTGGCGTTTGGGTGGTGTTTCTGCTGGCTATGCTTGGCAACGGCACCGTTGTGTTTGTCTTAATTTTCTCTAGGTCAAAGATGGATGTACCACGATTTTTAGTGTGTAATTTGGCTGCTGCCGATTTTTTCATGGGCATCTATTTGGGTATGTTGGCGGTTGTCGATGCTAGTACATTAGGTGAATTTCGTATGTATGCCATACCATGGCAAATGAGTTTCGGTTGTCAACTATCCGGTTTTTTGGCGGTCCTATCGTCCGAACTATCGGTTTACACTTTGGCTGTTATAACGCTGGAACGTAACTATGCAATTACTCATGCAATGCACTTGAATAAACGGTTATCGCTGCGACATGCTGGTTATATTATGATCGTCGGTTGGATTTTCGCATTGACGATGGCTCTATTACCATTGCTGGGTATTTCGGATTATCGAAAGTTTGCAGTGTGTCTTCCATTCGAGACCACAAATGGAACGGCCAGCCTGGTGTACGTTATCTTTTTGATGTTCATTAACGGTGTGGCGTTTCTGATACTGATGGGATGTTACTTGAAGATGTATTGTGCGGTAAGTTAATCTTATATTGGAATGGAAGTCACTTAAAGTAGAAGGAAATCAGGCCAATAGGCTACTCAATTCCTTTTCATCTTGCTGAAAGACTTCAACTAATTCTCTCTGCTGACAATGATCGCTGATCTCAAAAATTTATTTTAAGATCCGTGGCTCTCAGGCGTGGAATTCGAACGATTCTCGCATCGCAAAACGTATGGCCTTATTAGTGTTTACAGATTTTATTTGTTGGTCACCAATCGCCTTCTTGTCGCTGACAGCCGTATTTGGTTTTCATTTAATATCTTTGGAGCAAGCGAAAGTGTTTACGGTATTTGTGTTGCCATTAAACTCTTGTTGCAATCCATTTTTATATGCAATAATGACCAAACAATTTAAGAAGGACTGTGTGTTAATATGTAAGGCTATTGAAGAATCACGAGTGACTCGTGGCATTGGTAGATGTAGACACAGTTCAAACTTTAGTAATCGACAAACTCCGGCAAATACGAACTCATTAGCTGAACGTTCGTCTAAGGAATTGCCGCCACTAACGCCCGGTCAAACTTGTGCATGTGCCAAGTTATTAGAACAAGACGCACCGAAAAGTCGTACGGTCGACAAACGTAACATTTTTGCGCGTGCATGGGGACGATTATTTCGAAAGAACGTTAAACGTTCCGAAAACCGTCGAGACATGCGATCCGACCAATATGCTTATCAAATAGCAGAAATCCAACAGAAACAATATAAACGCGCCGGATCGGTGTCCAGCGAAAATTTTAGCTCGTCCAGATCCGATTCATGGCGTCACGGACCACCACATCATTGTATTCCATTACGAATATTAGATCCGCGACGCAGACATTCGAGTTGGTTGATTACTCGTAAAACATCGCAGGACTCAAATTTGTCAAGTTCGCGCAATGATTCGTCTGCATCTGCGACGACAGCATCAACATCGACATTTCGAATGTCTAGATCTAGTGCAGGCAGTACTACACCGTTGCCACCAATCATAGGTACGTAGTGAGCGGAATGAGGTTCAAGTGTGAATCTTGAGAGGACTAGGAGGACTAGGAGGACTCATTTGGTTCACCTTCACTTTCTTTGGCAGTCGAACCGTTCGCCTTTTCGTTCCGAATCCTCTTGAGATTGTAACATTTATGAGAATTATAGTTGGAACGCATCACTTCACTGCTAGCAAGGTTTTGCCTTTCTTCGTTTATATACGTTCCCATCAAACCTGAATAGGTGAATATGAAGGTCGAAAGGTATAACTGAGTATGTGAAGCTAGCGTTTTTATTGCAACGAACTCTGGTCGCTACATTAAAATGCCATGACTTCAACGAAAATCGATTTAACACATAGCCTTACTGTTAAGATATGGTCGGTACAAAATTGGTCATCGTTTGTTTTTTTCTCTCTTTCTCCCTCTCTCGGTTATCGCATGAACACATAGGTAATAGCAAACAATGTGGAACGAAACCACGACTGGTACGCCAACAAGCCGTTCAAGAGGAGAGTGCTGAATTGTCCTGCTCTCCCCCGAGACTAGGCGTAAGATTTCTACCAACAATTCCTTCGGCAGCGGACAGTAGCGTTGTGATCGATGAAGAATCGAATAATGATAGTACGGCCGTAGCTGGCAGTGGTAGTGGACCAGGAACACCATTTTATACCGTTTTGCAAAGTGGCAGTACATTGACCACATTATCTAGTCCAAAAAACAAAAGTAAACCTCCATAGATTGTAAGCTAATCTGACTTATGTGAGTGAAATATTTTAGTGGTTAAGGTCATTACAAAGTGCGAAGATGTAAAAAAAAGATTTGAGTTCAGGTGTGTATAGAGAAACGTGAGTGTTCAGAGTTCGTCGACTTATTTGTTTTTCCTTAAAAATATTAGGATACTGTACGTACAGGCGCAAAATTGATTTTTATTAATTTGACTTACTTGTCGATTGTTCTATCTACACTCGGTGTAATTTAACTTACGAACAAGGGAGTCTAAGACTACTAATGGGTTAGAAATCTTACCAAGCAGACAAGCAATGCTTAGAGAAAATTGTGGAAGTTCAGGAGAACACTTTTAATTTGTCGATACTAAATTTGTGCTAACATAAGAAGTAAGGATCAATTTTATGCCAATCTGTATGGGAGGACACTAAGTTTGCTTGGAGAACATTTGTAAGATTTCTGATCCAAGGGAAGTCAGTAATGTGTTCACTGCGGCTTAAAAATTTTATCAGCCAAAATTTGAATAGTTTTGGTCAGTTTTCAATAACAGACAACACAAACAATCAGTGCCGGTATCATCATCCTCGACCTTATTATTTGATCTTTTGGTGATATCCTCTATTTCTGGTGTTACACTCAAGTCGAGACATAAAGAACAATCACATCTGAGGCTGTAAGTTATCAGTTGATTATGTAAGCGTATGGGGTAACTAAGTAGACATCAGGTAGAACCAGGGACTAAACTAAGGAACATCGCAGGTGGGAATTTTCCCACCTGCGCCCCCCGAATTCCCATCTGTGAATCCAGACTTCCCCACAATAAAAATCATGTTGACCTTACTTAAAGTAATCCAAAAGAAACAATAATTCAATCAAAAATTTGCCTGCGGCGCTTCCAACATCTACTACGTTTATTTCTTTGACTCAAAGTCAGGGTCTTTCGGATGATAATAAAACTTGAAAATGTTTGTAACATAAAATGTTCCCTATCCTGTGATTGAAAATATACATGAGTGCAGACCAAAAACCTTAAATGTGTTTGTCGCTCGTAACACGATAACTCAAGTAATTCTCAACGGATTTCCAAAAACCTTTTTAAATCAACAAAGAATCAAATTCCTGAGGTTTCGTTCGAAGATGGGCTATAACAGTTTGGTGGCCTTAGAGATATTCGCAAAAGAAGTTTGGTGTCGTTGCTTTAGAAAACAACGTGAGACATTTTCAACGAATTTCCTATATTTTTTTGTAATTCCTGGGGTTGAGTTGGACGATGTGCTTTTATGGACCGCGCGATTTAAAAAATATTCCTAACAGAATATCTCTCTCTCCTCTTTATCATCTATTTACTGCCATCAGTAGTGTTCATAAAAAAAAAAGAAATTTCGACAAGTCGCTTCGCTCGAGTTGCAGGGGCAAATTTTCAGGAAATTTACTTGCCAGAAAGGTCTTAGAATATAGACAATTCCAACGAATGAACGTTTCAGCCAGACCAAATTTATGACATCTTTTCAGCGCCTTACTCTGAAAATTTGTTTTTAAGAAAATAAACGGAATGAACAATTTTGAAATAATCAAGACAAAGAACTGCTTTGAGTAAGACCATTTTATGATATTTTGGTAACAATTACAAAAATCTATTATGGATTCGAAGTAAAGGTGGAATGTCCTTCGATGTTGTGTGGCTGATCTGGCTGGATGATAATTTTGTTACTGGCGACAGATTTTATGGTCACACATTCCTCCTTTTGCCTACTATCCGCCAATAGTACGCAAAAAAAGGACAGTGTGACCATAACATCTGTCGCCAGTAACAAAAGAAAATCTATTGAAAATCAGTCAGTCAGGGGAACTGACCCACCGAAATGGTGAGGCCTAGTTCGGTATATGCGAACATATTTTCCGTTTTTTATCTTCATTTGTCGCTTTTACCTCTTAAAGTCGAAAAAGTTTTGAAGGCGAATTTCAATTAATAATTGAAAAAGAGATTAATTTTCTAATTGCAGGTTCCGAAAACGAAACGGTTTGGCTTTTCTGAAATATTTTTTTATGTCATATGCAAGAGATGCATCTAAAGTTTGCAAATTTTGCATATTACGATCCTAATTGGCATAAAGATATTTTAATTTCTTACACCAACTACTTTCATATCGAAATTATTTTGATATACATTTCATAATCGCGAATCTACCCATAGTAGGAAATATTTTCAGAGTCCTATTCTTGTGTGTTTTTTTTGTTTTAATCGTAAGTGTAACGATAAACTAAGATCAACGTTTAATCGCATTTTTATTTTTGGATAATTTGGCGCCCCAAATATGAATTTTTAAGCGCCCCTTGGTGGAATTTCCCACCTGCACAAAAATCCTTATTTTAGTCCCTGGGTAGAACCGTTTTAAATCGACGAACTCCACTATCACTCAGAGAAACTGTTAAATTAGTAATTTATTTAAAAAAATATTAATAATTAAGTAAAATGATTGCTGAACAAATTGTGATCCTGTGTTTCATTGGTTGATCAAATTCACTGCCATTTTTTCTCTATTTAACCGATAAATGTACCTAAAACGAAAGATTTTCGATTAAACTTACAGACACACAAATTTAAAGTGTTCATTGCAACAGTTTCAGGATGTAAGCTACGAGAATAACAAAAACACTGAAAACATTATCTTGTCTGCTTCATACATAATCGTAAATCTTTTTTTCTCTCCTTCTTTCTATTATATTGTGTACACATTATACACATTGATAATATTCAGTTTCTATAGAATATTATACTATATATACATAACATAAACCATTGCAGAACAGTAACTTAGCAATGAGGTTTAGTCGAGAAAAATTCTATAATTTTATACCATTTAAAAAAGAGAGCAGGTTTTCACAGTATAATATATATTAGATATAAATTATATATATATTTAGATGTATAAGTGAATGTGATAATTTATTTTAGTATTTAACGTGATAAATTCAAAAGTAAAAAAATACATTTAAAACAGAGGAAAACTAAACTTAAAAGAAAATGGTAAATAAAACAGAAGAGATTATGATTTAAAAAGGATGTAACAACCAACCAACTAACTTTAATTTAATTTAATTAAAAAACCATGTTAATCTTTGACAACATGAACAAAATATGATGATACAATAAATAAATTATTATATTATAAGCGTTTCAAATTGGCGGGAGCAGTTAATTCGGTTTTGCATAGTTAACACAATTTTTATTTTAAAGAATAAGAGGGATTCTTTTGAAAATCCACCTATCAAAATCGGACCTATTTCGTCTGGGATGGATATATACATGGTTTGAAAGGTCTTTGCCAGTAGACCTTCAAACAGGCCTCACACATTCTCGAGCCACACCTGGTTGCTGGTGGAAGATCTCCGAAGTTGGAAAAATAGTGTTTTTTATCCGAAATCTTAGGCCGTTATAAATGATCGTTCCGGGTGAGAGTGGGCTCGTTGGAAAGTTGAGCTCAAGTACTTTCGGGTCATGCCTAGTTTGATTAGATTCATTGATATATGTTTGCAAAAAATGCAAGAATTTTTTTCAAAATCTATGTGAACTTTATACAGGTCTGGGCTGATACTGATGACGCTTAATGTGAACCTAAGATGCTAGTCGTAACATACATTGTCTAAGCTTTGCATTGATACTTCATTCGCAGTGCTGGTGATTGCTGGCGAGTTTTACGAGTAGCGGTTGTACTAACATAAAGTTCTGTTATGTCAGCAATCACCAGCACTACAAATGAGGTATCAACGGAAAGCTGAGACAATGTATGTTACAACTAGCTTGTTAGGTTCACATTAAGCGTCATCAGTACCAGCCCAGACCTGTCTAAAGTTCACACAGATTTCGAAAAATTTTCTTGCATTTTTTGCAAACATATATCAATGAATCTAATCAAACTAGGCATGACCCAAAAGTACTTGATCTCAGCTTTCCAACGAGCCCACTCTCAACCGGAACGTCCATTTATAACGTCTAAAAAATTCGGATAAAAAAGACTATTTATCCAACTTCGGAGATCTTCCACCAGCAACCAGGTGTGGCTCGAGACTGTGTGAGGCCTGTTTTAGGGTCTACTGGCAAAGACCTTTCAAACCATGTATATATCCATCCCAGACGAAATGGGTCCGATTTTGATAGGTGGATTTTCTAAAGAATCCCTCTAAACAATTGGAATAAACGTTATCCAAAATGGTAAGTTTATTTAAATTTAAATTTATCGAATCTGTTACTAATATCGATCTTAGTATTTTCAACGGCCTTTTGTTGAAAAAAGGAAATTTCAATAAGGGCGAGATGGGCGAGATGGGCGAGATGTGAATAACCGTTTAGACTTGGGCATAAATTTCATTTTTTCTCGTAATTTAGGCCCCAGCATGACAAGTTGATTACGAATGTTGTGGACGGTAGATTTTAGGTAATTTTGCGAATTGTAGCCTGAACGAAGTGAGACATAACTATTGTTTAATGAGGTAAAAAGTTGGAAATGGCATCCCGAGGGTGTTGTGTGTGGCCAAGAATGTTAGAGACTCTAAAATGGGATTTCAGCGGATTTTTCAGCAATGACGAACATAGTAGGTAATTCCAGGGTTAGTTGTGTTACAAATTTCGTCATTTCTGAGGCATAAAGTGAGCTGTGTTGGCTATGTTTTGCGGTAACAAATCAGTCTACAAATTTTCTAATACCCAGGAGACCCAGTGCTTTCATGCCAACAAGAATTGGAATTTTTAGCCTGCGAAGTGTGACTTGTGTGTTCGAAGAAGTCGGCGGTTAGTTGCGTTGCACATTTGTGACTTTTCGAAATATTTTCACCAAATGTAAACTGATTTCTATAAAAAAATTTCCCTGAAAGCTATTGAGATATGTTTATAAAAGTGATATTTTTCGGTGGTCATTAATAGCCAGAAATAATTTTTTTTGAAATTGGTGGTTTTTAACCTACAGAAAACGTTGCTTTGACTCAAAACTGTCAGAACCGGTGCAATTGGAAAGTCGAATTCCAATTCTTGTTGGCATGAAAGCACTGGGTCTCCTGAGGATTAGAAAATTTATAGACTGATTTTGATGATATTGATGTCGACGATTTTGATGAGAAACAACAATGGAATTAATTTTTTTTATTAATTTTCTTTAATGTTTTCGTTTGCAAAAGGTACAAGGTTCTTGTTAAATTAACATTGAAAACCTAAGTTTTGTATACTCAGTTTTTGTTTTTGTTGTTGTATTTAACACGGCAATGCATACATACGGAAACCATATTAATTTTCTTTCTTTCTTTTAATTTTTTCTTTCCTTATCATCGCTAAGTTTTACAAAATTATGTGTACTTCAAATATAATTCTTAGATTTTTTCATATTTTTCTGATTTTTTTTTTATTTCTTTTTTGTTTTTAAATTAAATTTTTTTCTTCAATTTCTCTACTAAAACTATTTAATGCTCTAGCTCTCATTCTCGCACAATAATGAAGTTGTACAGTTTGAATTCTCTTACGGGTTTTTTACAAGTAAAATTCGTAAATTATTTTCTTAAAAAAAAATCTAATTTGAAGTTTAAAAAAATACTAAAATCACAAAATAAATATTTTTACCAATCTTGGTTCATTCATTTTAAGAAGAAAAAAAACAGACAGCTGATGTGCATGCGAATGCAAGCGAATCTCGTGTGTGTTGTTAAGTGTGTAATATGTGTGTGGAATTATAGGATGCTAAATACGAAACGAAACGAGAAAAAAAAAATGATTAACGAACCGATATCCCACAAAAACAAATTTTGTTAAAGTTTTCTTCCTAAGTCTTCTTGTGAACAAATTTCCATTTCCTAATCGTACGCGCGGAAGAAAAATTTTACATTTGTACATTCCGGAAGAATGAAAAATTGTCGATTTTCAATTAAAATTTAAAGAGAAAAGAAAAGTTCACATTTTGTTTTGTCTAAACTAATCGGTAAACTAATTGCTACTTCTTTTTCGTCTGACAATCGTCTGCATCGGATATATCCATTTGTGATTTTTTACTGGGTTTCGTGCCGTCCGGATCGTCTTCTTCAAATTCTGTTGTTGGTTTATTTGGTGTATTATCGTCATTCGTTTTATCACAATTATCTTTTGCATCGGCCAATGTTTTGGACACTTTTTTACACTTTTTACACACGAAATCTTCGTCAGCTTTGATTTGATTCTTTACCAAGCCCACGCAATACATGTGATACCATTTGTTGCAACCGCCATCGCATTGCACCCAGTCAACTTCGCGACCTGCGAATAAATCGGATTTTCAAAATCAAAATCAGGAAACGAAGGGGACAATCTCGACATAATGTAAGAACCGATGTATCAAACATCAACAATTTGAGCGACTAACTGAAAGTAATAAAAAAGCGACAACTTACCGGCTGGTCGAACACAATTCACTGCACTACACTCCTCATCCTCGTCCGATGTTGATGCCGTAGCTGTCGTTTGATTTTCTTGGACATTTTTCCGTCCGCGTTTCTTCTTCTTAATACTTTCCACTGCTGGCGAATTTTTTGGTTTTATTTTGCGGCCGCGTTTCAATTTCTGTCCACTGTTCGTCACAGACACTGGTGTACCACTCGAAATGGGCGTTGCATTTACACCTTGATCCGAATGTCGACTCAATTTCATTTGTTTCTTCGGTGTAGGCTTATGGTCGTCGGAATAACGTTTTCGTATGTTACTGACTAGATGATGATCGCTTATATGTGGCTGGATGGATTGGAAGAAGAGACAAATTGTGAGCATCAGGGAGTGGGCTCTCTATCTGTCTACACACTCACCATTATTTTATATCTTAGATTTATTTGCGTGAGATCGGAAGTGCTCGGCTTAGCTGCATTCAGTATACGCCAGATATGTTGCGTTTCGTCCAGTGAAACTTCGAGCAGATCACCTTCCATCATAAGGTCCTCTAAACTTTCCTTTGTAGGCTTGCTTAGTGTAATCAACGGGCCATCCTGTTTCGCCATTGTCGGAACCGATGGAGGCACAGAATACGCGTGCTCGACATTCCTGTATAGGCAAAAGAAAATGAAAATTGGCGCTTAAGAAAGGTCCGGAAGACTGAGTTTATGAAAAGCATTGACTTACTTGGGTAACGGTGATGATAACATAGCGTCATTTGATCCTTCCACATCCGAACTAGATTCAGACGACTCAGAGCTCCGCTGTTTTTGTGTACTTTTCGGTATGTTTTGTGTGTCTTTCACAACGCCAGCGGTGGATTTTTGTGAAATCTCTGACAATGTCTCTAATGCAGCGGCAACCTCGTCGGTAGCTAAAGCCTGTCGAGCTCTGTCCTGCCAATTCATAGCGCGTTCGGTCAAACACTGTAATGCTTCTCCTTCGGGCAACCGAATTGGTAAACGCTGTAACGACACTAGCAGTGACAGAATGGTCTCGAGCCGGGGACGTCGTGATCGCATACACGATGGACATAAATATTTCGGATCGCGATCTCGATCCCTTCCCGTCATTGTTGGTATGGAAATTTGATTTGTTGGTGACGCTGAATTAGCTGGTTTTTGTCGGATTGTGTTTCGTGGTAACGGAACGCATGTGTCGTGGAACCAGTCTCGACAAAGTTCACAGTGGTACATGCTACCGTAGAAGCGTCGTTTACACACACAATATTTGTCTTGTTCGGGATTCTTTACCATATTCGTTAGTCTCAGCTCTTTCATTTCACGCATTTCCTTCTCTTCTGCATTTTTGAAGGCCACCACGATTTGAACGGGTCCCATTTCTTCCGTGAATTGTTGATTCAGTTGTTCGTCGGTGAGTTTGGAGTTTCGGAGATGATTTGGTGACATAACCGGATCGGTACGCGGCGACAGCGCTTCCATTAGTGCAAACGATGTCGTTTTCTTTAGGAACGTTCGTCCCGTTCTCTGTTTCCACAAACGAGCACTAATAAGGTGTTCCTCCATGCGTTTCAGTTCTTCCAATTGGAAGGGAATATTTTTGCCGCGATTGACTACGTTCTCCAGCGTATGGAAATAGGGATAGTTTTCGTTCGTTTGCAGTATTTCCACCGTTACCAACCATTCTTTGGCTTTTTTAAGTGCATCTTTCAGCACGGGCTGTGATGGTAGATTACCTTCAATTGATTCGGCCTGTTCGAGGAGCTTTTCTATTTCCGGTATTTCATGTTGAGTGCCACTTTCGAAGCATTGTTTTGCTCTCTCTTCCCAATTTTCAACAGCTATGGCCATCGTTTGCAGTTCAGCCAATTCCTTTTCAATGGTAACATTCGGTAAAATATTCAATCCTTGCGCTAAGAGTTTCTTTATTGTTTCCAATCCAATTTTCATGTCCGAGTCTCTCATCTCCCGCACTTCGTTAAACCAATGTACTTGTTCCAATAAATACTTCAATGCCTTCAATTGTGGCAGTTCAATGCACAACGATACACCATCATCAATCAGTTTCTCAACAGCATTCTCGTCGACTCCACTCAAAGGTTCCTTCAACAGTTTCGTGGCCATTTCAACAAATTCCTTTCCCATTTGCTGAAGTTCACGCACCGAATTGCCTTCTTGAATGATGCAGCACAAGTTATCAATCTCCTGCACGAACAAATCCAGTTCTTCGATTGTCAGCTTGTATTTGGCAAAATCACACGAATTTCGCGTTCTTGTGCGCATTTTGTTTATGTCTAATTGCTGTATTACAGTCACACATTTCTCAGCTTCGAGAACGGCAGAATTCAGACGTTCCAGCAATACTGAACCGGGGAATTTTTTCTCTTCGGCCTCTTGTGCTAACTCTTGCAGTTCTTCCAGACTGATTGTCGTTGGTGTGTTCGGGTCAATAACGTCTCGAACCTTCGACAGCCAATTTTCGAACGATTCAGCTTTCACTTTAAGCTTCCGTAACATCAATGGCAGTTCGTCCAAAGTGTAGCGATATTTTAGTGTATGCTTGTCGGGTGCACATTTACACAATTCTGAGTAATGACGAAGACAGACAAGAGTTTTGTTGCACGGGCATGTGACGGCTGACAGGAAACACGTTGTTTTGCATACTTCACATTGACGTTCATCGTCCGGTATCAATTCGAATGCCTCACGTTCGGCCTTTGTGACTCCCTGGTAACGATAAAAAACGAAATGTGGTCAACGATACGCTCAGAATGATAGCACCTTTTGTTGTATGACTTACCCACTCCAGCAGCGATTTTCTCAACTTTTTCTCGCAATCGACCATTTCGGCCATGTCCAAGTAGCAAGCAGTTGCAATACCGAGGTTTAATTTGTCTGGGTCTAAGGCCATCTTGCACACTAATTCATCGTGTGAAAAGACACAGAAACGACGCAAAGTGGAATATTGATTGATACACTCACGACCGACCTTCATCTGAAATTCAAATTTTGGTTAGATATCACACTTGAGTTGATGCAGCAGAAGTTCGCTAAAAATCGGCAGACTTACCCAATCAGCCGGCGCAAAATTAACTGCTTCAGCAAAATTGTATCCCTGATTAAATCCAGCATGATACGCTCTCGGAAATGTGATGATAAATTCGCCAGCATGCTGATCGGTTCGATAGACTGGCACTCCAGCATTCATCAAAATGTTGGGATTCATAATTGTGACCAGTTGATGCAATAAATCTGGTTGCGATTGAAACAGTTCGGGGGCGGCACGTTTCATTGTATTTTCGAATGCTTCAGCCTTACTGCCAGGAACACCGTACCACGTTTTTGGTTCACCCCAATGCAAATAATTGATCGAATAGCTCCAGTGGTCTTCGTTATGCCAACAGAACGTGGCAAAGCACATGCCCACATACATCCATGGTACTTTCATGCCAGATATGTCAGCATTAATGTGGCCCAATATTGACTCTTCAAGCAACGGAAGATTGTTTAAATTCCAACTCGATTCAGCGTATTCTTGATCACCAGGCAGCAAGTACAATGAACTTTTGGTGGGAAAACCTGATCCATGATCCATGGTATGTAAATCGGCACCGTATTCCACGACAACATCTTCATCGATTGATGAAACAATACGCCAGAATTCACGCTCCACCAAGTCAGTTGGTACTAAATGAACCGGTATATTGAAGTAGTCTGCCTTAAACTGATCTGCCATTTCTCCGAACTGTTGCAGTGTGTATTCGCGTTGTGCCTGCTCAAATCCGAACGCTTCAGTTGGCTTGCTAACTTCCTCGACAACACACTTCGGACAACGCCAATCGCCCTTAGGAATTTCCACCAACGGTGGCATCAAACAGAAAGTATGATAACTGTCATCACACCCATCGCACAGCAGCATTGCTTCCTCCACATCGCCACGATTACAAATGTGACAAATGTATTTGGCAAGCGGATCGTTGTTCGCACGTCGAGCACCGCCCTTCTTACCGCTACCATTCATACGAGATTTGCCATTTTCATTTTTTGTTTTGAATCCGGACATCTTCGGTCCAGGACCGTAAAATTTTAGCCGTCGAACTTCAGCACTCTTCAAATCCTCCAAACATTTTTCGTCTTTGATCTTCTTGTCTTCGGGGCAATCTGGTGAATTTGAGTCGTGATGGATGTTGCGCTGTGATCGTCTGGCAGAGTTTTCTTTCGGCGGAGTCACATTTTGGCGAGAAACGATTCCATGCGGCTTGTAGTCATGATCGTCCAGCTCAGTTTCTAACTTTGGTTGCTGTAAGATGATAAAATGATTCGTTGTTGATCATCTAACACTTATGTGTGTCAAACAACTAGTCTTACCTTAACCATATCCGTTTCTCCCAAAGTAAACACATCGAACGGATACAAAATGCGCTCGTAATGGCCCTTCAAAATAGTTCCAACACTCTTTCCAGATGGATAACCCAAACGTGAAGCAACGTTGGACCATTTCCGATCTTTTGTAGCTTGTTCAAGCCCACCTTCTTCCTGTACAATTCGATGCAGAGAATATAAGTCCAGTGCCTTTCGTTCAACCATTGGTATTTTCAGCGATGATCCTTGAAGTTCCCAAAACTTTGCGATTTGATCCAGAAAATTCAGCTTCACTCTTGTTTTAGCCTTGTTTTGACAAATTTACAAAATGAAAAGTTTGTCGTTGTGGTTCGGGAAAAAAAGCTTTTATTTTTACCTCTAATTCATTCAGACGTTGAACTCTTGGAGTAAATCTTAGCTTGTCAACATTCACTGTGAAGGGGGGTTGCCATGTCTGAAAATAATTTTTTGATTTATTTTTGTGAAAATAGCGATAGTTCGAATCTAGTATGTCCATGGGATCATAAATTAATCGTGGACTCTTGTGAAATGATATCTTTAAGTCAAAGAAATAACAGATTTTATAAAAGGAAAGCTGAAGCAGATTTCATCTTTACATCGCAATACGTTTGCCGCTTCTTTTTTGTACCAAAAAGTTGGTGTAATTGGTTTCAATATCATTAAAAAATCAACCGACAGCTTGAAATTATAGAATCGTCTTGGTCTTGTCATCTGTTACCAACAACGATGACAATAGTAAGCGATAAGCTTTGGGTAGTATTCACTTATAGAACGAAAGGTAAGATAAAATTATTGTGATCATAGATTTTGTATTAAATACTGATTTACTGCGTTTTTGTGATGCGTTTTGCGTTTCTAAAAGGATTAAAAAGATTTACTAACTTAGTGAGAACTATTATTAGTATACGACTGAATTTGGATCTTCATAATTATTTCTATCTGACTAATTGGCACGTGAAGGACTAGATTTTTATGTTGATAAGTTAGCTTACCGAGTAAAGCCAAATAATTACAATAATTACAAAGATACACTCAACTCAATTAAACTTTGTAATTGGTAGGCATTTTACAATTTTAGTTGTTACACATCGTTCTACATGTGGTCAACAGAAGAAGCGTAAAGAGTGTCGTTTCACTCAAACGTATGTGTGGAATTGAAGAAACATATTGACAAACGCTACTTCTATGTGGTGGAATACGTGTGGAACAAATGAAACGAAATACACAAACGAAAACCCACCAAAATTACATCCTTATGATGAAATCAGTTTATTACAAACTGCTAGATAACAATGAACTTATCCATAGAAGGTACAGAGAAAGTAAACTTATTAAATTTTCAAGTTTTATTTCGACTAGTAATTACAAGT
The DNA here is from genome assembly GCF_014529535.1 of Bradysia coprophila. Classification (NCBI taxonomy): domain Eukaryota; kingdom Metazoa; phylum Arthropoda; class Insecta; order Diptera; family Sciaridae; genus Bradysia; species Bradysia coprophila. The sequence goes on along the minus strand of NW_023503493.1, from coordinate 21,260,107 downwards.
GAAAATCGCAATCTCCCTAGAAATGCATTCAAACTTAATAAAAATAGGAAAACAATTTCGCAATAGTAAAGTTCACAACCAGTGAATGCAAAATGTAAACGTAAACAAATTGCTCCGAGAAGCAACAGCACAAGTGAAAGTGAACTATAGCTTAGATTATTTGAAATTAAATTTTTCCGAATCCTTAAACCGATTTCGTAATTGTGATTTTTGAATTGTGACTCATAGACGATTATTTATTTAATGTTTGTTGTGTAGATGAACTGATTTTTCTATTACATTCAATATTCAGCATTCGTCTCAATCAATGTGAATACAAATTTGGCTATTCAAAGAGTTGCGTTTGCTACCTCAAAATTAATTGTTCACTAATTACTAGCAGCCTTAGTAGGAACTTATTCCACAACAGTACTTCGTACGATTTTAAAAATTCGTTTAAAATTTCTGTAAACGAAATCTTTACACTGCCTTTTATTGAACAGTGAGTCTTGGGAACCACTACTCGAAGGTTAAGGACTGAACACTTGTCTTTTTAGAGCTAGATAAATGAAACCTATCTCATGGACACCAATATTCATCCTATCTCATGGACACCAATATTAATATATACTAGTCGGCTCGCACGTAGTCAAAACAATTGGCTGAGTGGATTTAAAGGACATTACAATGAATTCATTCGAATAAAAATATTTTGTAGTTTTACGTATTTAATGCGAGTACTAACGCCCGTTGCTATGACTAAACAAACGTAACCAAATTGAACGAAAACCTAAGAGGCACTTGTAGTGTTTCATCCGTATTCTGCCTAGTTTGACGTAATTCTTAATTTTCGTCTTCATTGATTAGTGCGCAAAAATAGGTCCTATTTATAGATCGAACCCAACAACTTATAAATGCGACAAAAAAAGCTCAATATCTCAACCATTTTCTTATCAGTCGGATTTTATCAGTTTAAGGAGTGACAAACGAATGAGCCATTCCGTGTGCCAATTTCGAAAAAACTCGTTCCACAATCGACTTCTAATTAACTTTTACGAAAGTTAGTACTGTCTGTCCCCCGGGCGTGTAAAGCATAATCATTGCACGTTTGTTTGAAATGTGGAAACACGAAATGCAATACGAAGAAAAATTAAAAATGGCGTTCGTCTCTATCATAAAAATCGTAGTGAGAAAATACAATTTATTTCGGCGAATTTAGTCCACATACATTTTTCTGACGAAAAACAGAAACGAGCAGGCATTTTCACTTATTATGGAAAATAAAATTTCAAACCCTACAACCGGGGAAACTCATTACAGCGAATACATATTACACGAACACTTAGTGAAGCAAACAAAGGCACATTAATTCTGTCAATTAATCCACACTACCAACTAAATTCGAATCAGTTGATTTCCTTCCTGGTTATTCGTCTAGTTCATAGATGTGAATTTAATTGAACCGACCTGCCATGCGGAGAGTCGCAGTGGGGTAAAAAAAATGAAAGAAAAGACAAAATAAAATTAACGTAAAAATTGTGTCAATATTTCAATTAACGACAAAAACAATGGGGCGCTTACAAAACGAAAACAAGAAAAACGAAACAAAGACACGAGAGAAGAAAAAAAATAATTGAAATGCATAAAATGCTGGTCTTTTCTGGGGTCATATAATAGGAATAATATTCAATGCAAAATGAAAATATTTTATTCACGACCGAGAGAGTTTCTACAGAACGATTAATGGAAAATGTTCATTGTAAAAAAAAAGAATATCAACCGAATACGTAATTTTTCTCGGTACAAACTGCTCAATCACCGCATTTGAATTTCGAGAGCATATTGAAATTATTATATAAGCAAATTATGTGTGGCACGGGTGTTTTTGTTTAGCCACATACAAATAATTGTAAGGGAAAATGCAACGTATGACCATTTTAATACGGAGAGACGAAAAAAAGATGAATTTTCCCTTTCAAGCCGTTCGTTATGTACAAAAAAGGATTCATATTATAATGCCATGAAAAAAAAAACTAAGTCCCCCCCACCCAATGCATATTGTATATATGGCCTCATCCTAATAATTGAATAGACAAACTTGTTCACGTTGAAAAGTGATTTCAACGAATTGGGTAAAAATATAGAATCACAAATTTTGTGTATGGCTGCGTCTACGTGATGTTTCTCTATTTCCTAATGGCGTATGAAAATTATTGCACTATAACTGTAAAACAATGTTACATGGAACTTCAGTTTGGATTTCCATCTATTTTCACGCAAATATAAACAGTAAAGGGATCACATCAACACATCGTCAGCACGGAACGACAAAAAAAAAATGAAAACACAAAAAAATGAAGCTAAATCACACAAAAAATTCATGTTGTTATCTCACTACACTCGATATAATATGCCCGTACAAAATGCGATACATAAAATAAAAGGCAAAAAATATAAAAGTACAAAGGTTTGAGAAATAAAGTAACCGAATGGAGGAATATCGATCAATATAGAAGATACAGTTATTGCACGCCTTGATTGCAAACGACAAAATGATTTCCATTTCCATTAAACACAAAATATAAACGACACAAGAGAAATGATGAAATGAAAATCCTGCAAAGCTTACCGATGGTGGACGAATCTTGCAAATGCCATACTTTTCGGCAATCGGCCGTATTTTGTTGATGTAAGTCAATGGATTTTTGAACTCCTCCGGGGTGGGAACAAAAACCGGAGCCTCAGCAGGTACTTCGAAGACGAATTCTTCATTTTTATTCGCCGAAAATGATCGATTGGATTGACGCAAATGTGGCGATGACATACGTAGGGAATCGTTTCCACCGATCAATGGCTCATCATGATCTGGTTGCAGTAGAGTTTCTTTTAGATCGTGCGCTCCCCCTTTATCAATTTGAGACACCATTTTTTTTTATTAGAAAATAAAATTTTAAAACAGGGGAACACTTTTTTTTAGCTTATTCCACAAATAGACGATACGGTTTCTACTGTTTTAATGTTGAACGCGATTCGATTGGGTTTGTTCATTGCAACGAAACATTTTCTTCATATTAATTTTCATTTGTTCATTTGTTTCTGGTATGAAAATGGTCAAAAAACGGAAACAATTTTTTTTGACCATTTACGCCTCCGCACTCTTGCACACACGGATTGTTCCTGAAGTCCGTATCCGAAATTCGCCGCGGATCCAATTTTGTAATTTGTCCGACCGATTGAATATTATTGGTGCAGCGAATCGAAACTGTCACTGATTCACTGAATTGGTTTATCACTCGATTACAATGTTTTAATCACAAATTAATTGTAATTCCAGTAATGCTTAGCGTAAAACGAGCACAAGAAATTGTAGATTTTTTTTGTAAGTTTTTCAACAATGGCGTCCATTTAGCATATACATTATACTGATTTGTGCTTTAATTCATGTTTTCCGTAAACGATTTGCCAACACATATCGATCACATCATTTGGATAATGGAACACAATGGAAATGCAAATTTGTTGATTTTAATTACAATTTGATCATCAAACATATTTCAATTTTTTTTTCGTTTCACAGAATCACTTTACCATTATAACTTCGCGTAGTATGAACTTAGCCCGTAAACTGACAGCCCGAAATTATAAAAGATATACTGTCAGAAGGTATATCATCGTGCCTGCATTGTGGAGTAGTAGATGCGACTGGGAACGTGTAGTAGTCTTCATCATATATTATGAAGTAAAAGCGAGAGAGAAGATGTTGGTAATGTAGTCAGCTGAGATAGTAAAATCTAACAAAAGGCGCGGATTGAATTCAAATTGGATGTTAACGTTATTTTCCCATTATAATTAGCTGAATTACCAGTATATTTTCTCAATTATGTTGATATTGGTCGAAATTGAGAAATTTTCCATTGGTAAACCCAGAAATTGCCTTGTTGGAATAAATTTTAACTTGTCTAACACTGACAAAAATTAGTTGAAAATCTTACCTGTTGCAGGTAACTTTGTTTCCAGGTAACCTACAACAACTCACGGTGGGGCTGAAAGAACTTTAAATAAAAGTGTAAGTTAACATTCCAGGTTTTTTTTAAGTGAGTTGGGGGACGGAAGTGCTACTCAAGTAAACAAGTTTTAGCAAAATCCCCTGAGCTATTTCTGAGACACAGCATCAGCGTCAGCCAGGGCTTGTGAAACACTGAGGACTTAAGACTGACATTGGAATTGACAAATTCTCAGTGTAAAAATTATTGCTCTTGACATTTTCTTCATAGAGCAATAGCAGCCGAAAGTCAATCAATATCAATGTAATGCTCATGTGATAGCCTGGGGTCTTACCTTTACAACTATGCCATGCTTGATCCTGTACAAGAAATGTTGACTTATTTATTTAGCGTACGCGTTCGTACAAAGATGACTATACAAATATCACAGTTAATTTACATTCGTCAGTAGGAAAATCTATTATCACAATCTGAAATCAAGTCCATAGAGCCATTCTTGGACGTCAGGCGTCGCTTCATGCACATCTCCGATGCTGTTGAAGTATGCTCGTAGAGGGCATTCAGTTGCAATGTGGGTCATTGTTTGAATTGCAGCTCCACAATCGCACTCCGGACTGTCAACTCGTCCCCATTTGTGCATATGATAGCCACATATCCCGTGCGGATATCTCATGCGGTTTAACGTGACCCATTCTTTTCTAGGGAAGTGAAAGCCAGGCACTCGGATAGACGGATCGTTGATCAGGTTGTTTGAGTCGCTGTTGTCGTTGTGCCATTCATTATACCAAACGTCCATTGCATTAAACTGATCTTGATCGATGCTGGCTGCTGCCGTTAGCGACGGTTTTCTGGATACTAGTCTGTGTGACCGAATCAAATCCATGTCTTGGTGAATAGGCAGGCGATTGTTTTGTTGGATTTTTCGGTACTGTTTCAGCAGAGCTTGTTGTCGTCGAATGTGCGGAGGAGCTATATTTGCTAGCACCGGAAGCCATTCTGTAGGCGTTGATTTTACCGTTCCACTGATCGTTCTTAGCGTATCGTTGATCTGAACGTCGATTTTGTTCGTGTGTGTGCTATTCAGCCAGACTGGTAAACAATATTCAGCAGTAGAAAAGACGAGTGCGAGCGACGTCGTTCTCAGTGATTCAGCATCTGCACCCCAAGTGGTTCCACATAGTTTGTGGATGATGTTGTTCCGTGACTTGATTTCGGCTGCGGTGTTTTCGCAATGATCGATAGATCTGAAAAAGACCTCAAATGGCAATATCATCTTGAAAATAGATAATTTTATCTAGATAGCTCTAGATTTGTGAGTAGAACGACCTCGACGCAAATCTCTTTCATCAACATTTCTTGTACAGGATCAAGCATGGCATATTTGGTATCGTTGTAAAGGTAAGACCCCAGGCTATCACAAAAGCATCACATTGATATGCAAAAATCCTACCAGAAAGGTATAGAAGCGGCCAAAGTTTACCGAGGGTAGCTTAAAGTACGATTTCTGAAAATGTAACAGAAAACTTCGATTCAAAAAATATTTGTTTTGCTATTCGAAAGCGTTTTCAAAACTAGTCTGGGATTACCATTCAGAGGCTTCCTCAGTTACTTCGTGTGGAAGTTACTTCGTGCTCCATGAAGAAAATGTCGAGAGCAATAATTTTTGCACTGTAAGTCGCTCTATCAATTCCAATGCCAGTCTTAAATCCTCAGTGTTTCACAAGCCCTGTCTGACTCTGATGGTTCTCAGAAACAGCTCAGGGGATTTTTCTAAAACTTGTTTACTTCAATACTTCAATAGCACTTCCCTGCCCCAACTTACTTATGAAAAAACCCGGGATGTGAACTTACACTTTTATTTAAAATTCGTTCAGCCCCACCGTGAGCTGCCACAGTTGTAGCTCTCCATATGAAAAATACAGTGGTAACATATATAATAGATTACCTGGAGACGAAGTTACCAGCAACAGGTAAGATTTTCAACTCATTTTTGTCAGTGAATCCAAAAAACATCATAAAAAAAAAATCTGGATAAAATGAAGCAGTTCGTATAAGACGGTATGGATGTCTTATAATTTCCAGCTTATACGTTGACTTATAAATTATAATGTCATTTCCGCAAAGTTCTTGATAACTATCTATTTCATGTCGGTGAACACGTTTATCGGTTTATCTTTATTCATAAGAACTGCTATGAATTTTTGTCTGTCTTATGCAAAAATTTTAAATTACACTTTGAGAGAGATGGCATGGTTACGCTGTCATTTTTATACATTTCTGGGTGCCAATTAGTATCAGCGCCACCATTTATCACCTCTCTCATTTTTATCGTTCTAACAATACAGGAAGAATTATCTAAGACACAGAAAAGTTCAGGTCAACCTGATTATGAATTCTGACCTGAAATGACCTTAAAACGTGTCAAAGCAAAAACTTGACTTGCTCTGAAATTTCAGGTCAAACAATTCTTTGACATCTTCAGCTGTCTGTATAGCGTATCGGGTAAATTACTTCTTCTGGTGAAACAACTTTGAAGACATAGATGCGAAGTCTTTTACTTCACTTGTTTTAACGTGCATTTTATAGTATAAGATCACTGTACATAACATGTTACAACTCACCGCTTATATTTGTCGTTGACTGTCGATAAACGAATAACAAAATCAGAGACACTCATGCCTTTAAACGATAGAAGAAAAACGACCAGTTTTCACAATTTAATTCATCTCTTACACAATTGTAATAAACATAAAGTTTCACTAAACTCGAGTCGTCCACTCAAAAGCTTGACGTCATGTATTCAATTTCCAACAAATCCGAGTAAATTTCGCTGATCTTTGTGCCAATTTTCTTCGACACTTCTTGTTTCTCGTTCAGCGGCAAATTCAAAAATGACCAAACCAAATCACCATCAACAACACAGCGAGACGGATTCATATTGGCCCGATGTTGGCTTTTGATTGTTCGGAATGTTTTCGGGTTTAGTCCACATAAATGTTCAAGGTGCGTGAGAAGGACATTTTGCAGCATCAGCAAGCGACGGTATGTTTTCTCCGGCAGTGGAACGCAATAGCCCAGACCTCCATCCAATGTTGCTGTAATTGGAAAAGAATTGTTTTTTTTTACCTCGGTTTTCGGTGATTTATGAATTTGTCGAGACATACCGAAAAATGTGGTGTGTTTGGTATCGTTCCCATAGTTCCATTGGCCTATCATCGAATTGTTGCATTGAATCCTGAACATGGCATTCACTTTTTGGCCTATGTGATAGTCAGCTTTTCTTAGCAGTTTTTGTCCTGGAAACAAAATTCGATAATTCTTTGAAACGAAAAAACTCCAAACCGGCAGCAAAAATGTCGTCGTCACTTCTACTTTAACAACTAATCTCTATCTTTACCTCCGAATGAATCCCTCGATTCCGGTTGGTACATGTAGATGATCAAATTTTCACTGGTGTCCATGGAAAGAAATCCCAGATTCGTATTGTCGACCATAAATTCAACATTCAAAACGTTCAGCAAATTGTAGTCCCTTGATACAAGAGACAATGTTCGATATTCCTCTTGGAATCGTAACAAATTTATCGATTTGTACACATCGGCGACTAAAATCAATGATTTGATTGAGACCATCTGATGCACGTAGATGTTAGTGTCGATAAAGGCGACGCCGATCAGGTCATTGTCTTTCAATTGCCAGAGGTAGATCTTTTAGGGAAGGGATGAGATTCCGGTTAAAATTTGTCATATGCGCATCAGAGTTCAGCGAAATTACCTTCTGTCCAACCGCTGTAACCAAAAAGCCAAGCACGTGAGTGATAGCCGACACTGGACCTTTTTGTTCCTTGATGTAAACTTCTTTCAACTTGAAACATGTGAGTGGTGCGTCTGGTTCTGGCACGACTTGAATAATATCGTATAGCAGAATCTGAAAGAAGAATTCGTTTTGTTTCATCAAACGGCGATCATAATAAAACTAGAAAAACGTACACGTCCACGTGATGTAATGTCCTCGCTGTAATTGTAGTTCGTACCAACGCAGATATACTCCTTGAAACCGGACCTGGAAAAAAATTACATTGAATTTTCAGTTGGTCCAGGCTATATAGTTGGTGGCTCCGTTTTACCTCGTTCCCTCATAGGCCAAGTGAACATTTTTGAAGGAAATGACATGTTCCCACTCTTCCAGTTCGATGGAAGTTTTTGGTACCACTTCCCATGTCGTCGGTGATACCAGAACTACCTGGAATTTACTCACGGAAGGATAGATGAACCGTTCCCCTTTACTCTCCTCGGTCAATTCTTTATCTTCGCCATTGAACCGATAATATTTAGTGCTCGCCTCTTCTGTGTCCGTTACCAAGCAGTAAACTTTACTCTCCTTGTGATAAGTGATAAATGTCGGTGTGCAACGAAGCGGCACCTTTCTAATTGGCCATTGGGCATCGTACGACAGATACGATGGGAAAATGGCAATTTGCAGTTCGTTCTGTTCATCGAAATAAATCAAACCGTTCGGACAGTTGACATTATTGAACGAGGCGAAACTGCGCATTATGGTCGAACCGAAAAAGCTGTGCGTTCTGAGCTCTCCTCTAGCACTTAACAGCACCATGTAGGGCCTATCGCCGCAAATTAATACTCCGTTGTGAGCGGATATATTTTCTGGAAAGCAACGAGCCGATTGAGTGAATATCAGCACTATGATGACTACACTATCCGAATGTCACGAATGAAATGACCTGTAAAAAAATTACTTACGAAAGTATCGCATCTTGGCCACATTCGTGTCTAAAGATTCTTCGTCCGGTTCCTCTTCAGAAATCTTTGGTTTCGGTATCAAAATGCTGTGATTGAGTTTACGGAAGCGGATCTTCAAATGACCGCGACAATACCGGTACACCTAATAGAACATAAGTTTGCGTTAGTTTTGAGAAGCCAGAATTCAATTTCCGTTTCACTCACTCGGTAAATTAATATGTCAGTTTCAGTGCGAACGAACAATGTCGGTCTCGATCCCCTGTTACCGAGTCCGACCATCAGAATTTCTTTAACGAATCCCGCATTTACATTTGAACTGAAATTTTGCGAGGAAATGTCGCCATGAATGACATCGTCAGCCCCGAAAGACAGCGGTACAAATTCCATTGAATCGCTCAAAACCTGTAAATTAGTTGCAGGGAGTACAGACAAAGAATACGTACTAAGTGGACCTTGGTGAACCAAGTGAAATTTACCTTGTTACCATTACCAACGTTATTCACAATGTACACCAATTTCATATCTGGCATGAAATAGATCTCTAAATTGCCGTTGGTGCGCGTTACGAACAACCAATAGGTCGGTTTATTTGTCTGAATTAATCGGCGCCACCAGTCCGAACGTTTGGTTTTCGACGGAATAGCTAAATCCACAATCTAAAATGATGCAAAAAATTGAAGACGAAACAAAATGCTAAAAACCATTCGAGGTCCACTTACACTCGTTACTTTGAATGCATTTCCACTTTCGCCGTACAGCAAGTCCTCTTCATCCTCGATTTTCATGTTCGGTTCCGGTTTCATGTATCCTGTGTTCATAAAGTCATTTCCGCTGGTCAAATTTATCGTTTCCAATTTATGTGTCAACAGTCCCGACACATCCTTGTACGCACTCATAGCTACAACTGCCGGTGTCTTTAGAAAATATGAATGCAAATTTCAGTAACGTTCCGTTCCATAACAACCACAGTCGCAACTTACCGGACTGATGGTATTCTTGTTAACAGCCAGTCTAGGAACACCTTTTGTTTCTCGCAGAGCAAGTGTGATAACCTGTCCACTTTCCGTTTTCACACAAATGTACGGATCGACAATCGACACCAAATTCAGTGGACTGTCTATGTCAATCTGAATGTTTTGTAGCAGGCGCGTACCCTGCAGCAGTCGTATATTCTTCGTCAAAATCTGAGCGATGTAACGATTGTTTCCGAGATTTCCCACGTAGATCGTCGTTTGATTGTTACAAAATCCGGTGTTTTCGATTTCATTTATCTCGTCGCCCGTTTGAAGAATCTGAAACGAAAAAGGTGAAAATGAAATACCCAAGCAACACACACACAGTGGATGTTCAACCAACCATCGTAGACGATTTTTGAGAAAGAATCATAAATTTATGTTTGTCACTGCCATCCTGATTGGGATCATCGAACACCGTCCACACATCGCGACACCCTAATTGGATACACATTTGGATGAGATTTTCAATAGAAAAATGTTGAAACTAAGTCACAATTACCCGACAAACTGAAACTGGTGATAATGTGTGGCTTTATCGTACTCTGCAGTACACAGAGCGCACCATTTTTCCCTCGTCCACTTGACGTGACCACTTCCAAATCAGCTTTGGCCTCGACCTCATTTTCTGTTTTAACATACTCCTCCGAACATCTTTCCCCAATTGTCATAAAGCCGATGGGAGCGATGTTTTGCACACTGTCGCACACTTCGAATGTAAAACTGGTTAATTGAACGGACGTTTTCTCACCGCTACCATACACCTCCAATTCTTCTTCTTCTAGGCGCTTTCGTGGATTATCTGTAAACGAAACAAATCATTCCATTGCTGGACGAGAACTATCGGCATCGACGCACCTTTCTCTTTCTCCTTTTCGGTATGATCCGTATCGTCAATGGTTATTACGGTACTGTGATCCTTTTCGGTGAATCTCAAGAGTAATGAGTTGCCCAGACGCGAACCGAGGAACAGATATTCTTCGCAGCAAATAGTTAACTGAAATCAGAAAGCGGACAGTTCATCAACACGAACGCATTCAAGTTAGATTTAGGATAGAAAACTTACGCAACTAGTCAGCACTGAACTAGCGGCTTTGCTAAAGTGAAAACTTCGAACGCTTCTCATGGAATCGGCACAAAGCGTCAGCACATACAATTCACCTCCTTTGAGAGATAGTACCAACTTGTCGTAATCAATGAATGCAACCTGTGCCGCATCCAAACTGATGGTAACATCACTCTGTGGTTCTAGTGAAATAAATGAATTTTGAAGCAATTCTAAATAGGATAGATCCGAATGCCTGTATCAACTTACTCAATGGAAAACTCGTACTATGGTCTGCGATACTATTCAAGCTGACGCCGTATGGAGGTACACTTTGATTCAAATATATCAAGGCATTGTGTGACATCACTAAACATCCACCTGAAATTTTGAGAACCAAAGGAATTGAAAATGTGCGGATCGGGATGTGAATGGATGGGAAGCGTTACCAATCGGTTTTTTGATGGCCAGTACTTGCGAACAGTCGAATGGTAAAGCTGATACGGTCCAAATAATCGGATGCACACGCTGTTGAATATTGAGTGAAATGGCGACCATAGTGCAAGTGTCCGTTCGAACCGCTATTCGACCGGGAAATGTTCGAACTGGTTCGTAAACGATCAACAGCGTTGGCTCATAGTATCCATGCAAGAACTGAATATCAATCAACTAGAAAAGACTGGCGTTACAAACGAAGCAAAACTGTACGTTTCGAGGTGAGATATTTACGTTGTCGATTTTCTCGTCCAAATCCTTCAGCGTTATGATGTACGAGGCCAATATGGGTGTCTTCGCAATCAATTGAACCGGTGTCTTTTTCATTGGCTTCACATCTTGCAATTCAATTTCGTCCAACGAACTGTCTCGCCGAAATGGCAATACCACCAATTTCTTCCCATAGGCGACCATTACCGCACAACGATTGTCTGGATCCACACGCACCATTGGAATATGATAATTACTCGTCCAACCTCCCTGCATTGAGGAAATTTAGATCGAACGAAGGAAAGTGGTGCACAAAATGGAGCTAACCTTGATATCATCCTCCTCGAAGTAGTGCAAAGATAACGTTTTCAGCTCGAACGTGTCGGGATCATGTTGAACAACCGACAGCTTAGCATCTTTAAAACTAATTAGCAAAGCGTCACGCTGTGAACCGGCTAGCGATACGGATTGCAGTGACATTATGTTGCCGTATAGGGTGTATGTACACATGCATTCGAGTCGCATTTTCGGTGGTCGGAGTTCTGAGAATGAGATTTTTGTGAAAATGTTAGGACCAAAAGAAGTAACAGATTCTTAAATAGCATTGGACCAATGCCATTGGAAGAGACAATTACCGCTAAATTTATCCGTTGTATTGGTCGGATCCACATCAGGAATGATACGAAACACTTTCAATACATTCGCTCCACCGGTCACTATATTCTCCTCGGAATTGTTGAAAAACCGACAGGTAATAGAGAATTCGATTCCTGTGGCAGGATGCGTTTGTTTGCAAATTGAAAACATTTTTGATTAGATTTTTGTGTTTCGGTTCGAAATTTCGATCAAACAAATGAAATGCACGCTGGTTTTATTGAAGTAATGTGAGTTATTGGACTGATGAATCCATAGTTTATAAATCACAACAATTTTTTGTTTATTTTATGAAAAAGACCGATATGCACACTTCACTTCAACTTGTCGGTCGAGAAGATTGTCACTTTTGATGTGTACAAACATCATGGGCTATCGTGCTCTACTACAATTTGAGAGAAGAGAGTAGATTTAGAGGATGGATTCATTTGACATTTGACGTTTCTGTTGATGAAGACGGATTCAAACACATTTATTTTTCTCCTTCTGGTTGTCAACATAGATTTAAGAGCCGAAAGCGTGTTTCTGTTGAATATACTTTTTTTTAGTGAGAATAGCACAATTTTTACGGTAAACTCTAAATAAATTTGCAGTCCAACATGGATGATCTGTTCGGAGAATTTGACGTCCAAGAGGATGCGAAAGTGACCAATCAACCCGTCATTTCGTCAGTGTAAGAAGCGATTTATCTTTAATGAATGTCTCACCCCACTCACATGTTGTTTGTGTTTACCACTCAGGCCGACGGTGGAAAAGCGTGCACTGGAAAATGAAGACGATGTGTCATTTTCGGCCAAGAAAACCAAAATGGAATCAATTTTGGACGATATTAAGTGAGTGTAGGAATTGATGGAATGTTCCTTTTTCACAGCATCTTTGTTTTGTAGCCTGGAAGATGTAGAGTCTCGAATAATGGTTCATGTCATTGAGAGTCCGGATGCGTGCACACATGAAGTCGCTGTTTATCCCGGTAATATTTGACCGTAAAAGTGATTTGTTCAAAATTTTCCGGATTTTAATTTGAAAATTTCTTTATCAGGCCAGGAATACATCCCTCTGAAACCGGCAACAGCACCACCAGCCAAAGAATATCCGTTCGTTCTGGATTCATTTCAGAAAGAAGCAATCCTTTGCATCGAAAACAATCAGTCTGTGCTGGTGTCGGTAAGTCCTTGACTATTACGCGTTTAATAAGAAAAGCTGAATTTCTAAGTAAAATTCGATCATCAGGCACATACATCAGCCGGCAAAACTGTGGTTGCTGAATATGCTGTGGCTCGTTCACTGACTAGCAAACAGCGTGTTATCTACACTACACCCATCAAAGCCCTGTCCAATCAAAAATATCGTGAATTTAGCGAAGAGTTTAAAGATGTTGGTCTAGTGACGGGCGATGCTACTATCAATCCAACCGCATCATGTTTGATTATGACAACTGAAATTCTACGAAACATGCTCTATCGGGGTTCGGAAATAATGCGAGAAGTCGGCTGGGTCGTTTTCGACGAAATTCACTACATGCGTGACAAGGAGCGTGGTGTCGTATGGGAAGAAACATTGATCCTTCTACCAGACAACGTTCACTATGTGTTCCTGTCTGCAACAATTCCGAACGCTCGTCAATTCTGCGAATGGGTTTGTTTTATACACAAACAGCCGTGTCATGTTGTCTACACAGACTATCGTCCGACACCGTTGCAACACTACATATTCCCTGCCGGAGGTGACGGGATACATTTGGTGGTCGATGAAAAGGGGAATTTCAAGGAAGATAATTTTAATACGGCCATGAACGTGCTGCTGAGTGCTGGCGACGCAGCCAAAGGCGATCAAAGGGGTCGAAAAGGTGGCATGAGCCAAAATGCCAGTCAAACGAATATTTTCAAAATTGTCAAGATGGTCATGGAGAAGAATTTCGCGCCGGTCATCATATTCTCGTTCAGCAAAAAGGAATGCGAAGCATACGCAATGCAAATGGCCAAATTGGATTTCAACACGCTAGATGAGAAAAAGCTAGTGGACGAAGTGTTTAACAATGCCATGGAAGTCTTATCGGAGGAAGATAGACAGCTGCCGCAAGTGGAAAACGTTTTGCCTCTACTGAGACGAGGCATTGGAATCCATCACGGTGGACTGTTGCCAATTTTGAAGGAGACTATTGAGATTCTGTTCGGTGAAGGATTAATCAAAGCTCTCTTTGCAACCGAAACATTTGCCATGGGTCTGAACATGCCGGCAAGAACGGTGTTATTCACAAGTCCCCGCAAATTCGATGGAAAAGAAACACGATGGATTACTTCCGGCGAATATATTCAAATGTCTGGTCGAGCGGGTCGACGTGGTCTCGACGACAAGGGTATCGTAATTCTGATGATCGATGAAAAAGTGTCGAAAGCGGTCGGAAAAGACATAGTACAAGGAAAACCGGATCCAATTAATTCTGCTTTCCATTTGACATACAACATGGTCCTCAATCTACTACGCGTTGAAGAAATCAATCCCGAGTACATGCTGGAACGGTCATTCTTCCAATTTCAAAATCAGTCCTCCATACCAATACTGTATAAGGAAACGCAGGAGAAGCAAAAGGAATTCGACGAAATTCACATACCAAATGAGGAGAACATTGCGTCGTATTATCAGATCCGCGAACAACTAGACAATTTGGGCAAACAATTTCGAACGTTCATTACGACCCCAACCTATTTGGTTCCATTCCTACAGCCCGGCCGATTGATTAAAATCCAGAACACTAACAACGAAGAGTTCGATTGGGGCATGGTGGTTAATTTCAAAAAGCAATCCGTTCCGACGGGTAAGAATCCGCTAGAAGCAGAATCAAGTGTCAGCATCGACGTGCTGCTACATTTGGATGAAGACAGTTTCGAGAAATCAGTTTCGAAGCCATGTTTACCGAACAAAAAGGGTGTCGTTGAAGTGGTTCCAGTGGTTCATACATTCATATCGAAAATTTCTTCTCTACGGATATTGTGCCCGGCTGATCTGCGACCAAAAGACAGTCGACGACGCGTTCTGGGTATCATAGCTGAAGTAAAAAAACGTTTCGAAAATGAAAAACTGCCATTGCTGAACCCCATCACCGATATGAACATTAAGGATGCAGGATTCAAAAACATTGTTGATCTGATCGATCAATTCGAGAAGAAATTGTTCTCGCATCCATTGCACGAGTCACCGCAGCTAGACGGGCTGTACTCTGAATACTGTCAAAAGTTGCAGGTGGAAAATGAGTTAAAAATGCGAAAAGATTCGCTGCGTAAGGCGAAAAGTTTGCTGCAAATGGACGAATTGAAATATCGGAAACGAGTTCTGCGACGATTGGGATATTGTACATCAACCGATGTAATTGAGTTCAAGGGTCGTGTGGCTTGTGAATTGAGCTCGGGCGATGAACTCCTAATCACCGAAATGATCTTCAACGGCGTATTCAATAATTTGTCGTCTGCACAGTGTGTATCGCTACTCTCATGTTTCGTATGCACCGAAAAGAGTTCAGAAGCTCCAGCATCAGCTGAAGAACTTTCCGGTTAGTGTTGCATTTTATCCATACAAATGTTTTTCCTTTCGTTTCACGTTCAAATTACAGGTCCACTGCGTCAAATGCAAGACTTAGCTCGCAGAATAGCCAAAGTGTCAGTCGAATGTAAATTAACCGTTGACGAGGAGCAATACGTGGAGAAATTCAAACCATTCATGATGGACGTGTGCCTAGCTTGGTGTAAGGGTTCATCATTTTCGAATATTTGCAAAATGACAGACATCTACGAAGGTTCGATCATTCGCTGCATGCGACTGTTGGAAGAGCTTCTACGGCAAATGTGTCAGGCGGCAAAGACGATCGGAAACACAGATTTGGAAAATAAATTTTCCGAAGGCATTCGGCTACTGAAGAGAGACATAGTTTTTGCAGCAAGTTTGTATTTGTAGGGCTCTTTGTATTGAAGTAAATTTGAAGAAGCAACAAAATCTGTTTTTAAGTCAATAAAATCAGTTTACAAGCTGGCTGTATAGCTGAAATTTTTGTGTAGTAAAATTTGATTGTTCTTCCACGCAAGATATTCTAAAGGTTTTGGCTATATATCGCAGCGGCTTTGTAAGTACTACGAACATTCACTCTTCTAAATAAATCGGCGTTTTGTTAACGGCGTAGAAAATAAGTTCTGCAAATTTATCAGGACACTACTAAAGGGCTATGGGTCATTCGGATCGGGCTTGATGAAGTTTTCACAAATTCATAAAGCGTCGAACGAACTTCATCTAAAAAATAAAATCTTAATTCGGAAGCTTTTAATAATTTGAATAGCACCATAGAAAACTGTAATATTTCGGAGCACGCAGTGCTGCTATACTGTTCGATTGTGCTGTTAAAATTGTTGGTGCGGTCTCAGTCGAAGATTAGTCTGGCTTTTCCAGAAAATCAAACGGAATCGAAAATCGACGACAATAGTTCTTTACATTGGCTTTGGTCAGCTTTGTTAAGTAGACGTTATAGCCAAGAAATACATAACTAGGGTCAAAAAGTTGAATCCCCAAAAAAAGTCTATATGTCTCTGTGTGGTAAGACTAACATTATGCATCAGCTCGGAGTAAGGCTGACTATCGGGTCAGGTCAAGCTGAAAATTTCAGGTCAGGTCAAATTTGACCTGAAACCTGATATTGACCTGATAATATGACCTGACAGGTTTTAGGTTGGCCTGAAATTGTTGCGGTACAAAAATGAAAAACTTAAAAACTGATGATAAAGAAATTTGAAAGAAATTTTCAATTTTTACATATACTCGTTGAATCATTGACAAATGTATTTTAAGGTAACTGAAAGTAGTTCGACAACGATAAAAATCATTTTCCTGCAACCTTTAACGTGCGCAACAAGAAATTAAAAAAATCTAAAGAAGTCATTTTTAAGAAACTGATGGAGCGAGCTACTCGGCGAAGTGTCACAATGGACACTGCCACCAGTACAGCCCTGGCAGCCACTCAAGATGTGGATTTTTTTTTGTTTAATTAAATATAGTAGCTCGAGCTAGTCGAGCGCGCACGGAGGCCACCTGTGTGGGCCTATTGTGTTTACTATTACTTGTTTCTTACACTTATGGTTTAAGTCAATCTGCCTGTACTAGCTATGTAGTTCAGGCTGTTTTGTGGTTCCAAATGTATAATCAATTTGTGATTGATTAGATAGCCCCCTAGGAACTTCCGCCTACTTTCGATAAAAGCCGGACAGTTGCGGAGGTAGTGCTCTGCTGAATCTATGTGGTAGTCACACAAATCACAGCTTGAACTAATGCGTTTTCCAATGGTATATAAGTGTTTGTTGAAGCCATAATGTCCAGTCATCACTCCAGTGAATAGTTTTAGTCTTGTTCTGCCGATATTTATTAGATACTTTGAGTTTTCTTATTTATATTGATACACTGTTTTGCTTGTTGACAACCAGGAATTTCTTAATTTTTGCTTTAATGAGAGAATCAGGTATACCTATCACTGGTTCTGGCCCATTAAATGAATTAAGAGCTCCCATTTTGGCTAGTTCGTCCGCTCTTTCATTTCCCTCAAAGCCAGAGTGGCTAGGAATCCAAATGATTTCTACTTTATGTGTTAATGCAAGCTCATTTAGCTCATGTCTTCCCATGTGTTTAGAGCTAATTTTGAAATGAACACGAATGCCCATAGAGCTTTCAGCGCTGCTTGGCTGTCTGAGCAGATATAAATTTGTCTATTTGTGATATTTAGGTTCCCAATGTGGTGCACACATTCTAGTATTGCTCTAATTTCTGCAAGAAATATGGAAGAATGCTTTCCCAGAGGAATAGAGACTGCTACCGGCGGGTCATCGCAAAAGAGTCCTGCTCCGGCCGAGTCTACTATTAACGATCCGTCTGTGTACAATACCATCCCCTGTTTGGGAGGCAGCTCACCTCGAAACCAAGCTTCGCGTGATGGGAGTGATACGACAAATTTTTTGTCAGATCTGAGTGTAGGTATGATTTTGTCAGTTGGCATCATAAAGGTGGGGTCGGCCTCAATTGTATCCATCCACATTTTTGTGTAATTTACTAATCTAAATTGAGTTTTGTTCATTTTATCTAATCTATTCAATGTACTAATAGCTTCGGTCTCAATAAATATGTGAAGGGGAGGTAGATTTAACATCGCTTCTAGAGCTGCCGTCGGTGTTGATTTCCAGGCTACTGTTATTGCTCTACAAGCCATTCTTTGGAATTTGCTTAGTTTTTCCTGTACGTACTTTTTCTTGCAAATGTGATGCCAGAGAAAAGTTCCATATGTTAGCATTGGTCTTACGATAGTTGTGTATATCCAGAACATTACTTTTAGGCGAAAGTCCCCATGAATTGCTATATGCTCTTCTGCATTGCCATAGTGCAATAGTTGCTTTTTGTAACCTGTCGTCTAAATTAAGGATCAAGTGTAAGCTGCAATCTAACGTTATTCCTAAATATTTAACAGAATTGACTAATAAAATTTCGATTCCCTTGATTTAGGGTATTTCGATATCTACCATATTTCTACCTCTACTAAATAAGAGCATTTCTGTCTTTTTTGGATTGATCGTAAGTTCGTTTTCATCGCACCACTTAGCTACAATGTTTACGATAGATTGTACAAGTTAACATAAGGTATCTACGTGTTTACCTCTGATAAGACTTGCTAAGTCGTCTGAAAGCCTTTGTCGTTTAAGATGGTTAAAACAGTTCGTTTATAACTAAACACCATAAGAGTGGTGGTAGGACTTCTCCTTGTGGGCATCCTTTAGTGACTGTTACAGTGATTCTTGAAGTACCGAAGTGAGTAACCACTACTCTGTTAAATAGCATCGCTGTTTAATGTGGATACTTATATGCCCACAGTGACCTATTTCTTTCTTTAATTGATTTATTCTCTTTAATTCGGTTGACTACGAACAAATCACACTTGTCATAGTGCTTGCTAGTTATAGTGTTGATATCGACCACATACATAGTTCTAGCATGAGTGAAGCACTTTTGGGGAACTCTATTTTTTGCAAAACCAGCTTGACAACAAATCTAAAAGTCTTTTTAGCATGAAAATTTATGTCTTATTGTCTTAGTCATGAGTCATGACCAGCAATTCACGCCGTAAGTGTGCCTAAGATTTTAATTTTAAGTGAACGATTCGATAAAAAAGTGAACCGAAAAATACATTTCAACGCTTCATTGTATGAAAATGACGCTACGTTAGAAAGACCTCCGCACTTTCCATTTTGAATTTCGACCGCACTTACGGCGTGAATTAACTCTTCTAGCAATCTATAAGCTGATAACAATTAACTAAGTCATTAATTTTACTTTACTAGTGAGGTAATGTGGCCTTTCCCTCACTGGTGAAGACCCTTTCCCTCGCTCGTAAAGTAAAACGCCATACTTTACACGTGAAATAATTTGATATCTCGTATCACGATGAGTAAAAGTACCTCGGGCTGAAGCCCTCGGATACTTTTACTCATCTGGATACGAGATATCAAATTACTTCACTGGTATAGTAATGTACTATTGGCTTCTTCTAAACGAAAGCGATGAAAACAAGTCAGCGTCAAGAATAAAGGTATCAGTACACATTCCCGGGCTCTTGAAAAGTCATATTGTATGCGAAAATATGTAGTACAACTTCAAAGTCAATTTTCTTATCAGGTCAACCTGACCTGACCTGTCGTAAGCCTTAGCTCGGAGAGTGAGTATGGGTTTATCTTTTCATCAACACATAAAAAATGATATGCTCATATTCCCAAATGTTAATTTTCATTAGTTGGACTATGATCCGCGCCTTCGGCGTAGATTCACAACCACCAATTGGTCAAAATAAACATTTGGACACAGGTGCATAATATTTATAATGTGCTATGTTGAATAGTTTGTGCACCTAGGCGTCCCCAAAGACTAAGAGTGATTCTTCTTCTTCTTCTTCTTTTTCAGCCTGTTTCTATCCACTGCTGGATGTAGGCCTCCCCAACTTCTTTCCATTTCGTACGATCCATTGCCATTTGCTGCCAGTTTTTACATGCAATATTCTTAATTCCGTTTGTCCATCTCTCTGGTGGTCTACCTATAGGTCGTCTTTTATATGGTCGTCAGTTCATGATCTTTTTGGTCCAACGTTCGTCTGTCATTCTTGCAATATGTCCCGCCCAGCTCCATTTCAGAGATGCTATTCTTTCCATGACATCAACGACCCTGGTTTGTTGTCGAATCCATTGATTCGTCATTCTGTCTCTGAGTGTTATTCCAAGCATACTCCGTTCCATGGCTCTTTGTGTCACTCTCAATTTATCTTCTGATGCTTTCTTTAAAGTTAACGTTTCCGCTCCATAAGTGAGCACTGGAAGGACACAAGTGTCGAAAACTGTGCGTTTCAGACTATTATTCATTTTGCTTTTGAAAATTAGTCTGAGTTTTCCGAACGCTGCCCATGCAAGACCAATCCTACGTCTTATTTCTGCAGTTTGGTTGTCCAGACCTAACTTCAGTTTATGTCCTAGATATTCGTAGCTGTCGACTCGTTCAATGACAGTGTCACCAATTTTGATTTCTCTATCGCCCCCGATGTTGGTCATGACTTTTGTTTTCGATAAGTTCATCTTGAGGCCAACTTTGCTTGCCTCTTCACTTAACTGTTGTAGCATAAGCTGAGCCTGACCTAGATTCGCTGCTATCGGTGCAATGTCATCAGCGAAGCGGAGATTGCTCAGGTACTCCAGTTTAACTTCCTAAAAAGAGTGATTAGCCGGTCGAAAATATCATTCCTTAGCCGTAGAAGGTGACTTTTTATGATCCGAGTCAACAACAAACACAAGGAACTGAACTTCACCTTTATCTTTAGGTAACATTCGTAAAAGATATAAAAAAACTGAAAAATTTTACGAAAAGTAAAACATAGCAACAATAATCATTGTTAAAAATTTTATCATCGAGTTCGTAAGCAGCAGCTCACAACTCGTTTACATACCTCGACGTTCAATTTTGATTTTTTTAAATATTTAGATGAAAGAAAGTGTTTAGTCTGTACATAACTTAATATTTGGCTTTAAGTATAGAATTTATTTTAGTAAGGAAATTGATTACAAATTGAAAAATTGAGAATGTTAACGCAATATTGTGGTCGAAACTATCGACAAATTGGTGTTACTGCAAAATGGCACATACGAGCCCTTTCAACTCAAGCACAGACTCAAGTTAAGGTATTGAAATTGTGATATGATCTTAATAATCAAAAGTAAATCTTCACATCTGATCTTTATGGTTGCGGTATTTCATGCGTGACGTCACAATCCTTTTTTTTTGTAAATTATAGTTTCAAATTATTGTGGAACAGAATTTTCGTAGTTCAGTTGTTCGATTTAAAGATTAAATCAGACCTATCGTCCGGTATTAACAGACTTACTCGACTCAATCCATAGTGTGTTTTACGTTATCTCTTTTGAATTAACATGAAACATTTTTGAAGGTGAAAATTAAGTTAGTCTATTCAAATATTTTTCGTTGGAGACACTATTTTGAGCAAAAAAATGTTCTACTCTATGGCAAAATTACGAAGTTCTATATTTTTAGTTAATTTGTTTCGCCTCCAGTTCGTGCTGGAAACCTTTTGTTCGCTAAAAAAAAGCTTCTCAACATGCGTTAGGACATAGTTATTTACATCGTGTTCCTAAAAAATCATTTATCATCGAGTTGTATACAACATTTTTCGTCCTACTTTTCGTCACTTGTAGCGAAAAATACTATTTTGAAACTACGATATAAAATCAACCGAAGGTTTTCGAGACATATGATCACACCCCTCCTCAACAAAAAAGAAGTTTTTCCGAAATGCACCCAAAAACTAAGAACGGGTGTCGATTCAGGGATCTTTTGGGAGCTCAGAACAACATTCAGTAAAATCGGACCAGCTCCTTCCCCACACAAAATTTTTCATTTCATAAAATTTCATACACCCCACTGAAATCGTTTTGTCACAAAAGTTCGGTGAATGGACATATTTTGATCGAAGTTAATTTTTATCTTATAGTCAGAGGTCATACCTTTCTAACGATACCCCACTCTAATTTTTAGTCACTCTCATAGCGATCACTCGACCATATTTAAAACTTTTCTCAAAATCTTTTTACTTCTTGGTTCCCTATCAACGTAGCTTTAAAATAAGCTACCCGGGTAAAAATGTCGGACTCATGAGACCACGAAAAAAGTATTCTCAACGGTCTCATTTCGGTCTAAAAATGGTTGGTAGTCTCAATGCAGTCTAAAATTTTTTTTTTTGTGTGATGAAACTTTTGGATGAACAAATTGTCATTTTCGAGATCTATTGAGTCCGAATGAGAAGTCTCTTTTCGAGTATTTTTTGATGGAATTGTCGAGACTAAGTGAGCAGTCTCACAGTGGATAAGTTTACAGACCGCATGAGACCGAATGAGAAGTCTCTTTTCTGGTATTCTTTGACGGAATTGTCGAGGCTAAGTGAGCAGTCTCACCGTGGAAAATGTTTCAGATCGCATGAGATCGAACGAGTAGTCTCTTTTCGAGTATTTTATTCGATTGCTGAGACCGACTGAGTGGTCTCATTTGACGAAAATATTTTCTTCAACTTTTGAGGCTGGCTGAGTGGTCTCATTTGACAAAAATATTTTTTTCGACTTTTGAGGTTGGTTGAGTGGTCTCATTTAACAAAAATATTTTTTTCGACTTTTGAGGCTGGTTGAGTGGTCTCACTTGACGAAAACTTTTTCTTCGATTTTTGAGGTTGGTTGAGTGGTCTCATTTGACGAAAATATTTTTTTCGACTTTTGAGGCTGGCTGAGTGGTCTCATTTGACAAAAATATTTTTTTCGACTATTGAGGTTGGTTGAGGGGTCTCATTTGAAGAAAATATTTTAATAGAAACCTCTCTCAAATAAAAATATCGGAAACCTGCGAAACTTTTTTACCCGCAAAAAGTATTTTCGTCACAAAAAGGATGTGTCCCTTGAGTTTTTTTATTAGAGTAGACCCTGTATTTTATACTAAGACCGTTTTACCAACAATTCACTTTTTGGCATAGACAAAAAAGCCTTTAGAGTGTTGATAAAACTAGAAGATGTTCAAAAAATCGTCTTGGGCAAAGAATAGAACATTTTTGGTTTTTTTTTTGTCTTAAAATTTTCTTTAGACTTTGCTGAGTCGGATCAGCTAGGTCCAGAAGCTCGGATGGAAAATATTCAAAAATCGACCGACTCTAATACACAATCTGTAGAAGGATGAATTCAGTAGGAACAAACCAAACTCCTTCCTAACACAATCTCTAGAAGGATGAATTCAGTTGAAACTCCTTCCTTACATAGTTTGTAGAAGGATGCATTCAGTTAGAACAAAACAAACTCCTTCCATACACAATCTGTAGAAGGATGAATTCAGTAGGAAAAAACAAAACTCCTAGCATTTTCGATAATATAATTCATACGGCCTGCGAACAATGACTTTCGAGAAATTTAATAATTCGGGTGTTCGTTGTCTTTTTATTTATAGTGTGCCAATAGTCACATTATAATACTGTGGCTATTGGCACTTTGTGCCAATAGTCTCTTCATCATAGTTTAGTTTAGTTCTGGAAGAATACTAAGGTCTCAAGATGTACTTCTTTTCAAATCTTATTTTTGTATTTCTTTTAGGTTCTTAATAATCTATCAATCTTTTATCTTATTTGTATAGTAAAGAAAGAGAACTCATAAGACCGTTTGTGTTGTGCTTTTTATTATTTTACTCACTACACTTCGAGAAATGTATCGTTGCCTCATTGACATGACCGAAAAAACTCATTTCTCGAGGGTTTTGTGAGGCAAAACACTTATGATTTTTTGTTATTTTGTTTTTCTTAGGTCGACCAAAACAATGAAATCGAATGGAATAATGCTAAGCCTTTCTCTTCTATTCCTGGACCATCAAAATTCGAACTTTTCCGATCCTTTATACCAGGAGGTATGTGAATTATTTTGAATTATTTTACATTAGCAATTCATCCGATGATTCGGTAATTATATTATACAGTGTGTTTTGTTGAAATGATTAAGCACACAAACAATGACAAAGTTAAATGAAAATTTGATATAACTTTTATGTTATCAAAGTAGCTTCAGTACAAGACAAATGAAATTTGTGGACTGATGTTCCAATGATAATATAAGAACGGAGTGACTATTCGACACCAGTGTCGAATAGCCACACAACACAGTGCATGCTATTTGACACCAGTGTCGAATAGCCACACAACACAGTACATGTTATTTGACACTGGTTTCGAATAGCCAAACAACACAGTACATGCTATTAGACACCGGTGTCGAATAGCCAAACAACACAGGGCATGCTAATTGACACCTTTCACACTCATTTATGTTGGTATTTCGTGTAAGAAGGCCAAGAGGTGTTGATAACAGAAACTATGATAACTTGATGTATCAAGTACTCCATCAATTTTGAATTATTTTAACTTCTTTTTTTGGAAAGTAATAAATTAAAATCCTTTGTAGCGAATCGTAGATAAGACAGAAAGCATACAGCAATAAATTCTAGCTTAGAAACGTTTTTTTCCCTTTACCACAGCACTGCTACTACCATGAACACTAAACTGACAAGTGTCAAATTTTGAGTCTTTAGTGATAAAAGATGCTTTAGCTCATACAACGAAAACAATTCATCTATCGTTATAAAAGAAACACAAGACATACTGTGATTTCATTAGCCTCCGAATATTTTCTATGTTCATGCTAGTAGCAGTGCTGTGCCTTTACTTACATACATTGTATTTTCACAATCCACATAACAACCTTCGTACATATTATGTACGTACTTCGTACATATTATGTACGTACTTCGTACATATTATGTACGTACTTCGTACATATTATGTACGTACTTCGTACATATTATGTACGTACTTCGTACATATTATGTACGTACTTCGTACATATTATGTACGTACTTCGTACATATTATGTACGTACTACGTACGATTTTGAATTGTCTCAATAATCTGAAATGTAATTTCCAGTTTCGATTTGCGGCTGCCAGCAAAATGCATGAAGTGATAAGACACTCACCTTATAGTTAGAACTTCAATTTCCATTTCAGCGAAACGTCGACCAATGCATGAGCGTGCCCCAAAGCCAAAAGGAAGCATGAGAAATGGATGAATGTCTTTAGCGTTCGGACAACCCGTTTGCGCTTCCTTCAAGAACCGTTTACATAATATGTACGTACTTCGTACATAATATGTACGTACTTCGTACATATTATGTACGTACTTCGTACATATTATGTACGTACTTCGTACATATTATGTACGTACTTCGTACATATTATGTACGTACTTCGTACATATTATGTACGTACTTCGTACATATTATGTACGTACTTCGTACATATTATGTACGTACTTCGTACATATTATGTACGTACTTCGTACATATTATGTACGTACTTCGTACATATTATGTACGTACTTCGTACATATTATGTACGTACTTCGTACATATTATGTACGTACTTCGTACATATTATGTACGTACTTCGTACATATTATGTACGTACTACGGACATATTATGTACGTACTACGTACATATTATGTACGTACTTCGTACATATTATGTACGTACTTCGTACATATTATGTACGTACTTCGTACATATTATGTACGTACTTCGTACATATTATGTACGTACTTCGTACATTTTACGCACCATTCATACTGATATCAGTGCGATTTTAAATGGATTGTATTAGATTGTATTTGTGGATTGAAAAAACTAAGTTCATCGGGTGTAAGGAAAACAAAAAATGAAACAATTTTGCACTCAAATATCTTTCATGGAAGCAATCTTCACATCTTCCATACATCAGATATGCAAATATATCATTGAAATACTTCCAGCGATATTTAGAGATGTGCGGGCCGACCTATTTTCAAATCTCGACCCAGCCCGGCCCAGACTAATTTTTAATGCCCGAGCCCGACCCGACCCGAGAATTTTGTAGTTAAACCCGGCCCGGCCCGACTCGGCCCGTATTTTTTTTACTGAGCGAAAAAACCTAAAATTGGCGCGGCTTACAATTGGAAATCGTTCAGTTACCTATCGTTATAATAATGTAGTCTCACAAATCTATCGAACACTTGAAAGTAAGCTTACGCTCAGACTGTATTGCAATTTTTCTTTAAATTTTCCTTTAAAATTTCACATTTTTTTAAAAGACGAACAAAGTCGGGCCAGCCCGAATCTTTTTTTTTGAAACCCGAGCCCGCCCGAGCCCGACTAATTTTTGAAACCCGGACCCAAGCCCGGTCGGGCCGGGCTGGGCCGGGTCGGGTAGGTGAATTTCGGGCGTCCCGCACATCTCTAAGCGATATGGTAATGGTTTATTTTTAGTTTTCGCCGTGGATTTTTTTTGTTTTATGAAAAATTACCAGCGTAGATCAGATCAGATCAGATGAAGGTTGCTCCAAAAAGTTGTCAATTTATAATTTCGCTATCATCACTAGTGGACCGAAACTCATTAGAATCCAAGATGTTCGTCACAGGACAGGTCATGGATGGCTGCATCTATTACTATTTCGAAATATCACTTAAATCATTGTCCGGTTTAAGTTTTATTCCTTAAAAATATGTGATCTAAAAGTGGATTCCGACGCGCGCGCGAAATTTATTTCTGGCTCCCAAATGTGAGTGTCGAATAGCATCAGCTATATAGCCTGGCTAATCGACACCAGTGTCAATTAGCATATACTGTGTTGTGTGGCTAATCGACACCAGATGCAAATAGCATCCACTGTGTTGTCTGGCTGTTCGCCACCGGTGTCAAATAGCGTTGTGTTGCTTGGCTATTCGCATCCGGTGTCGAATAGCCACACAACACAGTGCATGCTATTTGACACCGGTGTCGAATAGCATCAGCCATATAAGAATCAACGATTTCAGGTAAATATCACAATCTACATTTCTTTGAAATGTATAAGGCGCTCTACAAGGATTACGGCGCAATATTTAAATTTCCTGGACTATTTGGCAAACCAGGCAAGATATTCACATTCGATCCGAAAGACATAGAAACAGTTTTTCGTAATGAGGGTCAATGGCCTGTACGCCAAGGTATCGATACGTTTGATTACTATCGAAAGAAGGTTCGTCCCGATATTTTCACAAAGGGAGCTGGATTGGTCAGCGATCATGGAGAACCATGGGCAAAATTGCGATCAGCTGTCAATCCAATTATGATGAAACCCAAAGTGGTGAAGGCATACATACCGGATATTGATTGTGTAGCCAAAGATTTTATTGAAAAAATTAAAACATTGCGCGACGAGAAAAACGAAATGCCAGATGATTTTCAAAATGAACTGAACAAATGGTCGCTAGAATCCATTGCATTAATTGCACTTGAACATCGATTAGGCCTTATTAGCAGTGATGATGATCCGGAAAATCAGAAATTAATTAATGTTAGTGACGCCATTGGCTGTGGTTGTAGCTCCACAATACATGCATTTACGTTCTTTGCAGGCCGTAAAAGAGTTCTTCCTACTTGCGTTTGACCTGGACATTAAGCCATCCATATGGAAGTACTACAAAACGCCAAAATTTAACAGATTGATGGATGCGTTTGAAGTCATGACAAAGTAGCAAACCAGCGAAGTTTTATTATTGAGAATTCTAATTTGAAAATAACATCTTTTTATGCAGCTTATCGAAAAAACATGTCGACCGAGCAATTGAACGTTTAGCTAATCAAACAGAAACCAGCGAAAGCCATGAAGATAGTGTGCTGCAAAAGATTCTGAAAGTCGACAAAGATTATGCTATTGTCATGGCATTGGATATGATGCTGGCTGGAATCGATACGGTAGATTTGTGACCTGGTAACACGTTTCACAAAGTGTAACTTTTGTTTTATCTTTCATCAGACCGCAGCAGCAGCGTCTTTACTGTTGTATAACCTTGCTACACATCAAAAAGTTCAAGATAAATTACGAGAAGAAGTCATGACTCTCTTGCCCAATGTTGATGAAGCGTTAACACCGGAAAGTCTTGATAACCTACCATACATGAGAGCGTGCTTGAAGGAATCGATGCGATTGACTCCAATAATACCGGGAAATGTGCGTGCTGCTGGTCGAGACCTTGTCCTGCAAGGATATCAAATCCCGAAAGGAGTAACATATTTCTATAACTTCCATAATCGAATGTTTCTCTCATTTCTTCGTTCTTTTCAAGACTGACTGTATAATAGGAGCGGTAACACTACTGAGAGACGATAAGTTCGTTGAACAACCTAATGAGTTCATACCAGAACGGTTCTTGAAGGAAGCGCAAACGGGTTGTCCGAACGCTAAAGACATTCATCCATTTCTCATGCTTCCTTTCGGCTTTGGGGCACGCTCATGCATTGGTCGACGTTTCGCTGAAATGGAAATTGAAGTTCTAACTATAAGGTGAGTGTCTTATCACTTCATGCATTTTCCTGGCAGCCGCAAATCGAAACTGGAAATTACATTTCAGATTATTGAGACAATTCAAAATCGAATGGAACCATGGTCCAATAAAATTCGCAAATGGTCTAGTCATTACGTCAGCATCAAATTTAAATTATAAAATCACAGATTTGTAATCTAAGAACTTTTTATTAAAGAAAAAGCATTACCTCACCTATTGAAACTCTACCAGTTTCTTAAATCGTTGGCCTCTTTTCCTTTCTACTTGAAATGTGGTGAATGAATTAGCACCGACGATTTACGTCATAGAGTTACAAGACTGTATACTGTTTTGGCAACGTGGCTAGTAGTCTTTATATGTTAAATTTCTTAAAATGTTGTCTTTAGATGTCAGATTTTGAGGCAATGTCCTTATGTAATGTGTAGTCTTCAGATGTTAGGATGGAGCGTGTGAAAGCAATTGAAGCAGAGGGGGTGCGTTAGCACCATTCATCATACGGAGATGAAGCCGAGTACTCAATCTCTTATATTTCTTAACACAAGGTTAACGTCGTCTGCTTTAACGCTATGCATGTATGTACGATCACTTGCATCGAAATTTTGAAGTGGATCCTGTGCAGATCAATCGTTGCGTCCTTTAACAGGACGTTTGGAATCACTGAAAGACATCCTCATCTGAAATGCCTATAAATAAGGAGCTAAATTCAGAGATAAACAAAACAACAAGCAGAGCGCTTGCTCTTCCATACCCACTCATGGTTCACGTTCACGTTCACAACAGTATACAGCCTTGAGTTTTTCTTGGTGCTGATCAATAAAATGAAACATCACTGTTTACGTTTTGCTTTATCTCACTTGCATTCGGCCGTTTGTAACGACCATCTTCAGGCTGAAATTTTACAAACAAATTTCTTCCTACGAACTTCATCTAAAATA
Organism: Bradysia coprophila; assembly: GCF_014529535.1. NCBI lineage: Eukaryota > Metazoa > Arthropoda > Insecta > Diptera > Sciaridae > Bradysia > Bradysia coprophila. The sequence goes on along the minus strand of NW_023503493.1, from coordinate 21,230,503 downwards.
AATCTTAATTCGGAAGACAGGTCGCACCAAATAAAACATTTTTATATTTTATTTCGATGCCGAACGTTATTTGAAGTATTTTTGCATTATATTACAAAGATAAAAATATGGGATTACAATTTTTAGGTCCGAGGGGATTACTTTCAAAAATTAATTCTTTCGGGATTAGAATTTTAATCTTCGCCAGAAATTGAAAAAATTTAATTCTTTCAGGGATTAAACAATAATATTGAGGATTGAACGATGATACTGCTGCTTAGAATTTTCCGTCTATAATTTAGGGGCCATCCATAAAGGACGTCCGCACTATGGGGGTGAGGGGGGGGGGGTCGCCTAAGTGTGACCACCATACATTTGTGTAGTGGAAAAGTGCGGACAAGGGGGGAGGGGGGTCTAAAATTCCAGAAAAATCGCGGACGTCCTTTATGGACGGCCCCTATTAATCGTCTTGAAATCATACTTTTGTGTTAATTTAGTTCGAACACGATTTACGAACAAGATATGGTTATGTGAGAAACATTAATTGAAACGGACATTTCTGGTGTTAAAATGTTTCAATCGTACTACCGATGGTTTATTCTGCCTTACAATACCAGGCTCAGAATAGAAATTTTAAGTCGGTTTGTAAAGATACTACCAGTTAATATGTATATGGCTAAAGATAGTATAGAGAAATTCTTGATTGAAAATGGCAGTAAGGACAATTTTAGCAGCGAACTATTTCACATTACTATGGGAAAACAGACATTTTTTGAATTTAAATGGTTAAATACTTATAAAGAATGGTAAGGAAACTACAGAAGAATAAAAAAATGAAAATCATGAAAAAATATCGAGGTTTAAAGTGACGATCTTGCCATCTGGCAATTTGCATTTTAATCCCAATTTTAATCCCACGAGGAATTAGTTTCTTTGAAACAACGGTTCACAATAAGCCACGTTGGGATTAAGAACAAATTGCAGCAGTGGTAAGATCGTAGACTGAAGTGCAGGGGGTCCCGGGTTCAAATCTCGTCAGGTAAATAAAAAAAATAATTTCCGTTTAATAAAAACATTTCTCATTCCAGATTCACAAAAAAGCTTCTTCTCATATCAGAGGTTTAGCTAAAAACTGTAGTATCACACAATATCAGATAAAATAATCTTTTTTTTTAATTTTTTTTTCTGAAGTGAAAGAAGGTAGGGTAAGAATTTTTATTATTGCACTACAATAGTTATTTGCATCACTTGGATGGAAACCACGACATTACAGTATACGTGTGAATTCGTATACCGAGAGAATAATTTTTGCATGATATATAAGTATACAAAAATAATTCGCGTGGGATACGAATTCACACACATACTGTGATTGAGTGGTTTCAATCCAGTGATGCTCAAAATTTTGCACTCGTCACACCATGAAACACACAAACAACAAAACCAAATACAAAGCATTTTTATCACATTGTTACACATTGCTCAAGGTTAAACTTAAATGTATAGAAGAAGTATAAGAATAAAGACGAAACCGAAAATACGCGATACAAAGACGTACGAGTCGATCGTTCGATGTGCATCACACTACTCGTTGATACGGAGAATAAGCTCCGCCTTCGTATCAAATTTCTCTCTTTGACGAATAACATAAACAAACTCCACCATTAAGCATAACATCGTCTGAATCCCTAGACCTGTTTGCAAGGTCTGCTGAGAGAGAACTAAAAAAGTGTTGTTTCCGATAACTTTTGGCGCGTGATATTCAGTGTTTTCATGGTTTGGCGAGTGTAAATAACATTTTGATCAGATTAGAATGAGATTTTCGTTTCAACGCATAGTAAACAAGCGTCAAACGTTAGGGCCTCAAAGATTAAAATTTAATTCCTCTAGGGATTAATTATTTAGTAATAAGTTCAAGTAATCCCTGAGGGGATTAAATTTAAATTCTAAAAAAGATTCGGTCGGGTACTGTTAATCCCAAAAAGATTTAGATCTAGGTCCATATTTTTATCTGTGTATGCATGGAAATTTTGCATAATTAATTTTTAATTCAGTAAAGTATCGTGAAAAATTAAGAAAATAAGCAAAGTCAGAAACCTGCGTCAACATGCGTGCAGCGCGCCATCTTTTTATTCAGTCCAAATTGCGAAAATTTACATATAAAACAATCGGGATATTCAGCAAAGATGCAAACAAAATGCCCTTCTTCATTTGGCAAATGACCCTTCTCCATTGGGTTGTACATGTTATGAACACAAAATCAGCTTTATAAAAAAAAAACTAAAAACTTTTTTGTTATGGTCTAGAATAATTTTTTGCTCATAATAATGTTCTTAATCGAAATAAAATCGTTGTTTTGAACTCAATTACGCCTTTATCGCTAAATTAATTAATAATTCGAGTAGCTACAGAGAAAACTGCAATATTTCGATTCTATTCAATCAGAGTATGGTTTTTGGTTGATAAAACTGTTAGTGTGGTCTTCTTCGAAGATTAGTTTGGTTTTTTGTGAAAATCGAACGAAATAGAAAATTCGGCGACAATAGTTCTTTACATAACTAGAGTAAAAAAGTTGAATCCACAAAGACAAAATTAAAAGTTCTTGAAATGTATTCCTAATGATAGTTCTAATGATGGCACAAACTATAATAAAAATGGTTCAGTTGCTTGCTGAGCCAGAACATCGACCGTAACAACTTTAAACGACTCTCTGGGATCATCGACTAATATCTCTGGTAGTTGACAGATTCAGCAATTTTATTGATATAGGTAAGGTCTTGGTGAAACCAATAAAAAAAATAAAGAATTTAAAGTGCTATGTTGAATAGTTTGTGGACATAGGCCTCCCCAAAGACTAAGAAAGAATGATTACCCAGCCGAAAATATCATTCCATAGCCGTAGGAGGATAGTGATAACTTTTTATGATCCGAGTCAAAAACAAACACAAGGAACTGAACTTCATCTTTATCCCTTGTTGTCGGCGCAACGACTCATTTGGTATAAGATAAGCTATTTTCATATAAGGAGAAAACTCTTCCTCTTCCGTGACGCATCACTAACTGAACTTTGTATCTGAAATTGCTTTTTTGGTTTAATCATCGTGACTCGACGGAAAAATATCTAATCTACGAACAATAATTTAGTAGGTAACATTCGTAAAAGATATAAAAAACTGAAAAATTTTACGAATCGCAAAATATAGCGACAATAATCATTGCTAAATATTTTATCATCGAGTTCGTACGCAGCAGCGCACAACTCGTTTATATACCTCGACGTTCAATTTTGATTTTTTTAAATATTTAGATGAAAGAAAGTGTTTGGTCTGTACATAACTTAATATTTGGCTTTTAGTAGAGAATTTTTTAAGTAAGGAAATTGATTACAAATTTGAAAAATAGAGAATGTTAACGCAATATTGTGGTCGAAACTATCGACAAATTGGTATAACTACAAAATGGCACATACGAGCACTTTCAGCTCAAGCAGAGGCTCAAGTTAAGGTATTGAAATTGTGAATAAAAAATACGATGCTTCATCTTAGTAATCAAACGAAAATCTTCACATCTGATCTTTATGTGTATGGTATTTCGTGCATGACGTCACAATCGAATTTTTTGTACTTTTTATAATTTCAAATTAGTGTGGAAACTTGTTTTTTTTTTCGCAACCATATGGTTATACTACGTATGATTCTGTTATCGACAAATATGTATGCATTGAGTGTGTGGCGTGTGTGGTAAAACAAAATACAAAAATAAACTCAACAACACTTTCAGAGTCCAGTTGTTGTTATGTTGTTCCATTTAAAGATCAAATCGGATTTATCTTTCGGTATTATCAGGCTTACTCAACTCAATCAATCTATATGTGTTACCTTATCTTTTGAATTAACGTCTCTCGAATAATTTTGAAGGTGAAAATTAACAATGATGAGAAAGTGCATTATACGAGTTTTTTTTAACTTACACGAAATATTTTCTTGTCGCATTTTGGCTCTTAAAAATTTGATTGGTATTGTTTACATAAGGACTGAACTGAAAACGTTAAGTTCTAGTATTCAATCCAAAAAAGAGACATTACAGTCGTTTTGCTTGTTTCTGTTTCTATGCGTGGATAGTGGTAAAAAATGGTATGCAAATTTATTATTTGTAGTCATCAGAATAAAGACTTGTCTGAGTCCTTAACATTATGGAAGAAGGTTAAGGACTTAGTAAGTAGGTCTTTGCAAATCTCATTTTTGTTTTTTCCTTTAGGTTCTTTAATCTATCAGTATTCCATTTGTATAGTAAAGCAGTATAGAGCTCATAAGACCGTTTCTGTTATGATTTTCATTATTTTACTCACTGCACTTTGGGGAAATATGTCTTTACTTCATTCACGTATGACCGATAAAACTCATTTCTCGACGGTTTTGTTAGGCAAATAACTTATGATTTTTTGTACTTTGTTTTTTCTTAGGTCGACCAAAACAATGAAGTCGAATGGAATAATGCTAAGCCTTTCTCTTCTCTTCCTGGACCATCGAAATTCGAATTTTTCCGATCTTTTTTGCCAGGAGGTATGTGAATTATTTTCAATTATTTTACGTTGGCAATTCATCCATGTTTGTACGATGATTCGGTAATTGTATTGTTACAGTGTTTTGATAACGGGGAAATGATTAAGCACACAAACAATGACAAAGTTAAATGAAAATTTTATGAAACTTGGCTGTTATCAAAAGTACCTTTAGCACAAGATAAATGAAATTTGTGGACTGATGTTGCGGTAATATAACATAAAATGACCGATTTCAGGTAAATACCACAATCTACATTTCTTCGAAATGAATAAGGCGCTCTACAAGGATTACGGCACAATATTTAAATTTCCTGGACTATTTGGCAGACCAGACAAGATATTCACATTCGATCCGAAAGACATGGAAACAGTTTTTCGTAATGAGGGTCAATGGCCTGTACGTCAAGGAATCGATACGTTTGATTACTATCGAAAGAAGGTTCGTCCCGATATTTTCACAAAGGGAGCTGGATTGGTCAGCGATCATGGAGAACCATGGGCAAAATTGCGATCAGCTGCCAATCCAATTATGATGAAGCCCAAACTGGTGAAGGCATACATACCGGATATTGATTGTGTGGCCAGAGATTTTATTGAAAAAATTAAAACATTGCGCGACGAGAAAAACGAAATGCCAGATGATTTTCAGAATGAAATGAACAAATGGTCGCTAGAATCCATCGCATTGATTGCACTAGAGCATCGATTAGGCCTTATTACTAGTGATGATGATCCGGAAAATCAGAAATTAATTAATGTTAGTCACGGCAAGGTTTTGGTTGTAGATCAACAATTCATGCATTCATGATCTTTGCAGGCGGTGAAAGAGTTCTTCCTACTTGCGTTTGAACTAGACATTCAGCCATCCATATGGAAGTACTACAAAACACCAAAATTTAACAGATTGATGAATGCGTTTGAAGTGATGACAAAGTAGCAAACCAGTGAAGTTTTATTATTGAGAATTCTAATTTGAAAATTACTTTCTTCGCAGTTTATCGAAAAAACATATCGACCGAGCAATTGAACGTTTGGCTAATCAAACAGAAAACAGCGAAAGCCGTGAAGATAGTGTGCTGCAAAAGATTCTGAAAGTCGACAAAGATTATGCTATTGTCATGGCATTGGATATGATGCTGGCTGGAATAGATACGGTAGATTTGTGATACGTTCTACAAAGCTTAACTTTTGTTTTAAATTTCACCAGACCTCAGCATCAGCATCTTTGCTGTTGTATAACCTTGCTACCCATCAAAAAGTTCAAGATAAATTACGAGAAGAAGTCATGACTCTCTTGCCCAATGCTGATGAAGCGTTAACACCGGAAAGTCTTAATAACCTACCTTACATGAGAGCGTGCTTGAAGGAATCGATGCGATTGACTCCAATAATAGCGGGAAATGTGCGTGCTGCTGGTCGAGACCTTGTCCTGCAAGGATATCAAATCCCGAAAGGAGTAACATTTTTCTATAATTTCCCTCAACGAATTTCTCTCTCATTTCTTCGTTCTTTCAAAGACTGACTGTATAATGGGATCGGTCACACTTCTGAGAGACGATAAGTTTGTTGAGAAACCTAATGAGTACATACCAGAACGGTTCTTGAAGGAAGCACAAGCGGGTTGTCCGAACGCTAAGGACATTCATCCATTTCTCATGCTTCCCTTCGGCTTCGGGGCCAGAGCCTGCATTGGTCGCCGTTTCGCTGAAATGGAAATTGAAGTTCTAACTATAAGGTGAGTGTCTTATCACTTCATACATTTTGCTGGCAGTCGCAAATCGAAACTGGAAATTACATTTCAGATTATTGAGACAATTCAAAATCGAATGGAACCATGGTCCAATAAAATTCGCAAATGGTCTAGTCATTACGCCAGCATCAAATTTAAATTATAAAATTACAGATTTGTAATCTAAGAACTTTTTATTGAAGCATTAGAAAAGCTACAGACCGAGGGTACGAGGGTACGATACACATCATGTACCTAAAAAGCATTTATCACCAAGTTGCAAGCAAAGTTTTCTTAAAAGTGTCAATGCTTGACGTTTCGTCACTGAGTTCAGAAATACATAATTTTTACAATTTTCGATAATAATCATCGGGCTGAAGAGCCCAACGCCAATATTTGGACTAGTAACATGTACATAACACGTATGTGTGTGTGTGTGTACACTGTATATAACAAATCATATTACATAAAGAGTTATGCTATCGCAATTATCTAAAATATGTTCAGTCCTTATGACTGCCGTGAATTTGGGTCGGACCCAAATGTTCCTCCACTCTGAGTTGCATGTATTTGGGTCGGACCAATATGTTAGGTACTTATGACTGCCGTGAATTTGGGTCGGACCCAAATGTTCTTCAATTTTGAGTTGCATGTATTTGGGTCGGACCAATATGTTCCGTACTTATGACTGCCGTGAATTTGGGTCGGACCCAAATGTTCTTCAATTTTGAGTTGCGTGAATTTGGGTCAGGGATTCATGTGCACTTGATCGTTTCTCAAGAATTGTTCCCTGTGAAGCTAATTTATTAACCACATGGGCTGAATGAATCATTGAGGTTATGTTTAACAAGTGCATTTTATCATTGCACAGAACGACAGCCGCATAATGTTAGCTTCAACTGCAACTATTCGTACGAGAAAGTTCATGACTAACCGTGTACTATGCCGTAAGCAAATTGTATGCGATGTTCTACATCCCGGTTTGTCGTCTGTCAAAAAAACTGAAATCCGCGAGAAACTGGCCGCTATGTACAAAGTGACACCGGATGTTGTCTTTGTATTCGGGTTCAGAATAAATTTCGGTGGTGGACGTTCAACAGGATTCGCTGTGATCTACGATACATTGGATCTTGCAAAGAAATTCGAACCAAAACATCGATTGGCTCGCCATGGTTTGTACTCTAAAGTGAAACAGACACGCAAACAACGTAAAGAACGTCGCAACAGAATGAAGAAGGTCCGTGGTACCAAGAAAGCAAAGGTCGGCCAAGCTGTTAAGAAATAATCGCATTGAAATCTATGGGTTATTTTCATACATTTTTGATGGTACATTGGTTTTGAAAATGTAGAAATTCCATTCAATAAAAGTGTATTCCACGGAAGTGACACCATACATCCTTTCCTTTATTTGTTGCAGCAGCAGAAGCATTGAAATAGAAAGAAGAAACGGAGGATTCTGAGGAAGAATCTTTATTTATATTTTGTTTAAGTTTGAATTCAATTGAACAACAGCAATAATTTGGGGCCTTGGGAAAATCTCTATGTAAGGCTGTGATGGCAAAATTAAGTTTAGGACAATCGTAATTGCTTAAGAAGATGGTAAACGAGTTATGCTTAAGGCTTTCGATATAATCTAAATAAGTCGCCAGTCCTTCCGTGATCAATGCAGTTACCACAAATTCCACTTGTTCTTTCGGACATAGACGCAGCATATCTATGAGGAAGTAAAGCGCCTCACTACACACATTTTTGTTTTGACTTGTCATTATGTTCTTCTTGACTAGATAAACATCGATTTGCTCCATCAGTCCAAATGACTCGACGCCTCGGTTCAGAAACCGATTGAAGTACTTTAATCGGGCACAATGCATATCATCCCGCTCATCTACTGTACGGAATTGCATGCCTCTCGTCACGTCTTTAAATGATTGGATCATAGTAGGGACCATAGTATCACATCAGGCCACGTGTTCTGTAAATTTTTTTTAGGATTTCACCATAATAAATGGATGAAACACCTCCTAGGGCGTGCAGCAACTAAACGAGAACAACTTTAAACCATGAAAACACCGAAATGTTATATGAAATTTACCGCGGATTTGATATTCACTTTCAGCTGCTGATCACCTCCAAACCATTTTTTCTTCTTAATGACATCGAATCGGTTCATCTTCATCTTGACTTATGAGAATTCCGGTTAAATCAGTTATGAACAATAGTCCACGCTCTTCGGACATCAGATCAAACATACGGAACGCTTCCAGTCTGGAATCTAGAAAACGATGGACATCGATCTGAATTTTTGTTATTGGATTTTGTCAAAGTAACAACTTACCCTCCAGCATACACTTTCCTAATAAACTAGCCGCGAAAGACATTGAAAAAAAGATATTTAAAAAAAAGCAAATCTAAAACGATAATCAAGCAGCAGGTTCAACTTGTTTTTTGGCGCAATTTGGAGCTGAATGACAAAACTGAATGAAGTTGTCTTCGATTTTCAATCAAACCAATGCACTCCAAGAAAGGCACCAGAACAGATAGGCACCAGAACAGATAGGCACCAGCTCCAGAACTAGTATCGAGGTCCTTAGCATCAAAATAATGTTGGTCGCCTGAGTCCAAAAAGATTGGGGGGTGTATTTATTTGTTAAGGAGTCACGTGTCAAACTACTACATATGGGTATCGCTGTAAAGTTGAGGTTCTCCACATTCATAATAAATAATAATTAAATCAAATAATTGTATTAGCGATGTCATAGCGCTTGTTAAAGTTCACCGAGGTTCCATCGATTCTGAGAAAATTTCCAGATGTCATATTTTCGGCCGTGACAACCAGAAAAAAATTTGTACACAAAATTGTCAGGACTAACGATTCTATAGAGTCATCAATCATTCGGATCGGATGTGGCTTGAATCTCGGGTGTTCGAAACCTTGGCAAATTCATTCTTAAAAATCTTCCGCAAATTTACAAGACAACACAAAAAGTAATCAGAAATCATTCGGTCTTACATTTGATGGCTTGTTCCAAATTTTAAATTATTGCACAAATGGCAAATGGAGTCATTGACATATGGATGTGCTATATTTTACGTATCAGTTCCAAAAAAAATTTGTTGATTTCTTGTGGTCAGTTTATTTGTGTGCATTTTGTGTGAAGATTTTATTTATTTATTTATTATCACTCTGCAAAATGATTGAAAAATTTCGGCGCCACATTTTGAATGTGCGAACCTAATTTTCTGTTTTATGTGATTAATTGATTAATGTATTAGTTTAAGTTCAACATATCGCATCCCAGAACGAAACGGAAATAATTTCAACTGATAACTAATCAATAAATCACATTCAAAACTTCGCGCCGCAATTTTTCAATCATTTTGCAGAGTGTTGATTTTTCCAAGGCTGTATACTTTGGGGAGGTCACACAGATGCAGATACGCAGGTTACACACCACGTTTCATACGAAAAATTCACCACGCCATACAAATTCAATTTTGGTGAATTTGTTTGTATGGAAAAGGTGGGTTCCCGCGTATCTAATAAAATGGCGATCTGCGTGACCTCCCCAAAATATACAGCCTTGGATTTTTCAGTCATTTTTCAACTATTTTTCACGATGTACTCATCTTCACACAAGATACGCAAGATACACACAAATAAACTGACCACAAGAAATCAACAAATTTTTTTTGAACGCCGCACAAATTCAATTTTTTTTTTGGAACTGATAAAAGTAAGAACTGACTCACGACGATAAAAGTAAGAAAGGGCCTCTAGCTATAGTTTTAAATATAAAAATCCATGTTACAACAACCGTGAAAGATTTTATTTTAGTCTGTCGAATGAACGTAGATCAAGTCAAGTATCATGTTACCAATGATATGCTTTACAACTGCGAGTGGCTAAGAACTGCATCCATTTCATATGCACTATATGCCCTGTTATTCGCCCAATCCTTTGCAGAGGAAGCTGAACTGTGATACGATGGTGGACTGATATAACGATATTCATAATTCGCAAAGGGTGACTCTAAACATCGAACATTTTATTTGTTTTTGAAATTTTACTGACAAAATTAAACACTTACCGGGTTCTTGATCAATTATGCTAGTACGCATCGTTACCTCTTGAGATTTACATTGTGGATTGCTTGGTGTAGTTTTCTCAACAGTGTTCTGGGCACAATTTCTGACATATTGATAAAAAAATAGACCACCACCGACCAGCAGCAGTTGGATGCCACCGATACCCACTAATATTGCAGCCACTTTTAATAAAATTAAAAGGGGCACAATCAGCTTGAGTTTACGTTTCTTTTTCCCTCGAATATGAACTGAAGTTTCACAATTAAAGAAAGAAAAAAAAATTGGTAAATTGCTTTGGATGTGGAATGATCAATTGAAGTAGTTGGGCCACCTGTTGAATGATGCGAATGTGCGTCGGGCAGTAGTCGAGCTCCAATATCATTATCAAACGATATTTGAAAACCATGTGCAGCTAAGAACGTGTGAACGGATCTCTTTAGGAACGATAATATTTTCGATGTCTCACTCACATCTGTAAGCAAATGAAAAACAACTATTACTCGATTTATCCGAAGCTACACATACCAAATGTTTGCAAGATTTAAATTAAATTATTAGATTTGTTGTTCCCAATACAAAGTCATTACCACAGTACGAGTGCACGATTTATATTTTTAAAAGCAAACCTTGGTCATGTCTGTATTCCCAGAACTCGTTATCATCGCTATCATTCGCAATTTTGACTAGATTGAAACGCTCATCGTTCAACAGATTAAATTGAATTCGTCCGACTGCTACCGACCAAATAAATCGAGCAGCCTTATATTTGATACACGAGAACAATCTTTTCGACGAAAAACATTCCGCTTTAGATGAGGTGATGTATTTGTCTGTATTCTGTTCGCTGCACCTGATATCACTAATTACAAATATTAAGCAAAACACAAAGAACTTTTTCTTCCATTCCATCACCATTTTTTCATTGGGTTTCGTCAAAAATAATAAATTTGCACTTGAAAAAAGTTTGGTTTGATTAACACTAGAATAGAATTCAATTTCTCATTTCAACAAAAACGAATCGCGATCTTCTCAATTGAAAAACTTTGCAATAGATAACATTTGTTTATTGAAAATAAGTTTGTATATTCTATCGACGTTGCGTTGGACGCGTGCACCGAGTCAATGATAACTTACAATAGACGGTTTAACTTCATATCATATTTCTTATATGATAAAATTTTAGGTCATAATTTTCATTAGACATTGTGAATTCACACTCAAAGATCTAGATACAGATCTATGCAATTAAAGTCATTCCAATCAAAACATATTTACCTCCGACAAAATTACATATATCTGGTGTCCATGTGATGTTAACGATCTTCTGCATTTGCGCAAACTAATTGTTAGTGAAATTAAATAATGCATCTGTGATGATGGATCTATTTACAATACGTGTTTAAGGAATATCGGTTTCTCAGGTTCAATTATTTTATGTCGAATCAAAAGACTGTTGTTTATAGATCAACGTTATAATATGAACTAAATTGCACAGTACAATGCTTGACATTACATAATTTAGAAACTTAATTGTCTGTGCCAACTATTAAGATAAACAAAAGTTCAGATTGGTCTGAACATACTCCCGGCCAAGACATTATAAATCGTCTTCAAATAAAACTAACACAAAAAATTCAAAATGAAATGAAATTGGCTCGGAAGATAAAATGAATGAAACGGAAAAATTTACTCAAAAATAAACTCAAATTCAAATCCTCATCGGTCAGGCTGCACATTGGTCTCGAAATAAATGCGCACTCGATTTGACAAAAAAGAATTGTCAGCTCCTTAAACGTGAGATGTGACGACCCAACAATTTGTTTGAGGTGAAACTTCATTGATTGCACTGCTGCTTCCCAAATTCCTCCGAAATTACTTGCTGTTGTAGGATTGAATTCCCAATCGACGCCGTCGTTGGTAAATAAAGCGACTATTTCGTCCATTTGTTCTCTCAGTGCGCTCTGCTGTGCCTTAGAAAGCTCTGTTATCCAGTCCACAAAATTCGCAGCATTTGTGTTGTACATAATGGCAGGTTTTGCCCGACGACTGATGAATCTCTTGGATAATCGTTTTCGGATACCATGGAGCGCTTCATTCTCCAGCGAACGATGTTGAAGACTACTCATGTTCCATAAACAAGTCGAGAAACATTCCGCTAATTGTTCACACATTGATACTCCATTGACTGTCTGCAATTGACCACAATAATACGAAGAAACGGCAGTTGGAACAATTACTGCAAGATGAATAAATCCAGCTGATCTGTCAGCCTTGCAACTTCCGACTCGTTCGGCCTTTGACACGCTTAAAGACGAACTGGAATGATTGCTTGATCCGTTATGAGACGCCGAAACCAATGCTCGAAATGAAACTTTAATCGAACAAACGATTGAAATGTGGAATACTCGATGATGTTTGACTATTGAAACACATAAAGTCAAAATTGTAAATTCCGGTTTTCGCTGTACGGATTGCAGTTGACCAAAATTGAAACCATAAAATGACCACTGCTCTACTCCATTGATTGTCTTTGGTAGACGATTATTGCACACGATAACTTTGAAACAAAGAAATGGTGACGTCAACCAAGCTGTACTGGCATACACTAATTGCATAGTGATACTCGAATGCACCAATTTGTAGTCGAAAATCAGCTTCTCTGTCATTATTGAACACTGAAAGACAGTAGAGCACGAAGCCAATCCATGAGCCACTACATGAAACTGCAATTCGATGATTATTCTCGAAGCGTGTATTTGAGACAACGTGGATCTTTTGTTAACCAGCGACCTTTTGTTTCCATCCACGTTTTTCTCACAAATGAACATTGAGAGAATGGGCACAAATCGTAAAACTTCCAACTCGCTGAACACTTGACTCTTTAAATCGTATCTTTTCGATGAAACAACTAGAACCATTTGATTCTTTTCACAAACATACAAATTTGAATGATTCACAAAAATGTCTATTGTCTTAGAACGCGATTGTTCGCACTTGTCGGAACATAAACTTTCATCGACCGATAATTTGATAAAAAAACAGCCGATTTCTCTCACAACTACAACGCGAATTAAATAAACAAACGGTTGAGCAACCGACATCCCGGTTGAGCCCCCAAATGTTTAAGGAATATCGGTTTCTCAGGTTCAATTATTTTATGTCGAATCAAAAGACTGTTGTTTATAGATCAACGTTATAATATGAACTAAATTGCACAGTACAATGCTTGACATTACATAATTTAGAAACTTAATTGTCTGTGCCAACTATTAAGATAAACAAAAGTTCAGATTGGTCTGAACAATACGGAAGAATAAAAAACTCATCGCAACTATAATAATAGCTGAAATGCTTTTATAATAGAGTAAGTAAGAGATTTTTTATGTTCATCAATACATTATGACATTCAAATGTGAATGAGAGAACGTCATTTTTAATTTTTATTAAAAAAACTTATGCAAACGAGTAGATTAATATTTTGGTACTAACCACACATGAACTCATTACAAGTATTTAACAAACTCTTTTTTATAACTCGCACTGATTTTACCAAAAACTGACAGAAAATATGTCCTAAAAATTTCAACTCTACTGTTCGATTCCAGTCTAATTCCAAAAATTTCGTTGTGATAATATCAAAACAAAAATGCAAATAAAAAAATAGCTAACGCCGACCCGTACGAAACACCTATTCGTATCAAAAGCCTTTAATGTGAAACTCATCATCTCTCTTACTCATTCTCTTCTCTGCTGAAAAGCCATGAGCCCGAAAATCAATTACATTGCCCATTCTTTGCCTTGTTATCATGTATAAAGAAATTGCCGGAGGCAATGTCGACAGCCCCGTACAAAGTCAAATTTAATAAAATCCTATATAAACCGCTGTACAAGGCCACAATTACCCATATTTTACTGTAAATGATGACTTTACAGATAAATATGCCATTATATAGCTCAAAATAGCTATATATGCCGATATATACCTAAATATAGCTGTATATAGATGTCCACATATGGGATGCCTGCAGGGACTTTTTTTTTGAGAAATCGGATTTCTCAAAATTCTCAAAAAAATCTCAAATTTCTCTAATTTTTTAAAGCGTAAAACACGGTTTAACAATGTAATTTTATGTGCAGACAGGCAAAAAAGTAACCAGAGAACTCGTACAGTCGAAAAAGAGTAAGAAGAAGTTATTAAAGCCTTCGATATTCAGTTTTCAAGTATTTATCAAAACTAGCTGTCTAAATCAGTTCCAAAAACGTTTAATATATAGTCTACATCGTTAGAAAGTAAATTTTCCTAAATTTTATTCAGAAGAATAAGAAAAATATTTTGTAAAATTTTGAGAAATTTAAAGAAATATTTCTCAAATTTCTCAAAGAATTCTCAAAATTCTCAAAAAATTTCTCAAAGATAGTCCCTGGATGCCTGCAACCCAACACATAAAACCAATTACTTCTCTGTTAACAGAAACTCTCTAAGTACCATTTTTCCCAAAATATTTCACTTTTACTAAAATCCAATATGGCCGCCGGCAGCCATTTTGTTAGGAGGTCGGAAATAGTACTGACGATTCACATTTATTCATACCTTTCAAACAAAAAAAAATCATGAAATTCGGTCAAAGTTTACTTGAGATATTGACAAAATACTCCACATTCACTGTACGGCCGAGAAGCCGGATATGAGCTCACTCCAAGGGACCTAGCTCACGCTCCGGTAAACCAAATTTCATAAACTTTTGATTCACTGATTGGTGCGGTCAATACCTATCTTATAAAGCAGTCGAAATCCGTTCAAATTTGGCCGACCTACAAGCAAAAACTGCTTCGCGCCCTGTACGCGAGGGGTGACTCACTTCTAGATTAAATGGATTAAATGGTATTAAATGGATTTAATGGATTAAATGGATTAAATGGATTAAATGGATTAAATGGATTTAATGGATTAAATGGAATAAAAATTGGATTAAATAGGAAAAAAGTTCATTTTACCAAATACTGTAAGTCTTAAAAATTGTTGATTTTGATCGAACCACGTACTCAAACTCATACTACAATGTTAAAGAGCGAAAAAGTCCACTTTTAGGAGTTTTTGGTGTAAAGTGGATTAAATGGATTAAATGGATTAAATAAATTTAATACCATTTTTAACAAAAAAAAATTTCCTATACCTCACGAGTTCTTAAACGAGCTGTGGATCGTGCAAATCTATTTTTCGCAATTACTTTACAAATTTTTGGATTAAATGGATTAAATGGATTAAATGGATTAAATGGATTAAATGTATTAAATGGATTTAATGGATTAAATGGATTAAATGGAAGTGCGTCACCCCTCGCCTCTACGTACCTGGTTCACACCAAGTGGTCTAACTCACAAGTCAGTCATCTGATTTTCATAAACTTTTTTTTCGATTGGTAATGTAAATTCATTTCATTTGACGTATCACTTACAAGTGTAGCGTTTTAATTGCTGTAGATATCTTCGAAAAACCTTAAAACATTTAATGGGCCCAGCTCGGGAGTGGTCGATCCAAAATCACCCACTATGGTCTGTTGAGAAAAAAAAATCAAAATCGGATGCGTTTTACTCAAGTTAGAGAACGGACAGACGGATATTCTTTTTTTGGTGATTTGGCATCTGTCTATAGGTTTCCCCTTACTCAGGGGAAATCCAATTCGACGTGTTACAAACGTATGCGTAAACCTATAAGACCCCAGTACTTCGTACAGGTCTAAAAATAATTAAATTGAAGTCTGAGTCAGTTAACGCAACAATCCTAAATACTCAATTTAACATCCACTCTAGAGGTGTGCGGGCCGATATTTTTTTGAAGCCCGTCCGGCCCGAAGCCCGGTCCGAAATTCATTTTTAAAGCCCGGCCTGAACTGGTCCGACTTATTTATAGCCCGTCCGGCCCAAGCCCTATCGGGCCGGATAAAAACTCGAACAGGCCCACATTTTCGGGCGGCCCGAAAGCAAATTTCATATAAAAAAGTGCGCGAAACTTTGAAAATCGGGTCAAAAATTTGATTTTCTAGGTCCGGTCCAAGCTCGGCCAGACAGATTTGAGGCCCGCCCGGCCTAGGCCCCGTCGGGCCGGATAAAAACCCGGGCGGCCCGACATTTTCGGGCGGCCCGCACATCTCTAATCCACTCTAAAACGCAAAAATTTCACTAAAATTTCCAAAAATTGCACTAAATTCCAAAAATTTTAAAAATTCCATTGGTCTGTCCCGAAAGTTCCAAAATGGTTCCTCTTTAGTGTTATCACATTTACTTTTAAGTTTTGAACTACTCAATACTGACGTATGTAGTAAAGACTTGTCACATCAGGACTTGTATACCAAGAAAGGAACATGGGTATGATGGAATTCAGTGAGTATAGTGCGTGGATATATTTAATATTGGACACTAATTCGATTAGTTCACGTCAGTCTTGCCTAAAGTGTTCATAGGATCCATTGTTGATAAATTGTGCACGACTCCCGCAACTCCCCAAAACTGAAACATCTGATCCACGAAAGGTAAATGTATATGATGTCAATTAAAACGGAAGAAATTCTAGGACTATTTTCAAGGTTAAAAAACTAATCATAGAAAACATATGTGTGTACATACGCATAAATGCATAATTGACTCTGCGACGTTTCATTTTCATTTTTTTTTAGATATTTAGATAAAAGAAAAGGTGTAATCTGTAGTCCATACACTGTACAGTTAAAAATTTAATAAAGTTCAGACAAGGGGGAAACTACTTCAAAAAACGTTCTAGTATGACTTTGTGTGGAACTTAGTGTCAAGCTGAGCCAATAACTTTGACTTTACGTATATTTGTATAGTCACTTTTCTAAGCCCAGTCCCATGGCTTTCCGGAGCACTTTCCCCCTCGAGTACAGTAAACAAAAGTGTCAGTAAACAAATCCAAATTGAAAAATTGGAATGTGTGATCGAATCTATCGATAAATTTCAGTAGGTGATAGTCGGGTTCTATGCATATTGACTTTTAAACTGCAGGCGTAGTTGCGCTACGCGAATTTATAGATGTAACAATAAAAACTCCCCATCGAGTTCCCCTTACTCTACAAAAAAAGTTATCAAGAAAATTCAGAAAATCGGGTCTATCGGATCTATGTGGGATTTTGAACTTACTTTTTTGGTGATTCTCGACGAATTGCAAGTCATTTCACTTCGTTTACTCGTTTGTGTTACGTTAAAAAAAAAACGGAAAAACAACAATCGATTCTTAATTTCAAAATATTCATTTTCTCACAATAAATTGTTTTTTTTTTTTAATCAAATAAACTTACACAGTAACCGCAAATCGCAAAACAGATCTTACAATTTCAACATACGCATAAAAATAAGATTTTTAACGTTAACCAAATTCTTTCCAAAATCATTAATTTCCAGTAATAAATAACAATTCCGTAGTTCACATCAAAAAATCGATTCTTATTTGATGTTTTTCAGAGTTTTTGCTATGTTTCTGTAGGTTCTGGGTGGAATGACATCCAGTAAAGTTTTGTGGTAAGATGGATGGTACGACAACTGCTTGAAAAACATTTTCGCATGATTTCTCGTATCCAAACTTCCCTCCAGAAGTAAATTAGCACCAGTCAATAACAATTTATCACGAAGTTCACGATTCATTGAGAATATCTTATCGACTCCACATCGTTCGATAATTTGATTGCACAGATTAGCGGAAGCGGTTCTAACTACTGCATTCTGATGAGTAGCCCCTTTTGTCGTTACAATTTGTATCACCTTTAAAAAAACAGCAATTGAAATTCCGGCATTTTTTGCCTCAAAACCAACATTTCGCTTACCTTCGGAACGGGTAACATTTCACACATAATTTTCAGCGCCTTCGTTGCATCGGATCGTAAGAATTTGTTGGTGTCAGCCGATCGATTTAGCAATGCCAATGCAAGGTCATCCGCCTCTTGTTCCAGTAATTTTGCATGCGATTCGAAAAATTCACCAGCTGCTTGACAAGAGGCCCGAGATACTTGTGATCGTAAATTTTTTATATTTTTACTCAGCGCAAGACAATACTGATGCAATTGTGGCTCAATTTGTTCGGGATTGTTTCGCATTAAATTCACGAACGACTGCAGCCCCAGCATTATCTGATCCCAATTCGTACTGTCCAATTGCTGCAGGCACGAGACGTGTTGATCTTTAGGTTTTTGTCTAGAGGTAAGTTGAGCTGGTGGTTTCGTTGGTGAAACCTTTCGCTTTCTAAATCGAACCGGCTGTCGAACACTAAAATTTTGAACTGATGAGACTGTAGATGTGGTTGTTTGCTCGTCACTGCGTTCCTTAACAAAGTCTACTTCGTCAACTACTTCAGCAGTAAAATTCGATTCATTATCAGAAGTAGCGGGCTGTGCATTGATAGTAGAAACTTCTGCGTCGATAGTAGAGACTTCTGCATTGACGGCAGTTACTTCAGCGCTGATGGCAGCCACTTCAGGATTGATGGCAGTTACTTCTGCACTGTCGTCTTCAGTATCTGCAACAGTAACTATATCGCCTTGTCCATCAGCACTGTGACATTGCAGCTGTACAACATTATTTTGATCTTCATTTTCTACGTCAATTTCACGATTTTCTTGTACCACTGACATTTCATCTTCCGAAATCTGATCGTTTTCCTGTTGAATTTCTTCAACGTGAGACGCAGGTCTTGATCTTACTGAAATAGGTCTGTCCACTTCCTCTGCCAACAAAGATGTTCTCGATCTGCTTTCACGGAGAGTTGTCGACGCGGATGACGCATTTGATTTTGCTAAACTCGTAGCCGGTCTCCCGTCGTAATCATCGTAGAGACTCTTTGTTGTCGCCACGGATGAAACAGATATTGGTCTTGAGGCGGACACAACATTTTCGATCTTTTCATCAACAGCAACGACCGTCACTTGTGAACTTGTGTCCAGAACGTTTTCATTGATTGACTTCTGAGAAGGAGAATTTGAGTGAACGCTCAAATTCGTCACATTGCTTTTGTTTTCATCCACCGACCGCTTGGATGACGATTTGGAATGTGCACTGAAGCGATTTTCATTTGAAATTAAATCTCCGACACTGGAATATTCATAAACAATTCTATCTTCGGCGTCCTCAGCGCTAGTTAGTAGTACTGTTGAACTTGTTCTGTCGATAGAGGGTGAAGAGACTGTAGAAATTTGTTGTACTCTGTTGAAAGCAGCGTCTTCGCTTTTAATGTGTCTGAAAAAAAAAGGAAAAATCATTTAAGAACGCGATGTTAAACTATCAGGTAATTAGTTGACCTTCTATAGTCTATTAATCCATATTATTCTCTGAAGTGAGAGATAGTATCTCACAAATTAATTGAGTAAAGAAGGAGTGCAAATTATAGTGGGTGAAAGTAACTGCACTTCTATATAATGAAACGTTAAAGGGTATATGGTGGCCAATGAGAGAAAATTGTATAAAATTGGGGTGGAACCAAATCTTAAACTTGTAGAAAGGTCTATTCATATTTTACAGGCAGCGATTAATCACTATGTGATACTTCGAAGAAAAGGAAGTAGCGATAATGACTTGCTGTAAGATTTTTCCAGCAAAAGAAATGATATCGCCGCTACAAAGGTCTTATGACGCTGTACCAACTACTAACACAGAATTTTAGCTCCTTTTGATGTTCTGATTTGAAAAAAAATGTACATGCATTCCTAGGGACAATAAGAAAATTGGTTTAAGTTATCACAACAAGTAAAATCCAATATTATCCAAAATCCGTTATAAAGTGATGAAGTCGCGTTTTTGTATGCTTCGGTTCAACAAACCTTACACAAAAACTGTTTTATCCCTTGTTATGAAGCATTGGGAATTCAGAAGAAAACGATTATATTCGCCCATTCCCTTTTTGATGGTTTCCAAAACATGCATGTAACGTTGTAATGCGTTGCGAATTGTTATCAAGTTTTTCTTATGTAAATCTAATTCGAGAATAGAGGCAAATGTCTTGTTTCACTGCCCCTATTGAGAGGGAAGGAAAATTCACGATTTTTTAAAAAATTCGAAAGTAAGTCGACTGAAGAGCCTATTTTCGTTTTTATGTCAGTTCTTGCACACAAACATAGGCCGCTTAATCACAATAATCAAATGAATTTGTTATTGCATAGCTACCGGAAAGATTTTTGCATTACCACCAAATTAACACTGAGACATTTCCGGCTTTTACGTAAGGAAATTCCGAGAAATTATTGAAATTTTTTACACTCACATAGTCGCATACATTATTTAATGGCAATCATTAAATGAACATCAATTCAATCGTAATGCTAAAAGCATCGAACATTGAATCCAATTTCTTCATGTAATATTTTAACTGAAAGAATTCCCTAGAATATTGGTGCAATGAATAATAAAATGATGAAAAGTTACGCACACATCGGGTGATAGATTGATTGGTATAATAGGAGTTCCATTTAAGTTACTCGATGGTAGCACTTTTTCCGGTGTAACTCTCCTATTACAACACATACAATTCGACCGAAAGTAATTCTGGCATTGTTGCGAGTATTTATATAAGTCCTGTTGGGTAATGCACAAATTTGTCCTACTAAATGACCGGAAAAACTCGTTCGCTTTAAATCGGCTACCACTAACATTCACACTATCACCACCGTTCTCTTTTTCAACTTTTCTGTCCATACACAATGAAAATATTGACAAATTTTGCATTTTATGTGCAGACCAATTAAAAATGATAAGTTAAGGCAGCACGAAAATGTAGGTCCGTTAGTTTTAAATTGAACACTTTTAAATCTCACAAGTTAAGTTTGTGCGTTCGATGAGCAGGATTGACCATATTCATGCAAGCGATGTTGAATATCGACTGAAACTAAAACAATTTTTCCTACTGGACATCGACTGAGACAATGTTTTATTGTACATTGGAATTGAGTACACACAACCAGAGAATTTATATACAAACAACATACTCTGTATAGTAGCACATAGTGTAAACGTTTTCAATATTTTTTTCCCTTTTTATAGGGTGGTTGCGATGGGTAGTTAGGTGAACTAACACCATGTCGGGTGGTTTCTATGTACAAATTATTTGATTCATTCAATTTTTTACGTACAACAACAAAGAGTTTATTTAAACTATAGAAAAATTATGTGTTTTTCAGCTACGTCATCGATACAATTTAGTTAACAGTGAATACCATTTCAATAAACACGTTGGAGAAATGAACGGAGAGCGAGAAAGAGGTTAGGTGGTGGTTTCTTCAACTAACCGACCGCAAAGGTAAGAGCGAATAAATTGTTGTGAACAAATACACGACACACACGCATATTGTAGCTTAAAGTTTTACCGAAAGCGGAATAGATAGACTAAAAGGTCATACACAAGCTTCTACTGTACATACAAATGCTTTCAATTCAAATGTAAATGAACTAATCAAATGATGATGTGTCCATGGCAATGATTTTAAATCAACAAACAGTCACAAGCGAATGGGAATCGATTTAAGAATTTGTTCATTATATTGATAAATGTTAGGTGAATTAAGCCATTTTCTGTTTAAATTTCGGTCGGATTTTGTTCAGGATGAAATGCTGTTCTGGATGCTGAGGCTTACTTAAATTTTAAATAGATCTAATTTCGAATGAGGTCTTTTTGGATTGTTGACCATTATCAAACCACATAGTTTTTCTTTGTATCGATGTCCTAAATATTTTCCCAACAACTTCTTCAAATAAATTGGCCTCGATATTTTCTCCAGTGCAATTAAATCAAACGATGGAAAAAATCGACTTTTGTTTTAGCCATACATAATTGTTTGCATATCCTTAATTTCCATTGCACGATATATTTTACTAGAAAGAGTAGGATTGTGGATAGGATATTGGAAATTTAAATAATGCACATGACACGACATTTGAATAACGTCGATGATTCTAACGAAAATCAATCAGATAATGAGAGAGAAAAATTCAGATCAAAATTATATAGTGCCCTAAAATTGGTATAAAGTAATAAATAAAAACAACGAGAACACTTAAACCTTCTTTTTTTACCCATTCATCGAAGCATCATTAAAGCTTTCATAATGAAACGCGGCCTCTAGATTTCACTTAAGCTCCGAAGTACTATGTAAAATGGTTTATCGAACTTAGTGACTTTACAAAAAATTATCTTTGGGTGGTGTTATGTTAATCAGCCTAAATTAAATGCTGCAAAAACTTAATAAGATTTATGACATGCCAAACATTAAATTGCTTTCGTTGGAAAAGCAATTTCAAAGTAATACCAAAACTGATGAGTGATATGTTAAAAAAATTGAAGTATAAGACAAATCAAAGAACTTAAAAATACTTTGATCGATGGAAGTAATAGACCCCATAATAATACTGGTCATATGCTTGCCGTCTGTGAGAGGTTAATGAAGGGAATAGTTTTAGTGAGTTAGATTTCTTGAAAGAACTTTAAAATTTTACGGATGGTGAAGTCATGTTTTATCGACAACAACGAAAGGTAAAATACTAAGCTTAAGAAGACTTTGATTTGAATTCGTTGAAAGTCAAAAGTCGTAGACTCGATAATTATGTTGGTAGTGTGCTGGTTTGACAGAAAGTTTCAAACATAAGAAATACGTAGACTCAATTAGAATCACTGCCAAATTTAGCCCAGTCCTAATAAACGAATTACCGGCTGACCTTCTTTCCAAATAGAAGGCAATAAATTACACAAATACCATTTCGTTACTTAACGAAATATTTCTTAGCCAGAACAAACTCTATGAATATTTAATGCACATCAAGTTTGTACCAAATTGCGTATGGTAAAATAAATAACCTAATTTCACGTGAATAATGAATTAACATATTTTCACTTATTGCCAACCCATACTCATACTGCATCGTAGACATCACTCTCTCTCTCGAACGGGGTACATATTTTCATGCTAAACAAATGAATGTTCGTCGTCGTATTAACGATAGAAAAACTAAATAATGTGATGGGGGTATGGGGTGAAAAAAATAATAATAAAGAGAAATAAAAACTATACCAGAAGATTTAGAGCATTGATAGCGAAAGAAAAATTACAGCCCCAGTGTAGCCCGTATCACCCAATAAAGCCACACACCACAAATAATTACATTTTTTTCGCTTCTTTTTAAATAAACAATTTGAAAAATTATAGACTTTACGTTCATAAGCAGCGAGATATTCGAGACAAAATAATTTGTCCGTATTTCCGGTTAGTTTTGTTATACTAGTTGATGATGGGGGGTTTCGTGAAGATAGATTATGATTTAACGGACTGTTAAAATATAATGATTCAAAGTGTTTTGGGGCCATAGGTTCAATAACTTTTTTTAGTTTCAAATTAATTACTGCAGAGTAATTACTACTTTACTACCTATGGAGACATAATCGCAACGCAATTGTAGTTATAATGGCAATGGCAAATGATGCAAAACGAGTGGAAAAAGACAATTATTTAACCTTTTAAAAAGGCGCGCTTATCGTCATAATGATCGTCAAATTCTGTTACTTTTTTGTTCAAAGTATCGCCTAATGTTAACAAAAAATTTTACGTCATTCGTTTGAAGATTCATTTTACCATAGTTTCTAGCTCCAAGCAATAACACTCGTTTGTCAAAGACTGCAACTTTTAGTGGTAGGCTCTTCTAACAAACGATGTTGACTCGAATATATTTTTGTCTTATCAGATCAGTTAAACAATAGGAGGCAAAAATTCGCAACAAGTGGTAATTGACTGTTCGAAGTGGAAGGAGATAGGGGAGATCTATATCCAGCAGTGGATACAAACAGGCTGAAGAAGAAGAAGATCAAAGACCTCCACATTTTTGATGTCGTTACTGAAATCTTGATAAAGCAGAAACTTTGATTAAAGTTTCGTTGTGGAAAAATTTATTTAACCAACGCACTTCTAGCAAAAGTGATCATAGTCGAAAATTGCCAAAGAGTTCTAAGTATTTTGTATGAAATTGTTTTTTACAGTGTTTTACAGTTATATGACACACTGTTAAGTTTCAGTACCCAATTTAGAGTAATGCATTGATTTAGCTTATATTGGAATATTGCTCGTATCTCTAGATTCTACAATTAATGAAAGTTTCACGTTCAAGAATTCAAGCAGAATACCTCCAGGCATGACTTTGTCTCTTGTACTTTCAGCATGACGCGCCACATACATTTACATGTATTACTTCGCACGGTGTCCCTTAACAAAAATAAAGTTTTTCTGAAGGTTACCCAAAAAATGACTTCTGACTCGAGTTCTAGGACCTAAAAGTAGTCCAAAACCGCTTTTCTTAGTCTTCGGCTCAAGATTCCTCAGAAATTCTGAGCAAAAAATTGTTCTACGGCATGTCTCTAAATTTTTTTTTACAAAGCTAATTCGATGTACCTAACTGCACCAAAAATACACCCAAAGCAGCTTTGTAAAAAAAAAAAAAAAATTTTAGAGACATGCCTTTTCATCACTTTCTGAAGAATCTTGAAAATATATGGGAACGGAAATGTCGTTTTTTTTCACAAGTCGACTATGGGGACGGATCTAGCCGAAGACTAAGCAAAGCGGTTTTGGACTGGACTCATTTTAGGTCCTAGCACTCGGATCAGAAGTCATTTTTTGGGTAACCTTCAGAAAAACTTTATTTTTGTTAAGGGGCACCGTGTTCGAGGTCAATAATAAGTAATATTTGTGAAACATCGGAACTGGAAAAACTTTTAATTGTATTGACTGTGTCCACAAAAATTCTTTTTCCATCTGACTGGATACCCACAATAGTATTTTTCGTACCAACACGTTGTAGATACAACTCAAAACTTTTAAAATACAAATTTTCATCTGTTGTTGATAGCCACTGACAAAAATAAGCGATGAACTTATTGCTAGGTACTCTTCCTGAATTATATAAAAATATATGTTTGAAATATCCAACTAAAAGATTTTGTTTAATTGGGTTGTATTGCTGGCAAGAAGGATTGGAATTTTTCTCAAAGGTTTGTTTTTGAGTAAAAGATTTTGCATCATGATATGTCATTGGAATCGAATATGAGGAGGTATTTTAAACAAACGAAGTGATAGAATTGAATTGAATTGAATCTATAGAAGTTAAAACTCTACTCTTTTGTAGGTTTTGCTCAATTTCAATTCAAGTTTTCTTACATTTTTCCGAGTTTGATATTTTTAATTTGTTTAAAAAGGTCTGAAGTGAAGAAAATTTTAAAATTTAACCTTCTCGAAAAAAAAGTTGTGTTCACAATGTCAAATGTGAAAGTAATTTCATGTCTCAACCAACGCTAATTTAATCATATTGAACTTTTCACAAACGCAAGAAGTATATTGCCAGCAATGACTATTATGTCAATGATTGCCAGAATACTTATCGGCACTACGTCTTTTCATCTAAAGTATTCATGAAATTTACTCAAAACATGAACAAGTATCGAAACAATCTTCTTATGAAAGTTAATTGTTCCTTGCTCCGAGGGTATTGGTCGTCATGAAGTATATTTAACATTGACGAAATTAGTTTATGGCTGTGATCAAAGCTTTGCTTTGCTGTGACCCCTACATTATGTGTGTATAATACAATACAGTTTAAAAAAGTGACTTACTCGTTCGCCTTTTTCGATAAATATTTGTTTACATTGGCGAATCGCTGACGATTTGGTGGACTCGACGTCGAATATGCACGTGATCTGTACTCATCATTAGAACTCTGATCGCTCGGAGATTCTACAAAACCAAAAAATCCGATAATTTAACTCGTTTATGTTAGATGGAAAATTTAAAGAATTACCTTGAGAAGAACTATTGGTGTACACGTATCGATTAGAACCATTTCTCAATGCATAGCTATTGCTGTACGAATGATTTTTAATCGTTGTCTTAGCCTGTCTTGCTTCATAATGGTTTTCCATTGCTGGAAATCTACTAGAGAAGAGAAAATCTGAATTTTATCCAAACATTTGTGACAATCAAAACATTTGGGTCTACTTAGACCTATTATAGACATTGATTCTAGTTACGACGATGCAAAACTGCTAATTGCTAAGTATTTGTTTTCGATCTAAGCATCGAGACGGCTTGGTTTGCTTTCGACGGCTTTCGATCTAAGCTATTTGCTAAGGGCAAGGTAAATAAATGGGCAGGTAATGCCATATACAACTGATTCAGATGTGCAGTGGCACGAAAGTTTGCTATAAACGCCATCTCTCCCTGTCTTTCAAATAACAAAATTGCTTAGAAACCTGGGCCATCTGTTTTGTGATAGGCACAACATTTTGTGAAACACAAGCAAAACTTAGTCAACCATTTTAAAAAAAGATGTCATTGGCAACGAACTATTGTGCTACGCCGCGTGTCTGAATGGCATTACCTCCGTCCATTTATTTACCTTGGTCATAGGCCGTATTCCATCTCGACACGTATACTGAACAAAACTTTATCAATATTCTAAGGGTAAAATAGGATAGGCCAAGGTAAATATAGTGAGGTAATGCCATATATAACCGAATCAGATGTGTGGTGACATGAAAGTTCGATACAAACGCCATCTCATCCCTTCGTTGAAAGCAAAAAATGGAATAGAAAGTCGGGCCATCTGTTGTGAGATAGCGAAAATATTTTTGTGAAATACAAATAAATCGTAGTCAACCATTTTAAAAAAGATGTCATTGGCATCGAACTTTTTCACTGCTATTATTTCACCTAGGTAGATAAAATGAAAGAGTGCTATTATTTCGCCGTCGGTAGATAAAGTAGCGTATTCACCTCTGTCCAAATGTTTATTTAGACACTTGGGGTTATAACATTCGCCTTCGGCTCATGCAACTTGGGGAGTCTAAATAAACATGTGGACAGAGGTGAATAATCTACTAATATAGACCGCTACATCTGTTGTCATATCAATAGTAGAGACAAGTTGTCAGCTTGAAGCTGATCCCTGTCTAATGAGGCCATAGACATGAAAATGACACACTAACATTTGGAGAAAATCATTATTTTATTTTACCTCGAAGTGACCGGCAGCTTCGACGCTCTATTTCCGTTGTAACTATCTAAATATTCTCGCATCGTATCTCTATTATCACTTAATGTTGCGTTTAATTGTTCCGGAAATGGTTTAGCCTGAAATTTCACTTTGTTGGTTCCTAAAAAATAATTTTAAAATTTATTAGAATTTGAGCGAGCTTTCATAAACTCTTGGTTTTTACCATTGAAGTTAACCGGTACAGAGTTCGATGGAACTGAAGTAGCGATAACAAAATGCGTATTTTTGTCGTCATCCTGCAAAGAGTAATCGATTATTTTGATAAGTGAGACGAGTAAATTCATTGAAACTGATTTAACCATCCATTTCTTAATGCTTAAAGGAGCATAGCCTATTACTCGACACATCAACATTATGGACGTTCAGGAAATAATGATTCCCCATTTACAAAGAAAGCCATTTGTAATGTACATTTATGGAAACCATTTTCCGTGTCAGCACTGACAGGATACTAGAAATGAACTGAAGAGAAAATAGCCTTCTGAAGGTAATCGTCCTGTTTTTTCATAATTACGTCGAGTTTATATAGACTACGTTTTCGTTATTTATTTATATACATATGTGTAGGCAATCGCGTTACTTTCACCAGCACACCATTGTATAAGCTGTACGTATTTTGCTCTGCATAATACGAATTCAATAATTGAATACCTATATTAATGAATGACTGAAATTGTATTACAATCTCTTAGTCACGCTCATTCGCAGTCAAATTTTTGCGGTTGAATTTCAACGTCACTTCGGTTCAGACTTACAGTCACCAAAGAGACAGAATTGATTGTAATATTTATAGTGTAGAATACTAATGAGTTAGATAATTAGTTACCTACTATTTTAAATGGGCATGCACGTGTAAGCGATCAATTGATTAAGCTGCGCTATTTTGTGAAGCAGCGGGCATAATATAGATATAGGTAAGGAAAACGACTTGTGTTAAACTGAATCCGTTATCAACTCTGACGACAAAAATAAACGACGAGCTCTGACTAATGTGATCTTATAAGGCAATGTTAAAAGAAATGAAGTAAAAGATTTCGTTTGTGAAATATCACAGAAATTGGAATCACAAATAAAATAGCCCAGTTTTCTACAAATCAAATGAATTGTGGCCATATAAAACAGGAGCCAGATACGATATATGAGGCTCATCAAAATTTCCGGCCTTTGACTGAAACATTATTTTTGTTATTTTCGAACAATGGTCCAGGACAAGGACCTGTGCTTGCCCCGTATCTTCTGTCTGGACAATACCTATCTAATGAACCCCCACACATGTATGTCCATTAGCGTGATTCTTACTTGTATGGAAAAATTTTTTTTGTCGATATTTGGAAATTACATACGATACAAAATATTGTGTTGGTATATGGAACATTTTTCTCTATGGACGCGATTTTTTAAAAAAATTTCTAGTGGTCACGAAAAATCGTCGAAGTTTGTATGGAAAATTTTTTCCCCCATAGTAGGCCATACAAACTTCGGTGATTTTTCGTGACCACTAAAAATTTTTTTAAAAAATCGCGTCCATAGAGAAAAATGTTCCATATACCAACACAATATTTTGTATCGTATGTAATTTCCAAATATCGACAAAAAAATTTTTCCATACAAGTAAGAATCACGCTAATGTCCATTGTCCATAGCCTGTAGCGGCAGTAAATAACGTACAAAAAACACTAATTTTCGACTTTTGGTGGAAGTTCCCCAGCCAGTAAAAGAATATTAAAATTAAACGACTGCGGTTTTAGACTATTGGGGCCCTAGGGCTATCTGGTCGCAAAAAAAAATAGCTCCGACGGAGCCTGGTCCACTTTCAAAAAAATCCCTCTGATAATTTAACTGACTACGTACTATAATATCTTGTGTCTCAAGGTGGTGGCAGCGAAAACAATTACTGAGTTGTAAAATGTAAATTTCTTCAACAATTTGAATAAAATGTTCTATAATTTCCATCGCAATGTTTGTTCTACCAAAAAATTAAATTTTGAGAAATGAATACGATTTTATGCTAACAAGGACTCCAACAATCAAACGGTATTTCATTTCTCATTGCAAGAAAATACAGCTGACCAGCAAGTATTTACAATGTGCATAGAGTTGGAGTATGTAAACAAGTGCGAAAATTTCTCTGACTAACTGCCATAAAATCGATAAACTATTCGACTATCAACATAATAAATTACACGTACAAATCCAACGAAGAATGAATGAAACATACACGAAAGTGATTATATTCCACATTTTACTACATTAATATACGCGATGTGATTTAGATTTTACACATCCATTACGGATTTTCCCCAATGGAAAACATTGCCACTAAACGAATTGGTATGTAATTCAAGAATAACAATTTGAATTGAATATAATATTAAAGTGAAAAGAAAACAACAAACCCCAAGAATAATATAAATCATTTTTCTTACCGCTGCTGTAACTTTCGTGTAACCACCAATGTTTCCAATAACGTTGCTGTTATAGTCGTAGGGCGGTTTAACTCCCACCCCAACCGCTAATATTTCATGCGGTGCTTTGTGTCGTTGTTGTTTTGTTATGTCCTCCACAACGCCATTTCTTCATTAAAAAAAAGAGTAAACGAAGGATTTAGAGGTTAAAGCGTACATACAATAAATAGATGTAGGTGAAAGGTGCTTAAATCAATCAACATTTTCGACCTTGAAAAAGGGCTAAAGTAAATTGTTCAATATTTCATCAATAAATAATTTCTCGACTTCAAGTTGTTGTCGGTTTCGTTCACAAATGGAAACATATCGAAAAGCAATTATTTCGAGAAGTTAGACTGATAAACAGTTCACAAGGGAATATTTTTAATAAAATTACTTCGTTCGATTTGTTTGAACTATTTATAGCTAGTTATGAATGAAAAAGTAATAAACTCACTTGTCGTATCCCAAATATTTGTGTGGCCGTTGAAGTCTAGTAGAATGTCGCTTCAATGCCAACGGCGATACGAATCCAACACCCGCATTAATCCATTCAATATCAGCACCAAATAGATATGTGACAGTGTTCGCATCAGGTGACGGAATTCGAAGTGCGTACTGAACACTGCCATTCGGACTTATTATTGGCAATTGTTTACGGGCTAGTCGAGCCTTCACAGCACTCAACAATCGTTCACTGTCCTCGCGATTCGCCGAGTTCTGATGCACAATGTCCAGAACATTTTTTGGTGAACTAATTTGTCCTAGTACGGCCAGCACATCCAAAGCGGCTTGACGAACACGTCGCTTTCTATCCAAGGCTGCTTGTACTGCACGGCCAACACACATTGGTATATCGAAACATGTACTCGGGAATGTCATCAGAGCGAACAGCACGATTTGGAGTGCATTTTCTCGAAACTTTATGTAGGAAAGATTAAACATTATTGGAGTAGGGAAAATACGAGGACCTTCCTACCCTAGCGCTACGAGTGCTCAAAAACTCTTCGGATAGTAATTTATGCACAACAACTGTCGGAGGAAGGCGTTGCAGCAAGGACTTTGCTATGTGATTACTGCCAGCTCCTCCTTGTCTACATAGCCCCACAATTATTTGATCGGTTCGATCTTCTAGATTATCTAACGGAAGTCTTGATATTAGATTCACTAGCACCCGACACTTATCTTCCAATACATTTTTGTCATCTAAAGAAAAAAAAATTACATCAAAGAATATGAAAGAGTTTGCCGCGAATGGTGAGTGTCACCTGCTGAAAGTAAGGTTCTCAGTAAAGAATCCAAATATGGTTGTACCAATGCTAGGTTTTCAGTCGATTTCAGAGCTTCTTCGATTTGACATATTGCACTTGAACGAAGTCACCAATCCTGGATAAGAAAAAAAAAATGGAAAAAGACGATCAAATTGTCTTACGTCTAGTATAAACCGGGTATAAGCATATCGAAATCCGAGTTTAATGTTTAGTTGCGAACACAAAAAATAATTTAATCTTCGGCTATACATCTAAGAAGGATATTTTTAGTCAGTAGTCGATACACATTACCGCACGGTTGACACTAATCTGCCGAATGCTAACTTTAAACCAAAATAAGGAAATAATTCGTTAAAAAAAACTCGATCGCTAATTACAAAAATAACAAAAAAATGTGCGTCAACCGAGAATCGAACTCGGATCAACTGCTTGGAAGGCAACTATGCTGACCATTACACCATTGACGCAGTTATTCGAGCACATTCATTTGAAAGCAACCTTGAGAATAACTAACACTTTTTCTATTTCTTTTCGTACGAATTTTATAATCAGACACAACACAATTAAAATACATCTGCTTTCACAGGTCAATATCTCTTATGAAGCTCTTTTTTCCATTATCACTATACATTATAGCATAGCTGTATGTAACTCAAATTGACGACGTACGATACAATGTATTTATTTTGGCATAAGAAAGAAAACTTGTGTTTGTGTTAATTATTGTGTTAGTTGGATTGTCAGTCGTATCGTTTTTGATATAGTCTTGAGAGGATAGTACCTATAATGGTGCGATAATCGTGTGATAGTCGTTTTACAATTATAATGTTCTTAGACACTCACATGTCAAGCATCATCAATCGAATCTGTTACTTGATTTGATTTTAGTCTTTTGAAATAAAATCTTTCACTTCATTTGCTGTAGCATTACATTTTTCTCTAAAAGACGACGTTGTCTATACAACTCTTTATTTTGTTTGTCGTTTCTCAACGCCGTAAATGTTTCTCTCTTAAGTTCTACTAATTGTTTCAAGGTTCGTCCAAATGCAAATACCCACTTTTTACTATACAAATTTTGAACAAAAAAAAAACTGTGAAAAACTGAGTTAGAGGCTCGTCATGAAGATTCGGCGATCAGCATACCGTCAATTCTATAAAATAAATTGCCTCACAAGAAAAATTTGGGCCGGGTTAAAGAATCATAAAACTTACTGACATATTCCTGGCCAAGACATTCTTTAAATCAATTTTTCACAGTGAACCCATGATGGCTCATTTTCGGCCAAATGGAGAAAAATGTAGATCTGGTCGTGGTCTACATTTTTCTCCATTTGACCAAAAATGAGCCATCATGGCTTCATGGTGAAAAATCGATTTAAAGAATGTCTTGGCCAGGAATATGTCAGTAACTTTTATGATTCTTTGGACCGGGTTGCTATGAAAATGCAACGCACGCATTCAAAACTATCATAAGCCTTAGCAGACGGCAAACATATCGTCAATGTAATTAACAAATCTGTTGCTTTTTTGTTGTTGGTCTAAGCATTTTCAACAAATCGATACAGAATCTTTCACTTTATTAGTTTGAATATATACATTCTGTTACACAACAGAGCATAGAGTCGGGAATACACATGATAATAGCCGTTAATTACTTTTCTCATAGACAAATATTTACCGGACAACATGAATTAAAATCCTGTTGGTAATTAAAATTGATTTCCGAGCCTGATTTCGTATATGCAGTTATATGCACATGCAATGTCCATAGATTATATTCAGTGTTTCTTATTTCATTTCATTATACTATACTATACATTCCTGACAAATTTTAATAACCCATAGCCATTTACCCATGTCAGTGTAATAATTTCTTTTTCTGAATACTATACACTCATGATGTAGGCTGTGATCCAGTAGTGTTAGGGTAGATATCGCGTGCATTAAATATTATTATAAAAAAGCCCCTATTAATAATTGCTGTTAAGATGACGATTGAGATAAAAAGTTATATTGAGGTCGCACAATTTTTAGCCGGTGTTTTAGTTGTTGTTCGGCTATTATTCAGGACAAAAGTTTACGATTCAACAATTTGAATGAACACAAAAATGAAAAAAAATAGAAAAATAAAACGTTAACGATAAAATAATGAAAGTGTGTCACTTCAATGTTTCATTATACTGTGTCAGATAAGCACACGGATAAATGAGAATTAAGCGAAACAAGGTATATGGGAACACTCACCCCACTCTTTAAATTTGTAACGGCATCCGCGTCAATCAGATCTAAATCTTCCCAACTCTTTTTCGGCAACTGAGCACTTGATCTAACAGTCTCTTGTTGGGAGGCAGTTTGTGACACATGCTCCCTTTCATTAAAATTCTTGTCATCACTAATTTTCTCGTCACCGGCGGACGAGCTTCTTCGGTTTCTGTCCGGTGATATTAGAGGACTTCTTTGTAAATTGTGTAACACTTCAATTTGCTTATGCGGTGGAATGGGCGAAACGATACTATGAGCAGGACTGAAACGCCTTGGTCGAGCCGATTTAGCACGTTCCACTGGTGATACAGAATTCGGCGATACACTATCACTTCTAGCTATGCCAGCGCTTTTAGATCGTTGCGGTGACAACTCTTTGGTATTATCCATTGGTATATCGATGTGAAGTATATCTGCTACCGATACTGTGCTTGATTCTAGCGATCTACTCCTTGACTTAGCATCACTATCACTTTGGGCCACACTATCACTATCTGGCGTTCGCAGTTTTACAGATTCACCTCCGAATGTTACTCGTCTTGGAGTTCTACCTCGTGTGTAATATTCACCATTGTTCATTTCATCTAATTCACTATCAGTCAAAACGCGAATTATTCCACTGTGCTCGTACACCGATGTCCGGCAAGCATTATTATCATCGTCGTAAGATTTTTCCTCTAGGATTCTCATGGTGACCGGGGTATTTTCAATGTTAATTTCCGTTTCCATTATAACCTTTTCACTTGAGTCAGAGTTGGGAAAAACATTCGGACAGGAGTTAGCCTTTCTCAAATACATCGACTTGGCAATCGGATCGGTTGACATATCAGACTCGTCGGCCTCATCCTCTGTTGTTGACTTCCAGCACACTTCCGATGGTCGCATATTACTGTTAGTGTTGAAGTCAGGACTGAGAACTTGCCATGCTGAATATTTTATCGAATCGCTTGCGTCATACAGATCGTTTCGCGAATCTCGAGTTGGAAGATAATCTGGCAGACCATAAACATTGCATAATAGTTCGAATTCTCGATGGTCGCCGTGAGCAATATGCTCAGCGAATTCACGAGATCCAATCATTTGCCGGATTCTGAAAGATTTTTCAAACTGTTTAGCAATAAGATACGACTTAAGTCGTCGTCACATCAGTTTATAACTCTACATAATCATAAATGTGCAGGAAGAAGACCATGAATAAGTCCATGGAAACAATATCTGATCGAACACGAGAATGAAGTAGCTCATGAGGAATCATGTGATGTGCGGTAAGGGTGTATAATTTGATGGAAATGATTTGTGATCGAACACGTAAGTAAATGAAGAAAAAAGCGAACACTCTACTACCTCACCTTAATAGGACTTTTAGGGCCGTTTCTTGATATGTGACCTGTGCCATTTTTACGGTCAAAGCATCAATGGCAGCTTTGATAACGAAACTGCGTTTTGATTTATTTAAAAGTTGAGTTTGAATCAGCGACGGAAGTGACAGCATAACAGCGATGCATTGCCGTCCGAATGCAGCTGAATTCATCAATTTTTGTTCCATACCAACACCAATAATCTCCAATAAAACGGTTTCCGGCATCGCCGTTTCAGACATATACACTTTCAGACAATCAAGTGCACCCTTTTGCACTGCAGGAGCACCATGGCCTAGATTCTCAACAAGTGGCTTAATCAACGGACTGAAATATTGATCAGCCCGCTGGCTCATTACAATTAAAACGTCCACAAGTACTTTCAGTGCATGTTGGCGAACCTGCCACTCAGGGTCATACAATCGTTCCAAAAATTCTAAAAACATTTCGGTTTCGTTTATATTCGATGGAAGTGATTTGGTTCGAATTATGTGCTCCCAAAGTGGAGTTAATTGCAGAACGGAAAATCCTTCATTCAACTTGATTTGTTTTCGTTGCAATCGATGCGGTGATATGGGCACGGTAATGGTTGATGCATCGGCATTATTGTTATTATGATTTTGATTTGGTATAATACGATGATCACTGTCTACTGACGATGAACTTTTACGGGAAAATACGCGACGGAAAAACATTTTTTTTCCGTCACACAAGTGTGATGCAAGAATGCAGTTGATAATAAAATGTTTTGTTTTTGGACTTACTTTCAAAAAGAGCAACTAAAATACTCAACGTTCAACTCGGTACTGAAAATGTGAAACGGAAAACGTGCTTACGACGTTACATATAAAAATCGAAAGGATTTTCGGTATAGTGTATGCATATGCATCTACTTCCGTACGGCGCATGCCGATTCCGAGTGTTTTGCTATTTTGTTTATGTTCATACTATTCGTAGCAGTGAAGCGGATAAATGTCGAAAACGTAAACGAATAATTGGACCGTGAGGTAAGGTGTTTAATGGAATTGATTGGATTGGATTGGCGTGCTCCAAATAATTTATTTTCCAAAACAACCGAATTCAATTCAAAATTCGAAGAATGTTTTCGTCGCAATTTAAAAATTGTGTTTGTACCGTCACGGACGGACCGAAATTAATTTCAATTTGTCGACTTACCTTATCTTCTCAAAACGCTGATCAAGGGACTAATTCTTCACGACAAAAAACTCGATTTCTTTATCTCCAATTGCGGAATTGGTTTTATTACATCTTCAAAGATGAACCAGAACAAAAAAAATCACTCAAATCACTCTGAGATATCTTCCATTTTGTCAGCGGGCTCCAAGAATCGTTTAATCGCATCGGCTGCAGCAATCATATCAAGTCCTTCCAAAATATAACTTAAATTATCTAAACTTGCGTCGTCATCATCATTAAACCAGTGCTGGAGCATTGTACGACACTGTTCCTGAACATTTGCGGTGTTGGAGTCGGCGAAAAATTTCAACAGATCGGGTGTGTAGCCTACACAAAGGGGAAAAAATATTAATAAAAATCTCTAAACGAAAAACTGGCTTCACTCACCCAATTTACTTCCAAGCTTTTGCCACGTTCCCCCAATTATCACCGACAATTCTTTCAACTGTTCCGGCGTTGCGATAGCCGTTTTATGTGTATTTTTATCGTCTTGGTCTGCCGATCTCAACATTTCTGCATCCTCAGTCAATCCGTCTTCGTTGGTATTCTGGATTTGAACTTCTTCAATTTCAACCGGATTCAATGGCTCGACCGGATCCACTCTCGTTTTAGTTCTACTTTCGCTGATCTTCTTCCGAACACTTTCCAAATAATCGGCCACCTTGTTGGGTGTTTGAATCATTGTGAAGAAATGTGGTGATTGGCGGGCTAGGAGCCGTAGTGCTCGCCACTCAAACGTTGCGTCTGTTTTATCTTTGGGATTTTCCAAATACTGTTCGATTGACGGTAAAAAGTTGCGATCTGCACCACGACACGCTTGCAAGTTATCTGGACAGAGGTTCCATAAACGGGTCAACTCGGCGTTCCCCATGTAGAATTTACTTTGTTTGGACGCATCGCCTATGGCGTCACCCAGATTTCGCTTGAATTTTTTAGCTGGTGGCTTAATCGACTCGTCGATGCTGACATCGGGACGTTTAAATTCTGAAATTTGATTGTAGAGAATGACACTGGCAATGTTAGCAACGGGAAAATTTAATCAAACCTTTGCAGCCATCATTTTTCCAGGTGTTCCAGAGTTCCTCTCTTTGCAGCATATGCCGGACAGTCTTGGCGAACTTTTTGCCGCAGGGTGGTGTTTCCTCCAACAATTTGTATATTTGAACTTCAGTTTCTTTGATGAATTCCGATTGTGATGCATTCAAACTGAATGTGTCACTGTAATGAAAGGGGATTTGTGTTGTAAAGACAAAATCCACGGAGTGTACGGAAAAACTTACGCTTTGAATTTTACAGTTGAACGGAGATACTGAAACAGTATGAGACACTGAACCAAGACCGATCTGCGGAAATTCGAGTCGGACAATTGCAGTGCGAGCAATTTGGAATTGGTGAGAAATTTGGAAAAGAAATGTTGCGTTCGAATTTCCTCCTGCATCTCAACATCCTCGTTCTGGTCATCATCTTTGTCATTTTTCGATGAGCTGTCACGCGGTTCCTCCAGTTTGAAGCTGTTGAATGCCGACAGAACACTGGATGCATGCTGAAAAAATAAGCAACCCAAACGTGACTCATTTTCCAAAAATTAAATCTCCGATTCGATTCTTACCAAAGCAAATGTTTTCCATTGGACAGTGTTGTAGCACTGGTTCGGATTTCGGAAAAAATCCTGCAATCCCCAAAATTTGCAGTACAAATTGTAGTCGATTTTCACTTGAACGTCCTCTGAATCGACTAGTGAATCGTCAATGTCAATTGCATCGCTGGCATATTCCGTCAAATTTTCCAAATTGAATTCAGACACCACGTTGAGGCCGGACCGTTCAGAAAATGGAAAGAATTTGGCCAGGAAAAGGAGAATTCTTCCACAAAATACGGTGTTCTGTGATCGTGATAATCGTCGCAACAAATCATTGCACATCCGAAGAAGATGATTTTTGCAGGACGAGAAAAACACTGGCTCTTTCCAAACGTCTTTCCAAAATAAAAGCAAAAAATTAGAACTGGCCGAACTGGTTCGAGTCGAAATCTCACACTGAAATCACTTACCCACATTGTCCTCGACATAGCGGAAAAGTTTCTCAGATTCGTCCAATGTAACAGCATCGAACATGTCACCCAGTAAAGTAATCGGTAGAGCCGACGTAACCAAATTATTGCGAACCGCCTTAACCGACAAGTCTATAAAATCAACGCACGATTTGTTTTGAAACACTGTTTTGAACAAAAATTCCCGGAATGTCTGATCCAGCGTAGATTTGGCATCAAGACCGTTTACATCGAACACTCCATATGATGCCTTCAACTGTTCAATGTCCTTTTTTTCTAGGCATTTTGTCAGCGATTCCTAGAATGATACATAAATTTAACCTCAACGTAAATTGTTGTTATTCGCTTTTCGCGGATGTTACCGTAAATTCTGACTGAGCCCGAGAATATAAAGACGACATTGTTAGCACTTAAACGGATTATACTTTCGTCGTCGAATTGCTTATAGTATAATGCTGTACGATGCGGAGAGATTGACTTGTTAGATTTAATAAAAGTTGAAATTATAAATACAGCTAGTCAGTGCTGCCATAGCTGTCAAGTAGATGATTCCTTTGGCAAGTGTTGTTAGCAAAATTGGTTTAGGTAATTTCTAGTATTTTTTGTCAATGAAAGTATGGGTCTAATGTCAAAATGTGTATGAAGCAGAGGACTGGTTTTTACTTCCATTGTTTTTTGTCACTATATACAATCCTGTTGTTGTTGATCTGTAAAATTTAACAGCTAACTAAGTTTTTGAGACACTTTTCTTCTGGATGTTGGATGTTCTTCTGGACTAAAGCTCAAATGCAATAGACTTTCTTTCAGTTATATAATGTTTGTCAAATTTGCTGATGTTAGCGATCTATTTTTGTGTGAACCAACTTCGCTTTACGGACACTTAATGGATACTTTACCAGAAAGAAGTTATATCACCTGTACGTAAGTAACGCGAACAGTTACCAAGGCTGTATACTTTGGGGAGGTCACGCAGATACAGATACGCGGGTTACACACCACAGTTAATGATAAAATGGCCGATTTCATACAAAAATTCACCTACTCTGATGATTCTCGTCGTCTTGATGATGTGGTGAAATTTTTTACATGTAAAATCATCAGAAGTGGTGTGTTCCCGCGTATCTAATAAAATGGCGGTCTGCGTGACCTCCCCAAAGTATACAGCCTTGACAGTCAGACAACATCTTACACCTTCAATTTTCATCTCATTTTTCCATATATTTTTGACGTGTCGTGTTCGTTACTAATAGTGTTGCCAGCTTACTCCTACAGGGCCAATATCAATGGTATGGTGTGTGATTCCTACGCATATTGGCCAGAGAGATGAAAAGTTGGCGACTGTCATCTCTCTGGTATTGGCACGTAAATTACAAGCTGGTAATATCAAGCTGGTTTTGACAGTTGCATTGTTAATAGTGTTTAGGTTATGGCTCTATGGATGACGGTTTGACATTTCATTTCACCATTGGAAGAAACTTATATGGAAAAATGGACATGACACCTTGTGATCTTTGCTCATATTCATTTTTATAGAAAAATGATGTCATCTGCAGTGCAACTCTAATAGAAAATCACAAATAAAAGACTGGAATGGTTCTTTTGATAGTTGTGTTTGGAGATCGAGCAATACATTGCTCGAATTGGAATTTTCGAACAGTTTTTGCAATGAAATGCTGCGGATACAATGTAAAATTTTTGTTTTCACTTTTTTCTGTTATTTAACGTCATTTGGTTTATAATAGAAACACTCAAGTATGATCTAATAAAATATTTAATTGATATTTCTGGATGGTTCCCCTCTGTTCGACAAAATAGGAAAATTTTCAATTGAAGATTTTTTCTGACAGTTTGCAGAAACGACCTTTGAAATAGTTCAGCTCAGAACATGGCTTATCACTCTAACACAATCTGCCTCTGTGGAGTAGACGCAGGTTCGGAATTGAGAATTTCGGTCCCTCGCATCTTCTGTCTATGTCAATTGTATAGGTTTCTTCGAAACAACGGTTTAGCCGAACAATATGAACCGAATGCAAACCGATGTCATCCATAGAACCATATATCTCTTCCAAGTGCAGGTGCAAAGTGCAGTTAAATGTCAAACGGTATCCACAGAGCCATAACCTCAACTCATTTCCATACATTTTGTCAATGTTGTCTGTGGATGACGAAAGACATTTTGATGTTGCACTTGAAAGTGACCTATAGCCACAACTTTTTTCTTTTGTTATTTTGGCTTAATATCATTGTAAATAATGTTGAGGTTATGCTTCTATGGATGACGGTTTGACATTTCATTTCACCTTGGAAGAAACCGAAGACACCTACAAATACATATAACGAATATTATTTTCCTAAAGCTTTTTGTCGAGAGTCAGACAACACTGACACACATTTTGACTGAAAATGTAGTAGAGTTTCTGTACTCAAGTCTAGTCAAAAAAAGATCGTGTACTTTAACCAAGATATGCAAATTTTAATCGATTTCTCTGTGGAGTAAATAAAGATAGTTAGTTTCCATTAGACCATTAGACAATAAATAACACTCCACTGCGGTAGAATTTTGTCCAGTGAAAAATTTACTTTATTCGTAACACACATAGTCTTGCTGTCCTTTTCAAGTGTATTTTTTGTATAAAAACTTTTTTTTTTAAACAGAAAGTGTTGTGTTTTCATTTAATAGTTGTTCCACGTCCTTTTCATCAAAAGTAAAAATTTTGTGAAGAAATAATAATGAGAATGAATTGTGTATTTTGTATTCGGACTAAACGTTGTGGAAGTGAAAAAATGTTATGGACGTTGTCATCTGTTATATTCCTTATTTCCTTATCATCAACATTATTTATAGACGCCACACCAGTGCAAATACCGAATGTGGAAGCTTTTAATTCAAACAAAATCGACAACATTGAGTTGCCTAACAGTATAAATAAAACCTTTTTGCAATCGTTAATTAAAATCAAAATAGAACATTTAAATAGTGGTGTACCGATAATAAATCATAACTTATTTATATATCCAACAATTTCAACAAAATCCTGTGATTATACAAGTGAACCACTGCCTATAATATTTAGAAATGAAACCGATGTTATTTTATCAGTGAGTGGTGTCAAACAACGTTATACAGAGGGATATTTATGTTATAGAGGCGATACAGGAACCGAACTACATCATATGGGCTTAGGGTCCAGATTTGTTAATAAAAGGTAAAAAAAACGTTTTCATTATCATTTACGAAAGTTTCTCTTTTTAATGGTTCTGTCCATACCACTTAGGTTGAAGTTTTTTTTCTGATATATTTATAACAAACTTACAAGACGTTTTAAAGCCATAGCTTGTCTTACTAAGAGTCTTACCTTATCTTACCTTAGCTTAGGTTTTAATCGTTTTAATCAGCAAAAACATTAATTTCAAACTATGTTTGTTAGTGAAGTCATTATTTAGAGGTTCCGTCGTAGGTATACCTCTACATTCGATAAATAAAG
Source organism: Bradysia coprophila (assembly GCF_014529535.1). Taxonomy (NCBI): domain Eukaryota; kingdom Metazoa; phylum Arthropoda; class Insecta; order Diptera; family Sciaridae; genus Bradysia; species Bradysia coprophila. The sequence goes on along the minus strand of NW_023503493.1, from coordinate 21,188,997 downwards.
AACTCGATATAGTCAATTTTTGAAGCTATAATAATTTCGAGTCAATGCATCTAAATGTGCAAGTGTTTAAAATTAGATTCATCTAATAATGCTCTTCACAATACATTTCACTACATGAAATAATACACACCGGTCTACCGGAGCTCATCAATTATTTTTCTTATAATTGTCGAATGGCTAAGAATTTCTGAACGTTTTATGCTATGTTCGTCAATTAATCTCATATCAAATTGTTCTTTTATATTCACGTCTCATTCTACTCAGAAATCACATCACAATCGTGTGATTCCCCATGTACTGCTCAGCATATCTATTTTGGATAATTTGTGGTATTTAGACAATGACTAATATTTTCGGGACATTACTGCAATTGTGCTGTGTCTTTATTACCCACGGCAAAGTAAAATAAACCTGGCAGGAGCGGTTCATTTTTGAAACGTCAAATAAAGGACCGAACACTCTGTATGAAAATCAACTCAAATGAACACTGACATAAATTGAAAAATTTTATTCGCAGAACAGAAAGGCTCCTAGATATAACAGTCAAAACAAGCACAAGTGAGGCACTTGACGAGATACTCTCTTGAAAATGTAAAATGCAGTAAAGTTTGAAATTAACCTTTCTCGTCTCTTCAGAGTCGTTACGTTAAGCTATTCAATTTAAGTTTTAAGAAGACAGTGACTTATTTTGTATCAGCTGATTCACCCATACAAATAAATATGGTTTTAAGTCTTTAAACGGTTGTACAATTACCACGCGCATGTGTGTAAATTGTTCACCCGTATAAACAAGCATTATCACATTTCTTTACATGAGTGAATCATCTGACAAACAGCTGATTTTCAAATGAGTCATTCATTTGAAAGTCGCCGACTGTAAAACGGTTTCACACAAAAATATTTACTTCTCGCAAAATTTAATTTTGTAAAGCTTTCAAATTACCATGAGCATCATATTTAAATTAAAGGAAATCTTGTATTACATCATTAAAAGTTATCATCATAAAAGTTGTGTTATTCGGTAAAAAGATCGTATGTACGCTCTAAACTCATTTCGTTTGATAGGCCTTAATAGCTATTTCTGGATTCACAATGTCATCTGATCATATGTGTTACACAAAACCGTTTCGATGTTAAGTTGCTCCTCTTCATTGTTCATGTGTTTTCCACATCATGCGTCTCTAACGCTTTTAATAGGACCAGTACAAAAAAATACTAATGTATAAACACAGCTAATGCAGCAGTGTAGCATAATATTCGCTGAGAACAAGAACATTCAAAAGACTCTTGAATCAGCGACTTTTAATCGAATTCCACCAATTTATTGTCAAATATTATGCTCTGAGACAGCAATTTGGACAAGCAGTTGACTTGCCTAGAAACAAAGCACCTAGCAGGGTAATAGAAAAAAATAAAGTAGTACTTTAATCGAAGTATGCGAATATTTCCATACCTTTTTAGCCCCGTACGAAGTACGAAGGGGCTTATAGGATTACGATGCCGTGTGTAATTGATGGAATTCGAAGCAGACGGTAAGGGCAAAGTGTTTGCCTATGTTCATAGATAACGAATCCACAATAAAAATTTTGTCTGTCCTTCTGTCCGTCTGTCCGTCTGTCACGTCGATATCTTGAGTAAATCAAATCCGATTTCAAAAAAAAAAATCCCTGAAAGATAGTCAAAAGTGAGGCTAAGTTCGAAGATGGGCGATTTTGGGTCGACCCTTCCGGAGCTGGGGCCCAATAAGTGCCTAACTGCTTTTCGACGATATCTCCAGACATTTAAGCACTACACTTGTAAGTGATACGTCAAATGAAAGGTATTTACAATACGGATCGACAAAAAAAAAGTTTATGAAAAGTGGATGACCGACTATTGAGTTAGACCCCTTGGTGTGAACTAGGTACAGGGCGGCAAGCCGTTTTTGCTTGTAGGTTGGCCAAATTTGAACGTATTTAGATGGTATTTTGCTTTATTAGATAGGTATTGACCGTACCAATCAGGAAAAAAAAAGTTTATGAAATTCGTTTCACCGGAGCGTGAGCTAGGTCTCTTGGAGTGAGCTTATATGTGGCTACTCGGCCGTACAGTGAAGGTGGTGTTTTTTGTTAATATCTCGAGTAAACTTTGACCGAATTTCATTTTTTTTTGTTTGAAAGGTACTAACGAATGTAAAGCAGCCGTACTACTTTCCACCTCCTAACAAAATGGCCGTCGGCCGCCATTTTGGATTTTTGTAAAATCAATATAAATCGGTGAAAATGATACTTACTTAATTTAGGTCAATTCGAAATTTGTGTTACATTTGAAAGGAACGTCGTACGGGGCTTCGTAATTGCTCTATGCGCAATTTTTAAGACGTACACATTTCATAAGAATTTTACTTTAACGACGTTTACGGGCGCAGTAGGCTTACGGTAAGAGTAGGGCGACGGACGAACTAGGGTCACGTACGCAATAGATGTACGGGTTTGTACAGGGCTCAGTCGCAGCAAACGCTCCGACTGTTCTGACGGCTCATTTTTCATAATGTCATTGCAAAATTACCATTACGGCTGCTAATGGTATTATTGGTATCAAAATACTACTCTATTTGACGTGTAAAAACCTCTATTACCCTGCTAGGTGCTTTGCTAGAAAGCATTTCGAGCAGGTGTAAATCTATAGTACATTGTTATCTTGTTGGGCCCTTTTTTTTGTTGAGGCGAGTGGTATGGTTGTATTTCGAGCCGAATGCGAGGAATGCATTACACACGTCAAACAAAGAAAAATTCCTGCAAGACAATACCGTATTTGGTTTTCTGGCCAGAAAATGCGAAAAACTGGTTCTGAGCGAGACTGTAATAAGTTTTCTTCGTTAAAAACCTTGACAAAGAAGCATTCATCTTCTGAAAAATATTATGGTGTCTGTGAATATTCTGGTGAATATTCTTCGATATTGTTCCAAAGTTAGAGTGTTCGAACATCAGTCAGAAGTTAATCAAATGGTAACAGCAATTTAAATTTAGTATGACATTTCAAATTACATTTTGAATCGATTTAATTTTTCAATTCATCAGAGTCAGAGCCAATATGTCTTTCGTTCACTCAATTAAGATTGAGTCATACGACTCGATTGTGCCAACCAGGCACATTTCTCTTCTTTTAACATTTAAATTGAAATGAATACGATACGATACAATTACTGAAAATGCTTTATCGTACAACATGATATTCTTATCTAATTTAGCAAACACACATAAAGAAGCGCATGGTATTATAATACCCAGTAGGTCGAAAATCAATTTTGATTTCTTCGAAACATTTTCTTCTGCATAAATTAGTTATCGATTTGGGATAACAGAAACCAAATATTCGTAATTTTTGGGACTGAAACTTAAGAACTCGAATAAGTATCGATTTGATGATTTCAAAGAAGAATGAGATATTGATCTTCACAACAGTAAATTTTCATGTCGCTCTAAGAAAAACGCAAACTTGCTGAAAAAATAGGCAAATAAACAAATCAAAACTTATTATTCTTCGCTGTAATTCAATCAAAAAAATGTAAAATGATTGTGGCTTTACGCAGTGTATGGTACAAAGTTGACAAATTGTTGATATAAACAATAAAATTACTTTGTATTGACTGACTCAATTGGATAAAGTGTGATCCTTGGGCCAAATTTGTTTACGCACAAAAGCGAAAAGCTTAAGTTTAAATTTGTAAAATTCGTCCCAATAAATTGGAGTGATGAATGAAATATTTACTATAATGTGTACTAGCGTGTTGTCTGTGCTGAAAACCAGCACCAAATATTTAAAATATGAATTATTTTCACGCTCTTAGTTTGTTATTATTATGCTGTGACAAACATTTTATACGGTCGCATGATTTAATAATAGAATCGCTAAATGTCATGTTACTTGCATGGCTGGTCGTTCCTATTCGAAACTCGGTTAAGTTTCACTTTCTCAGTGATAAGAAAATCATAGTGTCATGTCACATGTGTTCTACTTTACAACGCGTTCGTTCCTCCGTCGCATGGATTTTGTGATTGCAGAAATTTGGTTCTGGACTTTGAAGAAAAGGAATGGTCGTAAAATGAGCAATGTGAAAGCACCTCCAAATAAATGATCAAAGCGTCATCCCACTTATGTGACTCATGAATTACGACTGAGTTATTACTGCCTCGATCTGGAATCACGGTATCTACTTTTTCGTAGATTTCGTTTGTTAACCTTCTACGTTGTGTAATATAGGTTGCTGTTACTCAAAATAGAGATTGGTTATTTTGACGCGTTATGAGACTCGCACGATGCAGAGGAATCGAGTTTATGAAATTTACGTCAATTGGGTAATTTAGTAGAATGATAAGAATGATAAACAGCGAAATATAACAATTGGGATAGTGAACAAAAAATAAGATCATCGGATGCTGGGCCTGAGATTATTTCTATAATTTTATTCGAATTCAAGATCCAGTGAGTATGCGCATACGAAGAGTTTGTTTAGTTGCACTATTATTAGATGTTGATCAGATTGTTTCGGAGGTCAAAAAGAAGAGAGGTGAGGACTAGGCGTATCACATTTACATCTTTCTTGATGCTAATTGATTAGAGCCCTAAAATTGACGATAGATCATGGTTGATAGTTAACAGATGTTTCAACAGATTAGAATCATTATCAGCATTGAATTTATGATATAGTTTGGATAATTATCGGTGAAGAGACTATTTTCAGTTTACTTAGAATGACATAACATATATTCAAGATTTCTTCGATTAGAACCCTTCTAATCTCTCTCAAAAGTCTGTGGTTCTTCTAACGCTGTTTTATTGTGTATTCTTTGTTGTTAAAATTTCTTGTAATATTTGATTGTGTGTTCGTGATACAAACAAGCACAGCAATCTCAACTCATGTAAAAATTGAAATCAATGTGGTAAAAATATAGACAAAACCAAAACAAAACTGACATAATAAAAAAGTAAAAGAAAAAATCTCGGTACTTGTACGCTTTCAGCCAACTTACATTTGTATGCCAAACCTGTTTACGTTTGAAGCAAAAAAATTGGTAAATAAAATTAAAATAAAAGTTGTGCGGACGTGTGACTCTCAAGTCGGTTTGCTAATCATTTAGTCAAAATAAAATTAGCTTCTCAGCTCGTTCTCACCAGTGGTATCCATCTTAAGGCAAAAAAAAATCGATGATTCGTTCATTCCCATCTAATTAAATACCATCGATCCACAATACAGTATAGTATGGTATATATCCAGAAATGCCAATATCAACATATTCCCGTTGACAATAATGTATCATCGCACAAATAACACAACATGATTTGATGTTTACTTTATTAGTTTGTAAACATTTCACTGGTATACCCACCACATTGTGTGTGATTAAAGCTGTAACACATTTCTCTGCACATTTTTTTTGTTGCTCTCTCTCCCGCTCTATCAGCAATCTTCATTCATTTTGATTAAATTGAATGGCAATATAATAAAATAGCATCTAAACTAAACTATCCCATATCTATAAATAAAACAAATGAGATAAGATAAAAGTTAATTCCAATGCTTCTTTTGAAGTTGTTTTCACATTGAAGGTCTTTCTTTTTCGTTTTGATTGGGATTTTTTTTTAAAAGAGAATAAACAATGTTTGAGTGGCCAAATTACTTCCCTAAACATTCTCTTTTAACCTGAAGGACAGGAGTCCCATTTGCAATAAATATTTGCAAATATATCGAAATTAAGCTTTTAGAAGCGACAAATGTATCGCAACAAAATCGCTAAGTCTGTTGCTCCATTTGTTCATAGTACATCTTAGAGCCTGTTACAAAATCTATCACTTCATTTTGTTTATCATACATTTCGCTGTATACGAACACTGGACAAAGCTGAAAGTACAGTCTTGACGTTGTTGTCAGTAACAGATGACTAGCCGTTTAAACATGATTCTTTAAACGACAGATCTATCTATCTATTTTACGTATTAACGACAATCTGAGTCTTGAAGGAATGTGCACTGTTTTCTTGGATGCTGTAGTTTGAGAAAAGGTAGAGTTTTGGTTAGTCACAGGACATGAGACACTATCATGTTAGCGAGGATTAGCAGATAGATCAATTGATTTTATGGAACTGGAACGTGAGAATTAATATTACCGAAACCAAATCTCAAGAAAGAAAATCTTGAACGGATGATGACATTGTGACAATTACTCTAAGGATACGTTGTAGCATTTAACTTAAGAGTGCTCACCCCTTGGCAATTTTCTAGCCTACATTTTACCCTTAAAAGTAACACATTTTTGCATGCTTTAAAGGTTTACTTTTTCAAACAAAGATTTTGGTTCAGAGAAATCATCAAAAAGCGAATATTTTTGCGCACAAATGTAGGCTAGAAAATTGCCAAGGGGTGAGCGCTCTTAAAATGGTTATAAAAACGATATATAGACGTATATATAGACTGAAATCTTCATTTGTTCGGACGACTAAATTCGAATAATTTTATTTTATGTCATACTCTTCGCGAGCGCCGTATGGGCGACGTATAGTGTCAAAATTGACATTAGAACAAAACTATTCGTACGTCGCTCTCTAAATGGCCAGTAACATTTACAATAAAATCTGAATGCCACTAATTGTGTAAAGGTAGTGGGACTCCTGTTACGTTTTAAAGTAGCTTACACATCCAATTCACACGCACACTACACACAGCCAAATGAAACTATTTTTAAAATTTTTCTTTCCTCGATGTTTTAAAGTAGAAAAATGTTTGTTCGTAGCCGAATGTTTCGAGTTTTTCAATTTCGATGAAAATTCGACAACTATTTATACCAAGATATAGGTCAGATTTCGGTAGAATTATTCGCAATCGAAATGCTGTTGTTCTTGCAAATTGTTTTCTTATGAATTTTTCACCAGTAGTCACAGCCACTCAATAAATAATTGAAATTTGCATAAAGCTAGTAAATTCGCTGCCATACCCACACTCAGGCGTGAGACGTCTCATAAATTGATCAAATTGTTCGCACAGTCAAGCGTTTATGTTTCATTACTATTTGGTTATGAACGGCATCATTCTAATTATAATAATGAAACAACAAATAACTCACTGTGAGTGCTACTAATGACACATCAATTGATAAAAAAAATATTGTATTTACGACACACAATATGAATGAGACACAGCGGGTAGGGTTTGCTCATTGCTGATATCGAATTGATATTAAAAGTAATTTTATTAATTTTCCACTTGTGCGAAATCTATGCTTCGCTTTTATTGTTATCGATAATTATAGTAATGCGTTTACATTTAACCTATATAATGAGGATTGAGGAATACGTGTGCGCGCTTATACGGATGCCGTAATATGTTTTTCATACGAAAATAGCACATCGAATGTAAAATCCAAAATAAAGATTTTCCTTACATTTTCGTTCATTTTCTTTTCTGAACCAGTTTCATGCAGAATGAACTTGGTCAGTTCGGCACCCGGTCGATTCAGAACCTAAACTAAAATGATGATATACGTTCTGGTGTATGTAATAGCGTATTATACGTCATGAAAGTTTCACTTTTAATCTGTATGCATAGTATGAGATGCCAAATAAAAACCGTTCACTGCCGCAACATATTGATTTTTCCCCAACCGAAAAACTTTTGGTTTTCATTGTAAGCTCCTAACATAGAAGCTACAACATGGTGTTTGTAGCACTAACATTTATACGATTCTCATCCTGCTATTATTAAGCATTCATAATTAATTGCTGTTTTTATATCGTTCATAAATGAAAATTTCCGATGGAAAAGCTAGGGTAATAAAATTCGAACTTTTATCAGAACTTAACTCGCACGTGATTTCACATAATAAAACAAGTGCAACATTGAAAACTCCCACTCACTTTTAATTCTGTTTTCGTAGTAAGCTGAAACCGTCATTTCGTTTTTATTTAAGATAAGGAAATCACCACTTCCAATAAATATAAAGTTGTCTGAGACATTGATTGGATTTTGGAAATTTTGGTTTCGTACACATGAGTTAATATATTATACATATTTTCTGTAGAATGTAATACTTAATGAATTAACTCGCAGGATTCGATGATTTACGAGTAGAGTAGTGGTGTAGTTTAAAATAGACTCACAAGCATGCTCACAAGTTTCAATGAGATTGAGAACATTGTGTTGGATTTGAGAGTTTGCGTCGGTTGTTTGATACGATTCGTTAAAAAAAAATCAACTAATAGGAACTGTCATGTGTCAATCGAACATTACATTCATTTGATCATTATCGATCATTGTAGCAGCTAGAATGTGCGTGGCGATAACAAACAAATCAGTCATTAGTATAGTCAATAAGAGATTGCATAAAAATCGATAATGATGTGATAAATTAGCCGATACTGTTAATCCATTATTATTATTTTTAAATTGTCGATTAAACTGGTTGAAATCCGTTGAGAACTGACCAAAACCATATTTTCTGATGTTTCAGGTACTAAGTGATAATGTGACCGAATTCTTTCCATTTTTACTTTTATGTTGATTGTCATTTTCAATTGATGTAGATTATTAAAACATTTTTATTGTGGATAACCTTATTCACTCTAAGGAAGAACGGGAATATTTGTGTTATATTGCTCACGTCCAGTAATAAAAAAGATGGGTTCGGGCAATATAAATTCTTAATAGTAAACGTGCAAATTCCTAAAATGTTCTGTTTTTTAAAATTAAATGTGTTGAACATTTTTTATAATTTCGGACACTGAACCCACATCAACGATTGATACCCTCTCATCTTAACTTACAGATATATCGTAAATGTCTGCTCCAGATATCCATACAATTCGTTCATTCAAGTACTTATCATTCACGCTAATCGTTTTTTACTTGTAATTGATGTAATTGCTTGGTATGGAAATTTAGCTCTAATTTGCTTGATAAACTTGTGTAACATACTGCGCTGATGGCCTAACAAGATAATATTCAACTATCGTCATACTAGGACAGCAGCCACATTCTCGAAAAATCCTTCAGATCAGTTGAGTATTAGCTTCAACAGAATGTACTATTCCATGTATTCCACCACATGTTCCTTGTTCACTCACACATGCGATATTACGATACTCACAACTAATAGTTTCATTATCAATTAAAGAGAAATCCATCACTAAAGTGTTAGGTGTCAGGATTGTTTAAACAATGCGTGCTGCTATTGCTGCCATTCTTCAAATTGAAAAAAAAAACTTTTAATATTTTAAAGCTCACAATCAAAGCACTTTATGATGGCAGATCAAAATCTTTGGTAAATTTTCGATGAATGAATGAATATTTACGATTTACAGTTTTACCGAAACCTTTTTACCGACTCGTAACTCAATTCTCTATTAGCTTTTTCTAAGGCAAATAATCTGTGAGATTCTTTTGTCCAAGGTAAAAATTGACTGGCTTAAAAGCGAGGCTATGGAATTAGCCTCTATATAAGGTCGAAAATTAGTAAAAAAAATCGTATGTAACGTATGCTCGATGGTAAACTATTTTTTTCTGCGCAATTTGATTAAAAATACGATATTGAGTCCGACCCTATTTTTTGTTATTGTTATGTCAACCATTAAAAAGCAATCATGGTTAATTATCAATTTAGTCCACTAATCTGAAACATTTCATGCCCAACTACGTTGTAAAAGTGGCGAAATGTGTAACGGAAGAAGCTTGTACAAGTAAGTATTCAAAAAACAAAGTCAGTTCCCTGTCATGTTTTTCATAAGGAAGACTTATCTTGCATACGGGGTGGTTCTACTATTGACAGGAGTTAACGGATGGGTAACAGAGAAGATTCAAGCATTTTTGCGATGTAATAAAAACCGTTTACACGTTTTAGCGACCATACAAAATTGTGATCTCAAATCATACCGAACAGACATTCTCACCAAAAAGTCGAGTTAACGTTACATTTGCCGACTCCGGTACATTTGATCTTTATGTTGAATTTTTAAAAATTATTCGAAACCCATTCATGCACACGGCACTATATTTTGAATCGAAAAATGGGAATTATGACATGGAAGTACTCAATCGAACAGTTGACATGTGCAAATTTTACAGAAACAAGAGATACGAACCAATACTTCAGGTGATCTTTAAACTGTTCGCCGACTACTTAGTACACTGGGCAAGAAGCTGTCCCATGAACAAAGTAAGAAAGTTGCAGGGGAGGTTTAAGTTTGACTGAGAGAAGAAGATGAATTTTTCGCAGGGCGTTTACTATCTCAAAGATGTGGAATTGAATGTCGAAAAGCTGCCACCAATATTCCCAGAAAAGAGTGGAGTGTACGATGCGGTCATTTTGGATAAGCAAGAGCGACTGTTTCGCATCAAAGTTTTCTTTCAAGTTATAAAAACGTTTAAGAAAAATTAAAACGATATTGTTCTACGAAGTGAAGAACTTTACGTTCAAACTGAATGAACTGAAAGAAAATAAAATTCTTTTTCAAATTTAATTTCGAAGGCTATTAAATCATCTCTCAGATCGAAACAGTAGTAGAAAATGTTTTCAATTCAAAGGATTTGTTATAAACAAAGTTCTAAGAACATACAACAAGGGTCCTCCTTGTAGGACTCGAAGAATCAAACTAAATTTCCAGATTCCAGGAATAGTTGGAAATTTCGTGTGAGCGTTTTGTTGGAAGAGAAAAATTTGCTCCGGTAAATAGAAAAGGATCGACAAAGATGATGAGGTAAAATGTTTCCAGGAGTGGAAGAAATGCGCGATTCGCTGAAGGGATACGCCCAAGGCAAAGTGTTGTTTTTGTTGGAAGTAAACAATGTGATCGAAAATACCAGATTGAAGTCGTGTTGGTTAATGGCCAACATTAAATATAAATCAAGATGAATTATCAATTTATCTGAAACATTGCGTACCGAACTAATTTCTAAAACTTTCAAAATGAGAAACGGAAGCAACTTGTACAAGTGCGCAATTTCATAGAATTTTAGTTTTAGTTTCGTGTCATGTTTTTTATCAGAAAGGCGGACCCTGCAGTATATCTCACGTACGGGGCGATAGTGTTCCTATTGACATTAGGTGTAAACGGATGGGTAAGTCAGGAAGACTTGCCTCCTGTCTGATCAAATCTAATGTTCCATATTTTAGCGACCGTATAAAATTGTGATTACGAATCGTACGGTGGAAGCATTTTCAACCAAATGTAGAGCTACACACCCTTTGACACCCTCCCACTTTAAACATTTAGTTATTATAAGACCAAAGAATGGAACCAAAATGTTTCCGAATATATTAGAATCCTTAACAGATCATTCAAAGAGTGCACACGCTCTTTTGGGGGTTTGGGTGGTTTCAGACCGAAGCGCGCGCTTTATAATTTTTTTCATGTGTTTTTTAGCGTGAGTGGGCGAAAGGGGTTCTTTAAATTTCCTTTTCAGGAAACGCACTATTTGAATAGCACTTAAGCAAAGCTTTGACTTAAGGCTTGATTTGGGGATAAGATAGTGATCGACTATATTTTCGTAGCTTAGTTGTAAAATACTTATTTATGCAACATTTTGCGAAATGGGATTTTTTTACTCCTTGAGATATGTATCAGGATTTAACATATTTGAAGACAGAGCATAAATTACCGGTTTACGCCATTCTACAGAATCACCAAAGTTCGCAAAGATTTGAGCTCTTTCTATTGCTGCGAAACGATTCGAAAGTTATGTTACGTATTAAAAAAAAACTCTCTGATCCAGGTTTCCAAATCAAGGAAACCGTTTTCCAAAAAAAAAAAAACATTCAAAGAAACCTGTTGTTACACCAATTCTACACTCTAATTCCAACATTTTCGAGTAAATTGTATTTTGGTAATGGTATCATCAGGGTGAAATAAAGGCGTGCCAAGGCACACCTAATAAAAAACACATAAAATTCTGCCTTCGTTTGAAAATTTTGACGAATCGATTAGAAGTAAATACCATTTATGGGGTCATTCATGAATACTTCTTACTCAATTTTTAAAGCTTTCATAGAGAAAGATGTGGGCAACTCAAATCTGAAAGAAGCCTATCGTGTAAAAATCATTTTGTATCGAAACTCACTTTGGTAACAGTTTATCTTTGTGAGGTTACATTCAACCCCCTCAGTAAATGTATTTCCTCGTCGGGAAATTAATCATAATTCCGATTAAATTTATTGAACAACTGCTTAGAAATCAATTTCAATTTATCGTTTTTATGTTCATAATCTCAACATTTCGTATTCATGGCATTTTCAATTATTTTCGTGTTACACTAAGTGTATCCTACCTTGGATTTATTTTTAGACGAGAATGATATTTCCAAAGCGAAAAAACCAAAAAAACGAATAAGAATGATATTTGTTGACAACTGTGTTGGTTGGATGAATTCGGTTCTATTGCCAGATTCTTTTCATTTTATGTCTTAATTATATACGCCAGAGATTATTAAATAGATTCCGAAACAAACCTATAGCGAGTGTTATATTGCATGCGAAATGCGAATAAAACCAGTTGATTCTGACCTAATGTAAGGTGATTTATGTTCGTTAACTAATAAATAAATTCAATCGATCTAGGCTTCCAATATCATTTCTCTACAAGATTTTTTCCAAGTATCTTCATTTCATCGATTTTTTTATGTTCTCGAATCTATTTTGAACACTGATGCACTACCAGAAAAGTGTGTGGCGTTAAACATTATCTTCTTAATGAATTTCAGCTTCCAGAGGACAATAAGAGACGCGAATACGAATTTCAAAAGCGTCCATAATGATCGTTTGCCAGAAGAAACTTCAGTACCTAAAGAAATTACATTATTCACACCCAATATCCGCATAATTGGATTACGACTGGAGAGTAGCGATTCGGATCCTACATTCACTGAAGATGGCGTTCCCGAGTTGCTGAGCACTCAGAAAGCCACCTTTCGACTTTTCGGTCATGGTTTTAGTGAACGTACCGTTGTGACGTTCACAGAAGAAGCTGGTGTGTACGGTGGATCCTGTCAATTGCCATCATCGGGACAGTTTCGTGTTACAAAAGATTCGGTGGAATCGGACACTGTACTAGTTGAAACGGTCATGCCAAAAGGATCAACGGATTTTTATTTTTGCACCAAAGAAGCTGAATTAACTGGTGGACATGTAAGTGCTCAAACAAAATATTTTCTTCTGAAACTCGTTCTGAAAATAATTCTTTTCGCAGCTAGTTAACGATACAAATCCTTTCATGCATCAAGGATCCGATCCATGGCTACGAATACGTAGTTTTGAAAATCCGATTCCCTTATGGGCCGCTATTATGATCATATGCATCTGTCTGTGCTTCTCGGCGTTATTCTCAGGTCTTAATTTAGGATTAATGTCGTTGGATCGAACTGAAATAAAAGCAAGTGTCTCGAGTGTAATGTAGCCGAATTTTCAATTATTTAATAATATTCTACCACCAAAAAAAAGATTTTGAAAAACACTGGCACGGGAAAGGAGCGTCGTTATGCTGCTAAAATTCAACCCGTTCGTGATCATGGCAACTTCTTGCTGTGTAGCATTTTGCTTGGCAATGTTCTTGTCAATTCAACGTTTACAATTCTGCTCGATTCACTGTCGAGTGGTTTGATTGCAGTTGTGTCTTCTACAATTTTAATTGTAATTTTTGGTGAAATTACTCCACAGGTTTGTCGGAAATTCGAATTCTTTACGTCGACCATATTTACATTTACATTTCCTTCCTAACAGGCTATCTGTTCGAGACATGGATTAGCCGTTGGTGCAAATACAATATTGATCACCAAAGTGGTGATGGCATTAACGTTTCCAATAGCTTACCCAGTTTCGAAAATATTGGACTTTCTACTTGGAGAGGAAATTGGTGCGGTGTACAATCGAGAAAGGTTGAAGGAGTTAGTTCGGGTGAGTGTCTTTATATCGCTACTCAGCCGAGAAGCTCGTGACTAAATTCGTAAAATCCGTTTTCTGTATAAGTGACAGTAACAATGAACGACACTTATCAACGAGATTAGAAATATGGGTCGATTCAATCAATGTCGTCAGAATTTGTCTTAGTTTATCTTGTAAATTTTTGTTGTTTCTTGTATTTCTTTTTGTTTAAGTTTATTGCCAATAAGCAACTTTCAGCCTGTCTTCATAATTCCTCTGTTGTTAGATATGATAAAATTGTGTACACTGTTCGTTCTTATGCAACATTGAGTGTAGTACATGACGCATTTAGCATACATGATTGGAAACAAGAAGTGATAAGTCGTTGTTAAAAATAATTTACTGCTTCTGTAAAATGAAGCTTTGCCTACAGATTCGTGCCGATAAAACATGGAAGATAAGAATTTAAAATTGATGTGTCGGTCATGTTGAAAGGAAATATAGTTATGGCTTGTTAAAGCAAATTACGTCGTCGCGAAGTACTGACGTCGTTCAGGAAAAACATTGTTCCTAACTTATGATGAAAGGTTTTTTTAGTGAATTCGATTCCAGAACTCGTCTCCAGCTCGTGCTTGAAACCTCTCTAGAAGCCTTTAAGAATACGTTAGGAAATAAACTATTGCGCTTCGAAAAGAAGGCCTGAAGGGCAGTCAGAGCCGGATTAGCCAATAGGCTAAATGGACTCAGCCCAGGGCGCTGGAGAAATAGGGGCAATTGAACAACGCTAAAACACAAATAGCTATTTATCGTACAATAATGCAAAATTTTCGCTTACGCTCCACTCACTATTACTATAACTATCATCAACAATTATGTACATCTAACTTATATTTCATATTTTCCGATATCGCGAAGTTTTTGGCAGAAATACGTAATGCTGAAAAATCGGCTCTATCGAAAATGATCATATAGGAAAATCGATGTAAAAATATCATCCGATAGAGCCGATTTTCAAGAAATGAGTTGTTACAACCGAGAATAGAGAGATAAATAGATTTGAAAGTTGATGTGACTTGTAACTCTTTCCATTTGCGTTTTCTGAATTTCAAGACCTAAACTTTTGTTTAGGACTAAATTTTTGTCACAGCGTGTGTAGGGTACTGTTGTGAAGGTTAGAGTCTCTTTCTCTTACAAAAGTAATAAGAAACCTAAAAAATTGAGTTAATGAGATTTCCTGCTGTAAAACACTTTACCGAGTTCCATTATTTCATAAAAAATCGTTATTTCTCGAGAGGAAATCAGTTAGAGCTCCCTTAGTCGAATCTTTATATGTCTTGTTTGGTACCAATCGAAAGGTATGGATGTCATCTTTATGAAACAATTGAAAAAAAATAGTTCGGACCTATTAGCTAAAAAAAATACCGGGAAAACCCACATAACCATCGAAATTTCCTTAAAGTTCGTCGAAAACGGGATTCTAATCATATATCAAAGGTTCGAATATGGTGTGTAAGGTACCGTTGTAAAGGTTTGAGTCTTTTCTTCTTAAAATTGTGCTTATAAACCAAAAGAAATACATTAACGAGCTTTCCTAGTAGAAAACATTTCCCAAAGGGCCATTTTTGACTCATTTTTTAAAGAAAAATCAACTTTTCTCGAGAAGGCCCGGGCAAAACATTTTAAATTTAGGAGAAAAATAATCATTAGGATCACCCCAATCATTTTTAACAAGAAAACCCCATGTTTACGAACTTTTCGAAAAAAAAGTTGTTCAACCGCACTGTGCGCTGTCCAGTGCGCTGAAAATGCTAAACCGGCCCTGACGGCAGTGGATACAATAAAGCGTACTACATTAGATATAAAACTAGCTGGTCAAATATTTCGTAAGCCAACCTGAGGCAAAACAATTTCTTCTTGATATACCTATTAAAACAAATGGAGAAAATCAAACGTTATCTGAGTCATCTTTTCCGCATTCAAGTGACAATTTTCTGTCTCGTTATCACGATCTATGCGGTATAAATTTCGAAATAAGAAATTACTGACAAAAACAAAAATAATTGCTGAGATTCACGTGTTATGGAACGGTATTAAAGTGTATTCATCCGTTGACCTTGCCGACCTTTACCGGTAAGATGAACCTAATACTGTAACGTACGGCTATCGCATATAATATCACTTTACGAATATGTGTTGTGTATACCGAAACACTTAAAACTTCATTCATAAAATGAGACACTGTACAATTTGAAAACGTGAATTGACACGAGTGAAAAATTTCACTCATTTCTTTCAAATTTTATTTTTGTCTTTTTGTTTCGTATTTAAGATTATTACATCATATTATAACCGCCCGCCGTCGTCATACGCAGTAGAAATAATCATGAAATACCTGCTTACGTATTGTATATTCGTCTGTGTCTAGGACATAGAACTTATATTGTTTCCGATGTGCGACACTTATAGGCCAGGCTCATTTAGTCATAAATGGTATGAGATTGGACTTAATTGTAATTATACATCTTAGTCAACAAAACGTGGGTACATCGGCATTCGTCGCTACATATATGCTTTGTCAGTGGAATTTAAAATTTTAATTCGAAAAATGGTTCCTCTTCATTATACTCGCACGACTTTAAAGCTTATGCAATTTAGAAAATTGGTTGCAGTTATCTATCCCAATCAAAATATCAACTTTGTTTTAGCACAGACGTTTGAATTTGAATTTCAGCCTTTGGATTACAGATTCAAGTGAATTTTAATTTTTAATAATCTTTTTGAACATATACCTATCCCAACGACTTATTACTGCTGACATAGTCAGACGATATTTTATTTCCGTTTCATTTATATGACACTGCTACTCACATTACGGAAAATGCACTAAAAATCAAACTAATTTTTTTGTATTTCAAAATTTTATGATCAGCTCCTCGTATTCGTCTTGCTGGCATAACCGAATGGTTCACACTTAAAAAAAATTATTCTCTCTTCACATTAGGTTACCAAAGACGTCAATGATTTGGACAAAGACGAGGTGAATATAATATCTGGTGCATTAGAGCTGCGAAAGAAAACGGTAGCCGATGCAATGACACACATCGAAGACGCATTCATGTTGTCATACGATGCAATTTTGGATTTTGAAACCGTTTCCGAAATCATGAAATCTGGCTTCTCAAGAATTCCGGTCTACGAAAACGATCGGAAAAATGTCCTCACGCTTCTGTTCATCAAAGATCTGGCATTCGTCGATCCCGATGACAATACGCCGTTGCGAACGTTATGTGAATTCTATCAAAATTCCTGCAGTTTCGTATTTGAAGACATTACATTGGATGTAATGTTCCGACAGTTTAAGGAAGGCCATCGTGGACACATGGCATTCGTTCATCGCGTGAACAATGAGGGAGATGGAGATCCGTTCTACGAAACGATTGGTTTGATTACGATGGAGGATGTTATTGAGGAGTTGATTCAAGCCGAAATTATGGATGAAACTGATGTTTACACAGACAATCGAGCGAAAATCAAACGAATCAGGAGCAAAAAACAGGATTTCACTGCCTTTGCTGAACGGCGTGAGCATCGTGAACATCATTCGATTAGAATTTCACCGCAGCTCACATTGGCCACCTTCCAATATTTGACAACAAGTAAGTCTGTTCGTTACGTAATTCATGCAAGTTTCACAATTTAAATTCTTTTGCTGTCCAGCTGTTGAATCATTCAAGCCAGATGTTGTGTCGGAGACGATACTTCGACGCTTATTGAACCAAGACATTATTCATAACATAAAGTGTAAAGGCAAAGATAAACATGACCCGTCGATGGTTATATACCAACAAGGCAAACCGGTCGATTATTTTGTACTTATTTTGGAGGGACGCGTTGAGGTCCAGGTGGGCCGCGAGAACCTTCTGTTTGAAAGCGGTCCGTTCACTTTCTTCGGAATTCAAGCACTTGCCCAAAATGTTGGCGTTGGTATGATAGCATGTGCGTATAATGTGGAGCGTTGCTGAAATAAGTTTTCCGTTTACTCGACAGATTCGCCACAACAACAACTAGTGAAAGGCTCTCTGCAGTCGCTTAATATGGACGCAATGTTGCGGCACACTTTCGTTCCTGACTATTCAGTGAGAGCTGTGACCGACGTACTGTATTTAGCAATTAAACGAACGTTGTATTTAGCTGCAAAGCGTGCAACGCTTATGGAACGATCTCAGAAAACTGAAGATTTGGGTAGCAGTGAACCGATTGACGAAGAAGTCGAAAAGGTAGAAATTTGGAATTTCAATTTAGATAGCAACGGTGATAAATACTATTCTTCCGCTCTTCAGTTACTGCACTCTTTGGATGAAGATGATAATAAAAGCATTACAGCTCATACAGCGAATCTGAATGCTGTAACACCCAGACAGAGTAAGCCTGGTAGTAAAACATCATCGCCAATCGATCATTTAATCCGAGTGAGTAGCGCAACAAGCGAAAATCATTTCAATGAAAGTAAAAATTTATTCAATTTCCACATTGCAGAGCAATAATTCATTGCATCCGATTGACATTGACTTCAATGATAATAATGCTAGGGAATCACTGGATGGCTCCGGAGCACACTTGGACGATACAAATACTCCACTTCTCTCACCATCGAATCAAGACCGAAACGGATCTTAGAAATCCCTGATTGCTTCTACATTCTGTCATGTAGAAACTCATGTATAATAAAATGATGGGCAACGAGTACTTAAAAGTTAGGCTCTTACTTTTATTGGTTCTTTTGAAATCTATTGAATAAGTGAGCGAAGATTATTCTATGAATTATATATTTAATATCGTTATCTGTTTTTGAAAAAAATAAGGAAAAAAAAGTCTAATTGCCGTCGTTTTGTACGTTGAATACGAAACGAACAACATTTATATGGCCATAATTCACTTAATCATTAAATTATTATTGAGAATTTAGCTTAAAATGATTGGTTTTAACGAATGCAAGTGGTAGTGGACCAGGGTGGAACTGACTTCAAAAAGGTGCATCCGGCTCGTAGAGAAAAATGCATTTATAAAGAGGAATTTGAAGAAAATTTGAAGTGCCAGTCCGAACATATCTGGACCAATGAAATTACTTGCGCCGATATGAACGAGAAACGATTCGGTAAGTTCATCGTCCAACGCTCTTTTTTTAAAAGATTTTTTGGTGAATCAGAAGACACTCAGCAAGCACTGCAGAGCACGTTGAATTCCCTTAACCTCTCAATATGAGTATTGCAGGGATTCCACGCACTCACTTTTCTCACTTTTTCCAACTATTTTCAAGATCTGAAAAAGTGAGGAACTATTTGCTCTATTTCTCACTTCTTTCAACTATTTTCAAGATCTGAAAAAGTGAGGAACTATTTGCTCTATTTCTCACTTCTTTCAACTATTTTCAGACCCTTTACTCGTCGTATAAATTTATACGTCAGAGAGCTTTTTTCTCCTTTGTTACGATCTGTCAGTTTTTCTATTTTGCGATTTAGTATGGAAATGAAAACTAAAGATGAGATATCTTTGCTGTTTTAAGTGGTTTTTCATAGTTTTTGGGACCAAAATGTTTTAAAATGTGATTGGAATCGATTGGCATTAACAGATTGTGTGAAAATATTTTTTTCTATTTTAATATTTAGGACGTATCGAATGTAGCCATTACACTCGCAGCATTATTTCTTTGAATGGCTAAACTTATCCGTTGTTTTAGATACGCCTTTGATTAATTTTATTAAACACACTTTAAAACATTTTGGACCAAAAAAATATGAAAAACCACTTAAAACAGCAAAGATATCTCAATTTTAGTTTTCATTTCCATACTAAATCGCAAAATAGAAAAACTGACAGATAAGAAATGTCTAAAATAAAAATAAAACAAATAACTTCCACCTGAGTCACTTGCGTAATATTTCTATTTCACTTGAAGAACCTTAGGGTTCACTATATTGCAGTCAGTATTTTGTGGATGGATGTTAAATTGACATAAAAATTACAGGAACAAAACTTTACCCTAGAAGTATGATCCTAATAAATTTCCTAACATTCATCCTGCATTAAATTTCCTTAGCGCGATGCTTAAGCGAAAATTCCGTCGACCTAACCTCTCCTGTTGTACATAATTCTTCTACCAATTTCAGATTGAAATTTTTACCTTTTTTAAAGCAATCAATCAATCAAACCTTCTACGTATTTTTGAGCCAGTTGCTGTTAGGACTGTCACAAAACTGCAAGGAGAATCAGGCATCTTCTATACACTGATTTCTCTTTAATGTTTTGGCACTTTCTGCAAGCAAATCTAAAGTCTTGAAGTAATGAACGAAGCAACGCTTCAGGTTTTTGTAAATGCTGATTCGTCGGCATTCGATTCGAATGATAAGTTGGTACGCCTGTGGCGAGATAGAATGCACATGACGATGACAGCTGGGCGCTAGGGTAGAGCAGGCCCCAAAATCATATGAAATTCTCTCCCATTCAGCTGTCATCCTCATGCGCATTCCATCTTACCACAGGCGTACCAACTTATCATTTCTCTGCTGTCTCCCTGTCTATGAAATTCATTGGTTGCAGTATATTCTTCATTTAATTTTTTTTGCTATATCGCTAAACGATTATAATGACCTGTAGCTTCATGCAGGGGAAACATAGGCGTGGTAAAACCCTTGACTTCACGTAGAACAGGGTACAAAAGTTCCTAAAAACTCACTTTTTTACCAACTTTTTCGTCAGAAAATCAACTATTTTAGCAACTATTTTCGTTATTTTTACTCACTTTTCCACTTTGTTACTTTAAATTTTCCGTGGAATCCCTGGTATTGTCATCTTGAGAGGCTAACATAGTCCACGTTCCCTCTACGTAAAATAATTAGACAAACTTTCTGTTACACCCAACAAGAAACTAACAGATTTGAAGTAAAAAATCGTTTATTTTCATTCTTACATCTACGAGTTCATCTAACGTACTAATAGATGCTCATACAGCGAGTTTTCACGGTGTCTAAAACTGTGCCCTTCGTTTCATCCACAACGAAAACGATAAATAAAGTACCGAATGCACAAAATCCGGCAAACAGCCACATGCACCCATACAAACCAATTAAATTTGTTAGGACAGGAAAAGTTTTTAAAATTAAAAATGACATAGCACTTATAGACGCCACGCATATAGTGGAACCGACCCGACGTATCTGAAAGCAAATAAACAAACAAAAAACTAATTAAGTCAACAGTCACGCATCCCAATGTTCGTTCTTTACTTTATCCGGTAAGACTTCAGCTAAAACAATGTAGGGTAGTGGAAGAATGCCAATTGATGCAATAAAAATTACGAATGATAAACTGACAACCGGCACCCAATCGAAATGGTGCAAATCGAAGTCGAGGTGGTCCAGATATGAATATGTTCCCATTACAGCCAAACCAATGGTTGTAGCCGACGCGGATATCGTCAGTAAAAGCTTTCGACCGACTTTGTCAACCAAAAACGTTGCCACATATGTTCCAATACATTGAATGGACGCCATGATGATTGAAGAGGTGTTCGGATTGATATCCGATCCGGAGTCCCGGAAAATTGTTGCAGAATAATTCAGCAGAACGAAACATCCACTGAATTGATTGATTGCCATCAACATAACGCCAATTAGAAGACCTCTGCGAGCAGCTGGAGTGCCTGGATAGTTCGGTTTTTTATTGAAAAATCGAAATTAGGTTTTCCATTTCTTTTTTGTGTTACTCACAAAAGTCGGATAACTGAATTCCTTCACCGTTGATTGTATTCTGCTTAGCAAATTGTGTAATTTTCGCAAGTTCTTGTTCAAATCTTTGACACGCCTCTTTGTCGTCACAAACTTGAGCGTTACGATAAAACCGTAATGCATTTTCTGCTTCCTTGAAACGACAGAAATAAATTCGAAATTATTTACCCTTGCTATTATCACACCATCCTTAACCTTAACCCAATGTCTCTTGATTTCAGTTATTGAAATGTGATAAGGAAAACGCTCTGCTCCGAATTTCATCATCATGGAAATCTGTCTTTCTTTGTATATTATGACTAACAGACAAATGTTTACTCGTTCCACATAAGCATGAGGTAATGTACAAATATGTTAGTTCGTCGCAAATAAAATTGGAAAATATTTACAGAGCCGATGGATGCAACAAAATTTCAGATACGACCATAAAAAATGTCGACAACATTTAATCTGTTCGTACACATATTTACCATTTTTACGATGCCCATCATTCATACCCATCTCATCTTATGTATAGAATTTCTTTGAAGTTTTTTTTTCTTGAGTAAAATTATTATACGCATCGCTCACCTTAACTTTATCGTGCTGTAAAAGGTATTGTGGTGTTTCCGGGAGGAAATAGAACGAAATTATAAACATCAACGGAAACACAATCATTATGCATGGAAACAATGAATATTTGACGTATGCACCAGCTATGAAAGACATTAAAATCCCAATATTTGAACATACGAGAAGCAGTGATCCGAGTGTACCACGGATTCTAAAACAAAGAAATTAGGACAAAATTCATCTAAAACGAAATTTTTGTCGTACCGATCCTCTGCTATTTCACTTACGAACAAGGGTATGCATACGTACAGACCTCCACCAGCACATCCAGCCAAAAGTCGTGCCAAATATAGATGATACACGTAACGACCAAACATGATACATAGCCAAAAACCCTATGCAGAATTGAAATTATTCAAGGGAGTCCGAATAGTACGCAGTTCACTACAAACCAAATTCGGTAGGCCTAGCAGTATGATGGCTCGTTTTCTTCCAATTAATTTGCAAAGGTACCCAAAAATTGAATTACCAATTACTCCACCAATGCATAAAATTGCTCCGATCCAACTCGTTTCCTCCAGACTGATTGAGCCAGTAGAAAGTGGAGATGAATCAGATTGTAACAGTGGTAGATAGGGTGAAAGCCATCCCAAAGCACATCCGTGAGATATACTGATAATATTGGCTAAGGATTTGAAAAATAAGAGAATGGGTCTGACCAAAGCTCGGAGAGTGTTTGCTTGTTCAATAAGTTTATCGGATAAAAATCGAAAAAGAGGAAAATAGTTTTGGTTTTTTCATCCTATCTTTCCATCGTTCTTCTTCAATATATAATTACCACAAAAAATTGCTAGAAACTGGTGAGTCACTTTAGAATGATTCGGTACATTCACCATATTTCACAAATAAATGAATTTCTCTGCATCTGATGCAAGATGTACGACTTTATGCAACTACTGACTCTGTTATACTAATTTAAGGTACAAATCGTTTGGCCATCATTTTATATTAATAGTTTACCGACGACTGACATAAAGCTTCCAGTAAATAAAATTATAAATTTTCCTAGACGACGTTATCTAATTTTTGTAGCTGTTCAACTGCACTGCCAGTCAGTGCAATGATTCGAGAAGATAGTTCTTTTAAAAAAGAGAGGATCTAATCAGATCCAGGCTGCATACAAACAAAAATATTTTTAGATCAAGTTCATAAAAATTGAAGCTGTCAGACCGCTTGTAATGAAGCATTTGCATTGCTGCTCGTATAATCTTATTGGTGAATTTTTCCGACATATTCCTGGTTTACTCCGGTCAGAAACTAGTTCGGTTCAGAAAATCAACGATGTAAAACGGCCGTGTCATTAGTTGTTGTCGAAAAATGGGAACAAAACTAGTGGTCTGACTAATGTAGTCGAAAATGTTACACCTAATGAAGTTAACTGACGCTGAGACTTTGAATGAACGGTGGATCGATGGACAAAAAAAATCATTTCTTGCTCAGATAATCCGTAGACCCTCTAAACCCCTGTGCGTCTTTCTTAAGACGACAGCTAAAAAAGTCCATTCTTATTGCGAGATGCATCAGAGATTGTTTTAACTGTATTTCTATATACAGATATGGTATTGGGTCCAGGAATGAATGTGTAAAGACATAGAAAAGACGAAAAGACGATTGGATTGATTTGTGGATTTGTATCTTTAACATTGTAAAATGTAAGGACTAACAAACGAAGTAAAGGTTTTCTCAAATAAAGGACACTAGCCGTTTCTAAAAGAGTCAGTAACGAGTCTAATGTAATTCCGAAATTTAAATGTATTTTTTCAAGTAAAAAAAAATTTATTCAACATCATCTCCATAACCACAGCCCTGCTTATGCAGTGCCACAACCATACACCTAGGTTAATTGATCGACCTGAACTTATTTCAATTTATTAGCCCATGTGTCTATTGCTGCAGTTAGAATATTACAAATATCTGAGAGATCCTTTAACAAAACACTGCCACAATCGAAAGGGTCGTTTAGCTTGTGCGTGGAAATATTTAAGATCCTTTCTGAGATTGGCTGTGCCAGTTTTTATGATGCTGCAATGCTGCTGATCTGGTTGTGGGTCACTGTCGCACACTAGTCGATACTTTGATTTAAATCTTCTTTCTACGTGGCCTAACTCATTGGAAGCTGCTTCAATACCCCATAAATCCACTACTACAGCCCTTTGTGCGGCTTTGTTGAGCTCTTTGAAAAATTTCGATAATTCACATCGCAACTGATTTAAATCGGCTTCGCATCCCGAACGTACATTACGTTTGTAAATTAAATTATGTTTCAATTTAAAATCAGTTGCCATATCCAGCAACAGATCACATTCATCTTCAAGGTGGGTAATTCGTTTGCCGACTTCAACACGTTGTATGGATACCGTATCGACAAAGCCTTTCACGATGCACTGCAGCTGATCTAGTGAAAAATCGGCTCCGTAGTTGACACTGGCAAAAAGATCCAATGAAAATCCAAGTCCGCTAACTGCACTTTGAATTGCTTCCAAATCTTCATGGGCGTTGTTGTGCTCATTTTGAAATTTGGCAAAGAAGTTCGTTGCGTCAGCCCGTAATTTCGATAATTCATTTGTGCACATAAATACATTGGTGTGAAGTGCTGCATCAATTGTCTAGATTTTGATAAAGAAAAAGTTCTAATGGAAAATTGCTGTCAATTCGTTGAAGTAAGAGGCCCTTTGGAAGAGAAAATTTTTCGATAGAAAATCAATTGAATTAAAACGAACCTGAATAGAAATACATGCCAAAATACTAAACACCAAATGTGTTATCATTTTTTCTCTCAAAATATGTTTGGATTGTAATGATTGCACGATTGTAAGTAAACGAATGCTAATATACTTATCGAATCAAACTCCTTTTATATCAATTTAGTAGGCAAGTTCGGCTCGTCGACACATATTCAAATTAGCTGTTGTCGCAGCTGAAAATTTGCGGACATGAATATAATTGAATCATAAATAATTAGTGGTTTCATAGGTCGATTTAGTAGTTTGGCGGAGTGTAACACACATTTTTATCTGTTACGTAGTCACGTTCCAAACTACTAAATATGGGTATCGCTGTAAAGCTGAGGTCCTCCACATTCATAATAAGTAATAATTTAATCAAATAATTGCATTAGTGAGGTCACAGAACTCATCAAAGTTCACCGAGGTTACATTGATTTTGAGAAATTTTCCGGAAGTCATATTTTCGTCCGATAATCAGCAAATTTTATGAAGTTAATATTTGCCCCAGGAGTACTTGACCTCAGCTTTCCAACGAACCCACACACGCCCGTGTCCTCGTCACCTTTCGGAAATGAAATCCGGACTACGAAACCCCATTTTTCGACTTTGGCCACTTACAACCAACCAGGTATGGAAGATCAAAAATATCTGAGACTGGTTTTGGGGCCTAGGCACCAAGGCCTAACTAGGCATATGTAAAAAAGTCGTGGAAAAAATAGTGCCGATTTCGGTCAGTCGAAATTCAAAAGAATTCCTCAATACAATACTACAAGTTTAAGATCAAAGTCAAATGGTATGGCAATTTATTCATTTTTGTACAAACTGCTAAACTGCGTCAAATCTCATGAAGATGATTTGTTATCCGAAGGTAGCATCTAGCTATTATTATCGGAGTGAAATTCTACGGTAAGATTACAAATTTCGGCTTCAGGTTGTCGTTTACTCTGTTTTTATACATCAGTGTGTTGGCGCATGTTAGAGAGAGAAGTGGATGATTGTTTTGAAAATGTATCTGCCGAAATCGGACGCATTTACCAAAGGACGATTTTGTTCCCTGAAAGGTATTGGTCTCCCTCCAGAAACCAAAGCTAGCATCGAAAAAATTCCTCGATGCTTCTGTGGATAGTTGAAGATGATCAAAAACCCAAAACACGCATTTTTCTATCCGACTTCGACTCTGACCCAGCGAGCGATGTATTTCAATCGCCATGCATCCTAGATTACGCTATGAAAACCAGGTAAGTGGTAAAGGACAATCACACAAGGAGCTGACCCTCAATTGGCGTACAGTCCGACTAACTACAACATTTAGGTTCATAGTACACACAAAAGATCCCCTGAGAGATTCACCAATGCATTATAAGTCATCCGATCTCCTGAAAGATTCACCAACAGTATTAATAACAGTATTTTCGATGATGTTTGTTGAATTGTAAATGTATAATTAACAATGCGATATATAAAAACGACCGCCGCTAGTTCTTGAGGTCGAAACAGCCTTCTTCTTCGAAATTCATTCACTAAACGTGAGGCCTGGGAAAGGGAAAAGCGTTGACTTTGTTTGTGAACTTATCTTCTGTTTTAGTCTAATAGCCTTGCGCTGTGGGTGAGTTCTAGTGTTGCATTTAGTCCGTTGCCAAATCGCAACGTTAAAAAACTTGGCAATAAATGCCCTTCCAAAACACGCATTTTTCTTATGGAAATTTATCCAGGTACATGAAACGTAATTGCATGGTGTCGGGGAATCTCGCACACGTACTTTCTGGGTATAAGATTCGCCTACACTGAGATATGAGCAGTTGAACATATTCGCTACCTCAAAGAACTTGTAACGGTTCCGGAGATGCAATAGAAACACCAAAAAAATGTTTATTGCATGACTACGTAAACTCCAAAATAAAAATGGTTTCGGTTTTTGATCATTTCCCATTAACAATATAAGCATCCTTACGAAGTACTTGGGTCTTATTATAACGGTAGTTTTGGCTTCTAAGGACCAAATCGGTGTCCATATATATGTGTTTGATAAAAACGAAGCGATCAGCTGATGCATGAATGAAAGTGTAATGTTGAATATCACTTTAATTTTGGCGACTCTAGATTAAAAAGGTAGGTCCTATTGGCAGGCGCCTGCCAATAGCCAGATATTATTATAATGACTATTGGCAGGCGCCTGCCAATAGTCAAAATATTATTAAAATGACTATTGGCAGGCGCCTGCCAATATTGAAAGTATTATTAAAGTGACTATTGGCAGACGCCTGCCAATAGCGAGATATTATTATAATGACTATTGGCAGGCGCCTGCGAATAGTCCAGAATATTAAAATACACTATACGCAGGCGGAGAGGTGTAGCATGTCGAGAATATTAGATTAGTGGACTATTCAAATTTACAGCTCAATAATTTCTAATATTTCTCAGCAATCTATATGTTAATTAGCTTTTGAGAATTGCATAGGAAAGTTTATTAAATAAATTTTCTCCAGATGTAATCGCCTATTCTATGAAATGATGTGGACATTACAAAAAGGTAGCAAACAGATAATGACAATCAGCTAACCTTGTTGCTTAAATACACACTTGTGAGTTCGTCTCGTAACACAAAATTGGTACTTCATGCAGTGTATGACTTTCGCAGCACCCAATGTAATATACTATTTGTACTAGATTAATGAAGACGACACAGCATATGCTGTGATCAGTTTAGAGATGACCCATTGGAACCTAGAATTTTTCTGCTAGTACTTTTTGTCTATGTATCGCTTTCGCGTTATTCGTCATCTCATCATATTATGAAGTGACTATTCGCACAATGTATGTACATACGAATAGCCTCTTCTTCGCTATTCGCACATTCTGAGGAAGTGACCTTTGGTCAAGGTCCAACAAAATGACGAAATGAGGCGTATTTCGTCAAAGGATAAATTCAGTAAAAAAAACGAACACCTTCATCATTCAATTTGTAGAAGGATGAATTCAGTTGATCAATCAGAATACAGAAACCTTCCTTATTCAAGTTGAAAAAGTATGAATTCAGTACCAAACTCATTCTGCACACAGTTTGTAAACGGATGAGTAAATTTGGAACAAACCAAACTCTTACCTTTTACAGTTAGTAGAAGGATGAATTCAGTGGAAACAAATCAAACTCTTTCCTTACACAGTTTGTAGGAGAATTAAAAACCAAACTCTTTATTGACACTGTGTGTAGAAGGATGGATTCAGTAGAAACAAGCCAAACTCCTTCCTCACACAAATTGTAGAAGGATGAATTCAGTAGGAACAAAGCAAACTCGTTCCTTACACAGTTTGTAGGAGAATGAAAAAAACCAAACTCTTTATTTACACTGTTTGAAGAAGGACGAATTCAGTAGGAACAAACCGAACTCCTTCCTCACACAAATTGTAGAGGGACGAATTTAGTAGGAACAAAGCAAACTCCTTCCTCACACAAATTGTAGAAGGATGAATTCGGTAGGAACAAACCAAAGTCCTTCCTTACACAGTTTGTAGAAGGATGAATTCAGTTGGAAGTTGGAACAAACCGAACAACACCTTTACTCAGTATGTAGAGAGATGAATTCGGTAGGAACAAACAAAACTATTTCATTGTAAAGTTTGTAGAACTTTTGTAGAATGAATTTAGTTGTATCAGACTAAACTTCTCCCTCACACAATCTGTAGAAGGATTAAGTAGGAACAAAACACATGCCTGAACCATATGATTCATTAAAGGTTAATATAACTGACTATTTGATCTAATTAATATTCTGTTATAAAGTCGTTAATAATATTTGGTTTCGAAAGCTCTAGAATACGTAATGAGAATAGGAATTTCTTTTTTTAAATTATCGTCTGTGCCAATAGTCAAAATTCTATAAGAAAAACTATTGATAGGCGCCTGCCAATAGTCATTTTAATAATATTTTGGCTATTGGCAGGCGCCTGCCAATAGTCATTTTAACAATATTTTGGCTATTGGCAGGCGCCTGCCAATAGTCATTTTAATAATATTTTCACTATTGGCAGGCGCCTGCCAATAGTCACTTCGGATTAAAAATATTTAATTTTAGCCGATGCTCTTTTTGAAAGCCATTGTCCAAGTTCATTTTAATCTATGAAGTAAACATATGAAAACATTGAATCCATCCGATGGTAGTAATGGGTGAGGAGTATCGGGCAGAATAGTCAGCATATGGTATCATCATAGAAATACAAATTAAGAATGTTTTTAATCAAACTTGTGCGTGATTTATTTTCTAATTGAAAATACGTTAAAGACAAAAAAAATTGTAAATTTTTTAGCAACATTATCTCTCCGGTTGTATATATAAAACTAAATTGATCCATTGCTACCAATAACATATGTATACGTGTTCAAAATATTTTTTTGTTTTGTTTCATTTCTCATTCTCAATAGATGATTTTTATAATTCCTTACAATTCTAAATAAATAAATTACGCGCTCATTAAAATAGTTTTAATTTGAAATTTGTTAATACAAATCTAAGGCACTTTTGTTTACGTTTATCTTCTTGAAACTTTGTTTAAGAATAAAACAAATCCGAAAATTGACATTTGTCTCACATTTTTTTTGCTACAAAAATTTTGGTCGATCAAAAACCGAAAAGCGAAAAAATTTTTTTTATTAAAAAAAACTGCCTCACACAAACGAAATTTTAACAAATTTAGTCACAAATATTCTAAGGCACTAGGTTATTGGAACCCGTTTTCGTTTAAGAATTATTCTGTTTGAATGTCAGTTTAACTTCTAGTTTCTTACGAATATACTTCTGCTGAATATAAATGACTCGTGAAATTTTACCCGAAAGCAACAAAAGCTCGGAATAGGCCAAAAACCGGGTTAACCTGAACGTTATGGTCCGGTGATTTTAGAAAATGAACCTGACCTGAATCTGGTTCTATTCAATCCGGTTAGGACAGATTTAAAAGGTAATTTTTCACAAATAAGTTTCTGGAAGCCTGCCAGATCCATTAACGTCAGATCAAAATTGATCATATCAAATTTAAGTTGCTTTCGGTTCAGATAAACCTATTCTGTTCCGAGTTTTAATTTCAAAGTCATGACAGACATTCGGAAACGCGAAAAGTGTTACTCAACAGGATAGGCATAGCAAATACAGTTTTTAAACGACACTTATTGTGACGATACGGGTACCCACAGCACTTTAGTTTGTTCTTTGTCAACAGCAGCTTTAATTTGTGTACTCAAATGTGTAATATTGGCACCATATATAACCTCTGTAAACGAGAGAAAATTTCATTTTTTTTTTATTTTGTGATGAAAGTATTGCGACACATGCTGTGTGTCAACATCTGAACAACGCCCTTACCTGATATGTAGTGACGATAGTCTGATTCCAGTTTCAGTGCATGTTCGTACATCTCCTTAGCTGCCTTCAACGTTATCTTTTCAGTGGGATAACGTGAGTCTTTTTCTTGGATTTCTTTGATTTGTTTAGCCGATTTGAAATGGAGCAATAAGACAATTGGAAATATTTGCAGACGATGTAGTCGTTCGACGGCTGATATGCATACATCAATGATACAGTGTCGATTCTGTGACAGAAATTTGTCGTTCAACATAACAAATCGATCAGATTTTCGCATTACTCTTACCTTATCGCATATATCACGAATTGCCTGCACGGTTGTGCACTCGTAAATACTGTCCCGCTTACGGTAATCAATCAAAATGTTATTTTGCAGGCCCTTCTCCATCGCATCTTGTGAACAGTTCATTTTGGTCATCAGACAACGTTCAAACTGTTGCGGAAAGTCATTTTTTATCATTTTATCGGCAACACACTCAGACAATGGTCCCAGGATAAGCACGGGTCGACAAACGGAATCTGAAAACAATGGCAAAAAAACTTAGATGCTTCATCAGTCCGACAAATTGCATTCAAAATTGTATTACAATCTAATCTTTCCACTCGTTGATAACTGGGTATTGTGCCTTCTTCGCTGAGCATTCCTGAGTCTGAGAACCAGCTCAACTGTGTGTTACTGAAGCTGGCTAGCTCCTTCGAATCACGAGACGAACTTCTCGGATGCTTCTTTCGTCGAAAAAATGAACGACGAGCTGATGTGCTGCCACGTCTCGTTGTACTATCCCCATCTGTCACATCACCCAACAGTCGCAGTTCTTCTTCCACCCTGAAACGCAAAGATTTTATTTAGTAGGTCTCTCGATGCATAAGCACGGAGGGCAGTTGACTTACTTTAATTGACTCGGTATGATACCGCACTCCAGCCGATGACCATATTCGTCCAATTTCCATGCACGCCACTGGCCGAATACACCACGGAAAATTGTCGTATCAACGTAGAGAACATCGTCTTTGACGAATCTCAGTTCACCTTCGCCTAGATCACCTGTGCGATCAAATCCCACACGTATGTATAATGAGTCACCAGCTTCATCTTTGATTTTATTAAATTCTGCTCGTAAAAAGTTAAATGGAAGTTAGGAGAATGTGAAAATCGACGAAACGGAAATGAATTTACTTTTCAAATTATATTGCACAATGACCGTCACTTTCTCTGCTGGTTTCGATATTTCATTAGCTGCGTGTTCAGCTGTTACTCTCCTCAAATCAGCCCCGTTATACTCAAGGATCTGAAAAATCATTTTGTTTTTACTTCTCTTTTCTCTTTCCTTTTACATTTCCATTTACCTGATCTCCTTTTCGCATTCCTGCCGATTCCGCTAAAGAGTTTTTCTGCACGTCATGCACATAAATTCCGACCGCATTACCTCCCAACAAACTTATTCCAAGATTCGTGCTTTTGTTCTTCGTGTTCATCGTTATCTTCCGAGGATCGGCCTCGAAAATGTCAGACGTTGAATCGGGTAAACTCGATTCAGATTGATTTTCCAAACTGTCCGCAAATTTCTGCTTCTTCATTTGATGTGGTAGCAAGGAAAGCTGTGGAATTTGCGGCGACGATTGCTTGCCGACGTTCGGCTCATTGGTCATTAATAACGATCGAGTCGGCCGAGGACTATTCCGAGGCGTTGGAGAACCTGATCGGCTGACACTGTCATCTTCGGACGCATGAATGATGTTTCCATCATATTCTGGAAATGGTAAATCGCATTTTGAGCAAACGTTCGTAGAATGACTGTACGTTGGTACACTTACTGTCTGGGTTGTATTGCACGAGCATCGTGATTGAATTACCGCACTGACGTAAAAACTTTGCAGCCACATCATAAGTGGCTGATCTCATGTTAATTCCACAAAATTCAAGCAACTGATCACCGATTTGAAGGCCGGCCTACAAGGACAAAAAGAGATTTTTTTTGTTACTATTCCGTTCGAACATTAAAAATGATAGCCACCCCAGTAGCCTTGCAACATCGCATTTTAAGAAACTCAAATTTTTCGAGTCACCGGAATGTCCCAAATTCAAGATACTAAATTGAATGGTTCAACCAAGTCACTAAATTCAATGAAAGGACACTTAAATTCACATTCATGCGAACAATTAGACAATTTGCTAAGAAAGGCTTCGTTCATTGAGAACAATTCTCCTGAAAACGAATCGCATGCACACCACAATTTCGGTGCCGTTGCGCAGACCTTTAACAAAGACTTGGAAAATTACAATAACAGGAATTTCGCTGGCAGTGTCGTAAAAATGCATTTCGTTAATCCAAATTATTGTTCGAACTCAGACGCTTCTGAATTGACTGGATATGACAGTGAGACATCAATCAGATCGCTTGAATGTGATCGCAGATACTATGAAACCAAGCAATGGCACTCAAATCTTTTCTTCTACAAACGGTCCAACGCAACAATTGATCTAAATCGTCGAGTTAAATTAAAATTTCAACCATTGAAACCCTTCATCATGCACTGAATACATATTTCGGAGTAACAATTCTTTAAAAAATTCAATTTTTTCACGATAAGAGCTGGCAATAGACTGGGGCTACGTAGACTGAGGCTAAAGAAAAAGGAAAAAAAACGACTCACCTGACTAGCAATACTGTTTTCCGTGACCGTCGAAACGAATATACCTCCGCCATTATTGTTGCAGCAGATCGTTATGCCTAACTGCTTGTCAAGTTTGTCAATTGTTACACGTCTCAAGTCACCAGGTTCCCAGTTCGGTTTTTGTCCGAAACAATAGTTTGGCATTGAGTTCCGTTTGTCGTTCACTCGGCTCAGAACTTCCACTTGAAAAGCTGGTGGCATCGGCGATCCTCTTTCGCTGCCATGTTCAATCGATCCGGTGCTGTTTTTAACGCCACTTCCTTTGATAACACTTGGATTCGACGGTATCAGGATGCGTTGGTTCTCTTTGCTGCGAGGAAACGTGCCGAATTCGATGCTGTAAACCGAATCCCGCTCACGTGCAGTTTTCTTTTTATTTGTACCGCGCTGGCCATACGAATCCATATCCATGGAAGACATTTGGGAGTGCATTCCATACTCCAATTCAGTTCGATCTCTTAGTGCAATTTGATCATGTGATTGTAGTAGCGTTAGTGGACTAGTTTGACGGATTGAATGTGGATGGTGTGGATGTAAATGAGATGTTTGACCGAATACTCTGGGTGGAACTCGATTCGTTGATGTTAAGGCTCGTGGATGTGATGAATATGCAAGCAATGTATTTGTGTGTACACTATTACTGGTCGGTATGATGTCCATGCCGATGCTGTCGCTATCACTAGGATATTTGCCAACATTACGCTTGTATGGAAATCCATATTCCATGGATTCTTTCGGATACGACCGAATTGAAAATTCCATTGATGGCGGGGACTTTGGCGATAAAACCGAGTCGGCCGATGTTTGACTTTTAAGCGAAATTAAATCTTGTGGACTCTGCATGGACCGCGGTTTGAAATCTAGCGACGTTACCGGACTTTTTGCACTCAGAACGGATTCGTTTGAGTTTTTCATGCTAAACTCCAACGACGTCTGCTGGAACGGTTTCGTGGCGTTATCTATCGTTTTGGATCGATTATTCGGGTTGTAGAAGCAAGCAGAAAATGGTTCAGCCGCTTGTGTAAGATTTAGACTTAGTCTGTTCGGATGATGATGACGGTACGGGTGTACAGTGTCAATGATATTTTGATTGCGTCCCAGGGTATTCGACAAATTTGGTACGGGAACGGGTTTCGTGTTTTGGTGTTCTAACAGCATCGGCTCATGATCGATTACAGCAGAATATCGATTCGATGATGGATAGACGATGTGAAATGGTATCGGATTAGAGTTTCGATTGCTATTCGTTGCAACACTCGATGATCTTGCTGCCGTTGGTGGATCTCGTTTCGATAAATTTGGCTTATCAATCTCGTCACCTAATGTAACTGGACCAGGAAACAGTGTTAGCGGTGGACGTTCTTTTTTACGTTGTGTAATTGTTTGATGATCGTCACGACCAGCGTTCATTATGTTTGCACGTGGCCACGTTCCCAGGTTTTTATTCACATCCTTAGAGCTGTCCTTTTTCGATCGTTTCGAACGCTTAAACAAATTGTCTTTACTTTTGCCGGAACTATTTTCGTTGTTCAATACAAGGTCTAATACGGCAATAGCATCATTTTCCTGACAGAGGCTATCGCTTTCTGATACTGTACTGCCTTTCTGATTGCTGTGTCCGTGAATATTCATCTTGCCTTTGAATTTGTTGATCATTTCGGATATTTTGGACGTTGATTTGGAACTGCCTGCGATGAAGTTTCTGTTTGTGTCAAACTCCGAACTATATCGTTCATCAGTCTGGGTGCATATATTAATCATTCGATTGTGTTTAGTCCTGTTGCTGATCGGTGTATCAAACGATTGCGCCACTTGTTTGAGTCCTATGATTGTCAATGCATCGGAACGATTGTCATCAAGGTATGACATTGCATCCTTAGCCGTTTTAACACCTTCCATTGTTTTGCTGTTCACACTGAGCACACGATCACCTGCTGACAAGTCTTCTTCTTTAGCTGCTAACGAGCCTGGCATTATTTTTGAAATGAATACGCCCGTTTCCAGGGTCAAGCCGTGATTTCGATTGTTTGAATTCATGTTCAAATTCACCGCATACATGTGTGGTTTGTTAACCTTTGGTCGCTTCACAATGACTATGCATCTGCCACCACTAGTGCGAATGGTTTCGAGCACAACTCGTTTCGATATAGAGGTGCAATCCAAATTATTCACCTGAAGTATGCAATCGTTCGGACGCAATTTTCCGTACGCAATCGAGTCCGGACTGACACTGACGACAACAACGCCGGAATCAACTCGATTCTGTGAATCATCGCGGCCACCCTCTAACACGATGCCAATGTCATCAACGCCAATGCCACTAACGTCCAATTCAATCATTTCTGAATCATTTTTCTGCAGCAGCTCCAAATCGTACGGATTGTAGCTCCAGCGTATATTTCGTCGCGAATTGCCCAACTGCGATTCAAACGATTCGCGTATACGTTCCACTTCACGACACGCCTCGTCTTTTTGCTTCTTAATTTTTTCACTGTCTCTGATTGCTGCCAGCAAATCCGAGATGGCTGTATCTCTCTCTTTCCGCAACTTATCACACAATCCTTTAACACTGTCCCGTTCTTGGACAATTTTCTCGCGCTCAGTTATTGCCCAATCTCGTCGGCATTTCGAAACCTCTGTGTCTAGCGTTGCCTTTTCAATCTCTGCCATAGCACGCTCCAAACTTTTCCGCAATTTTTCGATTTCCTCGTTTGCCGTTTCCAAATCCAATGCATGCTGATCGCTTAATCCTTTCCCATCCACCGATGAAATGTCTTTGCTCCAGCTGCTGTCACGACTCTTTAGCAAATCTTTCGACTCAACCTTTTCACGAAGAACACTGCACTCTTTAGCCAAATCGTCCTTGTAACGGAGAACCGATTCGATTTCTCTTTTCAGATTGTCATTTTCGTAGGTCAACTTCTTGTCGTCTTTGTAGTACTTTTCCAGTTTCTCCTTTGCTGCAGACAAATCGTCGCTCAGCTTTTGGTTCTCCTCTAACACGCCTTTCCGTTCCGCCAAAATCGTTCGAAGCTCTTGCTCGGCAGCATTACGTTGGCCAGTCACTCTTCGCAATTCTTCAGCCCTAGACTGCATCAATTGGGTCATTTCCTTAATGTCAGTGTCATGCTGTTCGATCAATTTGTCTCTAGCTTCTCGATAAGCACTTTTCTCACGTAATGAAGTCTTCAATTGCTCGAACGCGTTCGACAACTGCTGTTTCAAATCGTCCTTTTCCAACGCCAATGAATTGCGATCCCGCGACAAATCCGAGCAAAGCTTTTTACACTTTTCCATTTCCGCATTCAGCTTATCATATTCCACACGCACTAGATCGTACTTTTTCTTCAAATCATTGTACTGTTCGACGAATGCACACGCCTGACTGTTGCCATTATCTTTGACCGAATTATCTTTCATCGACTCAACGAAACGCGACAGTTTCTTTTCCAAATGATGATTCCGCTGCTGCAATCGGACATTTTCGTTCGACAAGTCCGTGTACTTTGTTCGCAGACTTGTGCCCTCCTGTGCTGACTGTTCCACTTGATTCATCGCGGCCATATATTGTTCCCGATAGAATTCCAATTGTTCCATAATGTGTTCCATTCGTAATTTACTATCATTCTGTTGCACACGCAGCGAATTCAGTTCGATGATTGCCTGATCGTATTGCTGTTTGGCCGATTCCAAATCTTTGATGCTGTCGTTTGAAGGTTTCCGGGGTCGTTCAAAATTAAACTCATGGCTACTGTCTTGGCTGCTGTTGCTGGTCAACGACAGATCCCCGGAGGCCATTTCTCAGAAAAGTGGTTCGTTCTTATGTTGGGGAGTTTGCTATTTTCCTGCAATTGAACCGAAAGCGAATAATTTATTAGATTTCACTTTAGAAAATTGATTCGTTACGTACCGAAAGCAAACAACTTTAACACAATCAACCAATGCTAATGGAAAATATACCTTCTGTTGCATGCACTAATTACATTTTTTTTCGTGTATTTTCCTTTCAATTAAATATACATCGCACAAGTGAATAAACTTTGAATCTTAAGCAACTCCACTAGAGTGTGAAAAAACTTGGTTTGTGTCGAATGTTTACTAAGAGCAGTAAGACCCTTCTAAAACACTCCTAACCCTTACTTAAGCCTTTGATTCACATTCATTGAAAGGAACATTCAATTGACGTGTTCCCATAAAATCACTGCACTATTGCTGCTTCTTAATCAAAAAGATTCAAAAAAAAGATATTTCCTTCTTCGACATGTTTTTGTGCTATTGACGTACGTAGGTAATTCTCAGAAATTGGTTGAAAGTGTACACACAAAATTGACCGACAAAAAGGTCTATTCACTGCCTATTATCCGGTTTATTTTCTAATTGCCATCGAATGGAATATTAAAACACTAATGTACAGACGATTATGCACTTACCAATTGAATTTTTTGGAAGATTTTACTTAATTTTGCCCATCATAACTTTTCTTACTCCATTACCTTTCATTGAATGATATTTCCGTCAAGTTGGCTGCAAAATGTTCAGTGTTGTCGGTGCTGTCAAACATTTTCTGATAGGGAAAATGTTTGGTGTCTCGGGAATAATTTTTACGTTAATTTTTCTGCTTGGTTCGAGGAATGGTACATTACTTACCAATGGGACAAATGATGGATAAATACGGTGTTTAAGTAGAATGAGATGGAAAATCAACTAGGGGTCTTCTGTCATCGATAATACAATAGAGTGTTATGATGAAAGAGAAGAAGATATTTTGACAAGTACCCCAAGGCAAGTTAAAATAAACTGGTCTTCTGTCCTCTCGCTCGCAACGTACCACGTTGAAAGAGAAGCAAATACGTTGACAAGTACCCCAAGGCAAGTTACAATAACTAGTCTTCGGTTTTCTCGCTCTGATCATAACAGTCTAACAGAATCTGACAGCAGACCCCGAGATGGAACAATATAGGTTGTCGTTTCTCCATCTGTCTCACTTAAACACTCTATAGTACTTCTTGTGTGAAATTTACCGATCGAGGCGTAGCCGATTTTCATTTTATTACGTGCTTGCGATTTGCGATATGTAGATGTGTCATTACTGCCGACCTCGCAGCTGAAGTTCGGAAGTAACCACGGCGGAGTAAAATAAACTAGACCTGAAATATATCTATTAGCCTTATAGAATACCGAAATTGTTCTCGTCACTCTTGCCAAAATCGAAGATGGCATTCCCTTCGAGTCTGAATTTTGAGATACGAAATTTAAAAATCAAAATCTTATGTTACATAGATCACATTGTCAATGAAAATATTGTTCGTGTGAAGTGACAGAAGACCGACTTGCCGACAGCGTCAATCATTGACGGTCCTGTGAAGTAGTGCTCAAATCTACAATCTCTATTTTACAAATAAAATTAATTCAATTTATGTCAGTGTTCATTTGATTTCATTTTCATACCAGAACCATAGCCTCAATAATATCTCTGTGTAAATCGCGTAGGCGACGTTGCTCGATTTGTATGAAATATCACGTAAGCGACGTTGCTATGGATGAAATTGTCGTGGTTCGGGTTGTCAAAGTTCGTGTTTACAGTTACTTGGAACAAACCTATAGTATGCAGTAATTGCTTATTAATTATCAGGGTCCGTATGACAACTTTTTTTTATTATTTTGTTGAGAAAATGGTCACCAAAAGTGTTGCGAACTACGGCTAGGAACTGGTCAATCTTCAGATCATGATTAATAAATTTAATCTTTTGAAATGGATCTAACTGTAAACTCTAGAAATAGCGCGTAGGATATTGCACTCCAAGAACATGCACGAGAACAGAAGCCTGTTATTGGAGTGCATTGATATGGTCCATATTTGTTAACATTGATCAGATCAGTAATCTACCGTAGAGACTATTTCTGTGAGATTAAGGTGTATTTATCTCTCCGTTTACTTTTAAACAACGATCCTTTCCAGTTTCCTTTTAAGGTAAGAGATTCCTACTTAAAACAGGTTTCTATAATTTATGACTACTAGGGGTTTCGAAGTCATAAATCACAATATAGCACTGAAAGAGAATCTAGAACATCAGGTTGTTCAAATACTTCCTCGTCGTGATAAAATATGTTTCGAATACTTAAATAACGCTGAATGCCAACTGGTAATAAGACGAGAGAAGTCTGTTAATTTTAGTGCCACAACTACAAACAAATAATTGTAAGTCTATTTACCTGAAGAGTTTTCTTTCAGAGTGAATCTTTAGACATCAACCAGTGTTGAATATGAAGTCATTACCTTTACACGCAAGTGTAGGTATTTAGTAGAATTATCAGAATATTCATTCGATAACAATTGTTTGTGAGCAAGTGCGTCGTTGTAAATAAAGTCATTCAAAAGTAATCAGTAATCACAACTGTTGGGTATCGATATCGAAGTATAGATCAAGTAGATGCACAGACTGAGTGAATTTGTTCTAGTTGCATAAAGTTAAACATCAGACGCTTGTTTCTATGATTCTATGACCTCATTTAAGTAAATATAAAGTCAAAGAAAAACGTTTCGAATACAAGAAATGCTTACTCTTGTTACAGAAAAATAATTTATCGAACCGAAGCTTATTTCTTGTTGCAAAATGTATATTAGACATGGGATTTGTTTTGCTATTATTATAACTGCAAATGTGGTTCACGTAATGAAAACTACAAGCGAAATCGTTCAGATTGAACTGTGGCAAGACGAACCTCCAAATGGTCCCGGCCCATCAGGACCTGAACGAGTTACATCAACTGGAATACATAGTAACATTGCTAAGCCCCGTCTAATTGTGCACACGCCTGAAAATCCAAATGGTGCTGCCATGCTGGTGATCAGCGGAGGTGGCTACAAGTCTATAGAATTAGGAAAGGAGGGAACCCCAGCATCAAGATGGCTGGTGTCGATAGGCGTAACTGCTTTCGAATTGGTATACCGTTTACCCTCTGAAGGATGGTCGTCAGTTGATGTACCTTTTCAAGACGGCCAACGAGCAATCCGGCTTATTAGAAATATGGCTACAAAGTTAAGCATTCATGACCATAAGATAGGCATCATGGGATTTTCAGCTGGAGGCCACCTAGCCGGTTTGATCCAGACTGAACCAGCCAATCGATTCTACACACCAACTGATTCATATGATAGACTTTCTGCACGTCCAGATTTTGCCGCTCTGCTTTACCCTGTCATCACCATGCTGCCACCTTACAACAATACCCACGCAGAGGAAGAGATTCTTGGGAAACACTCTAAACGAAGACAGCAGGAACATTATTCAGTTCAATTGCACGTCAACGATCAAACTCCACCAACATTTGTGGCCCATGCTCTTGACGATCCTATTGCAAATGTTGAAAACAGCAAGCTCATGTTTGGTGCTCTGCGAAAATATAATGTCACTGCTGAACTGC
Source organism: Bradysia coprophila (assembly GCF_014529535.1). Lineage (NCBI taxonomy): Eukaryota > Metazoa > Arthropoda > Insecta > Diptera > Sciaridae > Bradysia > Bradysia coprophila. The sequence goes on along the minus strand of NW_023503493.1, from coordinate 21,148,538 downwards.
ACCTCTTTACCACAGGAGGTCATGGATGGGGCTTAGGATTACCCGGAACGCCAGAACATGTATGGCCAAAGCTATTTGAAATTTGGGCGAAAGTCAACGGATTTTTTAAAAATGAATAGACTCGAAATATCGTGGCAATTGTTTCAGTGTGCACTTTTTGTTGGGTACTTACTCTGTGCATGACGAAGCGCAAAAGTACAGTAAGGCCAAATCAATTAAGTTACAATCGTATATGGCTTGAATTTTGACTACAAAATTATTTTTAAGACATTTCTATCAGTTTTAAGCGAAAACAATGAGGCTGGACACTAAATATGTTATGAAAAGAATTCACGATTTCCAAAGTAAAAGAGTTCTTATAGTGTCCCATTTTTTATCGCATTTGAACTAAAAAATAAATTTCGTCCTTGGTACTGGTACTGGTAACTTCAATTGTACCATACGAAGAACCACAACAATTTAAGAGCAATCACGGTGGGGCTGAACGAACTTTAAATAAAAGTGTAAGTTAACATCCCGGGTTTTTTCATAAGTGAGTTGGGGCAAGGAAGTGCTATTCAAGTAAACAAGTTTTAGAAAAATCCCCTGTGCTGTTTCTGAGAACCAGCACCAGCGTCAGCCAGGGCTTGTGAAACACTGAGGACTTGAGACTGACATCGGAATTGATAGAGGGACAAATTCTAAGACTTACAGTGTAAAAATTATTGCTCTCGACATTTTCGTCATAGAGCAATAGCAGCTGAAAGTCAAAATTGCAGCATGTTGAAAGACTGATATCTCCCTTACGAAGTAACTGAGGTAGCCTCTAAATGGTAATCCCAGACTAGTTTTGAAAACCCTTTCGAATGGCTAAACAAATATTTTTGAATCGAAGTTCACTGTTACATTTTCAGAAATTGTACTTTTAGGCTACCCTCGGTAAACTTTGGCCCCTTCCCTTCTATACATTTCTGGTAGGTTTATTGCATATCAATGTGATGCTTATGTGATAGTCTGGGGTCTTACCTTTACAACGATACCAAATATGCCATGCTTGATCCTGTACACTAAATTTTGATGAAAGAGTTTTGCATCGAGGTCGTTCTACTCGCAAATCCAGAGCAATCTAGATAAAATTATCTATATGAACAAAAACAAATACTTTAATAAACAAGGCATCAGAACAGTCGGAGCGTTTGCTGCGACTTAGCCCCGTACAACCCGTAATCCTATTTCGTCCGCAACCATAATATGTCCGTAGCCCTAATAAGCCCGGAACCCTAATACGTCTACAACCCTCTAATGCGTCTGTTACCAAAATGCAAGTCAAGTTGGGCATTGTCAAATTTACTGAAACTGTTCATTTTTTAAATTGCGCATAGCGCAATTACGAAAGCCCGTACGAAGTGCCTTTCAAATAAAACCAACAATTTACGACATTATTTTAGAAACCCAAAATTTTTTGCCAACTTTCCATTGGGTATTCAATTACCTCTCAAATAAAACAAAAATTAGCAAAATCGGATGATATTTACTCGATTTATGTGCAAAAAGCACTTAGGGCCGAGTAGCGGCCTTAGTCCAAGGGCCCAAATTTGAAACTTTTTTCGCCATCATTCTATTCGGCATTCAATTATCTCTCAAATGAAACAAAAACTACCAAAATCGGATGAGATTTACTCGATTTATGTGCAAAAAACCCTTAGGGCCGAGTAACGGCCTTAGTCCAAGGGCCCTAATTTGAAACTTTTTTCGTCACGTTCTTTTCGGTATTCAATTACCTTCCATAAAAAACTAAAACTAGCAAAATCGGATGAGATTGACTCGATTAATGTGCAAAAAACACTTAGGGCCGAGTAACGACCTTTGAGCCCTCCCAACAAGCCCACGTTGCATCTTATCCAAAAACAATGTTCAGCAACTTTGTTCTACTCGTCAATACCTTTCATTTGATATATCACAAGCAGGTATTGCGTGCGTATTTCGGTAGATATCGTCGAAAGACTGAAAAACACCTATAGGGCCCTAGCTCTGGAGGGGCCGACCCTACCATGCCCATTTTCGAACTTGACCTTACTTTTGTCGATACCAATCGGGGAAAAAAAGAATTTTGAAAAAAGGTTGTGATTTACTCAAGCTAGAGGGGTCGCGGACGGACGGACGGACGGACTTTTTTTATTGCGGATTCGTCATCTATGAACATAACCAAGTGCTTTGCCCTTACTGTCTGCTTCCAATTCGACGTGTTACAAACGGCATTTCGGCACTTCGTACGGGGCTAAAAAAATGAATTTAAATGATTGATAGACATGTAAAAGACCTCAAATTGTAATATCATCTTGAACTGGATAGCTCTAGATTTGCGAGTACTCCATAATTATTAAATATATCCAGCTATCTGAAGATGGATAACATTTTACTAGTTTTGAAGAGACCTCAGGGTTTTCAAATGAACATTTTTAATTTCTCAATTCTTAATTTTAATTTAAAAATAATTTAAATAAATACAAAAGTTCTCGACTTAAATCAACATTTAAAAACAAAATTATTTAACAACTTTTTACAAAATTTATCTACAAGAAAAAGAAATTCTTTTTTAATATTCTTTTCGACTAGGATTTATCATTATGGTCTTGCACTCAACAAGGCAAACGTCCAAATCAATCAAATCAAAAATATTCGGCATCAAATTCTTCACTCGGTCGATACCAATTTTCCGTTGCATGTCCGTAGATTGCTTTCTGCACTTCGTCTTGTGCCACATCGATTGGCATTTTATCCAGATTTCGTGGACTGCGCGATGTAACACGATACTCCAATGGAATATCGTAACACTTACAAATGCAACACGACGGAAATCGGAACCAATCGGAAAATATTCCACGGCATTCATTGTGCGGATCGTATGCTAACAGTCTGTGGAGTCCTAAATAAAAAAAAAAAATCTTGGGTCAATCAATTTCTGTGAATGCAATGCTGTAAGGTTTACTTACGGTACTGTTGCTCGCATCTGCATCCATCCCGGCAGTACATTTGTTTATTTTCATTGGTACACTTTTCCCAGTGAACGTACTGCTCGAAGGGATCTGAAAGTTAATTTATGCAATTCATTTAGTTGCTCGGCTTGAATGGATTGGTTATTCTTTATCGTAGCACTTACATAAATTCAACAACGCCAGCACCTCGCCGCGAGTATTGTTAGCCCAAAATGGAGCTACTACCTCCTCTTTTACGGGACATGCATTTCTGTTGATAAAAGGCAGCGTTAATTAACGGGTACAATTAATTTCATAGACTACCTACACTCCACGTGAATTGTAGATTGGTTCGTCTTTCGGTGCGACATCCTGAAACAGTTGACCCTCCATACTTTCACTCGGTCTTACGTTAGCCTGTTTTGGCGTAGCATCACTGATCGTTTCTCCTTTGTTATTATCACTTGTTTGATCGTTTGGCCGACCTGATTGTTGGTGGTTATTGGTTACATCTTCTTGCCCATATTCTGTTGTCGAGTCCGCTTCGTCATAGTCCGGAGGTGTTATAGACAATTGCGACACTTTTGCTGGTAAAAATATTCGCAAAGTGGTGGATATTGTCGCTGCTTCCGATTTATTATCAGAACTTTTGATATCGTTCGGTTGATGGATTTTATAGTCCTTCACTGCGTTAGTATCATTCCCAACCAGAATTGTTTTTATTGAGCTTGCATTAGGTGTATTTAGTGTGGTATTGTTGTCTGGAGCATCCACTTCATTGTCCGTAATAAATGAAATTTCGGTTGTAGAAGGGGCTGCCGTTGAAGATGATGTTGTTGTTGATTTCGGTGAAGTAGACGTTGGTCGAAAGTGTGGCTCCGACACAACGCTATTCACTTTGGTTTTTTGTACATCTGAATACAAATACTTGTTTCGCTTCCAACCGGACCGTGAATATCTGGCCGTTGCCTGTTCGACATCATCGAACTCGATATCGTTGTTATTCACTTCGGTGCGCAGAACGGATATATGTTTCACGTCACCGTACATGCGACGCATTAACCCTTGATTCTCGTGCACAAAGCGGCGTACAGCATTCCATGGATACAACGATCCTGGCTGATTGCAATACGTTTGAACCGTTAAATCACAAGGAATATTTTCCAAAAACTGTGCTCTACCTCGCCGTGACGCTTTTGGATTACACGATGCGCTCCCATCGAAACCGTAAGCATTGGTTCGGTGGAGAAAAATTACCAACAGTACTGCCAGGGCGGATGGTTTCTGAAAAAAAAAGTTAAGATTACAAATATGTGAATAAAGGCAATTTCGAGCAGGATGGACAGGTTAGTGTGACTGCATAATAAGTAGACACAAATCAAGAATCTACTTTCAGCAAGGGCACTCTCAATAGAAGAAACTACCTCTACCACTATGACTCTCAGTTACATACGGTCTTTATGTACTACAGCAGCAGATGCAACTTGATTGCTTAAGTTAGAAATTTACAGCACATAAAGTTCTTCATTTTCTTCTACTCTTATCAGTTGATATGTTGTCTGGTAGTGTGGTGTGGAAATTTTAACATTCCCGATGACTTTCCTCACAAAGAACCTTCAGCTCGATCTTTAGTATGACGACGCTAGACATTATAAAGATATGTTCGAATCGATTAAATATATTTCGCCTGTCCAACTGAGCGATAACACAGAACGTCTCAATCGACAATGTTGTACGATTGTGTGGTTTTACTTCAACCTGATGTATCTGATGATAAGAATTCGACTAGGACGATGCTCGAAACTAATTTTCATTAATTTTTGTGTTAAGGACAATTTTATGACCAAAGGCAAAAATGGAAAAGTTTTGTTTGGCTGTAATCCAAGCCACAGCAACATAACATTATGCTTTTTGTTCTCTCATATTATTATTATAATGATGCAATATCTGTGTTTAGTATAATCGAAAAGGAGGCTGAATGCCATCTCGAGTAAAATAATTTCTCTCGAAGAAACAAATATAAATTTTCTCCAAAGACATGGATTTGCACGAGTTCGAAGCGAGGTTCAAAATGTAGTTCGTTGTGATACATTATTTATAATGTGTTATTCATCTTGCGTCAACCTATTTCATGTTTCCTGCAATTTATTTTGGGCTGAACGTATCATTTAATATTCTACTAAGTTGATGAATCTTTTATAAAAATCACGTATCTATGTTTCCCTAGTCTTACCCAAGCAATGACTAAACGACTCATTTGATTAAAAAATGATTAATCGATGGCGACAGACGCATTACCATTTTAAAAAGTAAAAGTTCAATGCGTCCAAAACTGTTGATTGTTCGAAAAGCCCATCTAAATATCTTTCGATGCTAAACACAACATTCAAGCAAACAATCAGAAATTGTATCGAAGAAAGAAGAAAGAGAGGAAAAAAATTGTTAATAAAAATGTTAACTTAAAATTCACCTGCGACAAACACTTAATACATTTCAAAAATCACTTTCTAAAGTCATCACATATTGATGGTATAAAGTGGAGGTATAATAAGAAAAAAAATTCGTTTTCATTAAAACAAACATCGCTTGTTTAATGTTGAATATTATTTGTAACGAAGTTTACATTTATTTGTTCGTAAACTCTCACGTAATCAATAAAAGAAAGTCACAACACTCTTCATTTGTCAACCACCACCGGTTAGGACGCCCTTCATTTCTTCGAGCAATTTTTACTCTTGCAATAGTCTCGATTACTGCTACTCAAGTGGTTTTAGTTTCAATTTACTTTTAGAAGCAGAAATGTAATAATACCAATAGTCGAGGAAATAGAGCAAGATAAAATGGATACGATTTGATATATATGTCATTGCAATGAATATTTTAACAACTAAGAAATGACATTGCAGTTCTAAGATAGAAATGGTTAGTTGACATGATTCGTGTAGTCGAATTAATTTAACATTCTTAAAAAACCAGTTGATTTTTGTGGGTTGTTTATCTCTAGACATAAGAAAATGCTTCTCTCTTACTTCACGAGTATTACATACATTAAACCTAACGATCCCAAATAGTTCATACGGGACTAAAAAGTTTCCAACATGAGGCTTAAATAAAAATTGAATAAAATGAAAATTGTTTATACGAAAAGGAAAGAAAAGTTAGCAAAATGTTGTTGGTGTTAATATGACCACGACAAGATTACGTATCAATAGCAATTGTTGAAATTTCACAAATAGAAAGAACTAGAAAAGATATCGAATCTGGTACTTGATTCGACCTTTGTATTTTCAACAGTTTGAAATGAAATCTTTTACTTCATTTGTCTTAACATGCATTTTGCTATAAAAGAACTCATTATTTATTTGTCGCCTCTGTTGTCTGTGAAAGGTCTAAAATCCGAAGTGATATGAACCTGCTATCAGACTATAACTGCAGCAGACTAAACTCTTACTACCGGCGAAGGAACAAACCCCAATGTTTGCAGGACATATTTTTAGTAAATCAATTTATTATTTCAATCAATTGAAGAAATGGAGTTTTTGGGTTAATTATTAGACTTTTAGACAACAACGATAAAGATAAGCAAAGTCATTTGCATATATGTTCACTTACACAGCAAAATGTATGGTAAATGGAATGAATTAAATGGTAGAAAATATCGTAAAACTAACAGAAGTCGGAAATTCACTGATTTATTATCGTGAAACATTTGACGTTCGCAAGGTTGCAAGTTTGGCTGTCCACAGGTACGTTTTGTAATTACTCTTGACAGGTCTGCAATTTACATCGTACGTTTATCGCGTTTATAGCTTATTTTTCTCATCTAGAACAATAAAATTGACTATTTGCCTTTAACAAATGACTCTACTAAACGAAAACAAGAAAGCTGTGGTACATAAACCATTATTCTGTTTAGAATAAAACTAATTCAAAAGCAAGGAAAATCTACATTCCTGTTTATTATTATTAAGGAGGAGGTTAGTGCAAATGACCTGAAACAGAACACATATCTCATAAAACCACTTGCGGCTAAAATTTACATTTCCATTGTAATATCACTCACAGTCTATCTCCCCATTGTAGTACAGTCATTCACCGGAGACCGTGCCCCAGTTTTATGATACTCAACTATTATTAAAATCATATTTTCCACAACATTTGGAAGTTAATTTCAGCTGTAGAAATCCTTCTCCATTTCACATATATAATATTATATGTCCCCTTAAGCTGCACTCATTATGCACTATCACATGTACATCGCTTAGTACCAGTTATACATATGTTCTGTCTGTTAAAGTGAAATGACGGGTAAATGATTTCATAAAGAGAAATTTGTAAGTCTTTACATTGATTGATATAGATCAGCGACCGTAATAAAAATAATCGAAAGTGGGTGATTAGAAAGAATATAATCCACAATGTATCAGCGAAGAAACAGTTACTGGTTACTTTTTTTTATTGTTGTATGTTGTTGCATTCATTTATTTACTTTTATGTGTAATGTATAAGCCATGAGAATGCATTTGTGTACTTACACATATCGATACCGAAAGAAGTTAGGCAGAGAAAGAAAAGAAATGAAAAGACAACGTAAAGCTGTAGCATTTTTTGTAAGAAAAGGTATGAAAACACTGGTTTCATGGCTCTGTGTTACTTAAAGGTAAACGCAATTGGTTGTTAGGTGTGCTTGTGTTATCACAAAGAAGAAGAAGAAGAAAAAAACAGGTACATCCACAGCGTGTAAACAAACGGTTTGAAATAAATAAACAGTAAAAATTTAACAACAAAAAATATTGATGATGAACAAATCTTTACAATTTGATGGCTGACCGACATTTTCATAGAAATTGTTTTGTGGCTGCGAAAGTAAATTCAAATTTTTAGGAAAATTTCTTCGACGTTTGATGCTTTTATTTTCATTGATTGGCAGAAGATTGAAGACCAAGCCCTCAGTTATGAGAGTTAATAATTGAAATTAAAATTTTTGGTTTCATCAATATGGACAAACTGTGTCTACAAATTACATACAAGTATACAAATGACTTTTCAAATTTACAACGATTCAAATAGCACGTACATTTTAATCATCTATAGTAACGAGCTGATAACGACCATTCATTGAACGTTAGAATAAGTGGACAGTATGTAATAGTGGGTGGCCACTGACTAATTTAAAAAAACGAGCCATCAGAACAGTCGGAGCGTTTGCTGCGACTGAGCCCCGTACAAACCCATATATCTATTGCGTACGTGACCCTAGTGCGTCTGTCACCCTACTTTGACCGTAAGGCTATGCGCCGGTTAAAGTAAAATTATTATGTAATGTGTACATCTTAGAAATTGCGCATAGCGCAATTACGAAGCCCCGTACGACGTTCCTTTCAAATAAAACAAAAATTTCAAATAGCCCTAAAATTTTAATTTATTGAGTATAAATACACATAGGGCCTAGTATCGGCCTCAGTCCGAGTATCCAAATTTATTTTTTTTTTCAACTACATTCTATTCGGCCTTTGATTACCTTCCAAATGAAACAAAAAATACGGAAAACGGATGAAATTTGCTCGAGTTATATGTAAAATACACATAGGGCCCTAGTAGCGGCCTTAGTCCAAGGACCCAAATTTAATTTTTTTTTCTACAACATTCTATTCGGTGTTCGATTATCTTTCAAATGAAACAAAAATTACGAAAAACGGATGAAATTTACTCGAGTTGTATGTAAAATACGCATAGGGCCCTAGTAGCGGCCTTAGTCCGAGGACCCAAATTTAATTTTTTTTCAACAACATTCTATTCGGCCTTTGATTACCTTCCAAATGACACAAAAATTACGAAAAACGAATGAAATTTACTCGAGTTCAATGTAAAATGCACATAGGGCCCTAGTAGTGGCCTTAGTCCAAGGACCCAAATTTAATTTTTTTTCAACAACTTTCTATTCGGCGTTCGATTACCTTCCAAATGAAACAAAAATTACGAAAAACGGATTAAATTTACTTGAGTTCTATGTAAAATACACATAGGGCCCTAGTAGCTTTTCACTTCTAAGGCCCTAACTCACGGTCCACTCACCCGATTTTTTTTCCTGGATTGGTATTGACAATACCTATCATTTGCCGTGTCATTTACATTTCCATCGTTTATTTTGCCATTATCACCAAAAGACCTTAAATCACTTAGGTGGCCCTAACTCACGAAGGGCCGACCCGAATATGCCCATCTTCGAACTTAGCCTCACTATTTTGACTATCTTTCAAGGAAAAAAATAATTTTGAAATCGGATTTGATTTACTCAAGATATTGACGTGACAGACAGACAGACAGACGGCCCAAATTTTTATTGCGGATTCGTCATCTATGAACATAGGCAAACACTTTGCCCTTACCGTCTGCTTCGAATTCCATCAATTACACACGGCATCGTAATCCTATAAGCCCCTTCGTACTTCGTACGGGGCTAAAAACGTCGATGATCCACCAAATCATTTTTATTTTCACGAAAAACTTTCTTTATTCTTTAACTGTGCTTGATAATCTCTATTCTGTTCATTAAACAATCTGAATCCCAAACGATGTGCAGTTTGACACTGTGTGCGAAGAGATTTCAATGCACCGAAAAGTGAGAAAATCGTCGTCACAAATAACACTCCAATTAGCCATGGACTAATGTCCTTCTCGTCCGATTCTACGAAATAGGTGTACAGATATCCATAGTACAAACTGACCATACCTGCATGAAATCATACAATTTCAAAGTTTAAAATTTTTCCTTTTGCACACAACTTTCGTTTAGGTAAGTCGACATCAATATCAATCCACAGTACGTGACTTTTCCTTTTTCTCATCCACATTTCACTTACCGATAATGAAAGCAAATATTCCAATGAGATTGTGAAATAGTTTTAAATAAACGGGATGAATTCGGCTCCATTTACCGAACTCAAATGACCACAAAGCAGGTAATCCATTAATTGCAACAATTACGACAAGAATCAATGAAATTAGACCTAAATTACGTGTTTGTTCAGAAATATTGAAATTATTTTTTCTTCAACGATTACCTGTAACCGAATGAACAGTCATGAAATGTGTTGGCCTTCCCCAATATACACATATTGTACCAACAATTGCAAATAATGTCGCAAATATTTGAATGATCCAATGTATGTTACGCTTGGTCTTAAGTGCATGGAAAAATGACCAAGAGTTCGTTGAGTATAGGGCTAGAATTGCTTCCGCCATAAATAATTGGTACTAAAAAGTCGTTTGAATAAAAATGTGTCTCTCAAAATAGAGATGGTTTTATGTTACAGCTAAGATACTAAGCCAAACGTGCATTGTGTATGCACTGATTCCGAAATGATAACAATACCAAGTCACATACAATGAAACCGCTCCGATCAGAATGTGATTCAGAGAATTTAAATAAAATTCCAACTTTTGTGCAGTTTCGATTTGCATTGTAAAAATTTTAATTGATTGAAATAATGACTAGGTACGACGACCAGTATACTTTTACTAAGTCAATAAATAATCGAAACATTTGTATCCCAAAATTTGTGTACTTCTTATCACTATATGTCTGCTATGAGTCGGTTCGATAACGTTTCATAACGAGCAGTAATATTTCGTATTTCGTAACAACGGGTTCATTGTTTGAAGCTCGAATGTTTTGCCTAATGTCTGTGAATCTAACAGATTTCAAATGGGGTTAGCTACCTTTTATCTAAGTCTCAGACTGTCACAATGAAAATTGACCGGATGTTGTACCTAAAATCAATCCAAAATTTTAACGATTTCTGAATCGCTTTGAGAAGGCATGAAAATAAGACTTTGTAAATGATAAGTCAATTAGACTATTGAACCCGTTTCTCCAACAAAATCCACTCGTTAACTACCCCATTTCATCATAAAACATAAATTTTTTATCCCGCCTGAAGAAATTTAAATTTTTTTAAGGTTATGTGTCAAATTACTAAGACATTCGATGAAAGATTTCGTCTTCTTAATTTCAAATTTTAACAAAGGCCCTTCACTCGATCTCAAACCGTTCCTTTTTCCTTCATTATTACGGTTTCAATGTCAGTAAGAAATGCCAATTTCATTTAATTTTATAAAAATGTATTGCCATTCTCTACACTGCGAGCCTCCATCTCACCATCCCGAAGTGCACTTTATATTCAAATTTCTTGTACAAATAAAAGATCGCTGGTATAATCGTTATATTATTGACATTGATGCTTCGCTGGTGTGTATACGTTGCTAAATAAATTTACGTAAGAAAGAAATTGTTCAGAGAAAGCGGTTTTTGCGTAGAAAAAAAAAAATTGAAATAAATTTAAATTTATATTTCAAAACAGGTTCGATTTGTGTATCTATACAGTATGGTTTATGTCTGGGGTATCTATCAATTTTGATTTTAGTTTTTGTTTATTTCATTCTATCGATCGATTTATGGTTTACACTTTTTATTTATATATTTTCTCCGATCATATCGATTTGTGAATATCAATATGAATTTGCGGTGTGCATGGTTAATGATATGGTTACGAGACTATATGATATTTTCTTTTAACAGATTTTCATTCAATTTTTTTCGTTTCTCGAATCAATGTTATATGCTCTGTGTACACTTACCATTCTTAGTTTCGAAGAAATAATTATTCCAAATGAGTATACTCGATATTATTGCTGCAAGTGACACACGAAGTCTTCAAAACTTGGACACAAGAAATATTTAAAATTTGCACAAAAAATCATTTCTTTCATTTATAAGTAGCTTTGAATTCCAATATATTCCAATAAACACACAAACTGGAAAACTTTTATTTCAAAATTATAATTTTTAGTATTATTTTCGGCACCAGTCAAACTGTCGATTCCATCACATTATGTGATAACAATTTTTAATTAATTTTAATTTTTTATTTGAACTTATTTCGTATAAGCTTTCTTCTACTGATCACAACTTAAATTTCATTTCTCTTCACAATTATATACAACCGAAACATCAATTTTTTAAATAAATGTGTAACAACCGTTCCCGTTCACCCAAAACCTCCTATTAACAATTTATTCGAAACCGATCAGCCTGATGATCACTTCTTTTCACTTTGATTAACCAACACTTAATGATGGTTGCGTTTGTTAAAACATTTCGGAAAAAAATGAAGAATAATCAGAAACAGAAAAAAAAAGAAAGAAAAGATTGTTATATCGTTCGTGTTGTCGATATATAAAACACTTCTCAATCTCAACGCGTTCGCATCTATATAAAGTAAGTGTGTAAAGAAAAAGTAAAGAATGTTTTGTAGGTCAGTAGTGGCATATTACCTACCATTACGATCGCAAGTGCATTTTAACCATATTTTAACACACATGTAGAGGATTAACCATGTTTTCCAGTTTGTTGATATTGTAGTCTCGATGTTTGTTTTTAATGGTATTGGTCGTGATGTTTGTAAGCATTTTGGATTTAACAATACACATATATGTTGGGTGGATGTAAATACATAAGCTTTGTATATAAAAACATTTTGTCGTTGATTTAATTAGCTGTTTTATTGCTGCTTGTTTGATGTTGTAATTATTGAACATCGAAAAATTATGAGACAACAATTATGCTGCTGCTATTATCACCCATGTTTTTTTTGGTAGTGGTAATAAGTGAAATGATTGCGAATGAATCAACGCTGGTTATTTAATGTTAAGTAAACTTTTTATTTCAATTATTGAAATATCCGTTGATGAATCAGTAACAAAGTCCTCCGATGGGATCCGATGCGAATTATGAAAGCTCTTGAAAGCTCACAAAACCTTCGTAGTCGTTTTAAACTAGACTGTTCATTTGTAATATTTGACGAATATGCCGAAAAGATTTTTTTTGCATAAATTGGTTCATAGCTCCAAGTAATCATGCCTAACCGTTGATCTTTTCACACAAGGAGTTGTATGAGATTTTTTTTTTTTTTGATGAAAGGTAAGTTCATCCCAATTTTATGTCTCAATTTGCATACATACACACAACTTACACGTCTTGGTACTGAAGAAGTCGTACAAGCTGTGCGATAGTAATTCACCAGCTGGTAAACCAGCTAGCTGTCTTTGACACAAAATTGGTTAAATATACTCGTATTTTTAAGTGTGTTAACAATTGGCTGGCACAGTTGTTTTCTCTTATAGTGACTCTCCAGATTTCTGTACACTTCGGCAAAAGTTCTTTTAATGTTTTGTGTTCGATGAGAATAGGCAAATTTTGCAACTCTCAAAGCTTTACTATTGAAAAACAGTCATTACTCTCAATAAATTAGGCATTTTTAGTTGACATTTATTACGTACATTCGTTATGCAATCGTTTTCCATATTTTATTATTTATTAGTACAATTTTAAATAAAACAAAGAATTTAATTGATTTAGCCCCTTTAATAATAATACAATTTAGCCTGTTACAGACGGCAAGCAAGCATATGACCAGTTTTATTCCAGTATTATTCAATTCCATCAATCAAAGTATTTTTAATCGGTTGATTTCAAATCTTGTACTTCAATTTTTTTAATTTGCATTTTACTATATAAAGAACCATGTTGCTCAGGGTTTGTCATTATTTTTGTCGTCATTAGCGATAACAGGTGAATAGCCATAAGTGACAGGTCCATGTTTCAATCCGTATTGAATGATTAAATAAAAATGTTTGACATTTTGTTTCTAAAATAATTATTTACTACAGCGAACGACATCTCAAATGTCTCACTGTCATTTTTTTCAGAGAATGTCATTGTGAATTTGCAATGACACAATAAAATTCTCAGAAAAATTTGACAGTGAGACATTTGAGATGTCGTTCACTGTATAAATACAGCTATCAAAAATTAGTTAATATCACATTTTTGTTTTATATAGGATCTGATATTTCTAGTCCCACAGACTCTGACAGCTGTTATATTGAATGAAATATTTGAATTTTTTCACAGTCGAAATTTTTGTCGCACACATGTAACGACCAGTTTACTAGGATACAAACCAAAAAACCATTCAATATCAAGACTGTCAAATCTGTGGATCTAGAAATTATGTAGAATCTGTTGAAAACGAAAATGTGATATAAAGTAATTTTTTTTAAGTGTACAACTAATTCTACGAAAAGTGATCTTATAGTAGATTATTCACCTCTTATCCACATGTTTATTTAGACACTTGGGTAGTTATTGCATGAGCCGAAGGCGAATTTTATAACCCCAAGTGTCTAAATGAACATTTGGACAGAGGAAATCGCGGTTTAACCTGGTGAATCCGATTTAACTCAATTTTACAATTATTTCCATTTTGTATAAGCTTTAAGCCAATTAAGTGCAACAATCGGTGCAGACTTTGTCTCCGAACAGACAGTTTCCAATTCTAAAATAATTATTATCTTCTTAAAATGCTAAGATTTCAGTGGAAATATAACGAGATCCAAAAATTTATGTTTTTTTAATGAGAAGATCAAAATCGTGTAGCTAACAATTTTGGTTGAAAAAGTAATATTAAGAATGCAAGCGTCATAAATTTCCTTTTGGTAATTACGCCAATGAACATCGAAGTGGATTACAATTCTTTTATAGTGGAAATTTAAAAAAAAGGTAATCTCCTTTACAAGAAAACATTATTTTTGATCAACTAAAATGATGATTTCGTTATATAGCGTCATCAACAACTTTCTCATTTGGGTGTGGTTAGACGTGAATAAAAATCGGAAAGAATAGTAAAATTGAGCTAAATCGGATTCACCAGGTTAAACCGCGATTTCCCGCACCCTCCTGCGATAAAATACCTCACTGATATAAGGCTGTATATAAGTGACTCGTACTAATACTCGCGCAAGCGCTCGTATACGTACAGGTCTCTTATATACAGCATTATAGCAGTAATGTACTATTATCTACCGACGTCGAAATAATAGCTCTTTTTCACTGCTATTATTTCACCTAGGTAGATAATAGTACATTAAGGTACCGGCGAATATACCGAGAATTAATACTCTTCTGTATATTGCACACACACGAGTGTAACGAGTGTACGTGTAATATACAGAAGAGTATTAGTGCGTGGTATATTCACTGGTACCTTATAATGATTTATTGTATTGCGGAAAAGATCAACTTATCGATATATTAATGTGGGATATATTTACCTAGATAAATAATAATGACGTCATATCAATGGAATAATTGAGAGAAATAATGTTTGGTACAATACTCCGAAAAACAGTGTTTAATGTCGATATATAGACCGCAATGCAATAAAAGCATTTAAGAACATTCTTAGTGGTAATTGGTGAACTTAAGAATTTTCAATATTTTGTGATTTTTTCCAGTCCGAATTCCTGTAATTAAAGTAAATTTTCGTACGTATTTCATGTGTGGAAAAGTGGAAATGAACAAAAAAAATCATCTGCTGACGCAGAGCTAAACTGAACCATTATTAGTATGTTACGTCAATATTTGTTTAGGCAAGTGTGAGGTTTGCGGAACGAGCCGAAGGCGAGTGGAGTAATCACACGTGCTTAAACAAGCATTTACAAGCAGTGACGCAACACATTTTACATGTTTGTGGACGGTAAGTGCATTTTCCCTGTCATGTCACAAGCAGTGATGTAAAGTGCACTTTACCGTGGATAAGCATGTAAAATGGTATAAATATCGCAGGCAGAATGTGAGATCAGCGATTATGTGGAATAGCGCGAAGAGTATAGTGACTCATCATAACCCCAAACATTCATAAGTCGAAAACGATCATTGGCTAATCTCCCTGAGAGATTTTACATCAATCCGTTAAAAAAACTTTGATCAAAGATTCGATAGTTCTATTAGCCTGTAATCTGAAATTAGTCCCCATCTAAATACCAATATTTTCTGATAATCAATCCATTCCAGTAGGGTTGGCTTAGTGGTAACGTACTGGTGAGGACAAATTCTGTATAGTACTTTTTCTCAACGTGTAGCATGAAAGTAACGTTCTTAAGCGTACCCAAGCTTCATAATCAGGGTAGTTGAGGTGTTTGGTGCCCTCAACAGAAGGTACATAGAAGAATGACATAAATGACGTAACCCATTCACAATGAATTATGTTTACAAATATCTGAAGTCTAACTTTCGGCGCAGATATAATCAGCACCAGACAAAAAATACTAATGGCTTTGCTAACCTATAGGCCCTAACTAACCCCTCACCGGGAGGCTTACATCCAGCAGTGGATAATAAAGGCTTCAAATATGTAATCCAGACCAGTGGATATCAACAAATTTACAAAATGAAATATGGAAAAGGATCTCCGATTGTTTGGAATAAAAAAATATCAAATGGAACCTGATTGACTAGAGCTGAGATACAATGGGTAATTATGCAAGTATTGAGGTATTTGGCAGGTATATTTTGTTAAATTAAAATAGATGTAACATACCAAATATTTGCTTTCGGCATAAACTGAATAAAAATAATCAAATACGTTGCAATGGCAGAAATGATCTGAAAGTAATACAGTTTAAATACGCAACCTTTTTTTTTACCATAATAGCCAAAAAAAAGTTAGTCTTACCGACTTCAAGAGGTCTAAATCCATGTAAAAGAAGCCCAATATCGAGAATCGCACTGGTTCCAAAAGTATTTGCATCGAAAACTGTTGTACCTAATTGTTCGAATTACCATTATTTAACGCTCAATTACTTATTCAAAGGCAGCATTACCGCCACGTTCAATTCCGTATTATGAACATCTCTCTCAACGTTATGTAGATTGTAGCCAATGACTCTCGCCTATCGAAGACTTCATTTGAATTTCAAATGTAAAATTTCAAATATTTACCATCATACCTCTTTTAAGCATTCTTCGCACGAATACAAGAGAATAAATACAGTAATTAAGGGTGGACAGGTACCCATCAATGATTCTTTCCAATTCGGATTCGTTTTAAAGTAAATTGCCACAAAATTCCAGTATAGATTGACTGTTAAACATAGAAAATTCGAACTAACATTGAAAAATTGTGACCATCCAAAACGTTTTTCCATTAAGAGAGAAATTTCCCACAAACGGCTGTAGCATTTTTTCAGAGTTACTATACGCTTGTGACGCGAATCGCCTTTGATAGCTATTATTTCTCGGAATTTGTTACCATTTCTAACATTTTCCAACTCCAATGTGATCAAATTCATAATATGTTTCATCTTGTCCACCATTAGGGTGAAATAGAAATGTTCACCTCTCGTCACCTCGAACGTGAACAACGAGGCATACCAATGATTCAGCCATTCGCGATTATTTTTAATGTTGGCGATTATGTAGAACTCGAAAAAGAGGCAAATCGCTAGAGTTACGGCCACTTTAATGAAATAATTTCGCATTGCACGTAGCTTAAACTCAGAAATCTTGGGATTAAACGTAGCCAAATCGTTTTCAATATCTTGGAATTTACACCAGATAGCCATTCCTAGGCTTCGTTTTGAAATCGATTCTATTATAATGACATAATGCGAGACAATTGGAACAAGCAATTGCAGGATATCAGTCATAGAGCCAACAGCATCGTTAACATAGAATACGAGTTTGTAATTTACAGTTATAATAACGGAAATTGCTGATATAAAGGCAATGTTAACGAATCCCCAAAATATTAAAAAATATTCAACAAATTTCGTTTCGGAATCACAGCACAAAGCACTGAATTTAAAGTAGCCCATAATTACCGACATCAACTTCATGTTTCAAATCTGGCGTCCAAATGAAGTTCGGTCGAGTTATATTTATATATAATATTTTCGGAAATGGTATGCTTATGATGTGAATAGATGTCATTCCATTTATGAATATTGTACAATGAGAACGTTACATGTGTTTCCGACACCAAACAAATCACATTTTATATTTGATGCAATCTTTTTTCACGGCTGACATTTTTGGTCGGACGAATTGTGAACACGTATAAAGTGGAAACGAACATCTGGTGTACGTCATAAACAGTCGACTCAAAAAGCTCTTACAACGGAAAAGCTTTTGCAAATTAAAATTTTTGCATGGGTTTTCCTTTCCTCAATTTAATCGAAATTTGACTTAATTGTAATTAACGTGACTGTAGATGTGGAGATGTGGAGCAAATACAGAAAAAATATGTACCATGTTCATCTGTGGTTCAATAAGTATACAACCGAATAAGAAAAAGAAACCAAATCTAATGGGTATACGAACATTTCTATAAATGAATTCTCGGAATTCTGGTTCAGCGACGTATTTCTTGATACAAAAAACATCTGACTGTTAATTGAGTTGTAAAATGATTAGTTGGGTGGGGTTGGTTAAAATTGGAATAAACGAATCAATTTAGTGAACCGTTGCAAAACTACTACGTCATTCAAACAGAACAATATTTTATTCGACATCATAATTGTTTTTATATTTGACCTAAGATTCATTACATTGGCGTACATTGAGATTGAAGGTTCGTACAAGCATTCTTTACAAGCTGGAGCGGTATAGCTGGTGTCGGGGAATCTGGCACACGAAGCAAAAAAATAAATATAATTTTCACAATCTTACACATCCAAATTTAATGCTACAAAGATTGTCTAGCCCTGTCATCAATTTTTTGTAAAGAAAATTCGAGTTTGCATTTTATTTAGTTGGAAAGTGTGGTCTTTTGGAAATGAGTGCCAGATTATCCGTCCCGCCCTCTACCTCTACTCTGCCGTGTTTCGCTATTTCTCGAAAGACGTCTTTGCAATAATCTTTTGAGAATTAGCGAAGAATAGTCGGTAGAGTTAAGTATAGAAAATGACTGTCATAGTACCGATCCTGGTAGGTTGTTACTATCATTTGTTAAACTTTTTTGAAACGGTCAAATGTTAACGACAGCAACGACAAAAGTAAGCAATGATATCAGGCTATGTGTATTACAAATCGTACTAATAAAACTAAAGAAGTACAAGATTTAATATCTAGCTTTAAGCAATACTTCAAACAAAAGAAGCAGCAAATTTAATAGCTATATATGCAGTCATTCTTTTGCAGTTTGTAATAGATGGTTAATATGCGCCTGGATTCAATGAAAATACCAACAGCAAATACGAAGCCAAAGCCTTGATGATCTGAAAATAATTTTTTGACTTACTTTATTGTTACACTTATTAGTAAAAATGAAAATTTCAAAATTACGCAAAGACTCACCTCCAGTTCCAAAAGACAATAGCTTTTGAGACCGGAGGTAGGTGCCGTGTGTGCAAATAATGTGTATCCTTGCAATGGTACCAATGGTATCGTGGATACCGGGATTTTTTTGGCCGAAAATGTGGATACCGGGAAATCCTGGCCAAAAAGTAATGTTAAAAAAATTCACCGACGGTGTAGCAAGTGTAGCCGGGAAATAAAAAAAATGGACATCTCATAGATAAAAAACGGGAAATCGAAAAGAAAACTGGAAATCAAACTCAGTGGAAATCAATCGCAATGGACGGGAAATAAAAAAAGGAAATCGAAAAAAACGGGAAGTCGATAAAAACGGGAAATCGAAAAAACGGGAAATCGAAAAAAACGGGAAATCAAGAAAAACAAGGAATCGAGAAAAAACGGGAAGTCGATAAAAACGGGAAATCGAAAAAAATGATAATGAAAAAAAAAAGGAAAATCGGAAAAAACGGGAAATCGAAATAGAGTGGAGATCAAATTTACCGGGTAATTGAAAAGAAAAAAACGGGAAGTCAACCTCACCTGGAAATCGAAACAGACGAGAAATGGAACTCGCACCAGGAAATTGTTAAAAAACGGGAAATCGATTAAAACTGGAAATTGAATCGAATTTTGAAATTATAAAATCGCTAAATTTTCTCACTCGCTCCGTTCGCGATCCGATCATTACTGTTCTTCTAAAATTTCACAGGCGCGACTAAACAAATATTTCGCTGAGTAGACGAAATATAATGTACAAAATAGAAAATCGCAAAATTTTCTCGCTCGCTTCGCTTGCGTTCACTTACTACCTTATCAAAGATAGATATCACAGATATCGAATGTCGCGGGCCCAGGCAGCTGGAATAATGAGGCAGGCACTATAATAGCTGAGAGTATAAAACGAAAAATAATAACAATCTGACATTTACTTTAGTAAATAAAGACTTTGGAATTCGACGTTTTATAATATAATTCATGTTTGTCACGACAGAACTTGATCAAACTTAATTGAAAAATAAAATTAATATAGGTTTGTTCCAAATAGCTGTAAACACGAAGACAGCCCGAACCACGATGATTTATCCATAGCAACTTCGCTTACGAGATGTTTCATACAAATATGGCAACGCGATTTATACACAAATATTAAAACCTATTCCATTCACCGGGAAATGAGAAAATTTTTACCGGGAAATCAGAAATTTTAATGATACCGGGAAATTCGGGAAATCAGATTTTGGATACCGGGAAACACACATTACTTGCAAACGCGATGGTCTTTTAACAAAGTTTTTAAAACTTAATTTTTTACTGAGACTGGTTCAAACTCCATTTACTTCATTCAAGAAAATGAAATCAACACAGAAGAAACCAAATCCGCTTAGTGAAATCGGTAAAAGTTTGACTTGAAGAGAAAACTTATGAATCTGAAAACAATCTGGGATGTGGTCAACTGTTACATATTCTTTCTCTTTATACCATCGATTGCATCGGGAAGAGTCTGCATTTCGAGTTTAATCCATGAATAGACGAACCGAGTAGATTGACCTAAAGAAAATGCGAAGAAAAGAGTTTCACTCTCGATACGCAACATATAGTTCGACCAATTTACCTCCCTCATGCAATGTTCACAGGCGTACACAAAAACCAATAAACTTATCATTGGTGTGACACAAATGGATGAAGAAGCTACAATGAAACGTAAAACTCCGAAATACAAATTAGCCACAATCCAATAGAAGCTGATTATCAATGCTAAGAAGAAGTGGATCATTAGTGCCAGAATGCTCCACGAAAAGCGCTGATTCAAATAAATGGAAAATAGGTAGATATCCTGATACATTTTTCGAAAATGACCAATAGCATTGCGCGAACTCGTTCCATCATTTGCCATTTTCAACAACTCGTTGTTAATGATTTTAACATGGCAACGAATGAATTCCATGTAAAATACAATGTGAATGATTCCAATTCTCAGCATGTGCAACGACCATAGCCGCAGAAACCAGCTCCTAGCAAATCGGGGATTCTCCTGGATAGTCGTTAAAATGAATGCCTCGGTCACGTTGCTCATAAAGAAAACGATGAGAATTTCAATAATAAATCTTCTTAAAAATGAAGGTTTCTCCTTTGTCAATGAGGATGCTTGCTTTTCAATATCAGACATCACTTGCCACATCTTAATCGTCAAAGACCGGTTCAGATTCGTCTCAATCAGCAAAGTAATGTGCGCGAAAATCGGTCCAACAACCTGAATAATGTCTAAAATTTTACCAATCGTAGAACCAACATGAAATGTATCGTTGTGTCGAATGTAAATGACAACTAGTTGAAAATTTGCAGCGATAAAGTGGAACATACACCACATCAAAGAACCGAAATTCTCCAACGGGAACTTTGATAATTTTGTAGGTGTTAAAAATGAGCCGAATTGGAAGATCCACACCAATGACTTATCCACTTGTAGGGAATTCATTTCAAGCTTAACCAAATTGAAAACGTTCCAATAAATTTAGTTCACAGGTTTGCCGGAACGTAATTCTTTTAATGGACACATAAATCTTGTCAGTACAACAATTAGGCCGTGGTAAATTTGGAAAACAATCGATCCCAATTTACACAACACCAAATTGCTTTAATTTCCCTGTTAGCGGTTCGTTCGTGTAACGTCTATGTCAATTATATCATTCACTCGACAGGGACTGTTGTGATTTGCTATTCCGAATGGAGAGCATATTGAATTAGTCAAGATTGATTGTAAGAAACGAACTCATTGAATACGTGAATTTTCAATTTTACTCCAAGTCATGGATAGGATTTACCATGCTGAGGATGCGGATATTGAGTTCTTGAAATCTGAAACGTAAGCTTTTGAACGAATGCGGGCTCCAAAGAAGCCGCTGACAAATGTAAAGAAGCTCAAAACTAATTAAAGCTAACAACAAAATGAGTTGCGTTGTTTCGACGACAGGGCAAACATGTAACCCACTGAAATTATTCGATGATTTTACCTTTCCAAAGTCAACCTTTTGGGTATGTAAATCCTAACTGAATTATGTAAAACTAATTAAGTAATTGGCTGCATGACGCGTCAACTTAATTACGCTTTAAAGAATCGCATTTACAACCATGTCTTCACCAGAGGAGGACATCCATGTATTTATTTGGATTTTCCAGTTCTGTTCATTTCTAATACCGATTAATGAAAATAAATTTCATTTGAAAAATTACTCGTTCTACGCATGGACCTTGACCCATTTTGGAATCGCAATGCTCGAGCTTATCATGATCTATGTTCATCAGAACGACACGTTTCATCGGGGTTCAACTATCGGAAAAATTTTGGATGTTGTACAAGTAATTTTGCCGATCTCGGCGCACATTGTTCTCATTCTGGAAACAATTTTTAATTGGAAAACTCAATGTGAAATGTGGCAGTGTATTCGATCGATTGAAAAGCGAACAAAACTAATTGGAATAAAAACGAAAAGTTTTCTGAAAACGTATCTGATTGAAATTTCAACATTGGCATTTGTCGGAATGGTAACGGAAGCTGTTATCATTGCATCAATTATTGACGATGAAACATTCGTGAGAAGTTGGTATTTACGCTTATGGTCATTGTACATGATTCGGTTCGGTTTGATGCAATTGATTTTTTACGTTGAGTGGATGGCCCATTACTTGAAAGTGGTTGGGATGGGGTTGCACCACAATTCTCAGAGTGATAAATGCGATGTGAAGTTGTTGAACGAATTGAAAAGTTTGTACTTGGATATCTGGCTACTTTCGGAGCGTTTTAACAAACGATTCTCCTGGAGTATTTTAATGTTGATGATACATTTGTTCATAACAATTATCATAAGTTTTTATTGGATTGTTGCCCGACTGTACTTTCATGTCTACAGTGCTCTTTTAGCGTCATCGTTCATCAGCATTTCACCAATCACAAATTTATTGGTCCTATTATATGCGTGCCAACAATGTCTGACGCAGGTACCGACTGGACTTGATGTGCTTACTCAATAACAAATTAATTTACTTAACACAATTTAGGCAAATCACATAGGACATTCACTGCATGGAGCTGCCGCAGGGAGGGTAAATGTAAATGACAACCATTCCACCCATTTTTTGGTAATGTCATTAGCGAAAATCTTTTTTTTTTTTTTAAATATGAACGAACGCTCACCTTTCCAGGTGCGTAATTTTTCTCTTCAGGTGAAATTACTGCCCGTTTCTATATATGGTTGGGGGTTTTTTCAAATGGATTTTCCCTTTCTCGTCAACGTAATTATAACACAGCTATGTGGAGCGAGAGGCGATATTATAATTTCTAATTTTACATTCCAATTGTGTTACAGATTTTCTCTGCCTGCGCTTCGTACTTACTGTTAATATTTTCGTTGAATCCAGGATCTTATTAGTTAGCTTTATGATTCAATAAAAAATGTTTTTTTTTTCTTCTTTCAATACAACACTTTTGTAAATTAAATGCTTTTCTGAGAACGGTGAAAAATAGCAAAAAAAATTTAAAATCATATTGATGGGCATAACATTTGAAGAGAATAGAGAATCTGTGCTGAGGTCGTACTTGTACTATCATTCCATGGGAAATTACAAAGCTGCGCAAAGAAACCAGTGAAGAACAAATCATACACAGTTTTGACCGGCAGAAATACTTCCTGATAAAATATTGGTGGCATTACTCATGGAGCAATCCTGTTGAAGAATATTTGTAATATTTGTATAAATTTGTCACAAAATAAATTATTTTAATAATCCCAATAGAAAATAGGGCTGACTTCATATTGATCTGATCTGAACTCAACCTGAAATATAATTTTGTTACTTCGACCGGAGACCTGATTCTACCAGACAAACAATAACCGGATCTGACCTGCTGGTACTTTTACAGGTGGCCTGACTGTTTCAGTTCAGTTCAGAGTCAGATCAAATCAGTTCTGATGAATACTGATCAGGTCAGATTTGAAACGTTTTTGAACTTATAAAGTTCAGATAAGATCAAGGAAATTCTAGTTTCAGGTTGAGATAAAGGGACACCTGACCTGTTCCGAACCTTAAATAAAATTCCAGTTATCAAAGGTATTAAAGGTCATAGCATTTTGAGATAGGTATTGCAAGCTTTACTTAGTCTTGGTCTTAGTTTCCACCAGAGCCTAATATTTGGGAATTAATTATTCCCAAAATTCACAAAAATTCCCTAAAATTCCCTAAATTCCCTAAAATTCCCAAAAAAACAACAAATATTTCAGAACATATTGAATATAATGTATTCAGTAAATTGAGCTTAAGCGGCATATCGCCAAAACTGGAGGTGATGGTGATGGGGGAACAAGTGGTCTCCGATTTTAAGGAGTGATAGATTCGTCTTCAATTCTAGAGAATCGTATCTTTCATTTTTTTCGAACATTTTTTTAAATTTTCGGTTAAAGTGTTCAAACGTGAAAGCATGTCAGAGGGTACCGAAAACCTTTTTGCGGCTATAACTCAAAAATAATTATTTTAAGAGCAGTCTACACTCCGACCTTCTATGAAAAACATTTTCGATGATAACTTCTTATTAGAATATTTTTTGAAAAAAGTGGTTTCATCACAACATATAAAGTTTCGATAGCCACCAGAATAAACCGCGAGCCTTTTTTAATAAAAGTTTAGTTTTGTTATAAAAACTTTTTATATTTTTTTATAGAATTTAATTAAAAAAATCACTGCCATGATGAACTCACGTACGGAAACTCTAAAGAATCGAAATGTTATATTAGGTATCTGTGAGGTGATAGGAATATTTTGTTTGTTAGTGTTGGTTTTTTCGTTATCTCGGTGATCACAATTAAAACAAACTGTCAACAAATAAAACATCCCAATTTGTTAAGTCACGAAATTGTTTTTTTTTTCTAGCGCGAGATTTTTTGAAAATTGGAGCGGCTTTTTAAACTGAAATTAAAATTCCACTTTTCCAATATCAATATACATTTTCAGTGTGTTTTTGATGTGTTCATTGAAATAAAAATAATATGGACTAACGCTCGCGGCTTATTGTCAAAATTGATGCAGTCTACGCCGAGAAAACTGAAAAGTCCAAAAAATATAACAAAAAACACAAATTTTAGGAGTTTTGAGTTTTTTCTCAGTACACTATGTCAATCTGGACAATTCCAGTGGCTATCGTATATATTCTGGCACCAAACGATGAGGCCACTTTTTTCAAAAATAATTCGAATAAAAAGTTATCATCAAAAATGTATTTCATAGGGGGTCGGAGTGTATATTGCTCTTAAATTATTGTAGTGTTGTACTAATGTCGGCTTTGGAGAGACCTACAAGTAGAGTATACGCCCTGGCTGGTGCGAGTACATCGACAAGAATTATATCCTTCAGAGCATAATATTTGGGAACCAATTCTCAAAAGTTCACTAAAATTCAAAAAAAAATCCAAATTTTTCGAACTTTTCCTGATCTTTTACGAGCATTTAATTATAAAAATGCAAAGAAAAGAAATTTTTTGGGAATTTTAGGGAATTTTTGGGAATTAATTCCCAAAATTCCCTAAATTCCCAAAAATTACCTAAATTCCCAAAAATTATCTAAATTCCCAAAAATTCTCAAAAACGATTCCCAAATATTAGGCTCTGGTTTCCACTGGGGAAATATTTGAGTAGCAAAATAGATCGATTATCTTCGTCAGATTCGCTACCATTTGCGACCTATAAGTTTGTATTTTTCCAATTAAATTTGAATACAGTTCCGACTAATAAAGCCGATTGTCAAAAGATTCTTTCATCCATTCTCTCTCAACATATTTTATTGAATTTTTAACTAATTTTTTAACAAAAAAGCCGTTTCATCAATAACATACTCCACTCTCATTTAAATGAAATATGCAAACAATGAATCGCTTCTATTTTTCGCTACTGGCATTTGATTCGTCCTTAGGCATAAACTGAATGAAAATGACCATGTAGGTTGTTATAGCAGCAACCATCTAAAAGAATGTATGGCATTAAGTGACAGTATACAGAGTATGACAACTTCCTACCGCTTTTAGCAGCATAAAATCTAAATTAAAAAATCCAGCAATCGAAAAGCTTAAAGGTTCATGTAGAATTTGTAGGGAAAAATTCTCAATCTGAAAATTGGTTGTTCGTATTAGAAATGGGTATACTGTCCTTCATATTCACTGCACATCACATACGATCAGATCAAATTGATGTTGTTTGTCATCTTTTTCGATGTTATGTAAAAGGAAACCAATTAATCGAACCTGAAAGAAAATCGAGGTTCCAGTAACATTTGCTCACTTATTATCAATCCATATCTACTTACTTCTCCCAAACATTTTTCACATGAATACGTCACCAGCACTAGCACAGCGAATGTTGGTATAAGGCTTAAGCCGATTTCTAAACAAAATGTGAATGGGTGAATGTATTTGAAACAATCAAATTTTCTGACCTAAGAGAGCGCCAAAATCGTTTAAATATAGCTTAACATACAGCGAGTGTAAGTCACTGGTCAGGTAAATAAATCCTTGGGTTAAATTAAGTAGTTGCGACAGACTCACAATATTATTCAACTGTACGGACATTTCGTACAGTAAAGAATATGCTGTCTTTGCCAATTTAATTTTTTCCAACGTGTGAATGTCATGCTTGGGACTCGCATCATATTCTTTTGTTGATTTCGTTGTGTCTACTACTATTTCCAACTGGGTTTTTATAGCACAAAAACCTGCTGTAAGCAAATCTGTCAACAAAAAAATGTTTGTACCATGTACCACTCTTGGAGCGAAACGTTCAACCAAACCCACCAATATAAAGAGCGTGGTGTAAATGTCTTGATCGCGAAACCATAACTGAGAATAGCGTTGCGTAATTCATCAACTTCCACGACAAATTGTCCTGAATCATAATTAGGACTGTAATTTCTGAAATCCACGCAAGCAGTTGGTATGAAAAAAATTTCAATGAAAAGTTTTTGTAAAATTTGCTTCTATGCTCGTTTGTTGCAATGCCCATTTTTTCGAATGTATGATCCACACACTTGGCTTTGGTCCACAAATAATCTTGCCCAGTTCTTGTAAAGAGGGACTCAAGCAATGTAACCAAATGAGTGACAAGAACTATTCCGCCCATTGACATTGCACTGAAGCGACCGAAGCCACTTAATTTATCCAGAATTGGTTCGTTGTACACAAAAACCAGAATGATGCACACACTCAACGGCAGAATATTTATTACACTCCAAAGGATAAGAAGTGCATTGTAATAACGTGAATCTTTGGGTTTGTTGTCAGACACTTGGGATGATATTGGCCACATGCCGAAAAAATGAAAAATTATTTTTATCAAACGGAAACTAATCGACATTTTGTAAAGTTGACCAAAAATTTGTAAGCAATTTGGTAACGAGCACAACAATGAGTATGTCCTATGGTTAGTTTCCTGTTAGTTATAATTTGTGTGCTTTAGGTTCGTAGGTTCATGACGCATTTATAAGCACATCAACGCACACATTGTTCTAATTTGCGTCGTATTCGGTAAGCTAATTATATCGGTTTACACTCCAACGTTTTTCGAATCCTCTTGTCGTCCACAAACGGACTGATACAAATTCGACGGGACAAAGTGGATTTTACCTGTTCCGTACATGATTAATATTTATCGATTGTTTGCACAACAATGTATTATTCAAGTGATACTAATGAATGATTAGATGTCGAAATGATTTGAACAAAATGTTGATTAAGCGATCACAAAATATGACTAATTATAACAAGCATACCGAAGCTTTAATAAAACATAAATCAAAATAATTAAATGCTTAATAATAGACACGTAATGTTATATTTTGTATGTATGTTTGCCGTGGGAGTATTGCGTAATTATCCAAACCAAGTGATGTACTAGAAACATAGGAGAAATAGGAGAAACACAGGTATTACACAAGCAGTCACATGTGAGATTCTTCAGTGCTGTTTTTTTTACGTCAGCTAATTTGTAACAGCCTTTGGAAACAACTAAAATTTTAAGCATTCGTGCTGTCGAAACACGGATAAATAGACTGAATACTTAAGAACAAATGAAAAGCACAGAAGACAAAGCTGAAACGTTCCGTTCATAACAAACATGAAAAATCAAAAAACCAAAAAGCGACTCGTCATGGACTTTGTTCCTGCTGACTTCGAAACTCAGTGCAAGCAAATATCCAAACCAAAAAAAGGTGTAAGGATTTTATGGTTTCAACGGTACTTTGTGCGCTCTACGGTAGATACAAAAGTAGATAGATGAACGCAGGAAAAATCAAAAACGCTCAAACATAGGCCACGGTGAGGCTTAAAATTTTTAAATAAACGTGTAAGTTAACATCCAGGTTTTTTTCATAAGGGAGTTGGGGGAGGGAAGTGCTGTTCAAGTAAACAAGTTTTAGCAAAATCCCCTTAGCTGTTCCTGAGAACCAGCGTCAGCCAGGGCTTGTGAAACAGTGAGGACTTACGATTTACATTGGAATTGGTAGAGGGACAAATTCTAAGATTTACAGTGTAAAATTTATGGCTCTCGATAATTTCTTCATCGAGAAATAGTAGCTAAAAGTAAAAATTTCAGCATTTTAAAAGACTGATATCTCCTTTACAAAGCAACCGGGGAAGCCTTTGAATGATGATCCCAGACAAGTTTTGCGAACCTCTTTGAACAGCGAAAAAATTATTTTTGAATCGAAGTTTTCTGTTACATTTTCAGAAATTGCACTTTTAGGCTACCCTCGGTGAACTTTGGACGCTTCAATACCTTACTGGTAAGAGTATTTCCCGTCAATTTGGTTGCTTATATGGTAGCCTGGGGCCTCAGCTTTACAACGATACCAAATATGCCATACTTTATGCTTTACAAGAAATATTGATGAAAAAGGTTTGCATTGAGGTCGCTCTCCTCGCAAATCTAGAGCTATCTAGAGTAATTATCTATTTTCAAGACTACATTACAAATAAATGTCTTTCTTATATCTATCAAACATTTAACGTGTTTCTTTTTCTTAAAAATAGATAATTACTCTAGATAGCTCTAGATTTACGAGCAGAGCGATCTCGATGCAAAACTTTTTCATCAATAATTCTTGTAAAGCATAAAGTATGGCATATTTGGTATTGTTGTAAAGCTGAGACTCTAAGCTACCATATAAGCATATTGACGGAAAATACTATAACCAGTAAGGTATTGAAGCGTCCAAAGTGCACCGAGGGTAGCCGAAAAGTGCAATTTCTGAAAATGAAACAGAAAACTTCGATTCAAAAATATTTTTTTTGTTGTTCAAAAGGGTTCGCAAAACTTGTCTGGGATCATCATTCAAAGGCTTCCCCGTTTGCTTTGTAAAGGATATATCAGTCTTTTAAAATGGTAAAATTTTTACTTTTGGCTACTATTGCTGGATGAAGAAATTATCGAGAGCGTTAATTTTTACACTGTAAATCTTAGAATTTGTCCCTCTACCAATTCCAATGTAAACCTTAAGTCCTCACTGTTTCACAAGCCCTGGCTGACGCTGGTGCTGGTTCTCAGGAACAGCTAAGGGAGGGGATTTTGCTAAAACTTGTTTACTTGAACAGCACTTCCCTCCCCCAACTCCTTTATGAAAAAAACCTGGATATTAACTTACACGTTTATTTAAAAATTTTAAGCCTCACCGTGCGGCTTTTCAAAATATAAAAATAATGCAAAATTTTCACCTCATTCACCAATTCTTCTCACGCACGTATTCATATTAATTACGAGCGCAAGACATTTTGTTAAAATTTCAAACCTACTGCTGCAGAGAATACTGCTGGAAATACACACCACGACCACAGTGTCTATGGTTATTACGATGAAAATACAACATACCATTAGCATTTACTTATAAGTCGATTAATTAATCGAAAATCATAAGCTCTTTATTCATATTTAATATTCTGAGGAAGGACTTCTTTTGAATTCTTTTTTTTTTCAACAAAAAAAAGCTGATCAATCCAGCGAAATAATTTCCTCGTGTTTTTTCTTGAATAAATAAGTAATCATCCAATGAGCTGTTGAATTTTTCCAGTTTTCTGTTACTTTCCGATGCGATCCGCGAAATATTTGGTGAATCAATAATCTTAATTGAAACTGAGCTACATCCATGGCTACATCGATTTTTCTTATTGAATAGTAACAGAAAATTGGCGAAATAATCATGTCCGGAGCGATAGCGGAGGACTTGACGCAGTCTACCTTCCAAAAAAAGAACGAAGAAATTTTTTTGAGACGTGGCAACTATTTATAGCCGAGCATTTCAGTTTCTGCCCTTTAGACTTTATCATATAACCTATTCTATCATATTCTCGCTTCTAAAACGAGTAAAACGAGCTGTCACTCGACTATGTAGGTTTAAAATTGCCGGAGATACATCTTTTTGAAATTGGTCACTTTTCATACAAAATGCACCAAATTGACTTTTTCCAAACAATCAAAATATTTCAACTTACTCTGTATGTTTCTATCTATCTATCTATCTATCTATCTATCTATCTATCTATCTATCTATCTATCTATCTATGCCACTTGCCAGTTTTTTTTGGTAAAATTTTTTTTTGGTAAAATTTATTTGGCAGATGATGAGAAAAACTAAGCCAGCTTGTTTGAACTAATTGGATGTAAAATTTAATTTTTGCGTAACGAAGCTGAAAGCGTCAACTCTAGCGATATCATTCATTTTAGAAATTGTACTTCATAGACTGCGTCACACTTTTCTCGAAGAGATTTTGGTTGGGATTTCCTTATTTCTTAATTAAAAAGTCAATATTTCTTATGGAAAAAATTATTTCTAGGTCTCGGGAGTTGAAAAGTTGAGTTTAAGCACACGAAAACGAGACTTTTCAACTTTTTATCCCGAGTTTTCTAATGGATTTTACATTCTGTGTACGTCGAAATTTTATGAAATTTTATGAAAAGATCGATTTTCGACCCGTAAGTATGTAAAAAGCTTTTTACTAGCTGCGCCCCCGGGAAACGATTTTTCGTCAATGATAGTATCGCTAGGACTTGGTATTTCAATCTCAATGTAAACATGTAAACCCATTCATTTAGAATCGTCACCCAACGCTCACCGGAAATCTTTGTAACAGATCTTACACTAGAATAGTACCCAATACCCATACCAAAGAGTGTGACACCAAATATTATCGTCATTTTATTAAGCCAATTCCAATTCCTGTTTAACCTATGGTTTTAACATGTACACCGAGCAATATAGTAATATTATAAGTAAATTAAGAACTCTGGAAGATTTATGCCACCCGTATACTTTTATTGCTTTAGTTAGATGTTGTTAAAAAGCAATTAATGTGCTTAATCACTTGTATAATGTCACAACTGAGGTTTCGACCTCTATTATCGACCACAAAACGTAGGGACTATGGTGCTATCCATGAGCATATTTGAATTTTACAACACACTTCGTTGTTGTGACATTTTCACATTTATTTCAGTTTAATATTTCAGAAAAAAAAAACCAACACATACAGTGTGGATATATACTTATACGGTGTTGAACATATCACCATCAGTCCACATTTAATTTTCCTAATGTTGCCAATCCATCTCCCCGTTTCGTTGTAAATATATATCCACTATAATGGTCACATATGGGGGGCACTTAACGCATGTACACAAATTATGCTACCTGCCCGATCTACCTGAGATTAATTCTGCGGTTACTTTGAGCCTAAGCCTATTCGAGCCTTAAAATATAATCCGAAAATTTATATGCTGAGGATGT
The DNA here is from genome assembly GCF_014529535.1 of Bradysia coprophila. Lineage (NCBI taxonomy): Eukaryota > Metazoa > Arthropoda > Insecta > Diptera > Sciaridae > Bradysia > Bradysia coprophila. The sequence continues at coordinate 21,116,576 of NW_023503493.1, read as the reverse complement.
GAATTCCCCGTACCGTAACGGACACCGACAATAAAAAGAAGAATAAAGAATAGAACTGAAATAATGTAATGAGCCTATATTTTGATCCCTAAAATGTTATTTATCATTTAATGTGAACGGTATAGAAAAATCACTTCCATGACAACTTGTGCTGGGGGTCTGTCTGTGTTTGTGTATGCGAGTGTGGCTAAGAGTGCTTACGTAATAAACTTTTTTTTTATTAGACTAATGAAATATGGTATGGCAAGTTCATCTCTCCTAAAAATGTTTACGCGCCCATAAATCCCCAAAAAGGGTTATAAACATGTCACGTAATATACAGATGCAGTTTTATGATTTATCTCCATAAAAATATAAAGTTCTTGGAGCATTTTCTCATATATGTAATCATAATGTGTCCGAGAGGTTGTGTATTTTATTGAACAATAAATGAATTTGACAAAAAAAAAGAAAGAGTTTCAGGTGTTACCCTTGAATAATGGATACGAGCATTAAATTTTTCAAAGCAACAAAAGCCATACCTTTTAAGAACAGAATGGGTTGGAGGGATATCATATTGCAATTTGTAGTATTAGATTTCATGTTACAATGGTCTCCCATGTACGCTCTCCGTCTCTATCACTCTTTTTAAGTAAGTTTTTAATACTTTGTCAGAAGTGTTGCAGTGTTTTTTCGCAACACATTCTATTCATTACGTATACCTTCAACCCATTTTCTTTTAATGGTACTATAATCGTTACTAAAGACTTTCGAATTATCGTCAGCTTTAATGTCCATTCCGCCATAACATTTAAACTCGATATAAACGCTCTTGATCGAAAGCATGAAAATTTTGCGCTTCGCTCGCTTCAGTATGCTCAACGACCAATTAGTATCCACTAACCACACACACATTACTCGTAATAAAAACGAATGTTTCTTTTAAAATTTTCAAAATCTCTTTTGTATGACGGAAAAGGCGTTTCGTTAAGTTTTTTTTTTGTGAACGATTTTTTTCCCTCTTCCTCATTCAAAACCATAATACAAATAGAGCAATAAACTTTTCGAATAAATTCCAAGTTTGCTTGTATGAGTTTTTCCAATGTATAGGGGTGAGGATGAATTAGTTTTTACAAAGTTTTGAGATATTTTTCAAAGTTCGACATGGGTTTTTAGAGCGTAAGACACTTTAAAAGTTATTATATGTAACGAAATATACGTTCCCGGCTACAAATGAAGATTATTTAAATTTAATCTGACACTTTCTCTCTCTCTCTTTTCTATGTTATTGAGGCAAAGAAAATAAACTTTTATTAACACAAACTGAAAGTAAAACCGACGAAGATATTCTTTGGATAGAGGATAGTCTGCGGTTTTTTCTAGACTTAACTACGATTGAAGGATTTCCATTTTTTTTCGTTGTCGATATATTCTTAAACGGTTGACTAGATCATCTGTTATCGACAAAAATCAATAATGGGCACTAGAAAGCCACTCTTTTTATAGTGAAGAACATATGTTAAAACAAATGATGTGAAAGATTTTATTTTGATCTGTCAGAATAGATCGAATTAAGTAAATGTTTGAACCAATTTTAAAAATTACTTAACTTTCTCCTCAGTTAAAAAATATCATTTTAAAGAAAATTCTGAAAAACTGCCGGAAAAACGGAAAATTTGGGAAATTTTTTTGCATCAAAAAAAAAACTTTGAACCTTTAGCTTTCGTTTGAGCCCAATATCACCTGTGTAGCTTCGATTACCGCTATACAGAAATTCATCGAGAAGTTACTTCTGCATCTAAAACTTCAACCGGATGAAGATGGCGCTAGAGGTCACTTTTTACACATAATGCATATTTATCAATGGTAAAAAATTCACGCTTTTATACCAAAATGCACCAAAAAATGTATTTTGTTCAACTAGTGAGCCCTACTATAATGAATAGTTTGTGACAGCTAGCTTCAGAAAAATAAAGTTTTTTTTTTCATACCTAGGACCCGTACCGTCCAATATCAAAAATACTATTCCTACACGGACTAAAAGTCTTATTTAGCGTATTCTGGAATCTCGCCTTCGTCTCTGTCTGGAAACTTCTCACACGCTAAAAAAGATTTTTAGTCCTAGGTACGAAATGTACTATTTCATATATCGTACAGCGATTAACATTTAAAAGTATCATCATTTTATAAATATCTTATTTCTCTTATTTCTCCCACTTCTCTCATTTTACCATAACGAATATATGGTGAAATGAGAGCAGTAAGCAAAATAAGAGAAATGAGAAATTTATAAAATGATGATACTTCTAAATGTGTATCGCTGTAAGAGCTCTTGTATGAATTTCCAAAGCTTATGAACGCTTGCGGGCTAAATTCATTCTCGTATTTTTGTTACACTTCATTTCCCCAAAACACACCCTATACTTTATCGTAAATTACAAATTCCATTTTCCAGTTGTTTAGGTTTCACACGTCAGTTTCAGCTGTTGGCAATAATTAATAATCCGCTAATTTCTCTCAATTCTATTTGATTCCGTATGTCCAATGAAAAAAATCCAGTCGTTTAAGGTATTTATGCAGAGATTATGTTCGTTCAATAGAAACCTTATTTATCTGACAAAGTCAAGGTTTCGTAAAATTGTACACAATAGATCATGTTCAAACGAATTCTACTAGAATTTTATCGAGTTAAGACGAAATTTCGTGATATCTCGTACACATCGTTCACTGTTATTGTTGCATTGTTGAAAATGTAAGAAAATTCCTTCGAGGAATGGTTTCTTTCAATGTATTTGTAAATTTCTAAAAAATTAAATTTAATTCGTCCCAGAGGAGATTCTTTGCTATAATACCGTCACCGTCAGTACGAAATTGTCATGAAATAATGCTTTCTTCTTTTCAAATACATTGAACAGGCAAACGGTTGTTGTATCTTCGTTGATTATAAAAAAAACTTTTATTTGCTTCGGATGGCTGTGGGACGAACATAACACATAACAATACCAATCATTCATTTACGGCTATAAGTAGTAGAGAGGAATGATCGAACCATTTCTTAAATTATTATGGCACATATAGAGATTTTTATAACATTTTCATAAAGCCTATAATCCCCATTGTCTTGTGGGCAACCAAAAACTATGCGCCATATCGGTCAGAAGCATAGAGAAAATTTTACCTATTAGGCAAAACCCTTATCGAGCATTATCGGATACCCACAGTGCCGTGAAAGATTGTTTGGGTTTTCTAGTGTGTATTACCAAGACGTTTAGATTATTTATTGTAACGAAGCGGGCATATATGTGTGTATTGTGTTCAAAGGACCGATAAAAAAGGAAATATTGGCTTAGGATATCTACACATCCTACATGCAGAAAATGTATTGAATAGGTTGTTCCAAAATAATATCATATTTTAGCAAACGAAAAAGCATTCATTTTCTGGTGGCTACATGTTACATGAAGCCCGATATAAATGTATAAATTTTTTATGGACTTTCGATGCCATCGTCGGACATAAAATAAAGAGTACGGATACGAATACTAAGGGTTGACAATTTTTTTTCTTGCTTCTTGCTTCTCGGTATTCCAGTTATACTTTCAATACCGAGATTTGGATTTATGTGTAGAGATTAATGCCAGTAGGGAAAATGGTACAGTCAAGGTGTATTCGTAGAAGAAGTGGCTTTCACAAGAGGTGGTTGTGTAAATTTCTGAAGATAAATTCCGTGAAACTAACGAGAATACTAGCATAATCTAATGTTAAATGTATCAAACTTCAATTGTATGGCATCTAGTACTTCTTTTGTTCAAAGCATCTCCTAATGTTTAACGTTGAATCTTTTACTTCATTCATTTCAACATTCATTTTACTATATAGATCTTCTCGGTCTGCGAAACTGACAGCACAGTGCAGTGGACATTTCCATATACATTCAGCCAACCGTAATGCTTGTTAGTCATAGTTCCACTCACTTACGCGTGTCACCATAATTTTGTTAACTGAAATATTTGCATAGTAATAATACAGTTGTTGGCATAGATATATAGATAATAGACACTCTTACCCTTTATGGGTACACTTCATAAAATTTCATACTTCTCCAATATAAATTGTGCGAAAAAGTGAGTTTTTCTCACACCTTCAACATTTTCCTAGACTTTTGCCGTATTCATCTTTGTATAACTCCACAATTCTGATAAAATAATTTGATTAATGGAACTCATTCATGTACATTTTTAGCAAAAACCTGTACACACAGTATACTATACACATTCATGTATATAATAAAAGCTACACTAACCATCATTTATAACTTTTCTCTCGTGCCATAATAATATGCTAATAGAAAAATGAATGAAATTTCTTTCCCTGGTGAACAGAAACAGGGCAAACATTTATTATTAAAATAAATCTTTTCTGCCGTTAAAAGTTCACAATGACGCAGATATACATGGTATGTATTATAATACAATCCATGCGGAATCTTCGCATTGTTAAATTGTCGTAAATAAAATGGAAAATTGGAATGAAATGACAGAAATTTACATGGTTTGGTAATTTTTAACGGGAATTGAAAAAAGGAGTTTGAATGGATCCCCAATAAGCCAAATGTTTATTGATAAACAAACAGCCTACATGTACATGTCTTGAATATTCACTTACGCTTTCTTATTGAGATTGCCGAATTCGCACAAATAAAATAATAGGAACGATGAACATTAACGCCGCCGATAGACTACATCCTTTCAACGTCTACATTCTCTAAAATGTTCTACACGATTATTTTTTGCACAGTTCCACTTTGTTGAGGCACTGAGGAAGAAGGAATGTGAGAAAAACCCATTGTATACTAGGAATTACATGGTGTGACGAAATATGGGAACTTTTGAGCTTACTTCAGTAAAAACTCTATTGTTAAAAAATATTGGATGAGTGAAACACAACTGAAGCGCAAACATAATCCCCGGTTTTAGCATTATACACACATGAAATGGAAGTATTACCGTTTTTGCTTACGACAGAAAATATAGTGAACACCGCCAAAACGAAACGAGAAATACTCGATGGATTATTTTTCCAATATTAATTTTGCTTTTACAAACATTTTGAAATCTCTTCCCCATTGTAAAGTATCAATTTGGTACCATTTGGATGAAAATATTGGTAATTCGATTCATTTTTAACGAAAAACCCTAAACTAATAACGTTCGCTAATTACCATCTAAAACGAAGCCTTATTTCAAATTCGGTCGACATTTTCCGAACTCATCCCCATTATCTATTCTACTGAATCGAACTACAGAAACATTAGTTAGAATAGCGAAAAATCAAATTTAAAAGACAGAAAATTGTTGCAGGGTCCCTTGACTGTCAAAAGATGTATAAGAAGTTCAGGAGAGTTGTTAGAGTAAAAGTCGCTGAAACTTGGTGAAAAGAAACAGTTATTTGTTCCCCGAGGCGAGGGAATAAAACAGGAAGTTCCTACGAGAGCAAAGTTAAAATTTCCTATTTTCTTCCAGGTATGAACACAACGTTTTTCATTTTGTGTAAGGTCCTATTAACCGTTTTTCTCCACGATACAAAGTTTGTATTACAAACACATCAATTTGTTACATAATTTTTCAAAACAAAAACAAAGGTGACAGTTCGGGGAAGAAATTTTCAAAATTATTCACTGTCAAAATAAGAGGCGAGAAAATATACATTTTCTCCCCCCAACTGTCATCAGACTAGGCAAGCAAGCTCGGGCTACAATCAGTGAAATAGTCTCGAACCTATCGTCCGAAACAGATACGTAAATAACTATTTCTTCACACTGAAAACTACAATTCGATATACGTATGCAACCAGAAAATTGAATTCCCAAATTTTAAGGCTTTCAGCTACTTGACTTATATTTGGTTTTATAAACAGCCTCGGATGTCTTATAAATGACAAACTAAGTCTGTGATCTGATGTGTAAAGCGTCAATTAAAATTATAGAAAATCATGGCTATTCCAAATAGGTACACTTTTATAGTAAAAACCTTAGCCCAACAAAAAATAAATAAAATCGGGCGAGAATCTGAACAAAAATCATCGATGAGTGAAATGAAAGGAGAATTAAATTTTATTTGATTTTTTTTATGTGAATTTCTCTGCCTCTATTATGTACTTCGTTCCTTTACCGCCTCGGATTCATAACATCTTTTTATTTACTTTTATAGAAACAAGTCTCCGGAATCTTCCTTTAATAACAAAATACCGACAGATTCCGCAAAAGAAAAGAAAATGGAATATGACATCCATAGCCGAGCTATGAAACGAATGTCGTAAATAAGAATTTTATTTTCATGGGACCATTATTGACAGCATTCCTAATACACCTTATTACACCACTCACTGTCCGTTTCATGAAGTGAAGAAAAAATCCTCATTGGTTTACTGGTTGTACAGACCATGCTTAGTTTGTTTCAATTTAAAGGCAAATAAAATCTCCATGAAAATGGCATAGTTATAGTCTTATATATATAGTATATAGTATACAAAATAGCTTGCTGTTTTGCATTATTAAATTGTATTGTGGACACATGTTGTGAATCTAATATTGTGATATGGCTTGTACCTGCTGCTGTAGAATGCAATCGCTAAAATCTAATATTATGATGTTAAATAAGCTAAGAACGAATGGCTCAGCATGCTTCAAAATGATGAACCGGACCACCAATTGAGCATAGATTTTTTTATACGTAAATAATGAGCAAAAGGGTTGATTAAGAGGTGCACCTACAACTTAAATAGGGGCCTCGGTAGGGATATTGCATATTCATAAGCTGACTAATGATCTTTAGTGTAGATGTTGTTCAATTAAAACATTATTTTACATAAAAAGATATTTGCAAGTTATATCCTGTTAATAAGCTCTTCCGTGAAGTCAAATTAGACTATTACGTGCTTAGGCAGTCCCCAAAAAGTGTTGACATACACATTGAAGAATTTCTAAAAACAGTGTAAAGTCAAAAATATAGGGCCGCCATTTTGTAATTTTCTTACGGGCGGCTGTGCGTTTCGACGTTTAGACGAACTTTTAAAAAGATCAGTGCATTTTAAAGACATACTGTACACAGTAGAACAATTTTTTGTTTAGAATAATGTTTTACGTCGATTAAAAATAACTTATAAAAACTTCAATCCATTCATTACCAAAAGAAATGTGAATTGTATTAATGGAAATTGCTGTGCCCTTTCAAGCAATTTTGTCCATTTTTCGCAACTCCCAGATACAGGAGTCAGAAGTTTGTATAACTCGATCCAAAATTCCTGCTACCTTTTTGAAGCAAAAGCTTGTACTCTGGAAGTGAGAAGCTGAAATGTTTTCAGTAATCAAAATAGTAGTTCTTATTCAGAAAAATGCCACTGCTCTCCTGACACCAAATTGAAGTTATATTACTATGTCATTCAAATAAATGAATTTATTTACCCATCGGACAGGTGATCGTATAACATAACATCAATGCAAATTAGTTTGACAAACTTAATTCGCTTAATTTATTTTGCCAATTATACATAAAATCATCATTTACAAATCCTGAAGCCGAGAAGCCCGACCAATGTGTTTGTTTAATATAAATGCAAATTTTGCGATGGTTTTGATACAAAAGCAATAATCTTATCACCTCAAACACGACTGTGCTTCGAATTTAACCAAAATATTATTTCTCAGCATTATATGCATTAATCTCGAATAATTTCGTTTCTAATTGCAAACTAACCAGAAAATATAAATCAATTGAATGCACTCCACTTTTACTATCTTTTAATCTTAACACACTTATCCAAGTGAAAATTCTCGATATTTCCGTCCTTGTGCATTCTCACACAATACAATAACAAAGTTTCAAACGAAAGCTATCTACGAAATCGGATTTAATAAGACATTGAGCTTGTAAATTGCTAAACAACGAAGCGAAATTTAAGATGCAGAAATGGTGAAATTTTGTTGCAGAACCGAAACTATTAAAAGGTTACAGTAGCAACTTTTAATTAGTCATATATATAGAAAACAATCAATTGATATCAAGGCATCGTGGGCGATTTTAAGAGAACCCATCGGACTAATAAAAGCTTTCTTCCCTTCCCAAGAAAAAAAGTTATTAATCATTGTCTTGTACATAGTTTCTTCCTCTAGTGTACTTTTGCAAACGTTTTACGCCAATTATTTACTCCAATTTTATTGAAGCGACTACATGAATCATCTTTCGACTCTTCCCTTTCCCAATCTGTGTTCAGTGTTTGCGATTAAATGTAAAATCCTTTCTATAAGTCTACAAGATCTTGAATTTTAGGCACACGAGTTGAGATAAGAAATACCGAGGATATCGTTTCCATGTCGACAATCTCTATAGTTGAGACCAACAAAAAATCAGAGAAATGAGAGCCAAAATTGCATTTTAACAAAAAAAAAGTTTAAAAAAGAAAATCTGAAGTGATTTTGGAAGGCCTTAGAGTTTCGACATTTTCCTCTAAGCTGCGAGTAAAAGTGAGACTGTGCAACTGGGCTTCATCGTTTCAGGTTATAAAGATCCGACAACAAGCAAAAAACACGTTTTTGTTTCTTTAAAAAATAAAAATATTCTTCGTTTGTCTTTCAACTTTTATAAAAAGTGTTTTTAAGTTTTTCATCACGAGATATGTACCCCTGGGATTGTTACCTCAGGTTAAAAAGATGTTCGTTGCACAGCCCGTATTAATGAATTAAAAGTCTGAAATATTTCAAATGTGTATAGACTAAATAACCTCCATGAATTCTTGAGAAGAGGATAAAAACTGGATTTTATAAAGATGCACGCGCACTCAAACCAAAAATTTATGTAGTGTAACACATGAGTGTTGTATCTATGTTATTTCGTCAATTCGACATATAGTGCGGGGTTTTCATTCAGGTATGAGGTTCTAGCAATAGTTCGCAAACATTGAACTTAAACATTTACCCCTTTTTTAGTTTTTAAGATCAATTAAAATTAAGAAAACAAGTCAACTATATTTTATAAAAACGTCGGATGTAAATAAAATGTTTTCACTACGGTAGGAGTCGTTCGATGATCACCAATCTCCTTTATTCCATAAGGACTGCAGAATATGACTATAGTGAACGACTGCCCGATCAGGAAGTTTTTAGAGGGGCTAAACCGTTTGGATGACGGAGCGGTTGAATGGCTGTTGAATCTTGACCTCAATGTCTGAACATTTGACGATTCTTTTTGATGATTTTAGTTTGTTACAACCTGTGATAGATTGATTGCCATACGATAAATAAGTATAGATACGTATAGAGAATCACATATCGCAGTAGTAATGAATCTGTTTCTTATAGCATTAACATTGCAAATGGATTCGATTGGTAAGGAAAGATTTCATCTGTTAAAATTGATGAAGTAAAAGATTTGGTTTGAATCTGATCAAAATTATTTAGGTTAGTAGACGTAAAAGATTCGAAACCTATAGCTGTTATTTGCTTGCTGTCTATAAAGATTGATAATGTTCTGATTCAGTATAACTGTTCCTTTTTTGAGCATCAAACCGTAATTATCAAAAAATAAAACAGGGCAGTATGTTATATTCACAGACAATCGATGAAAATATCCAATTTCGTATCTCATCTATTTGCAATAAATAATAACAAAAAAATGAAATCAAAATCGAAGCAAATAACAAAAAATGCACAGAACGTGCTCTGAATTGAAAAATCCGCGTTGACTAATGACTTGATGCAGCCTCAATTTATTTCCTCAATTATTAATAACAACAACAAAAATCTGCATCTGGCTCACTCGAGTAATTTTTAATTAAAATTAATTCAACAATAAATTATTGAATCAAAATTCAAAAATTAAAGCAAATGAATTATTTAATTGAAAGTGATTAAAATAACCAATTGCCTCGGTGAATTTAAAAATTATACGCAAAACGTTAGCATCTTCGTTAAAAAATCGCATCGTGAAACATGATGGTTTAGGTAATTTATTATTGCGTATTGTTCCGTTGTGAATTTTACCAATTTATTTTAAGGAGTGGTACACAATTAACTGAACAATTTCCTATCTCCACAAAAAGGTACCTAACCATTTATATGGATGGAATTATCATTGAACAAAATTCAACATAATACTTTTCTGTGCTCTTCGTATTTTCCAGCACGTTGTATCTCTGAAACTTAAATTAACAGATACAAATAATAGGTAAACCGGGAAAATAATACTCCTATAACAAAAGCTGTCCCGATGAAATCAAGCTCTCTCGATGCTTCTATTAGAAACCGCATTGTTAATTGTCCAATTTACTCCGAGAATGAAGGGATCACTTCAGTCAGATTGTAAAAAGAAAATATGTATCAGTCTTAATGTTAAAATGTATGTTTAGAACCAACCGGAAGCCTTACCTGAATGTTTTTAAGAATCGAGATATTTCTGCGAAATTTACTTAGAGCATTTGAAACAAACCCATTGAAGTTGTATGAATTTTCCAACTTTTACATAATGAAAACCTATAAATAAGAGTGCCGTTTTCCGATTGTCTTCAATTTCTCTTGAGGCAGAAAAATTTAATTTCTGCCTTTTGATCGGCTACAAAAAAACATTCGCTCACATACAACCCCACAGATTGGGCGATCGGGTTATTTATGAAGATTGGACAATGCTCCAGAGGAGAACCGGATTGCGTACACCAGTTATACAACAGTCTATTGAAGTAAAAATAAAATTAATAAATAAAGGGTTGTTGTTCGTTGTTGCCTCTTGAACCCGTCATAGATTACAATTTTTTTCTTTCATTTTTATTTATCGTTTCAAACAGAATGGATATTCTTTCTCTGATCAAATAAAATATCTGACGTTGTATAAGCAAATATAGTATAGGAGATACATATATATATACATATGCATACAACACGTGCGGTACACCCTCAACTCCATACACATCGTTTGAATATATGAGCATTTTCTCAGAATGAATATGTGAAGCGAATAAAATTTATATTTGAAAAGTGTGATTTCTGGTATAGTGTTTAAAGAGCGTCATATCAAAATCATATAAAAGGCATGGAGGGGCTTGCACATGGTTCCATCAAAATACACCACTATGGTTCCATCCATCCAGCATATAGGATACTATAAGACGGAAGCTGTGTGTTATAATAACTTTCGGTTATGCTGATATGTCAATATCAATATAAATTGATATTATTGGCACCATGTTGCTCATAGAAAATCTAAAATTGAATCCATGAGGTCGTAAAAATGTATATATGTCGAACATATTGTAGACGAGGTATTATATGTGTGTGCGGTGTATATAATATTTAGATATGCGGTATGAAAAGGCTGAGTCAAAATATTTATCTGGTCCTGTTACTATCATCCTCTCTATACACTCCGGCTGAATGGGATAGGTATTGAAGATGAATTATGATGAAATTTTAAAAATATTTTTGTTTGTAATTTTGAACTTTGTTCGGTTTTTCGGTACATTTTGTATATATTTGCGAAATTTGCTTCGTTTCGGTTGAAATATGTTTTATTTTTACAATATTATTCGGTGCTGCATCAGCGTTTTTTTTTATTATTTATTTTCGGTGTAAGTAGCAATGTAAAATTTATGCTGTAATGTATGTTGTTATGTGAAGTAATGGTTAGACGTTATGTGTTCCACCCGGTAAATTGCATTTCCTCGTTGGAAGAAGAAAATGTTCAGGAAGCGGATAGAAAGCGAAATGGAAAATTAAATTGTGATTGCTGAGATGTGCGGTTCATATACACAATAATAGTAATGTTAAATTTTAGATACACAATTTTGCTGGAACAACAGCCATAGAGTGAGAGGGAAATGACAAACAATTTACCCAAAGTTTATTCAGAAAGTTTGATATCAAAAAATCTGAGGCAAGGTAATTTAAACGGATGATAAAATATAACAAGAGAAACGACTGAAAGTGTATCCTGTTCTGAGATATTAAGCAAATTAATTTATTTTATGATAATTGTTCACAGTTGTTTGGAATACATGTGTACTTACAGAAATTCTACGTAAACCTTTAAAGTAAAGCATTACTATAGACTTCTTACAGATAATGGTCATATTAGCAAAGTTGACTAACTGGTTCTTTTAGTGAATTAAGAAAGAAGACATTTGAAAATAATCCTACTCAGGGCCTTTTATAAGAATATTTTACTGGGGGGGAAGTCGAAGACCAAAATCGGACGCATTTTCTATTGGAATTTTTTATATGTGCCTAGTATGGTATTCGACCCCAGAAGCCAAAACCACTTTCAAAAAAATTCTTCGAAGCTTGTGTGGCTAGTGTGAAGTGATCAAAAACCGAAAACATGCACTTTTCTTACAAAAATTTCTCCAGTTACTCGAGCTGTGTGGGGTATCATTAGAAAGGTAACTGCATGAACATCCGGGGCAAATAGGGTCTTATTGGGTTTAAAGTTCATCCACACTGAGATATGTACAGTTTAAGTTTTCAACCGAAAAAAGACTGAAATCAGACATAAATTTCTCGAGGTACACGAAACGTACATGGTCGTGTGGGGTGTCATTAGAAAGTTAATTGCATGTTCTTTCAGGGTAAGTAGAGCTTACGGAAGTTTGGTAGCATCTACGATTCAATATAAGCACTTAACATTTCAACTTCTCATAATTCGTCATCAGAATCTTTTTTCAAAAATTTACGACCACAATTCCGACCACGAAAGTGGTAGCTTTAAATAAAAATTAGTTTTGATTGTAGTCGTTTGACCAGCTCTGAGAAAAGTAAGCAGTTTAACGAAATTTTCATAAACTGCTCATTGTTATCAGAGTTTTTCAAACTGCTACAGTCAAATCTATTTTCTGTTGAAAGCTATAAAAATGATTCTGGTGGAAAGATATCATCAAAATTAAACTACAACGTATACTTTTGGGCAAAGTGCCTGTGCCTTTTAAAATGCTAAAAGAACCATGAACATAAAATTACCGTATTTCAGCGACAGGTCGATTAATTTTAGTTCTATTATCAATATTTTATGAGCTGATCTAAATAATATTCAGGTTGTCGGATTAGCTCAAATAAAGACACATTTTTTACTTATTTTGCCAATATATTTTTCAAAGTTAATGTGAATGTAAGAGATATATATATATATATATCACTGTTCTCTCTTGAATGTTGTATAACTTGTGTTATTATCGGTGAATTGTTTTGTTACAGTCCTGATGATGTTTTCAATTCGAAGACGAAATATATTTGCAAAATAAGTAAAAAATTTGTCTTAGTTATTTGAGCTAATCCGACAACCTGAATATTAGTTCTATTATTTCGATTGTTTTTTAAAAATCGTCTATACGTTCGGTTCTATGGTCGAGTAGCCATACTTTAGGTCACTCTATAGACTCAAGATTGGAAGCTTTTTATTTCGATTTTGTGAACCGATGCTCTTTCTTATGGACAAACTAAAAAAGCCACAGCAATCATCTAGCTAATGTGGCCCAAAAAAGTAGAGCCGAACATTATTTACTCAAGTTCTGCTCTCAACATACGCACGAACGTTTTATTGTGGTAATTCGAAGTTGACAAATAATGAGATGCCGCTCAGCGATTTAAAAAAAAGAAGAATAACTACTTCTTATGATTTTAGTTACTGGCTGCGTAAGATTTACTGACATCGAGAGACTGTGGTGGACTTTTTAAAAGTGGGGGCACTGGGGGGATTTATAAAAAGTGGGGGGGGGGCGGATTCAAGTTGGTCTGGTGGGACTTTTCCCACGCGCTTGTTCGTTATAAAAGGCCCTGATACTACTACTAGAATTAACTTACATCAATTTCTGATTCTTTGACGCAGAATTTTTACAAAAAATTATCTGACTACATTGATACAGTTAGAGGTAATGAAATTTCAACATAAATTTGCTTCAGCTGTTTCTCAGCTTAACCATGCAAACAAAAGTGTTTATGCGTCTTTATACGGCTTTACCACTAACATGCGCTCTCAAGCACCGAAGCTAAGTTTGACTCCACTCAAATAGAGGCTTGACAGTGTTATGCTAATACCTAACTCAATGCAACCATAGGTTTTGTTATGAATACCTTTGTAATAACTCAAAAATAGCAGAAATTGCTGAAACTAAGTAAACGAAATTTTCAAATATCACACAAAACATTAACATAGTAGTGGATCCGACGAATAATTAGTACCACCGATCTAACGCAACGATTCGTACTTAAAATGAAAAATTTACCGTGTGCCGTAGATATAATTGCTTCCATTTGCATCATAACTATACATTTTTCTTCTGCATCAAGCACTCGCATTGATGAGAACTGTACCGCAGTTTTGCACGACCAGAATCAATCTCAATCAATTCAAACCGTAATGTTACCTGGACAATGCTACGCTACAGAAAACACTGGCTTCAAAGTCTATGCAATTGACCTTACAGGCTGCCATTTATTCCAGGGAATATGTGTTCGATGGTACGAAGACGCAAAATGTAAATTTAATGCGGAACATTGGGAGTGTATTTGGAATAGTCACAATGATCAAAACTTTTTTTTTACATACCCGGGAAGTTCTGACATTCGAGGCATATTGATGTTCTAATTATCTACTGCACTCCCATTCCATTAATGTAGCAAATTTCAATAAAAATTTAATGTCAATGCAACTTATATAGGCGAAACTGTTTTAATATTTTCATATATATTGTTACAAATCCTTAACCTTACAGAAACGGGTAGTTTTATATCGATGAGCTCTGGCTACTGTTCTCTTATAAGAGAAATGTGATAAGAATGTGGAAAAAAAATTTCATACAAAGTAGTACCCTAGCAGCTGTCACTCGAAGCTCTTTTGCTTGAAGTGCATCGTTAATATCTATAAGTTTTTCATGCTAGCGATGGGAAAATCCTTATTTTGTCCACTATGAAAATGGCGTTTTGTGTCATAATGCGTCATTCTCACGTCACCTAAAACACGCTATTTCATTTATTCAAAGTGGACAAAAATATCGGATTTTCGCAAAATGCAAGCATGAAAAACGTTGTGTTCACCTCGGGGAGAAATAAGAAATTTCAGCTTGAGCGAAGCTTCGCTCTTGGCGAAATTTCCTATTTTCTCCACTTGGTCTACAACTCGAAAAATTGCCTAAAATATACCGTCCACAACAGATACGTAAATAACTATATATTACTGTCCAGACCAGAGAGCCGAGGAAAAATCGTTGGCGGCGGCTAGCCGTCCCAAAAGAGCGGGCGGCCGGCGGCTGAGTCGGCTTAGCCGTTCTAAGAGAGGTGGCGGCGACTGGGCGTAGCCGCCGGTAAAAAAGTCAGCTGGCGGCGGCTGTAGTAGTGTAGTATACATTTTCTTAATTTTTTTTTAAACAAAAGCTGAAGTATTAAAGACTACAATGTAGAGCACATGTGTGAAAGTTTTTTTGTTTGGGTGGGTCTCAAACACGAAAGTCTGAATTTGTCAGGTGTTACCCTCTCAAGTGGTTCTCCTTGATGAAAAAATAAGTTTTTTTTATTCTATGGTAACCCTCTTGGAGTCGATTTAAGGTTGCCGAAGTTGGTCGAAGCGTAGATTCGCGAGTCGCGACATGAAACTACTCCAAGCCACGCACATATCGACATAGGACTGAAAATTCGCAGGAAGGATAGTTCTTTGAAAATACTTTTGAGTGGAGTAGATTTAAAGTGAAATTCTATTGGCTATCTTTCCTGCTAATTTTCAGTCCTCTGTCGATGTGTTAGGTTGCGTGGATCACATTCGGTAGCGCTTCAAGTAGTGTTCAAAAAAACACTATTCTACACTTTGACGAATTTCCGGCCAATCTGAAAAAGGATTATATTATTTAGGGTCAAGAAAAAATTAAAAAAAAGTTATAAAGTTGAAAAACTGAGATATTCTTCCCTTTACGAAATTTTTTAATTTTATACCTTTTTTTTCATTTTTTTTCTGTCTTAAAATAGAATCCATTTAAAAAGTTGTTATAAATTTTAATTCAAAAATTTTAATTAATCGTCAAATAAAATATATCAGCCGCCGAGTCAGCCGACCTAAGGCACTGGCGGCGGCTGTCGGCGGCTAGTCGCATTCAGCCGACCAAAAATACCGGCGGCGGCGGCGGGCATTTTAGCCGTCAGCCGCCGCTTTCGGCCGGCTGAAAATCGGCGGCTCTCTGGTCTGTTACTGTCGCCTCATTGAAGGTAATCACTGATGGTATGAGATATGTAGGGCAAGTTTCTAAATATTTATTGAATCTAATGAGTAGAAATTTTAGGCTTAAAGGTGGATCACCCGATTGTTGATCGTCACACTTCCTAATGCTCATATCTCAAAAATTACTAAAATTTTCGCACTAGAATGCACAAACCATCGATGCATTGATAAAGTATATATTTTAATTACTGTTGTATAACATTCTTGAGACTTATCGCCGTATACAAAAGTGTATTCGACCTCTTAATTTTGTTAGTATCAATCTTTTCATTGTACTTACAATTTGCTGAACAATATATTGATAAAGATGGAAACCACACAAGCTTCATATGGATTGCGGACTGGCCTCCCTCCAACTCCATATCCTGGTGAGAGCAAGAGCTGTACCGCTTGTTTGTACGATCAGATCCACAAAAAGTCAGCATCAATTATAATGGTCCCAAAACCTAAGAGTAATTATATCTAGAGAGGAAATTTCGAACAAAATTACGTAAAATATGTGGTCCCAACATCAAATACGAAATGTTTATTGGTATATGTGTTTGCCCTCTTAATTGAGTTACAAACATCTTTTTTTTATCGATGGAGAACCTAATTATTCGTGTTTTCAGTGACTTTCAAAATGATTTATAAAAAAAGTTTTAACTTTTTTCGCATATGATACGAGACAAAGTGTCTTATAATTAGGTTCTCCATCGATAAAAAAAAAAAAAAAAAAATGTTTGTAACTCAATTGAGTTGCCAAAAATATAAAAAAACCGCGAACGTCTAAAAGCCAAATTTTTCCACCATTTCGAAAGGTTTTGGCAACTGCTGAATCAGCCTTGCGTTTTAACTGACTCTCGATTATTGCTTGACACTATCAGGTTTCAAATGAAGACGAGCATGATTAATTTGAAAGATGAGAGCGTCAATAATCAAACATAAATCATTGAGAGCCGGCTAAAACATAAGGCTGAGCTCCGGAGTTGCCAAAACAGTTTGAAATTATGGAAAAATTCGGTTTTTGAACGTTCACATTTTTTGGAAATTTTCGAAAAATTTTCCAAAAATAGGCCCTGCACAGTATGCACTGCATTTCTTTCGTAAAGATAGATGACTTGTTTTCGTTGTATGAGTTAAAACACACAATACAATCCTTAAGCGGTAGCTCTCATCACAAAAGCCTCCAAATTGGACATTTGTCAAAGGAGTGTTCATGCTAGGAGCAGTGCGTTGTTACAAATCAAAAGTTTTGTGTACCTAAATATGCTTACCCTGGTTCTTTATATACACATAATATCCTCAAGTGAGCCATGAAGTGGTGGAGAAGATTATGCAAGAAATATTGGTTTTTGATTCAATTGACTTACGTTTGAATCACGTCATAGCTGCTTCCTGATTTACACCCAGACATTTCTATGTTTCTACGTACAATTTAAGCCAAAGCCATATAAGTATCTAATCAGAATTTGATCAAGACGCCTAATTAAAATTGATCATTCAGCTGTAACGACGATAATCTATCTTTTCTTTTCATATTCTCATCTGTATTTATTATACGACAACGAAAGTTGAATTGATATGGAACATTTCGTGGATAAATTTATAGTATATATTCGACGTCATTTGATATCAATGAAAAATGTAATCATTTATTACCTCTTCGTTAAAATGACACAACATTTTCCCTGAAATCAGAAAAAGCCAAATTCGGTTATTTAATGTCGAAGCCCTTTATTCGGTTGCCTTTCTCCATGCCGCATACACCCCATAATCTTTATTATTTTTTTCCGTTCGTTCTTTGAGGATTTTTATTTTATACAATTCCGACGGATGGATTGAAAAGACTGGATTGTTTTTTATGCAATATTAGTGCCATAAATTTGGATATAAAGGAGAGAAAAAAATGTTGGTAAACGATTGATCTGAGTCTTTTATATTTTTCCGTACGATTATTTTTACCCAGAAATTGGACAGTTATTGGAAATCGATTGTAATCGTAATTCTTCTCTTTTGCTGTGAAAACAGTATATGCTATCCACAACACATCCATTGTTTTTCTGCAGCAATAAAAAATTACTTGGTAACGGGAATGATTTCTCGTTAAATATAATCCGCTTTTGTTCGTAAGTAGTTTAGGAGACATAGATTCGGAAAAAGCTAAATTGATATGGACGCGTGTTTATACGATTGATGTGATTGATTGTACTTCATATGTAAACGAAATTAACGTCTCCCGTTTCTATAAAAGAATCGTTGGATGCTGTACCGAGATAAACATCGGTACAAGCTTCCATTGACTCTGTTTTTATTGGTTACTTTGTATAGTAATAGTTCTGAATTTTTTGATTTGATTAATTTTTCGATTTAATTATAAAAGAATAGGAGTGTAGTAGTACTCAGACCATCCGTATAGATCGAAATGATACATTGTCATCTTTCCAAATACATCTCAATGTTCCTCACTAACCCTTACAGACCTCATCTTTATGCCATACATATATGCCGCCGGCATGTAGCAGCCCCTTAGGTCATCTAAATGAACTTTAAAACCAATAGGGAAAATGCATCATGATAATCAGATGGAAAAAATTATGTTGAACTAGAAGTCTAAGTTTTTCATTTTATGCCAGTGACAAAAATTTCACTTTTCATACAACTTTGCATTACAATAAAGCAAATACAAATATTCTGCATTCTGGTGCAACAATTTCAGTACTTTGTCCAGTGAAAAGTTAGCTAAATCTACGACATCTGTTATCGACATCAACGATAAAAATAGATGATGAACAGTAACCACCGATTAAATTGCTCTGTTATACAACGTAATAACGTATGCAACTAACAAAATAAAAGATTTTACCAAGGTGAAAATGAATTGATCTGCGATAATAATAAGGTCGGTATGGTACCGGACTCCCGTATGTGAAACGTTTACAAGATTTTTTACAGAAGTTAAAATCAAGGCATTAGTTCCGGTGCTCCAAATACAAACACAATTTTCTCTTAATTTTTACGTGTAATATTAATCATCTGAATTTTTATTTACAAACTTTTATGTATGGAGAACAAATAGGATCTTATTTACAGATAAAACCGATGCAAAATATATCTCAACCTCAATGTGGAATGTGGAATCCTCAAAAAAAAAAAGAATTTTCATGAATTTTGTTTACAGAATTTGACCGTGGGGAAAACAACTTCAAAAACTTGACCAATATCATGATGGCAAAGAAAGTGAGTTTGATTAAACTTAAAGTTAGCTCAAGATAAGTTTTTACTTTTCGTGGGTTCTGTTTGTTTCCATCTATGAATTCGTTCCACATGTATTCCATTGCATAACAGTAGCGTCTTTCTTTTCATTTCTTCCATTCCAACAACGAACATATGTGTGAGTGCAACGCTAAGAGTAACTATACCTAGAGAGGAAAGTTTATTGGTATGTGCATTGCATATGCCCTCTAGAGGGTAAATTTAACTATCAAAATGTCAACGCATGGATTGGTGTCAAATTATACGAAATGTGTATCTTATACAAACTGACGTTGGAACCACGGTTCATCGTAAAAAATTTCCTCTCTAAGTACAGTTACTCTTAGGTGCAACGACTCTCTTTATGTTTTTCCTGCAGAAAGATTAGAATAATATGCAGAACGATAAAAACGTAAAAACTTTATTTGAGGTAAATTTAAGTGAGTTTAAAATATAGGAAATAGACCTTTAAATAGACATAGTATAATTATCATTTGAAGTTGATTGTCAATAAATTTTCGGGTAAACTTCACCTAAAATAAAAATGTCTAAAATATGACTTGTCGAAGATACCTTGAAAAATAAAAAAAAATAAAAATGGATTTCAGGGGGGTTTTTCAAGAAATTGATGAATCTCCTATTAGTTGAGCTATATTTTAGCGACGGTTTTCACAACGTACATGGGATGGAAAGAAATTTAATTTATGCAGATTTTTCTTTATTTTATCTTAACATTTACGTTTTTTTTTAGTTTTTTTTATACTTAAAATTGATAGATCGAAATACTAGATAAAACAACTGAGCTTTCATTTGAAATTTAGCATTTTTGCAACGGAAACAATAACATCTCTCGGCCCTGAGTATGAAAAAATTAAAACAAATGTTGATCTTCGCACGGTATTATGGTAAATTTTATTTAAGCAAAATGAAGCTCTTACCTGCTACTATTACTTTATATGTTATAATTTACTTGTATATGACCTCTATATTATGAATTCATTTAACGTAAATGTTACATAATTTTATTCACATGAATTATGCGTGTGTACAGCATCAATACCACCTTGTTGATACCACCAAACTCAGTTATGGAATATAAATATTAGATGAAGTTAGACTTTAGTTTTATACACATCGTTCTACAATTTATTTATTATTCTCCAGTTCCAACCAAAGAACTTCTCAACAGCATAAACCACATTATCGAAACAAATATAGAATATTCCCGGCAAAACTAAGCGACTTCAATGTGGCATTTCCTTTTATATGAATAATTAACTTGACAACGTCAAGTTAGTACACAACTCATTAATTCTTCTGGGTGAATCTTATTACAAAACAACATCATCGCCACAACGCCTCCTTTTTCCATCTCTCTACCTATCAACCTTTGTAATAAAATTATTTGTGTGCCACAGACAACACACTAGCAAAGCTTTCAAACATTTTATTAACAAGTTTTTGCTTTAATTTATTCCGCCGAAAGCACAGCGACCTCCTCAGCACTTCCTTGTTTTACTCTACATTATAATTCCAGCGAACTCGTGACGGTTATATGGTTGAAATTTACTCCGGTAATAAAATCAAAATTATTTTCAAAAAATTTCCAATTTTTTTTTCTCGGGGCCATCACTTTCAATTTTAAATGTACGGAAAATTCGAACAACTTGAACATCTCCCACCGTAAAGGGTCTGTTGGGAATCTTCACCAAATTATTGTTTTCAGATTAATGTAAAAAGTTTTCAGTAACAATATCCGAACACCATGCCATAAAATACACACAAATAACAGGCTCTGTAGCCGCCGATTCATCAACATCATCATATGAGTACATTAATTTTTTATTATATTAAACCGAAAATGCCCTTCCTGATAACTGACTAGTTTGCATTCATGTTTTATAGCCTTTTTGGACTTTAATGCCATCATTTATCATCATTTCCCGTTTGATAACCGATTTTTTCCCCCATCTCTTCTCTTTTGGCATCACATAATACCACACTATATAAAATTTCGAACTACCAGCCACGCCTCGATAGAAAACAACTTAAACAGTTCCGCATAAGGAAAGTAGAGCTTCTAAAGAGTTTATCAGCCTCCCATAGAATGTAGAATGCAGTTAAGAAAATAAATGAAAATTTAAAGATACAACCAGAGTAAGAAAAAAATGTAGAGGAAGAAGAAGAAAATAATCATAAAAGGATTCGAAGGCGCATTCTTTCGGAATGAGGAACCCATTAACAGATAAATTTTATTCTTTATTTTCACTCGAAAAGTGTAAAATATGAGAATAATGTTTGTTGTAGAAGAAAACGCAATAAAAATAAGAAAGACCGGGAAATTCGTACATTTAAGTAGGTGTGTGTGTTTGTGTATACGGTGGCATACCTGATAATATAAACTCTTAGATTTATGGTTTATTTACATTTCTATATTGTTACTTCTTTTATGTTTTTTTATTTTCTTTTCTCTTTTATATTTTTATTAATGTGCCAGAATGTGCCTGTGCCTACACTATATTAGGATTTTCTCATGTTTATAGATTTCATTCGCGGGATGTTTAATTTTCCAGGTTTTGTTTGTTAAATAAGTCCTCACTTTTTATTTGAATTTTTTTTGTTTGTTTTAATGTCCTAGAAAATTGAAAATAAAAAAATTTTCATCTTAAATTTTGGTAATATTTGTTAAATTGGCGAAATGATATTGCAGCTTTTGCAGCAATCGATGCCATTAGTGGTACAATGGTATAAATCGAATCTAAGCTATGCAGTATAATTGTCAATGATGAACAAATGCACACTAAAATTGGAAATTCTATATTACTAGCACAGCCTCGTTGCATCGCAGCGGGATGTTCGCCTGAAAATGGAAAATTTAGTGAAATTAGTTTGGCTTTACTGTTGCCAATGAATTGAAACTCTTATTATTTTCACGTTAGCGTTTAGGTAAATAATTTTGACTTAAAATACGGAAATGTCTTAAATGACTTTGATACAGAGTTTGCCCATCCACAACTATGTTTTCATCTAATATAATCGAAATAACGGTGGTAACAGAAGAAGATATCGTTCTTAAATCAAAATTGATCGAAGAAAATATGAATTCATTTTTCATCCGTTTCACTTTCGACCTCTCTACCGTCTAAACCTGCATCTTCACACACTGTCACAGCACTGTCTGAGATGACATAAATAAGCAATGCTCTTATGACTTCTTATACAGCAAGAAGGAGTAGGTTAGAAGGAATGAAGTAAAATATTTTGCTTCAGTTAGTTAGCGTAACTTCAATTAAAAGAAGTAATAGATTCTATTATTTTGATGGGGATCCACTTGCCGTCCGTGAAAGTTTTGGATACAACCAGTTAAGAGGATTAAATTGAAAAAAGTTTTTGTTGTTCACAAAAACTGTGCCACATTTTTCGAAATAGCAGTAATGGTAAGTTGGTATTTCAGAACTGGTAAAGGTGATTATACTTGACGGCGGCAAAACTTTACCTTGCATCGGATCGCTAAACTTCACACAAGACCATTACCAATTTCCATCATTTTACCATTGATATATTTTCTATATTTTCATTGACTCAATAAATTTCAAAGAGCTTTATTTCCCTCTATCAGAAAAAAAAAACCCTGTGGATGTAACGGATGTAATGAAACCAGTAATTAAATTTCATTCCAAAATGCAAGGTTTAACTGCACACCCTTTAAAACCCCAAGAACGTGCTTTGTTCCGTACAAAATATAAAACTCTTACTCTTACTCGAAGTAAATACAAATAGTGCCAACAAACATGCCAGTTTATTTATACAAAATTTACGTGAAGCCAACAAAACGAGTAAAAAAGAAATTTAATTTTTTTTGCGGTAAAATCGGTTGGGTTTACATCTATACCAGAAAAATGTAATTAATGCTTCTATATACTAGTACGAGTTAATCCGTACTTTAACGGCCTTTGCGGAAAATCGTGTTTATCTTTTGCCAGCATTGGAATAGTCAATTTGTTACCCGAATGATGACAATGGCAAAATAGAATAGTGAAGTTTGCGGCAAGAGACACATAATTTTGAGTCATTTGAGTTTTATAATTTTTAAATTTTACTTCTCAGCAGTACGAAAATAAGCATTGTTAGTGTTGTAATGAAAATGAGGTATCAAAATAATAAAAGAATTCCAATCGAAAGTTATGTCATGTGACGTAGTAATAGTACATTAATCATCAATTACCAATGGGGCAAATGATGCAAATTGTACTTCTTGTGTGAAATTTGCCGATCGTGGCGTGGCCGAGGTCGGTAAACACACAAGAAGTACTATTTCCATAATTTTCCCCATTGCCAAGTAAGGTATTGTATTCAAGAACTTGAGGTAAAGCTTTGGCGAGAGCTTTGGCTCCGTGAAGTAAGGCTACCTTTTCCTCACGTTATTGAATAAAAATGGTACTTCTTGTGTAAGGCGAAGTCGAGATGTGTCCCATTGAGAAGTGAGATATTTTACTAAGAAATTGGAGGAAAAGTTTCGCCGACATGAACAAAATTTCAATCTACTTACCTCACGTTTTTGAGTAAAGGAAAGCATATATAATATGCAGGTTCCCAATGCTATAAACCTGAGGAAATAGCACACATTGTAGACCATGAGCCTTCGTGCATATCAGTTTGTTATGTTCTTTTTTCAATTTTTCTGTCAGCAATTCATTCTCCATCTTGCAATCACTTTAACATCAATATAAGGCATTTTCCACAATATATTGTAGCTGAGATATACACTAATTATTTTCCTTGTTGTCGGGTTGGTATAGGTTTCAAACAGTGGCCTTATGAGCGGTTGATATGCACTAGCCTCTCGATCTATTAGAAAACGTGTAATCGACATCGAATCCGAAATTAATTTGCTGGTAGGTTAACGTAGCACATAGCATCCCCCATTTTTAATTTACACGAGGTGGATTCAAGGTCGATGCGATAAAACAAATCGTCGTTCGTCAAATTGAATAAAAACCAATTCGGTAAGAGCTATACCACAATGTCAACATAAATTTATCTGCCCACATTCACTGAACATAAACGTTATCGAAAACATTACACTCAATCTTCGATACACTGGCAGTCAATACCATCGATTATTTGTATGTTTCAGCTGGTGGAAAAATAAAAGAAAATTTTGTGTATAAAATTTGTGTTTTCGGGACCTTTAGTTGTTCTCGAAAGGAAAGTAAGCGGAGTGGGTACAATAACAGTACGTGTATACAAGCCGTATAATAAATGAATAAATATTCAAAATGATGCTGCTGACTCGTTTCGCACATTTTACTGATAAAATATTTGCGGAAATGCTTCTCAATAAAAACGACAAATAAACATTTAAATTTCATATTATACACCCCCGCCATCATCTGCTATGATATCGCCTTTATGATTATTTATGACAACTTCATTATGCAAATAAATCTCTCCGAAACAAAGTACAAACCATTCGAATGTTCCATTTATTATGAGACATTTTCGCCTTTTTTTCTTTGTTCCTTTTTTCTGTTTTTCGCTACGAGTGTATGTTCTAAGATTTGTCTTTTGTTTTCATTTTATTCGTTTTTATGCCTTTTCTTGCATTTATTTTTACGAAATTCTGAGAAAATGTTCTCCTTGCTCCCCGGCTTCATAAAAATAAATAATAAACCAGCGAAAAAAATGTAGCATTTCCAACTATGTCTTGTGCGGAAAATCGCTTGTAAGGATAACAAATTACGCGCATTTTGCCACTCCCCCCATTGACATGAACATATAAACTCTCGTTCAATTTAAATAAAAATGTGTTGCTTGTATCATTAAATTACAATCGCTTCACCAGCTTCTATAAATTTTAAATTAAGCCAAAAAGAAGACTTTCTCAGTTGAATACAGAGTTAACGATTTCAGATATTCAATAATTTCGTTGATACTCTTCGAAATTTAACGACGACTTTTCAATTAAAGAAAACTTTTCAATGTTCGCTTATTATTCATTATTCCTACTATGGATAGGAACAAAAAAAAATACAGGAAACTGCCGGATATTGTAACCACTTAAAACAATTAGTGGCTATGCGAGGCTAGAGATTGCATCTACCGTTAACGGCATTATGGAATTACACGAGTACGTACACTATACATTCAAATTGCTGATTGTTAACTATTTCAACACTCGGGTTTCAAAATGTTTTGCTATAATAAGCACATTCAATTACCCATTGTGTATGTGTACGAAGCTTCTACGCTAGGCGAAAACGGATGCAGCGGGTGTAAATTAACGTTAGTAATTTCGCCTTAATAAGCTTTTCGAAAGACCAAAAACTAAACTTGTGTGTCATGCTAACTTGCAGAATTGGAAGATGTTCAGACGAAAAACCGAAATATCTCAATTTTACATCGCTAAATTCTTTGTTATGCAACTGCTTGCAAAATTAAGTTGTTTTTGTATTGAATACAGCGACGAACTCCTCATCGTTTTTTGGAATGTCAAATAAGAACTTTTATTGCCTATCCACCCGGAATATTGTTGTTACACGTACATTTCCCACCCGCGGAAAGCGGTCGTTACATATGGGAACTTTTTCATTATATCACAAGTGAAGGAATATTCATATGAAAATTCATTACATATCAGGAGATTTTCATTACTTATCAGTAAAAATGTAGCACATGAAATATTCTTTAACACTGAAATCGAAACAATACTCGCGATGTTATTTTAGTTTTGATATCACAAACTTTGTCACTTGAATTAAGTGCACACCAACCTAAGTAAATTCATTAAAAACTTTCGAAAAAATAAGATAAAAAACACAAAAATAAAAGTGACTACCATTTTGTCTATAGCCATAATTTTAATTTTTTCAACTTCGACGAACACCAATGGCCGCACAATTTTATTTTTGCATTTTTCACTTATTTTCAAAAACACTTAACACTTTTACTTTTATTATCATATATTCACTTCACTTCACAGCAAAATTTATTAACACCACCAAAATCGACAAATATTACGCAAAATATGAATCTAGCACTTCACAAAAACAAAACAGTCGAAGTAGTTTGTCAACATGTCACCAAAACAGTAGTGTTGCCAGTGATGCTTTCGGGATTAATGGGATTAATATAATGAAGAAGTGTGAGCCGATTTCATCAGCAGACTAGATTCGTTTTTAAACGTTTCAATGCAACAACAGATATTTTTGTTGGTTTTGTTGTATCGGTAGTTTTATGTTTAGTATTAGTGAATGAAATAGCGCGACATAAATGTTGTGAAATTGTGCATTAATTTAGAATAATCTTTTGATATTCAAGAGTCTGCCAGTTGTCTACTGGAACAGTGTTCCAGGAACACTTTTGGTTTTGAACTTTCAGGTCCTTGGGTGGGAAAATGTACTCGTAACAACAATATTCCGGGTGGATAGGCAATAAAACAACATACATTGGATGCTGCTTGGTAGTTCATTACACTCGGAACCATTTTTGTGAAATCGGGAACTCGCTCGTGTGGTTTTAAGCAACTCGCTTTGGAAACGGTTTTTTTGACTCGTGTAGTTGCATACCTCGCCTTCGGCTCGGATATAACTCTACACTTGTAAAAATAACCGTTTCCAAAGCTTGTTGCTTATAACCACACTTGTGAGTTCGGCTCGTATCACAAAATTGATCCCTCATGTAATGAACTACCTCCGCAGCATCCAATGTAATCTACTATTACTGCGGCATAGATTTTGTTTGAAAAAAAAAATTGTTTCTATTATCACCATAAAGCATCATACCAGCAAATTGGATTGCAAATTTATAGATTTGGAGAGTCTTTAGCAGTTATAGAAGTTTGAAAATAAAGAAGGAAGTTTCTAGATCGATACATGTATCGAAGTTGTGTTTTGATGCACACAGATTCGCTCCACCACATTCGAAAATATTCCTCATTCGTTTCAGTGCATAAATATTAGATGTTACCGTCGCAGAAAAATATGACTGAGCCCGCCATTGTAGGGAAGAAAATGATTACTTTCTCACATAAAATGGCGCCTCTCAGAATAACAACAAAACGCCATTTCCACAACGCTTCATAGTGGACAAAATAAGTATTTTCGCAACTAATGACAAAAAGTAGGACTTTCCATTGTCTTTATTGCGAAAAGCGTTGTATACAACTCGATGATAAATCCTTTTGTGCATCTTACAACTAAAATACGACCTATTTTGCCATGATTTTTCATTAAGAAATGTCAGTTTTTCCCGAACTATATATCGTGCGGGAAAAAACTTCATTTCTTTACGATTTATAGTGCGGGAAAAGAATTACATGAATTTTTCTATGACTATACGATTGATTAAATTTAATATGGTGAATGTGAAGTGTGTATGTTTTCAAGTAAATTGAAGTGTTTTGTCTATTTTAGTTGTCCGATGCACAAAACTTTGTTCGTACCTCGACAGGAAATGGATTTTTTCAGCTGAAAAAATCGTCATTTCGTGGCTTGGTACGAAAAATACTATTTTACGCACACGATGTGTATTGTCAAACTCGGCCTACGGCCTCGAAAGACAATCTTCACATCTAGTGCCTAAAATAGTACATTTCGTACCTAGGACTAAAAGTCTTTTTTTAGCGAGTGAGAAGTCCGTGGTACGAATAGTATTTTTCATATTGGACAGAGAAAAAGTGCGACGAAGTCCTAGGTATGAAATAGTTATTTGTGTATCTGTTTTGGACGTTTGATTTTAGGCAATTTCGCGAGTGGACGCCTAAAATCAAACGTCCAAAACAGATACACACAAAATTTTTCATGTAAGGGGTCGAAAACCCGAGAAAAATCTCGAAACTCCCTCATTTTCGGCCCCGACACATGAAAAAAATATTATTTTTAGTTTAGTGGGTTTAGCGGGACAAACCAAAAATTTCGTAGCCCAATAGCCAATTATGTATGACAGAAAAGTAGTTTTCTATTTTCATGTCACTGTAACATTATATGCAAAATGTAATATGACAGTTTTCTGTGAAATATTTTCAGAATAAGTCTCATGTGCTGTGCGATACAAATTTATATTTTCTTATTTCGTTAAAAAGTTTGAACAAATCCTTTGATGAATACATTTCCTTGTATTCACAGCAAGACGTAATTTCGGGAGGGTAGTATTTTATATACTACGAATGTAAAGGGAAGAAAATTATTTTTCTTTTGAATGCTACCGACTTTCGCTCTTCTAATTTGGATGTTTCACATATCAGCTTCATGCTAACGAAATTGCGAACGAATTATTTTTGTTGGCTTTTTTTACGATCGAAACATTTTTGTTGGTTTTTTGTTCCGCAGGATAAACAGAAATTTAACGTACTGAACGCATTAATTAAGATGAAATTTGAACCGTTTTTGTAGATTTGTTTGAGTTGATAGCGAACGTTATTTACCATATGATGAATAATCCCCGTTTTCATGACATAGAAATACCAAGACAAAAACTTTTCGGTTCAGAGATAAAATGAAATATTTTCTCAAAGTTCTACTGCTTTAAATATAAAAAAGTTTGGAACAGCAAAAAATTACTTAAAGAAATAAAATATCGTCCTGTCTTCAGTCATCTTTTTTTTCATCAGCAAACAAAAATTTTAAAAATATGGAAACGTCAGGAATCATTTGTTGAATGTTTGAAAGTTCACATCACTAGCACACGCAATTAATTTATGGAAACTTTGATGCAGTTCTGAACCTGCAACCCATCAAAAATAATTTTTAATTTTATGTTTGCAGTTTTTCCTTCAAATAAGAACAGCACCACAGATTTAGACTTAGTAATTTTCTACGGCATCAGTCTGTGAACATTCCCCAAACCACAAACTTTAAAAAACTTTCCAGTCAAAAAATGGTATACGAGTCGCTTCTACACCTGCGGCACAATACTAAAACAAAATTAAGTTGCAAACATGGCACTATTTGTACTTCTTGTTTATAATTAATCCGATCAACGACATAATCTTCCTTCATTTCTGCTTGAACGCTAATTATTTATTTATAATTTCTTTTTCAGAATGAACAGTAAAACCTAATGTTAGTTTCAACACATAAAATCAATTGTGCACTGAAGCTTCTAGGTCAACGACGATTAATTCATATTCACAACCACTATAATGCCACGTATGGTACCATGACCACTGAAACTATGGCACTTAATACCATAGTTTCAGCACGAAAATAACATATACATCATCCAGAGAGACGAATTAAAAAACACTTACCATTTATTACATGAACCATCACACTGTCACCTTCTGTTGCAGTGCTGTAGTGGCATGAGTAATTACCGGAGTCCGATAACTTCGCATCAACAATCCTTAACCTTAGTAAAAGAAAATTGATGCTAATATATCCGTTGAGTGACCGGATTTAAAGAAACATTTTCCATACCTTGATCGCAATATATCTGTCCGTTCGGTGTCGATGTAAACACGATTCGGTTGATCGTAGATTGCATCGTTTGGATGCCGCGCGTCTAGAACAACAGATCCTGAAAGTTGTAGATTTTAGTAATAACCAATCCAAACAATTTCAATTTATCTCCCAGAAATTACCCTTATGCCAGAAAATTGAGCCCAATTCATGGGGACCTTGACTCACTGCACAGTCTAAATTAACGCTGCTGCCAATTTTTACATAATAATCGGGCGGACCCTGAATCGCAGCTTTTGCTTCTGTTTTTATGAAATAGAAATAAAAAAGTCGTGTGATGGGTTTTATATGGGTTGTGATTTAACTGAATTTTATTAGATCATTGAAATGATTCAAATTAACATAAGATTATACGTGAACGAGATTTATCCATATCCAGTTGTATAAAATCCTTTTTGCAGGCAATTATAAAAATATGAAATGAAAAGAGAATTCTACTGGTAATCCGCATCTCAACTGCAAACTAAAATAATGACGAGAAAAAACTGTAAAAATATGGAAATTATAGGACTAAAACTTTGAGAACTTTGCATATAAAAAAAAAGATTGTGAAAACTCTTCAAGTCTGTAGTTTGGTTATATTGTCACCGGAAACTTTCTTTCGAAAATGAGACGAAACAATTTTTCCTAATATGTGCATCCGAAGTTTCTTCGTTTTAATTTAATGTTTGAACTGATGAAGTCGTGGTTGCAAACGACATGTTTTAAAATTTTAATATCGGGGCCCGCAAGCTGAAAATGTTAAGCCTCATTTTAACATTCGCAATATTTTCCTCCTCTTCTCCACAACGCAAACCAAACAATTTTTTATTCAACCAAAAAGGCGAGAGTAAAATTGTTTTATAAGACCATAGAGTGAGCCTCAAGCTTCGTACATACATCACTCAACGAGCTTATTTTTATTTTTACCAAAAAAAAATATTTTATTATCCTCGACGCTATAACCGTTTCTTTATTACAACTAAAGCAACCCAAATTGACTGAAATTCTGCTTCAGTTTTATTCTCATTTCCTGTTTCCGATGCCCCATAAATGGCTGAATAACAAAAATAAAAAAAAAAAAAAACAAAAAAAAAAATGTGAGGCAAAATCTACAACACAGAAACGGGGCACAATAAAACAAAAAAACATTGCCGAATAAGTAAATAAAGAACCACAGCTGCATACAAAAATATGCTGAATGTGGATATTTCACGTTGCATGCGAAAAGCTTTTTAGCTGGTTTTTCCCACAGTGAAATCAATCAATTATTTTAAGAGAAACTTTATTTTTTTGGTTGTGTTTAAATAAGACAACAATATTTTCGTCGAAAATTTATTATTGAATTATGCAAATGTTTGACTAGGAGAAAAATAGAGGAAAAACGTTTTCGTTTTACATTTGAATTATGGCTTGCATTCTGTATTGTTTGATGGTGCAGTTGTTATGTAATCTTAAATTTAAATCGGAGCCTGCGAAAAAACTTATTGGGATTTGATAGTTAGAAATATGTGTTCCATAATTTAAACCTTCAACCCAAGCTATGACTTCTTCGTGTAAAGTGTGTAATATATATTAAACCTTCAAGAGATATTTATACAAACAATATATGTTCCGAAACAGTTAGTCATCTTTTATCGACAACAATAATAACAAAAATAAACGATGAACTCTGGTCTCGCTGATGGAAAAACCGATTTTTTCCCGGGAGCAAAATCGGCGAAAACTGTTCTATACTTATATGTATGTTTAAAAAAATGAAGTAAAAGATTTTGTTTTATCAAACACTAGGCGGTACTTGCAACGAAAGGGGAAACAATTTTATTAATTATTACGACACGATACCTCTGCCGCCGTTTCTAAAAGGTAACAACAGAGCGAAATTATGTTCGAAAAAAGGTTCAATTTGTTTGCTGTAAATTTATTATAGCGTGTCCGCATTTCATACGTTTTTTCACTGCTAAACCAATCAAAATAACCAACTGAGACTATTATTTGCAAGTAATATTGGTAAGTATCCGCTCTTCCGTATCTCTTCGATCATATAGGTTATGTATGGGATGGATATACCGTTCCTGAGTAATGCTATTTATGCGATTGATTGTGCGCTATCACACGGGAAAAGGAAATTTATACATTTTCCACATTTGTTCAATTTGGTTTTGGTTAAAACACATATAAATCAGGTCGCATGGGACACTCAAACACAACAAAGAAGTATAGAAGAGAAGAAAAAAAAAACAAAAATAAAATAAAAACATCCAAAAACCGTAAGTGTATAATATAGCTAACACGTACGGAGTATTGCAGAGAAATACTCTTATCGATCATCAGAGAACCATGAAAAATTACAAAGATTTCGTTTTATGTTGAATGAAAAATGTATCAAGTTGGAATTGTTGGCACAATGGAAAGCGGCAAGGTTACTTCTGGGTATGGAGAGAAGAGTAACCGGGGATAATGTTATGAGATTTATTGCTGAAGTAAAGGGTTGCACTGTAAGCATAGTACATACCTGGCATCGTATTTTACGTTACACACCACACACCGTTCGGTTGGATAATTCAAATATATTTAGAAACATTTTATAAATATTTAAGTATGCGTCTCACATTTGTTGTTATTACTATATTTTGTGGCACGGTTGGTAAATTCCACTTCGAAGGTTAGACTCGTGTATCAAAATTATGGAAAAGGAAAGGCAGAAATTAAAGAAAGAAAAAAATGAACGCAAAATATTTGAAAAGGCGGAGATTATATTTTATGAAAAGAAAATCAAAACAAACAGTTAGCGGAAAATAAAATTAATTTTTTATCTGCTGTGGGACACACACACCTACCTTGAGGCGAAAAATAAATTTATAAAAGTATAAGTCGCATCAATGTCGAACGTACAAACAACCTTCAAAATGACAGAGAATCTGTTATGGTGTTATCCCTTCAAAAAACAGAAAAGTAAGATAACAAGGGAAAATATGCTAATTTTGACAACTTGGTTTAACAACAACAAAAAAAAAGGAATGCTGAGAAAATGTGTACAATAAAAACATGAAAACGAGAAAAAAACAACAACAAAATAAAGTGCTCCAGCAGTAAATCAAATGAGTGAAATTCTGTATCTATATATATGCAATATACGGTAGTGCTACACAACGTACAAGCGATACTATAGAATGGCGTATACGTATCGCCATTCCATACAGTTAATACATCGTGTAAAATAGAGTTGTGTATCGGAAGCACTTAACTGGCGTCCCAAAACTATGTTCAATTTTACTGAAAAACAATTTATAAACAATTTCTACCGCCATGAATGCCATGAATAAAAAAAAATCGAATAATGGGGATCATATTGAAGGAGAGAGATACCGAGCCGCATCTAATATCTATATATACGTACATATAAAAGCTTCGTTTCCGTATTCATATGCATACACCATTTTGCCAATGGTGTACGAAAACTAGAATTTGATGTGTTCTTGATGGATTCAATATGCAAAGCATTTTCTATGCGAGAGAGATGGAAAAAAAGGATAATGGTTTGCGTTGGGATTTTTAAATCGGGTAATTTGCTTTTATTACCTTCATCCGGCAAGCGAGAGCGTGAAAGAATATGCAATGTCGAAAAAAAACGTTCAGTTCAAATGAGCTAGTATCTGCGGAACACAGTACGGCGAATGAAAAGCGTAATAATTAAACATCAGAAAGTAGTAAGTCATAATTTGCATTAATACGACCATCATCTGTTTTTTGTAGGAGGTGGTGAGATGGGAGCTTTTTTTGTTGTTCTTTCCATTATTTTTAGATGTACAACCTCGGATGAGAGTTAAAAGCTTTCTGCTAAGTAGATGACGTCTATGTTATGAGTTCTTTAGTCTCCGACCAGTGACATGTAATCAAAGTTTAATATTTAAGGCAGTTACGGAGTTCACATCGTCTCCCGAACTATTTCAAAAGATTTTCATATAACTACACGATTGCAAATCGATATTGTTCAGCAGAAGCAGACATACCTTGGAGACTTAAACGCATATCACAAATTATAATTTAGTCTCATCTACGACCACATAATGAATCTATCACTAGTAGTGATTCACTACGAACTACAACTATTATAATTAAAATACTGCTGTGATGTATACTCACCGACGACATTCAACCGGAAAGCCATGGACAACTTTGGCTCAACATTCACCTGACACTCGTATACACCTGTCGAAAGAGAATGGACAAAGTCGGAATATGATAAAATTTAAAAACTTTCCCGTGTTCCTACACGGAGTAGAAAATAGTTACCTGCGTCTCGAATTTGAGCGAACTTTATCTGTAGAGTCCAGTTGTCTGAATTCTCTGGCCGGATGACCTGCATTTGTAAAAGAACCAATTGATCATAGTTTTACTTACATTTTCTTTGGGCTAAAAATTATGGGAAGGGAACAGTGGCTATCGCAAAACAGGTTAACTAGGTAAAAAGAACATCGTTATAGGAGAATTGTAGTCATTAGCATAATTATTACCGTAATTTTATATGGATGAATAACCCAAATAAATACCGCAAAGCCACAAAACCAGCAATTTTTCATAGCTTTCAGTTATTTGCGAAACCAGTGTTTGGTGAAATTCTTTTGTTCTCAGAATTCAACAAATTTTTAATTAACAAATATCTATACTCCACCTACAAGCATCAATAAACATCTCACTAAATTATACCACAGAATTTTGTATTTATATTTGAGCAAATTGTACAAGTTTGCCGGTTACATTAAATTAGCCTCAACAAAGTGTAAATTAGAAAATACTTCCACGAAATTGTAAACAATTTAAAAAATTTATTCCTATGAGGAGTTCTTTTTTGCGAGAAAAAATTCTGTATTCAGTTTATTCAAAAGAAATTTACCTTTAAACTCTTTTCGACATTCAATTTTCGTTTCAGCTTCAACTTAAAAACCCCATTGTTTTATACATCGCTGATCAATAAAGTTTTCTGTGTTGTTGAAATGAAACTTTTCCCCGTTGAATGCAAACTTTTTTTTTTGTTGAACCGTGGAAGTTGGCTCAACTCTAAATATACGTATCCTATCTGTGTGAGCCATTTTATATCCTTTCTTTTATTATTTTTGAAGTTTTCACACAAATGGTGCATACAGAGCAGAAATTGTTTTTTTTTACGTGAAACAACGAACAGTTAAATAAAATTGTTGATTTACGATTTAGCTCGTCTCACAAACTCTATTGTTTTAGAATTGGATTGAAATTCAACTGAAACGATTCAACTTTGAAGGGCATATTATAGGTTCGTGGCATAGAATGGAAGATATCCTTTTTACGAGATTATTTTCGCCAGACTCGTTTTTATTGCTTTTCAGTTGTATAGTAGTTGAAATGTTCAAAATTCAACCAAACTTTAAAGTTTGTTGATTGACCACAATCGATTTTCAATATATCTTTGAAATTATTATCGGAAAATTGAACATATATTCAAATGGAAGATAAAATCTAAATCAACCTATTATTATGTATGGCATGGCGACATTATCTAATTGACTCTTGTTGGTGACATCTCGAAGTCTGTAAAGTCATGTCCATGTATGGACATTGTGTACAAGAAATTGAAAATTATTAAACCAATATGAGTACGGTGATGAGGGGATACTGAGGAACATAACTTTTGTTGAAATACCAATGTGTAAATTTCAGATGTGAATTACATAGTGTTGAACTACCTAGTGCAATTACGAGCGAAATACAATGAATGATACCCTTACCATTTTAAAAATATTAATGACTCTGCGACTGTGTCTAGAACAATGCGTAAAACTTCCTTGATAAACTTTCTAAATGGTGAGGAAACACTTAAAAAATAAGAGACTTGAACTGGCGATATGTACAAATAAGGCAAATTTCTACGGGAATTTTCTGTTTTTACTTCAAATTCCTGTCTTTTCGCCTCTGTGAACTACAATCTGAGGTCGAAATCAAGTACCCAGGCACTTGTTGGGAGAGAAGTTATAGAAAATATTAAGTTATCGACTCATATGACAAAAGGAAGCTCAATGTAATACGCACTGATGAATTTTCGTAACTTTTAATATCACGTCGAAAATCTGAGATTTTAATATTTGCTAGGTGTAAATTATGCTCGCATATGTCATTATACAATACAGAACCCAATTTTTTTCTTTGTAACACATGAGTGACACGCTAAATTAATTTCCCTGAGTGTAAAAAGCAACAATCAGTGCGGTTAATAAAGACTAAGAGACAGGTAATTCTAATTAAATTCGGGTTTCTCTGAGGAATAATATACATCTCGAAATATACACAGCCTAAACAAAGGCACTCGCAACTCCTACCTCAAGGCTCACCATCACGTAACTGCAATGTGGTGTGATGGGTTTCGTTAAATTAATATTATTTTCACCACACTAAGTAATATTTCAAAATCTTGAAATAGCTTACTTCATAGAGACTACACATACAATTTATGTTATCAAACCATTTGACCTCAAAAGGGTATTGATATTCATCTTTTTGCCGGCATAGCTTTTAAGTGGGGGCAATTTTATGCCATTAAACACACACTATTCGTCGAATATAATAACCCTTCGCCTTCAACATTTCTTGAAAGAATTTCCATGTAGTTCACAGTGAATTTGTAGCATAAAGTTAGCTCATTTCGTCGTCATTGCATGATTCCACGACAAACGGAAGTGGTAAACTTTTTCCTTGGAACAATGAATGAAAGTTTACGACTTTGAGCCAACGCTCTGCTTTATAGTATCAGCTATCTTTTAGCATAACAATTCTGAAAGTTCACTTGGGGTTTCTGTAATAACTTTGGTAAATACCTTTTCTGACCCGTTTTCACTTTAAAAAATATACAAAACACATCAAGATATCATTCAACAACACAAACAACATACCTGGAATCTTTCGTCTGATGTATAGGTTAAAATGCCAGCAGTGAGAATGTGTAGATCCCTTTTTCTAATCCAGGAAACCTAACAAAAAAGGGAAAAATCAGAGAAAAATTACTTCACACATTCTGCTAAAAAAATATAGGAAAAAAACGTTTGTTACAATTGTCATTTGTGATTCGGTTCAAAAGTCTCCTATGGGCCCCATATATGATGACATCTACATATACCAAAATATTGGAAGGGTTTTTTTTGTCAACTTACACCCATAATGTCTGGTAGGATATACGTATCATGTTATCAAAAACAGGCATATCCTACAGCAGTTTTGTAAACAGTTTACATGGAAGCATATTATACGGAAAATGAGAATGAAAGACCGAATAGAAAGGACATTGTAAACTTTTGAGGCAATCCAAAATTGTATTAGATTTTCAACTTGTTTGTTAATCTATTTGGTTTACAGATAAGAAACTTCGGGGAATGGGAAAAAGGTTAAACTTTTCAATGGAAAGAAAATTTACATAATCAACACTAATTAAACTTCATTAAATGTAGGAAATTCCATTACAATTATGATTCGATTAGCTATGAGCACAGCTGAACATTTTGTTTGTAAACAAACGATTTCCGTTTTTGTTTCGAAAATAATTTAATGGATGTTGCAAGTTAATCGTTGAGAACATAATCGGCTTTCATTAAATAGAAAACTTGCTAATTCTTCGAACAGCGGGAAAAACGGTATAGTAGGTGATTACTGAAGATGAGGAAAAAATAGGCATCAAATAATTCGGTCTATGTGTAAGAGAAACTTGAACCGAATGTGGAAACGAATATTGGAAGCTTCAAGTTTTTTTTAAATGCCATATAGTTGGAAATTGTAAATCTGAAGGGAAGAGTTTTTGCTTTTCGTGCAACTATATCATATTTGCAGAAAAATTAGATACCAGAGCAATTTTTCTATTTATTTGAATCGAACATGTGTTGGATCTGCAATCTATTGATCTAGCATACGATGAGAAAAGTCAATCTAGTCAAATTGATTGTAATATTTTATGTGAAAGGAAGTTTTTGATTAAAGTTCTGTATATTTTGTATCTCTGTGGTTTGTTGAATGATCCTGGAAATCTGGAAAACCAACAGGTTATGGGCACAGGACATGCAGGAAAAGAAGAAAGGAAGAAATAATCAGTTTCGACAAAAGAATTACATTTGAAAAATGAACACGGATAAGACATGATTGCAAAGTAATGGTGGAAAATTTATGGAAACGACTCTGGCAATGGACTGGACATGAACCATGGACATGAACGGAATAGAAATTTGAATATTCGAACTTGGTCTCAGTGGTGTTGGGAAAGGCACATGCACTAGTCCAGCTGATATCAGTTTGGAAAGTGAAAATAAGAATTTCACAAAAAAACGAAGGCTATGGAAATAGTAAAACAAAAAAATTGACAACGGCTGAGGAATTGAATATAGAAATTAAATGTACGAACTTGGGATATCAGTTCGGGAAGTGCATTTGGAAGTTACATCGGAGAAAGTTGATGTGGAAGTTACATCGGAGGAACTGAATTTGGAAGTTATATTAGCAAACGGAATAGAAAGTGGTAGAAGAAATTGACCACATGAAACGCAACTACTTTACGGAATGATATGTTTTAAAGGAAAACACCATTTAAATTACACCAAATTTAAATTTGTATAAAGTAAAGTAGTTTAATTAATTGCACCGGTGGTGTTCGAAAAACCTTAAGAAACATCTGTCGTAAAAAGTTATGAAACGGAAATTGGAAATATGGAAACATAGAAACAGAAATTGGAAACTGGAAATGGAAACAATTGGCAATTGGAGGAACTGGAAATGCAAGGAAATGGAAATGCAAGAAAATGGAAATGGAAGGAAATGGAAATGGAAGCAATTAAAATGGAAATGGAAGGAAATAGAAGTAATTGGAAATGCAACAGATCAACAAAATATCGAGATGAACGTGACGGTGCGATCGATTTTGA
The DNA here is from genome assembly GCF_014529535.1 of Bradysia coprophila. Classification (NCBI taxonomy): domain Eukaryota; kingdom Metazoa; phylum Arthropoda; class Insecta; order Diptera; family Sciaridae; genus Bradysia; species Bradysia coprophila. The sequence goes on along the minus strand of NW_023503493.1, from coordinate 21,077,750 downwards.
ATTATAGCAACAGTTTTGAGTTACAGAACTAAAATCGGAAAAGAGGAACTGTATGAGGAATGAAGATCAGGAATCAAGAAAGTGGATCTACAAACGAAATGTAATCGGTATTGAGAATTGACTTCGGACTCCAAGTATTTGTGCAAATTATTTACTTGAGGAGGTGCATTGCTAGATCATAACATTGAGGAGGTGTGTTGGATTTGCAATCTATTGATGTAGCATACGTTGACAATAGTTTAGTATGCCTTGATTAGGTTGCAATTAGTCAGTCTAATTGTAATATTCTATGTGAAAGGACGTTTTGATTAATGTTCTGTATATTTTGTATATCTGTGGTTTATTTAATGCTCCTGGATATCTGGAAAACCAACAACATGTACGTTTCACTAAGAATTATTAAATCGATAAATTAAACATAAATCTTTCACTTCATTTGTTTTTACATACATTTTTCTATATACCAATACCATCATATTGCACCGATTTCACCGCTTATTTCAATTGCAATTCACCACGAAAACTCTTAAGTATACTCAGTATACGCAGAGTATGCATTATATGCTTGATTATATGTGAAATAGCTTCCAGCTTTTCGAAAGATATCCAAGCATTACAAAATTTGTTATGTGAGCATTTTTCTTACTTCTGATTTTAACAATGAATTTAATTAGAAAATATTTGCTTTCAAAACACATAAAACACGCCAGACGTTCCCATATATAATCTTTTTCGAATAATAAGAAAAACACACCAACCCTTCTTCCACCAAGAACTACCAGAAGTACTTTAGCATCCTAAAGCAAAAATGATTTGCTTATACTGCCTTCGGAAAATGTATTTAAAAATTTTGAAAAATCAATTTATACGTTGGGATTGGGAGTTGGGACTCGTGACTATTAGCGAAACGGAACTGTGTATGTATACCTATATATATATAGCGTTGTATTGTATATGTGTAATAAACAAAGCAGGAAAAAACGAAGAAAACAACAGAAAATGGGAGCACAATAATAATAAAATAAAGAAAAATGTTTTCGAAAGACTTAATTTAATATCTTTCATGGGATTTTTGTGGGATAAGTTAAGGTATGCACGAGTATACTGGAGTAAATAATGTATGTGAATGTGAATGCGTAAATTTAATATTTCCCCGCGACTTTGAATGTCTTGATATTTATTACACTTAATTGTTCAACGGTAATTATTTGTTTTACATATATTCACGTTTGAAATGCCTCGAATGTAGGCTCATTAATCAGATGTGAATAATAGACAATGAAATCGAACGAGTCTTAAATTAAATAGGGAGCAATTCGATCGATCGAGATTATTGTTTAAAATAGTTTTTCTTCCAACGACCAAAGAAGCTGCAAGCATAATTAGCCAAAATTTGGAAGGTATTTTGACAACATTTTGAAGGTGTTCTCATAATATCAAAATATCTGTTAACTCTAATAAGGTAAAGGATTAATCGATTCGTTTCAATCAGTTGAGTTGATATACTTACATTAAATAAAGTAGACGAATTGTATGATATGCTTGCCGTATCTGAAAGGTTCATTTTCGTCACATGACTTAATACGAAAATAGATTTGTCTCGTTTTACTAAATGTTGTTGAGTGACGTGTTAAAGACACAGATTAAAAGATAATCTCACAGAGACAAAATTTAATCTGCCAAAAACGATAGATAAGTTTCACCTCAACAATTAGCATTGCCGTCTAGACAATAAGGGACTAAGCCAGGACTCCAAGCAATGTAATGATTTGTTTACTCCCACAGAAATAGATTATCTACTGTTTTGTTGATAAAATCACGTAGACCGTCTGTCGAATTGCCACATCGAAACACCTCCTCAAATCCTAAATCCAAAATCACTCGCAACAACGTTTAATATTCAAACTAAATTAAGTGGCAGTAGACACAACACCAGATGCTGAATTGATCATAACTGTTTTGTGCATAATGAATGCATGATGATGGGCATTAAACCAATTGTCTCGTTACACATATTGGATTAAATGTTTGAATAATTGATGTCACAAACCGAAACCAGGAAATTTGTCGTATAAACAGGCAGTTCACACGCATATCGATTTCCCACTTCATCGACAATACATAATATGATGAGGAGTGATCTTAATTAACCACACTATAACACATCATTGTAAGAGCTTTACGATTTGAATTAATACGATTTCACACTGTTTTTCTTCTGTCTACATTCTTTAAATCTTTACAAAGCCGCAAGATTAGCTACAAGCACGAGTTCTGTTTTAATATTCAGTCTAATTAATGTTGAACATTTATTTTGCTCAGGATAAACATTTTCTCTACATGAAACGTGTTGAAAAAAAAGAATAGAAAAAAAGATTTACATCAAGACACAAGGCGCCAGTAATTTTTTAACCAGTAGCCGTGTAGAATATTGCTCGGCAACGGTGCGAAGATGTTGCAATAGTACAAATAACAGGTGGTGTTGTAAGAAATTTTAAAATGAAACAAAGCGTTAAGCCCTCGGCTTTTACAAGGAAAATACTGACTTGCGGATTTCTTTTATGAAAGTCGTTCCTTTCTTTAAATAAACTCTTAAATGTGATAGAATAGCAATGAACCAGATAAACACTTTTTGATTTAATTTCTAGCAGAAAAATACTTAGAGCTAAGCTAAGCTGGAAAAGACCGTTTAAACATAATGCAAAGAAAACGTACCGATTTATCACCTAATTGTTCCACTCTACAATGTAAGAACGCTGTTTGACCAACTCTCGCTGTAACGTTACGTGGCACATCAAAGTCGAAGTATGGATGCAGCGACATGTTATGATAATTTTTTTGGTCGTCTGCGCCTTCAGCGAGTTTCATTTCTGAAAAAAAAAAAAAAATCATGAAACTCAAGATATAATGCTGCCAGTAGAATTTTCGATATTTTTATCGCTGCGCCTTAGCAAATTTCACCTTCACAATCACTCTATATTCCAAATTTACATCGTAACACTCAGAATTTCCCACATTTAAAGACTTTCCTCATGTGTACTGTAATAGTCCGTTAGACTCAATAGACTCAATGTTTTTACACGAATTATCACGTAAAAAAATCAATACTTTCCGAAAAAAAATTAGCAATGAAAGTACAAACCAGGTATGGTCTGTCCATTCAAACCGGAGGAAAAAGCGATTTCATATAACAAAACTCACCTTTCAACAATTTTCATTGAAAGGTGAGTTTGTTTATATGAAATCGCTATTTCCTCCGCAACATACAAATTTTGACATTAGACCTATTTCCTATTTGTATTTTGCAAGGCCTAGGAATAGTGACATTTTTCCTGTATTTTTACCTCCAAGCAGATTCAATTTTGAAATTTCGAAATGGTTGAAAATGTTTTGGTTTGTGTACTCCTTTTGTGTACAAAGAAAGGTTTTTTGCATACGATATCACAGCTTCTTTCGAAATATTTTGTGTGTGTACAAAAGACGTACAAAATATTTTTTCTGTGTATAACACTGATTTTTTGTGTACAAAATATAATGAACCACATTTTACTACTTAATGGAATGATACAGTGAACGACAGCTTCGCTTTCGCCCCTTCGGCTTACATTTTTCTGTCACTTTCGGCCCTTGGGCTTACATTTTTCAACTTTCGTCCCTAGTAGGCATCATATCAAACTTAATACGTAACTCTTTCGGCCTCCTCAATCAATACGTAAATAACTATTATTTTTAACATAAAATTGACACCATTTGGAATAATTTCTCCCATGGAACCATGTCAAAAATATTTCATTTTATACTTTTTAATAAATTTTCAAAAATCAAAATTTCATAGAGCGAAAAGAAGTGTTAGGCAACGTAGGCTCCCTAGACCTAACCAGGCCGATCCCAGCTTGGCAACATCGCCATTTGAGTTACTGGTCGATCCATCTACGATAATCAACCATAAAATCGCTTTTTACATTCAATATGAGCGAAACGGCTTTTTTGGACAACTCGCACTTGACTATATAATATGGGTAATTCCAGCTAATTTGTGACTGTTCGAAATATTTTCACCAATTGAAATGCGATTTCGGCACACTTTTTTTTCCTTGAAAGCTGTTGACCAGACGCGTCGTTTAAGCCCCATATTAGGTTGGTGGCCAAAAATCTCGGGGAGATACCACCATAAAAATGTATGCTTGTTTTCAGCAAATTTTTGAAAATTCTAGTTCATTTCACGAAACCTGAACCGATTTCACTAAACTTTTTTTTTGTTGAAAGCTATTGACAAGACGCGTAGTTTGACACCAATATGAGGTCATTGTAAAATGTGGTCTCGGGGAGATATGACCAAAAAGTGTTTGTTTGTATTCGACATTCCGAGATATTCTCAATAAATCTCAAATGATTTTTGTAAATTTGCTTTCCTGTAGATGTGAACGCTATAATTCCACAATTGCTCCAAATGACACGAAATTAATTTTTTTGAAGTTTTTTGGTTCATTCTGCTTTGAAGTAAGGTAAAATCACTTCAACCCAAGCGTTGCCGAAATTACATTTTTTCAAATAAAAACTGAAAATCGGTGTCATTCGAAAGCTACAGCATATGACTTCACGAGAAAAATAACTTTGAGTCAATCAGGTTAGTAGGGTGACTAAAGTAGGTGAAAACAGCTTTCCAGCGGTGATAAAGTCATCCTCGAATTTTAACTCGTCGAGGCTATCTCGAAAAATTTTGTAACAACTTTTTTTAACCGGTTTTGAGCCAAAGCAACATTTTCTGTGGGGTAACAACCACCAATTGTGAAAAAAAAATATTTATGGCTATTTATGATCTCCGAAAAATATCACTTTTTTAGACATATCTCTCCTACATTTTGGGTTACCAACCTCATATTGAGTTTAAACTGCGCGTCTTGACCATAGCTTTCAGGGGAAAAAAATTACTTAAATTAGTTTTTATTTGGTGAAAATATTTCGAAAAGTCACAAACGTGTAACGCAACTAACCGCCGACTTTTGCGATCACACAATTCACACTTCGCAGGCTAAAAATTCCAAATCTTGTTGGTATGAAAGCCCTATGTCTCCTGAGTATTAGAAAATTTATAGACTGATTTGTTACCGCAAAACATAGCCAACACAATTAACTTTATGACTCACAGATAACGAAATTTGTAACGCAACTAACCATGGAATTACCCATATCGGTTTCTAAAAAAATTGTAACCCCAGAAAACCGAATAGAATAAAGCAACGATAAATATTCGGACTTTTCCTTATTCATAAATATATCCAAATTTTGCCTTCTACTGCCATGCCGCCTGTATCGAATAAATATCACTGATTAAGGCGCCGCGTCGTAAACCGAAAGTGAACAAGCTACATAAATACAATAGTAATTTATGGGTAGTGCTGATGGTCCACGATACTGTGGTATGTTAACAATTACGTAACAATAGAATGAAACAGGCACGAAATCGTTTGAAAAGGTAAATTACGTATTTTCATTCGACAACTTGGCACCGGAACTGTGGTATTTGAAATTGAATAATAAATTAAATCCCCAAATAATATAATTTCCTCTCACATTCTGATATTGTCAGACGCTGCAATCACAATTACTTTCTCGAACAATTTTATTGGAAATCATTGAAAAGTTTCTGTATTTTCCGTGCAATCGGATACGGCAGCACACGATACTATATTTATATGCAAATTTTGAAGCGCTATACAGAAGATAACTAATTTTAAACTCTTGGCTTGCATTTATCATTGATATAAGCGTATATTTATTAGCACAAGAACGTTATTGATTTGTAAAGCTTTCGGGTGTAATATAAAGCGACACAGTCATTTGGATTCAATTTTATCTCTCGAATAGAATTATTGCATTGAATATACAGCAATATAATCTTCTTACGGCGGTAGCTAATCTGTGGATTGAGGTGCCACAAACACATCATCCCCGCATCATTGGAGCTTTCCATACGACAGAATCAATTTTTCATCAAACTTTCTTGAACTTCAGCAAAAATTTCTATTTTCATTTCTTATTTAATCCCATTGAACATACAGTGACACACCCAGTAATGTTATGTTTTTGTTTTGAAAATGTTTTTCGAAAACACAAAGTTTTATGTTTTTCTTTACTCCAGTCAGACGACAACGACTATGTCGCCATTCTAACATTATCAAAATAACTTAACTTTCGGCCTGATTGACTTGGTCATATTTTATGAAAGCTGAATGACATGACCCGGAGGAATAACGTAATTGATATTCGAGCATTTCGTAAGTAATCTCTCTCTCTCTGTGCTGCGAATATATAGAAATCAAATAAAGTTGTTGAATCAATGTAATTACATCAAACCGACTTATATTATTTATAATGCTGGTGTTGTGATTTTACTCAAATAATTCCTGAGCTTTGAACGAGGCAAAAGAGTAGTAGGTACAAAGAAATGTGAATCGTACCAGATACTTTGCAAAGGCTATAGAGACTCTACCCTTGGATTCATAAAACGTTCGTTTTAGCCTTGGAAAGAAGTATTTATCTTGTTAAATGTCTACTCAAATAATTATTGTTAATCATCGAGTGGGTGAAGAACATGTAGCTGACACATTACGATGCCTTTGAAAATAGAATATTTTTTGTCGTTTTAATTACAGAACGTGACATATAGGTTAGTTTTATTTGCAGCGATACAACTTTACCTCCAGTTTTTTGTTTAAATTAAAACATACCTACAGATTTTAATGACATAAAAGGCATAAAAGTTAACATTAATGTCACTGCAATAAGCGATGAAAATGGTTTCTCGGTTGAGGTGATTATTATTGGCCAACTTTCCCTCGCCATCGGCTCGTATTTATTATTATTAACATAACTTTCTCGAAAGAAGTATCGTTTGTATCATTAGTACCATTGATTATGTACTGTACTAAAAATGTTTGCGCAGAATATTCAGGAAAACATTTCGGGAAGAATCTGCTGATTGATGGACATATTTGAAAATCCACTTTGACATACCGTTCAAAGTTATTTAATCACAAGGAAAATGCGGGAAAATACGGGAAAATGCTTCAATAAAATTTTCAGTATGAAGAAAGCCATTTTGATAGACATGATGGTAAATATATTTTTATTTAATTTGAAATAATTTGAAATAATCAAATATTTCAAAAGCCATTTGTGTCAGCACTCACGGGCATATCCGAATGACTTGCATAATATACATGTCTTGAACAGAATTTCGTAAATATCAACGCAATTTAAGCACTAGATGAGCTGGTAGTGAGCACCATTGGTACTTAGCATCGAGCCTTTTTTTTATTTGAAAATTATCTTATGATCAAGAAATTGTCTTTGTGGCGGTGGGCGGATTGAATCTATTTTCTTATTTCACAACTAATGTAACTATTCACAATAACATCCTCAATAACAAACTATTATATGAAGATGGTGTTCGCAAGGGCATTCGTATCTCAAATTCACCATTCGTAAATAGAGTCCTTTTTTAAAGTTAAACTATTTTCATCACAGATATATTATTTCACTTTTACAGACGCTTTTTTATAACGCTCTGGTTCATATATACGTTTCACACAATCCGTTGTCATAGAAAGTTGACTTTTAAAATAAAATTTCGGATTGGTTCGGCTAGAAAAATTTGAACCTTTGTCGACATACTTTTCCCAGAATTCAACTCTCCCGGGAATGGTCAAGGGCAAAGATTTATTAAATCTGTAATGAACCATATTATGTTGTCTTTACGTAATTACTGTTACTATTTGCACCTCACTCAAATATTCAAACATCCAATGTCGAAACACTGATTTCAGTTTGTAGTCATTACATTTTTCTATTCTGTAAAGTGGCTAGACGTATTGTTGGAAATACTTTACCCTTGTCAGAGAAAGCATTGTCTTTCCATAGACTAAATTCCTCCAACAAAGGTTCAAATTACTTTAATGTGAATGTTATGTTCTATTTTATCGTAGCGGTTTTTACTGGTAATGTTGCTGATGAATGAACTGAACAGTATAGTTTAATATTCATATAAAGCGAATGATAAAATTTAACAAATTTATGTGTAAACACAAACCAAATTTTACTGCTGCTAGACAACAATCGAGTCAAGCAAATATTTCTTCCATAATTTCGTAGAATTTATACGCCCAATACCCATTACACCTACCTACATCTTATTATCCCTTTCGAAAATCCTTTCATTCAAAATTAAATTTATTCATTTTGATTATCACAAACAATAAAACAATTTATTACTCCCATCATCGTATTGGGATATTATGGTGAAAAACTTGAAATTGTTCAAAATGTCCCCTTTCATCCTTTGTTTGGCTCTGTTTGTATAGGTATATGACAAAATTTCGATTTTTGCCAATCGCTTTCAGATTATATTTCCTGTTAAGCGGATGTTGGTTTATTATAATATTCTATCTTATTCACGCGATCCTGTGTTTTTGTTTTTATTTTCAACCATTTTTTAATTGAAAAGCGTCGGAAAAGCTTTGAGTAATTTCTCTATAGAAATTTTAGTCCCATGTTGTTCCATTGTTCGAGATAAAATGAAAATTGTACAAAGCCGAAAAAGAACTTGAAACACATTTTAATTTATTTGTTATTGAAATTTAGAGAAATCGCTTTAAGAATTAATTCGTATCGTTTTACGTTTGAGACAGGTCTATACACAATGAATTCACGTACCAGATAATTACATAAATAAAATGAGTTGCTGAAAAGGCTCAGGACAGCCATATCAGGTAAGTAGGAAAACAAATCTGCAGAACAATTTGTATCAAATTTCTTATTTAATTGTTAAGAGAAATTTAATCTGAAAATTAAATTTATGAATCTGGACTTAAGTATAAACGGTGGAAAAGAAAATTGAAGCGGTACGTTTTAGAAACGGCTATTCATCTGTTGTCGACACGGACAACGACAACACCAAATATAAGCGATGAGGTAGTGTCTCCTTTATATAGAAAAATGTACTTTATAAGAAACGAAGTAACAGATTTCCTAACAGACGTGAAAAAATATTAAATGTTAGGAAGCAGCAGATTCACAACAAATTAAAAATTATGCCGAGCCGAGATGACCAATTCGTTCTACTTAAATAATCAGTATGATATATAAAACAACAATACGACGCCTGGTGCGCTCTCCCCACGAAAGGACGTAGCGTTGCTCAGTTCAGTGACTACCCCCCGCCTCGAACAAGTGGTTGACAACTAAATTCGGGCTGTCCGAATGAACCAACGCAATTAAGATGACTGGTAACGTCCTCCCAGTAAGAACAAACCCCGGATATGGTCAAGGCAATGGCCGTTGCAGACACTGTGACGAGTTTGAAACATTAGGACACATCCTTGGCAAATGTCCGTGCGGTGAGCTGTTACGTAACAATCGTCATCACAGCATCAGGTCCCTATTAGCAACGAAACTCAGGGAGAGAGGCTGGAATGTTTTGGAGGAAGTGGCATGCATAGACATCAATGGCGTCAGCAGACGAGTCGAAATTTTCGCATACAATCCGATCTCGAATAGAGGTTTCATCATCGACCCGACAATTAGAATGGAATCAGACATCGACCAATTCAACTCCGTTGATCTCGAAAAGGTAGAAATTTATGAACCATGTATCCCGTATTTCAGCATAAACTATAACATCGCTAATATAGAAGTGATTGGGCTGTACGTCGGTGCCAGAGGCACGTTGTCGAAGTGTTTTGTGCAATTTTTAAAAGACTTTAAGATCCATTTGTCAGTGATAGAGACAATAGTATCCGTCGTTCTGAAGGTCGGAAATTTGATTTGTAATCAACATTTGTACTCTTAAACATTTCTCCTGAAATGTCCACGGATCCGAATCCATGTGCCATGAAAAAAGTTTGTCTAGAATACTGAGTCATTAGGCTACTTTGTGTAAAAGCAGTGTCAATAAAGTCTTTATATAGTGTGATAATATAGTATCGAAATATCGAAAAGCACCTCCGTCGGTCCTCATCACATTAGAGAATAACGAACTTTCGCACCGGGTTTCGCACACAAAAATGACGAGGTGTGAGTAGGTGCAAGTTTCGTAATTTCTGCCATATTGATATTAATAACGGATACAGAGGAAAATGTGTTGAGAAGTGGCTGTGCCCGGGGAGATGCGGGAAATCAGAAACAAAACTACATTTTTTATTTACATCTTTAAAAAAAAATTCTATTTAAAATCGCTTGATAAGATTTTAGTGCAGACAATTGAGTCGTACAACTTTACTATTGCATAGAAAAATAGGTCAGCATCCTCTTAAATTTTTTGTGTAACAGTAACTTATTAACCGTACGAAGAAACACCTTTGGATTTTTGGCTAAAACATGAAGAATCGATTTTTTTAACTGTGAAAATTCTATGTCTCCAGTTTCGTGGCTGATCACAATGTGAATGTGAGATACTCTCAGAGTTCTACAACAACCAAATACAAAGTATACAGTAGAAGGTTCCAAAAATAACCAAATAAAATTGTACCAAGTCATACAAATCGAAACACTCCGATCCGAAACATGTTTCGAAGACTCTGCAGAATTCTGTGAATCTTGGAGACAGTGATACCGTACATCAAATGCAATGGAAGCGAAGGGAAAATGAATTTTGCCTGGTTTATGGTCCTCATAGACAGAGGACCTCGGCATTGCACGATATTTGTTTCTAAATTTGGTCACCCATGTCAAAAATGGTCTAAAATATCAGTCGATACTTTCCAGAATCTGGAAATAATCTGCAATTCTGGAAAAATTGGTCACTTACATCAAACGCAATGGAGGCGAAACGAAATTTAATTTTGTCTGGTTTATGGCATACATAGACAGAGGACCTGGGCATTGCACGATATTTATTCCAAAACAGGGTCACCCATATCAAAAATAGCGTGAAAAATGGGTAAATAAACCGTCGTTACCGTGCAATATTGCACGGTATCGACTGATTTCAAACTAATATTTCGACTTATTTTTGATATGGGTGACCCTGTTTTGGGATAAATATCGTGCAATGCCCAGGTCCTCTGTCTATGTATGCCATAAACCAGACAAAATTAAATTTCATTTCGCCTCCATTGCGTTTGATGTAAGTGACCAATTTTTCCAGAATTGCAGATTATTTCCAGATTCTGGAAAGTATCGACTGATATTTTAGACCATTTTTGACATGGGTGACCAAATTTAGAAACAAATATCGTGCAATGCCGAGGTCCTCTGTCTATGAGGACCATAAACCAGGCAAAATTCATTTTCCCTTCGCTTCCATTGCATTTGATGTACGGTATCACTGTCTCCAAGATTCACAGAATTCTGCAGAGTCTTCGAAACATGTTTCGGATCGGAGTGTTTCGATTTGTATGACTTGGTACAATTTTATTTGGTTATTTTTGGAACCTTCTACTGTATACTTTGTATTTGGTTGTTGTAGAACTCTGAGAGTATCTCACATTCACATTGTGATCAGCCACGAAACTGGAGACATAGAATTTTCACAGTTAAAAAAATCGATTCTTCATGTTTTAGCCAAACATCCAAAGTTGTTTCTTCGTACGGTTAATAAGTTACTGTTACACAAAAAATTTAAGAGGATGCTGACCTATTTTTCTATGCAATAGTTGTACGACTCAATTGTCTACACTAAAATCTTATCAAGCGATTTTAAATAGAATTTTTTTTTTAAAGATGTAAATAAAAAATGTAGTTTTGTTTCTGATTTCTCGCATCTCCCGGGTGAAGAATACCACTCCATTTCCATTCAACACTTTTTAAATTAAATGTTTCTTGCTGGTAATTACAACCACTAACAGAGGTATTAGTAGCAACTGAGGTATGACGACTCATCTGAACAAACAGATGGCTAAAGTTATCTATCGGTGTGCCGTTAGTGTTTAATTTTACCTTGGTTAATTTTTTCTATAATTAAATATTCTTTAAAAGCTATTTCTATCTTCAATTCATACTTACCATAAAATGATTGGAGACTGATGAGAAAAATCAAGAATGATAATCCATCGGTTTTGTACATCATGCTTCGATATTGCACAATGATAAAGAACCGCAAAGTTTTACGTAATCACATATTTTTATCACGTACTATACCACTATGTTTCATGAACTTTATCTTTTTCGTAAATTTGATATTTTTGTTTCATAGCCACGAAATGGTCGATGGTCATACCGTAACTTTACAATCGATTTTATTTCACTTTGAGTTTAGGTTTTTTTTATTGAAATTTGATGAAAAACATTCTACGAGTACATTCGAAATGCAATCAACAAAGTAAGTACATTAAATCATTAATTACAGTGTACACATCCCTTCCGGAACACTTAAATAGCCTTTTCGATTCACCAAAAAAAAATCGAGTCATTTAGCTTGTCATCAATCACTGTTAACAACGTTCATACAAATTATATATAATTTATTTAGAATAAATTCTCGTATACTACCGCACTCAGCGTGATAAAGCAGACAATAAAAACATCCCTTCGACTTTCCATAAACATTCGCTATGATACAAAATAGTTACTTAAACTCACACTAATCTAATTAATTGTTGTGAGTGGTGACAGTTATCATTTAGGTCGGAAAAGGAAAATCTTGTTGATGGCTTGTATCAGACGATGGTGGTTTCATTATCACAAATTATAAGAACATTTTTTTGTAGCAAGAAAGAGTGGAAATTGATAGATGCCTGAGATGTCGTCAGTTAGAGCATTTCAAATTTCCTGATTCAATGTTGTGACATTTGTGGGACAATAATGTTGAGATTGTGACTTTGTGGATTGTCATAAATAGTTATTTGTAATCCAAGGAACAAAATAAAAAAAAAACGACAAGAGCGAAAGGTTAGAAACACAATGTGTATCGATAAAAAACATTTAGCGAAATGTGGTTGCTTTTGTTCAGTGAACAGTTCACTGATGTGGAAAATTTAGTTTTGCGTCGGTTCTGTAACAATTCACACAACTTTGTTGACAATGACCTTTTCATGCCTTGGGCATAAATTACGGAATTTTTCTCGTAAATTAGGCACTCAGCATGAAAAGTGGTATACGCGTCTGTTGTGGCGGTTTATTTTAGGCACTTTCGCTTGTCGCCCTCACTTCGTTCGGGCTACAACCCGCAAAATTGCCTAAAATATACCGTCCATAACAGATACGTAAATAACTATTCTCTTCAAATAATTTTGTTAAATATTTCTGGTTTGATGTTAGACGTGTGCAATTGAAACTTTCGGTTGTGTCGATATTTATAAATTCCTCTTTTTATCGATCAATTTATTGGTTTCTGCCAACTGGTGGCTACAGTTACAGTAACTTCTTTTTGTGACAAAAAGTAAAGTTTCCAGTATAACAGTGAAAGAAGACCCTTCATACGTCACTCAAATCATGCATGCAAAAATTCACTTTTCGCAACTTAATAAAAAGCACGGTTTTCGACACATATAGCATGTAAATAGAAATTTTCTCGTCTGTGTTGTCATTAGACGAAACTTAGGCTAACCTTAGTGCGATATACTTAGAAAAAAGTAAATGTATTAAAAATCGACAGGCGAGGTGGATCAAAAAAAATTTTGTGTCAATCACATTTCCCACAAAAAATGCCATTTTGGCAAGGCTTTTGAGTGGCTATCTTAAAATGCATTTTCACACCTAAAATTTTGAATCATTGAGTAATTAAATCAGAAAATGAATCAGTCTGGATCATGAGTTAGGCTTCAGGGAACAAGCGGTAGTCGTGCCGCGGAGTCATAGGTTTGCATGTAACTCAGGTCACATTTTGCTCTATTTTCATAATTCATTTTCATGCGGACTTATAGGAAATTTGTTTCGATTTTAATATTTACTTAGCCACGGCAAGTACATCACCATCAGCATTATCGAATCTGTAACTACTTTTAAACATATTTTCGCACAATTAGGAGAAATCTTTTACTTCATTGTCTTTAACATACATTTTGCTATAAAACACCACAATATCTAGAGCTCATCACTAACTCTTTTTGTCGCTGATAACAGCTTTTAGTGAAGTTTGTTACTATGACTATTGCATCATTGAATTTATATCTCAACCATTTGTAACGCATCGTCGAACAAATCTGTCTATGATTTCGAATCAGCGCGAGTCTCGTTAATCTATATTGTGAAAAAAGATCAAACCAATTAAGAAAGTGCTACAGGCCATTCCACGAATGAATGCTACTACCTAGTAGCAACGTTGGAACACACTCAGTCGATAAATTAGATGAAATTTATATTTTATCATTATAAAATATAAATTTCGTCTACCTAAAATGGCACCAATTCATGAATAAATAAGATGGAAATAATGTCTAGGACGAGCGGCCAGCCAGTGTAACCTTCCGTATCAGTGTATCGCCTACAAATTACGATTGCCCAATTGCCCACTCTCTTTTATAACGAAAGATATCAGGTAGTTAGACATTGCAAACAGAAAGCCTACGCAAATAAGACATTTAGATGAATATCTAACATGAAACTGATCCTATAAAAACATTAAAAATAAGAAATAGCTGTTTCGTATCAATAATAAATGTCCTCAACAAATATCAAGACATTTCGAGCAAGCACTTTCATTTCCTGAAGATAGATGGGGGAAAATAACCGAACGAAAACCCTTTGAATCTAACAAGCGTTGGTTTGGCTTATAACTCGTTACACTTAAAAGAATTGAAGGTAAATGTTTCATCTATTTGCACACAATTTTAGTCGCACGGATACATAAATAAACGGTTCGACAAGCACTTCTTCATGTCAATGAAAAAACATATTTTATCTCAATATTTATCCAGCAAATAATTTATTATTACGGGAATCAATCATAAATAAAATTTATGTGGTAATCCATTTTACAACATAAAAGCCAATAACCATCAATCACATCATCATAATAACTTTCAACAGTAGCCATATGGGAGGTGTATTAGAATAATTAACGGGGATACGGTAGTTTAGTGGACGAATTAATTTACTGTAACATAATTTTATTTATGCTTGTTGAATTGCTCGGTGTGGACTATACAGATTCGTTAGCCAGGCATGTCAACGCACATTTTAATATGAAACACGACACATTCGAGCTTTATGTATATTATTGTTGGTCAATATAAAGGCACGTAAAACAAGTTAGTTTTTCATTATCCACACACAGTTTATATGGCACGGACGAGGATATGTATCAATAAACCACAAACCTATTACATTGCATACTTTGTAACACCAATAATCCGAGTTGTTGGGGGATAACAAAAGAAGGAACTTTTTATGTCACCGAGAACGTATATTAAACTTTTCTATAAACAAACTGAACTCAACAAGCATTCCGAGCACATAAAGTACCAATATAAAGCACTATCACTGTACATTTCTCGAGCGAACTATCGTAGCATGTTATGCGGTGGAAAATTGAATATGGTCCATGCCCGTATCTATTCACATTGACGACTGATTAGAGAAGAGAAAATCTGGCATCGGTTACACTGTACGCGCAAATCTGCACAGGTTTGGTTTCGTACTTCCATGTGAAACAGAATCAGTGTCAAATGGAAAAAAATTGAAAAAGTATGCTCTTACGTTCCACCCCAGCTGCTGGTGTGGATACAGAGATGCGAAATTGCGCACCGAAATGAGATAAATATTTTCAATTTGTTCTCTGTGACAGTCTCTTTCGCCAAAACGAAATTGTTTTCTTTTGATTTTTCTTTTATGTTATTATTCTCCTTGCGTTAGTCCGTGTATTACGGTGGATGACTGTTTGTATAGTGTTTAGTTCATAAATGGTATTATATGCTTCGGCTTCAATGTGCTATACCGGCATACCCCACATTTATTTAGTATTATTACATCGAGTCGTACATGGTGTGATCAAAATGATTAGGACAATATCGGTAAAAAATGGATATAAAGAATAAAGAAATCGGAAATTAATGGTTTTTTTAGCGGGGGTCGTAAGGGAAACCGAAAATGCGCCATAGAATTTTAAGTAAAAGGAAAAATGTATTATAAAGAATAAACATGAATTTTGTTTTTCCCATCATCGTATGGATACGATTGGTGAAAGGGAATTACACGTACGTTGAGCCGATATTACACCAACAGAGTTTTGTGTTTGGGCGAATAAAATTTGATTAACAACAAGATTTCCCTTCATTTTCAGAGGTCGTTTCGTCTGTAGACATCACATGTTCATTTCTTACGGATCAGTAATATGAAATAGAATGTAGTTGTAGTGCTGTGGAAGTAATTGTGTTTTCTGCAGGGTTCTTTCAGGCAATAGTATTTTACATGACTAGGGATAAAAAGATGAAAAGTAGAGTTTTCGTGTGAAATTTGTTGATCCGAGGCGTAGCCGAGGTCAATAAACACATGAACACGAGACTTTTCATTTTATCCCGAGTTATGTAATGGATTTTACTTGCTGAGGGCATCGAAAGTAGTGCTTGAAACATGAAAAGTACGGTTTTCGACGCATGTAGTATGTAAAATATTAAGCTTTTTGTCGTCAAAATAATTTCGTTTTGATTTTGTATAAATAGAAGATAGAAACTTTTGGACAAGTAAGTGGTTTCCTATTTTCTTTATAGGTCCAAGAAGCTCAAAATACGCATGATATTAAAAATTTTCTATTTCGTGGTTTACTGGTTTTTTGTGAATTTTGCATGTGTTTTTATATGGAGAAATCAGAAACTCAAGTAAAAAAACACATAAACAGAAAATGTGTCGGTTTTCAAAATTCCGTGTGTGTATTTGGTATCAGTATTAGTTACTTTTCGTGACATGGCTCATTATATTATATAAGTCTAGCTACATTTCAAAAACATTCCTGAAAAAAACTTCTTCTTCCTCTTCCTCTTCTTTTTCAGCCTTTTCTATCCACTGCTGGACGTAGGCCTCCCTAATTCTCTTCCATTCCGAACGATCCGTTGCCAATTTGTGCCTGTAATTCTCTTTATACCATTATTCCAACTCTGGTGGTCTACCTCTAGGTCGTGTTTTAGGTGGTCTCCAGTTTATGATCTTTTTTCTCCATATGTGAGCACGGAAAGGACATACGTATCGAACACTTTACGTTTCAGACTATTGTTCATTTTGCTTTTGAAAATTAGCCTGAGTTTTCCGAACGCTGCCCATGACCAATTCTACGTTTTATTTCTGCAGTTTGGTTTGGTTGTCCAGACCCAACTTCAATTTGTGACCTAGGTACACCTAGCTGTCGACTAGTTCAATGACAGTATCACCAATTTTAATGTCTCTGTCATCGTCAATGTTTGTCATGTTTTTCGTTTTCGACAAATTCATCTTGAGGTCGACTTTGCTTGACTCCTCATTCAACTGTTGCAACATAATCTGCTTCTGATCTAGATCACATCTACCTATCGCGAACATCGTCGTGCTTTTAGGGAGCTTTATACACGACATAGCGTTTTTATAGACATATCGAATTGTGTTGGAATATCTTGAGTCTACTCTGCATTCGTCTAATGAGTCCAATATCGAAACTTCAAATGAACTTAATTTCAGTTGACAGCTAAGTGCATATATATAAGACGACAGAGCAAAATTCTAAGGCGATTATAGTTACTTATACCACCGCCCGAACCTCTAAAACATTTAATTTCTGAGAAATCGAAGAAGAAAACGTAATAGAAGTTTTCTTGAAGTTCAGAAGTTTAGTTATACATATTTTGGAGTTCTAAAAACTATTCATCATAAAATAGTTCAATTATATTAGATAGATGGTGTCTTGAATATTGAATTTATTTCAATAAAAGCGGATACCGCAATAATTCGAACTTATGCTCTACAGTTAAAACATAAATGATTCTGTGATGAATGTTAATTGATGAGGCAGGTACAATGTATTGTTGGTTTCGCTAATTAAATAAATATAGCCTACACAAACAGGTTTACCGAGGAGAGAAATAGGAAAATATAAAATTAAACAAGAGCAAAATTTTGCGGCCAGAGGTGAACACAACATTTTTCATGTGTACTTGGTGTACTTGGCAAAGTGACAATTTAAAGTAGGATAAGCATAAAGTGGGTGAGCCAAAGGGTCTCAGCACCCTGGTCTCTAGTAGGCCTGTTATGCATAAAGTATACAGTCAAAACAAGTACATAATCAGCCGAGTAAAGGAATTGGTGTGGATTATCTATCATTATTTCACAGTTAGCGAAAAAAGTTACAGAAAGTCCATACATTTTCTGTCAAAATTTTATTTCACGGTTACTTAGCTTCAAGCGAGAAAATGCTATCTTCGCCGTGCGGGAAAGAAAGAGACGAGAAAATAGAAATTTTCTCCACTGAATTGTCATCAGACCAAACGTCAATAAAATCAAGGCTGTATACTTCGGGAGGTCACGCAGATCGCCATTTTATTAGATACGCGGGAACACACCTTTTCCATACAAAGAAATTCACCAAAATTGAATTTGTATGGCGTGGTGATTTTTTTGTATGAAACGTGGTGTGTAACCCGCGTATCTGCATCTGCGTGACCTCCCCAAAGTATACAGCCTTGAACAAAATGCCATTTTGTCATAATGCTTTGTGTGAAGAATAGTTATTTGTTCACAGTTGAAAAAAAGGTTGGAAATTGCAGTTCGAGTGTGCTTGGAATTTATTATTTCTCTCAGAGGTGAACACAACGTTTTTCATGTGTGCACGGGGTGAATAACCGTTTTCTCCACGAAACGAAAGCATCAATTCACCATTTTTAAAGTGACAGTTCAAATGAGAAAGGTTCTATTTTCTCCCCACGGAAAAATCCCTTATTTTCATAAAAATCATATATTTTGCGCTGGTTTGAAGATTACCTGTTGCAGACACTTATTTTTCGTCAGTGCAAAACACACTTTCCACTCAGCCTATCGTTGCAGATTGAGCTTTAAAGTGGAAATTATGATTTATGAAATTATGTCATGTTTTACATCGTATTTAACCACCACAGACATCGTTAATCTAGATATGTATCATACACATACATACAGCGATCATCCACAAAGTAATTACATACAGCTTTACACGAGCTGTATACAAGTGAAATTCGCAATTGCAGCATTCAAACATTTACATTAACATAAGACCTAAGTGCATAAACAAAGATGTACCGCACATTTCGATTTATATGAGTATTACACACTCGTACGTCATTAGAGAGACAAAATAACGTGATTAACATGTTCCTATTGGCTCGTTTCGTAAAACTTTAAAGTGTCTTTCCAAGTGTACCTATACACGAAAATACCAACTTAGAAATATTTCTATGAGAGGAAAATGGATAGACAGTAATTCTTGCCTCGTTATATACTTGTTTGAAAATCCCTCAAGAGCCGAGCTATTGAAAATGTGTATGGAGAAACTGGTAATATTACGGCATTATTTATGGGACGGATTTGGTGGAAAATCGTCTAAACTTTTTTTGCACAAAAATAAGAGATAGAAAATTTGAAAATAAGTTCTGATCATACACGAGACTGAGCTTTTAAATGAAAAACGGAATTTTTTATGATGAAAGCTGTACTGTGAATTTAAACAGATTATTGATTTTGTTTTTAGATTCGTTCAAATAATTTAAAATTCTGGCAGTTGACTCGACTTCCTGCAAAGCTATTTGGCGATAATTGTTTAATAAATTCATCCATACACATTTTCAATATCTGCCTCTTATCTACGACATACACACTAGTGGATATCAGGGCAAAATTACGATTACAAATTATTTCCGCTGGATCTTTTTTTCGAAGGGGCATCATGTTCTATACATTTTGTAGAACAACATTTCTGAAATTACGTTCATTTAGGCATCCCGCAACATAAATCTTTTTTCCATATAATTCGACAAACCAATTATTTGTTTACTTTCCTCAATTTTGTAATCATTGTACAAAGCCGTATGTAACTAGAAGCCAAATGAAATTAAATGTTCAAAGTTCAAAAAAAACATTTAATTTTTCTAAACGTAGGTACGATGTATTAACTCAGAGTAACAAATGGGAGAATATTTTAAAAGGAAATTTATAGAAAATTAACGCAGTGATTACAAAAATTATTCGATTCGACGTTTTTTGTACATAGACAATGTAGATTTTTTTGTATTTGGGACTCGTTTCCGATGGTCTTCAATGACCTGAATCGACTGTTGCTTCTTAGATTCGTTTGTTGTTAAATTCTCGTTAAAATCAGTCATCAATTTGAGCGTCCGCTCTGCAGTATCGTTTACAACGTGAATCGCGTCGACTGTTTTCTTCGCTGCCTTGTATTCATCCAAATTTTTCCATTCGCTCACGTCGTTTTTGAACATGAAAGCGATGTCCAGCTGAAGACTTCTTAATGCCATCATAGATGAAGTACCAACAAGGTCATCCAAGTTTTTTTTGAATATCTTAGTGGAATCAATTAATCTTGGACACCTTTCTACCCACTCGTTGTTATCCAAAACTTTCATCTTGTCGAACATTCGACATTTGATGGTATCTGGAACTTTGTCTGAAAATAGTGACAAAACCACAAGCTCGGACCCCAGATACCAAAGGTGATCACTAAATTTTCCGATAGCATGAGTCGAAATAACATTGTGGATTTTTGAATACAACTTCAAATCATTCATTAGCAGCAAATCGTTATGAGGTGCATCGCTTGCAATGCTGCACTTGATCCAATTTTTCACATAAACGAGGCATATAAAAATGGATATATCTTCAAGGTTCTTTATTTCTGCACTCGAAAAGCTGAGTTGATCCCGAAATAGATACATTTTCATCACATAGATTATCTTAGCCATCCATCGTGAATGACTGCAGGCATGGGGTATGTGAAATTTATAATTTGGCAACTCCTTTCCCAAAACAATCAGACACAACTCAAGCATTTCAAGGTAGTCACCTTTTAGAGCGGCTTTTCTTTCTGTTGATGCAAATATTTTCTCGACGTATTCGATCGTATTTTTTCTCAGTTTGGCAATATATGTCTTCCCCTTGAAAAGATTCAGGTCCAGTGGCTGTAAATTATGTGAAAAATGTGGTTAACAACTGAATCTGATAATTCTACTAGTTTTAAAAAAATGTGAAGCAAAATCTAGAATCTCAAAACATTTATGTTTATGATTTACTATAAATTATCGTGTGAATTTTGATGACATTTATTTACCTTGAATGCTTTTTGATCGACAAGATGCCAATCGCGTTTAAACGACTCGAACATTTCGGGACTACCGGATTTTGTTTCGCCAAACAAAGCTATAAAAATAGCTCCTATGATTAACTCGAATACGTGATGTCGGCACGCCAAATACAAAATATTTCTTTTCAACAAATTTTGGAATAATATTACGGAACCGTTATGTATTCCAGTGTTGGATGCTGTGGTATCCGTACAAATACCAATAAGCCGATCCAAAAGTGTCCATTCGTTGATATGCATGTAAACAGTGTCTGATATTACCAGACCAGTTTCATTGTTCATTTTTGCTATTGTAATGATTTTTTGAACGTCCACACCGCTTACAACAACCGCTAGTCTGTCAACTTTTTTATTTCGTAGAGTAAGATCGTCGTTAGTTGAGTCACGTAATTTTTTTCCGTCCCAGTGAACGACCAAATTCGTTGATAAAGATGACAAAAACTCCTCTTTCACAACAGTTACGATTTGATCTCGGTGTTCTTCTCTCCGTCTGTAACACGTCGAAGTTGACAAGACACAGTCATTGATTTCTTCACCAACAGCTCCAGCAATTGCCGCGCATATCATTGAGAATTTTGGACTTGTAATTCCGGCTCGATCGAGAGTAGATGAAACGTCTGGGCTGTTTATAATTTTGTGAATGATGCCAGGCTCTTTTATCGCTGATCCACATAATTTTGACTTCTGATAATTTGTTAGAGTGATTTCAAAATCCGGATCAGAATCAATTTCTTTGATTCTGTCATCGTCAGAATCGTCGGTCTGTAACAAACAGGTCCTTTGGTACACATCATTGTCAGCAGACTTTGGATCTGGATCATTGTTTGCAGTTATTGGAGTCGTATCTCGTAAGTCCAAAGATTTCGGTTCAGCCACCTTCACTTTCTCATTCTCTTTGCGATGAAGATGATAGTTGATTTTCGGTGCAATTTCGAAGAATTCATCCAACAATTTTACATATTTTTGCTCATTGTGTCTTTGTGTCGGTGTGTTACGGTGCATACTTTTTTTGTATGAATCGTATTTGTCAATAAGAGTATTAATTTTTCGTACTATGTCCTGATGTGCAATGACATCCAACTCCAATCGTTTTGAATGATCAATTAGGTCTTTCGCAACATGGTCAACACTCAGTTTTTTTGCAGTCTTTAAAATCAAACGATAATTAAAATAAACACGCATCACTTCCCGAACAGTTGGAATTCCTTCAGGAAGATTTCCATTTTTGAGCAGATTTGAAAAATCAAAATTACCGGTGCAATAATTATGCAATAATGTGGTATGAGTTTTATCTGTTTTTTGTGCTATATTCTTTGAAAGATTCCAGCAAGCGCCTGCTTAATAGTTTTTGTTACCAGCTATATGTAAATAGTGCATAGTAGTATGCATTACAGTCATATTACAACCTTTAGAATAAATTATCAATCGAAGTTAGCTGCCTAAGGAAGCATTATCATAAAATAATCCCCAAGATGTTTAACATAATAACATAATAAGCATATGCCATGTATGTAGATATTAATGTTTGTTTTTAAAAGAATCAAAGCGATTACAATTGATTCGTACAGAAAATAATGATATAATTCGGCATGCATTCATAGACGGCTTCGTATGTGTTGCCAAAATTAATAAAAATGTTTGTTATTGTAAGGTCTTCAAAAATCTGTATGAAAAAAAAAAATTGTTGCGGGATGCCTAAATGAACGTAATTTCAGAAATGTTGTTCTACAAAATGTATAGAATATGATGTCGCTTCGAAAAAAAGATCCAGCGTAAATAATTTGTAATCATAATTTTGCCCTGATATCCACTAATACACACCGTGAACGGAATGTCTCTAGTGCACGGGCTTTTTTAAGCGTGTATTTTACACAGTGTGTGTAAAAACTTTTTGAAAGTGTGTATTTTACACACTTTTTTGTTAGTAGTAAAAGTGTGTAAAATTACACACTATGCCTAATAAAAAATTTAAAAAATCGACTCATTGCCAAAAAAACTGAGGCTTCATTCCAAACGAAGCTTTATGAGCTTAATCCATTTAACTGATAATTAATATTTTTTAATTTCAAATGAGACACTCGAACCTTACTTCGCTCTTTTAATATTTTCTGTACATTACTGCAAGTCTTTTCGAAAGAATAAAGATAAAATTGAACAATTGGGTAGATCTAAGAGTAAAAAAGTATCCAGACCCAGACGCTGAATACATCGAAGAAATCATCATCGTCCGAAGACGAAAAAGTGGAACAAGCCGTTCCAATTCGCAAACAGGTTCTTAGCGCATTGTGTGAGTGCTCTATTTGTGAAAAGCAACGAAAGATAAAAGCGAAGCCACGTTCGACGCTGAATTTGTGATTTCAAGTACATAGTAAGGAGTAAATTTGGAACTGCGTTAAATGTGTAATAATTATACACTTTTCAGTCTACGAGTGTGTAATCATTACACATTTTACTCTAAAAAATGAAAAAGTGTGTAATTGCAAAAAGGTATTATACACACTTTTTCGAAAAGTAAGAGTCTAGGAATTGATAGAAAAAAAGTGTGTAAAAACTCAAAAAGCTTAAAGACGCCCGTGCTCTAGTGTCGATGAAAAAACACTAAACTAAATCGAACTTACTTTTTTAAGTCGTCAATTTCACTTGTTTTGTAGGTAATTGGCTAATGGTACTTTATAAATCAAACTTCACTGTCCAGCTGATGAAGCAATAGTTCTCAGGCCCGGACGCGCATCGCCTGATTCCCTTTTTTTAATTTTTGTATGAAAGTTAATTGTTTGCATATGTCGGTTGGTGGTTCCCAGTTCGGCCCTGATAGTATTTTATACTACTAGAACTGTAAAACGTATTTTATGTACAAGAAATGGACCATTTCGAGATGCAGCAGTTGAGACATCGAATTTTAAGAAGAATTGGTAAGAGTCTCAGATCCAGGTGTGAGCAAGCTCGTCGTCCTCGTCTTGGACCATTTACACCACATCGGGATATCATTTTCCAAATATAATAGCAAAAACAGCTAATACATCAATCTATCTGCGGTAGATATGCTTGACAAATTTGAAAAATTTAACATTGCCGAAATTTTGTGACCCAATTTCCTAAAGTCAGTTCTAATCAAGGAATAATCCAATTAAATAAAATTTTATGAGTGAGAGCGAGTGGTGAACAGATCAGCACATTTCAAAACACATTAACCGATTACGTTCATTTTTCCTTGCCATATTTCTCCTTTTTTTCTTTCTTTTTATGCAACTATTTATAGACAATGTACATGCATATCGACAAGAAAAATTGTCATTCTGCGTCTGTCTGATATGCAGCCTATAGAAAAAAAATGTATCCCACAAGTACTGCACATCATCAACACATCACAATTTCGTCTGCACCCCAGAGATTCGTTATTTTCGTTCAATTTGAAGGACATTTTTGCTGTTGAAGTATTTCGAAAGTCTATTTAAGTTTGACGCGCAAAATTTTCTGCTTAGTCGTGATTTGTCTCTATTTGGACTTGGATGGAAAGTGAAATATAGAGACTTGGAGGTTGAACAATCAAAGTTAATTTGCATTTAAAGACTTTGTGAATTCTTTCGTTGGATATGTTAAATTTCAGTTCTTCTAGAATAGGATGATTTCTGCAAGAAACACACGATCAACTAAAAGATTTTCAGTGAAAATGTGATGTGCTTTTAAAAAAATGCTAGGCAAATGACGGTTTTCTCTTAGTGATAAAGGGACAAAACTGACAACATCTTAATTATACCGAAAATTTTTACTTCAATTGAAATTAATTTACGATTTCACAAATAGACTGGTAAGTAGAAAGAAATTTGCCAATTCTTTTTTTTTTGACAACAATGTACCGAAAGTTTAACTTCAAATCAGTAACAAATTATCCAGTTTGTACAGAATGAATCGAATTTCTTTATATTGGAAATTGGATCAGTTACAAATAAATCTTTTTCGGTCATCGCTCTTCACAATTTCTTTGTGTGTATAACGTTTTGCAATTTCACTAAAAGTCGTTGAAAGAATCAAAATGTACACGCAGGGAATTTTGAAAACTGAAAACTGAAAATTTAAAAATAAAAAAACCGGGAAAGTTTCTTTCGAGATAAATTTTAAAATATGTAGAACGCATAAAAAAATCGAATGTAAATTGGCTATGTCCAGTCAGAATTTCTAAATCTAACCATATCGAAAACAACGCTCAACTCTCGGCTCCACTTAAGCTTTGCACTTTTGTTACTTTTTGTTTAACTTCAAATTAATCATTACAGTACAAAGCTCTTGATGAATACTTTGGCAAGAAAAATTATTCCTTGAGCATGAAGTGGTTTTATTCTTGTCTGTCTATTTATTGCCTTTATGTGTGTAGTTCCAAAGACTGTGACCAACACGTCGGAATTTTTTATGTATGTGACAGTAAAGAAAAAAAAAAACGGTTTTCTAGCCACAAGTTTGAAATAGTTATTTCCACAAGAACTTCGTTGAACAAATGAAAATCTAAAATTTTCTAAACAAGAATGAAATACTAAAATGAAAAATTTAGATTTTTATTTGTTAAACAAATTTTGTGTGGAATCATTTAGAAATCAGAAAACATGTCGAATTTCACTTTTCTCTCCCTGTAGTGGTAAAAGTAAGAAATTTCAGTTCGAGGATGTTGTCGTCCGAGGAAATGTTTTCTTTTGTTTCGAGTTTTGGCAACGAAGGCATCTGAAGTTTTCAGCTACTTTGTGAAAAATGCAATAAACTTTCGGTGCCTATTTTCCAGACTTATAATTAATTTCGAGAATTTTGAAGAATTTCAAAAACTAATCGAAAATGGACCTTTCCCCAAGCCTGTGTAAAATTATTGAAGGTCTAAAAATATTTTTAATTGGATTTTTCCAGAAAAAACTATTTTGTGTAGAGTGTTAATGGCAAAACCATTATCTTATAGAACGTGGCACGTTTTTGGCGACTTCCTTACGAAAATAAAAGATTGAAGGCAAATAATGATAATCAACCGCAAACAATTAAATTGTCAGTAAAAACTAAAATAATTCAAAAATTAGAAAATTATATTTTTATCATAGAGATTGAGAAATGGAAATAATGATCAAAAAAAAAATTCAGATTTCCGCTACTCTCGTGTAATGACATGAAAAAACTCATTACTCAAAGCTCATCATTATATGAATTTCTGACACAAATATTACGTAACTCTGTGTCACGAACCTATTCTCCGTAGAGTAGATTGAATGCATCTGAAAGAGATGTTAAATTGGATCAAAGTGATTGAACAGGATTATTATGGCGTCACAAGATGCTTTTCCATGCTGCAAACACTTCGTTACATTTTATGTGAAAAGCAACTAAGAAATCCTGTTGTACAATGTTAATGTGCACAGTGTATGCTCGTTGTACTTAAAATAATTATTGTTATGGTCGGTCATTTCAGAACATACTTCAATGCTGAAAAAACAAAGAATAATTCTTTGATCTTAAAACAATATGCTACACAGAAATTGAGCTCTGAGATAGGTCGATGTCTAATGTATATATGCTATTATGTCTGTAGAAAATTTACCATATTATATACAGTACTATGTTCTCGTCGACTAATGATACCCGAAGCGACTATGACTATAACGCTGAACACATAATACCTCTCATATTCACGAATTGAATGCAATGCACGCAAATATTATAATGACAGGAAAATCATTAAGGACTCTATCGTCTCATCTTGCTCTTGTAAAACGAACTACTGCAACAAACTGAAATTTGCTGATGTTGGCTTATTTCTTTGCAGAATTTTCATCCTCTTCAATGAATCGACCCTTCAAATAATCTGGGGCATTATTCTTTACTATTTAAGTTATATATAATGCAGTTCAGCATACAAATACATACATATAACGGATGTTAGTGGATGATGGATGTGTGATTTAAGCTAAGATATTGTGCGTAAAGAGGAGTATTTTATGTATACGCATTGATATTCACAGAGTATGTACGCACAACAACTATACGATTTCTTTGCCATAAAATATCTCAACAAACGTTTCAAACGCTCGAATAGGAAAAAAAAGCATACAAGAAACCCGTCTAATCGAGAAAAAATACCGTGCCATTAAAATGGTTGCCATCATAACTCATTTTAATCGACTTATTTTCATCCCATGAACACTTTTGTGACTTTGAGAACCTTTAAGATGTTTGTATGAAGAATGACCGATTTGCCTTGAGATGGAAATTGTAAAAGATTTGGTTTTTCTTGTGAAGGTCGAAAAAAAGGTAATGATGATGTAACGGTGCTATATTGTGAAAAGTATAACAATAGACAAGTGATTGTTCCTTAAATCATACTTTCAAATCTCAACTATGCACTGGCAGAACTGTACCACAGAATTAGTGCTTTGAAGTGTAGTAATCACCACACGTTACTGCCGTAATTAACGAACTTTATCATTCAAAAAAATACAAATTCTGAATACAGTAAAAATATTTCACTTGCAGCAAGAGTTTAGCCTAAGAACGGCTTTTCAACTTAGTGTGTTAGCGAGAAGGCGATAGGAATGCTTGACAAAACCTTTTCTAATACTTGACTTGACTTAACTTAAAAACTAAAGACTACAACTGACAGACTTAATTATACAAACCGGAGGATTAACTGGTGAGAGGACGGGGGGAGGTGGCTTCACGGCATCGTGAAATGAGCGACTAGCACGATTACTACGAGATACAATAAAAATAGACTAGAACTACTGCCGTAATTTGCATGAGCGACTTCGTGAAAAACTTAAATAAAAGAATTCTATCATTTGGTGATATCGAAAAAATTCGATTTTATACCACAAAAAGTTTAGTTTTCATTTCAAATAGGCTAAGCTTTCACAAAGTGAATCCCGAGGTCGAAACAGCGTCTGACTTCGTATTTTTCACTTAACGTGAATTCCATGGGTAAGGGAAGAGGTTGATACTCTGTTCGTTTAATTTCGATGAATGAAGAACGGAGTTTGTTGTTTTAATGTCTCAGTGGAAATCCCGCCATTAAATGAGAAAAGGAGTTTGTTTGTTTTTGGTGTCTCAGTGAAAAGCCCCGAATAAAGTGAAAAAGGAGTATGTTCTTTTGGTTTTACATATTAGATAGCGCCACTCCTGGAATTAATTAATTTTCCAGCTAGAATAAAGTTTTGTACCACCGGCATATTGAAGGAATTCCCCTAATAATTAAATCTGTTATTTTATTTTAAATTTACAATTTTCTACTTTTTTAGATCCGTTATGATTCCTGATCTGTTCCTTTTTTTCTCAATCACACTTTGGATGGGAGAAACCATAGTTGCAGGAGAGCATTTTCAGTAAGTTGTTTTTATAGTGTCGTCCATTAAGCTATCCACCATCTTTTACATCAAATGCTAGATTAATATAGTTTAGCAATATAATGAGGCAAAAACGAACTCATGTAAGGGTAATGTGCTCCATTAATCGTGTATAGCAATTTTTATGTCCCACTTTCAATTTTTCTTTGTAACGTAGACGTCGCATATTGCAATTATATTCAATAGAATGTTACTCTAATGTATATACGACATAGATACAAACTTTTTACGTCATAATCCGCTAATTTTTAACCATTAGAAAAACGTAAAATCAATACCAAACATCTTCACCGCCTCTTATAAGCCATTAAGTAGAGAATAAAATGCTTGAACCACTTGAACTATAACGGTGACATTTCAACCTACAAAACTTACACAATTTTATTAAATCTTTTTTAAGAACGCCCCGTGACTTACGGTGAGTTTTTCATTGCATAAAATATGACGACAGCTCTCGTTACATTTATTATTATGGAGTGAAAAATATCCTGCTAAACTTCATACCGTATCACTTCGATCTAAATTATAACACCAAAGTCTTTGTGTGTGCACGTTTTTAGTATTATAACGATGCGATACGATTGACGTGGATATGATTATGTGAAAGTCAAACAAATTAATTTTCCTTTTAGAACTGGTCTTTCATTTAGACAATTATTACCGGAGGATACCTCACAATATGACAAGATGAGACCTCCAAAAAAAGAAGGACAGCCGACCATAGTTTATTTTCACGTTACGGTTATGGGTCTAGATTCGATAGACGAAACAAGCATGGTAAGTGAGAGTTGGACGCAGTAAGTAAGGTAAAAAGGTATCACATCGCGCACAGGTGCGTTTTAAATTCGAATATTGAAGCCATTTGAACTTGAAACGCTCTTACCATTTACACATTGTACTTCGGAAAAGCTACCGGCGACGTGCCATTAAATCATTTTTCTCCTATAAACGTATTGTCGTTTAATTGATATGACGAACATATATTTCTGTTGTTAGACCTACGCAGCTGATATATTTTTCGCTCAAACTTGGAAAGATCATAGACTGAGATTGCCAGAAAATATGACCCAAGAATATCGCTTGCTCGAAGTGGATTGGCTGAAAAATATGTGGAGACCAGACTCATTTTTCAAAAATGCCAAATCAGTCACTTTTCAAACTATGACCATTCCGAATCACTACATGTGGTTGTACAAGGATAAAACGATACTCTACATGGTAAAGCTAACATTGAGACTATCATGCGCAATGAATTTCGCAATTTATCCACATGACACGCAAGAATGCAAATTACAAATGGAAAGTTGTAAGTTGAAAATCGAAAATGATTTTGTCGTCCTTGTTTTGAGCGGTAAAAAAATTTCAGTGTCGCATACAACTGATGATATGATATTTCAATGGGATCCTGAGGTACCTTTAGTTGTGGACGAGCATATAGAACTTCCACAACTAGCATTGGTGCAAAATCACACGGCTGACTGTACTCAAGTGTATTCAACGGGTAATACAAACTGTTACAGGGACCAAATTAAACTTTTGGACTTTAATTTGACAATTTGATGTTAATGAATTGTTGTTTCACTTATGACTCATTTGAGTTAAATTGACTGTTTAATGTCAACTATTACAGGTAATTTTACGTGTCTCGAAGTGATATTTGTTCTGAAAAGACGATTAGGATACTATCTGTTTCACACTTACATTCCCACTTGTTTGATAGTCATAATGTCGGTACGTGTGTATCCTCTCATACTTAATTTTTTAGTAGAAGTCTTAGTTTTATTGTTGCAGTGGGTGAGTTTTTGGATCAAGCCTGAAGCTGCTCCGGCCAGAGTGACGCTAGGGGTGACATCGCTTTTGACTCTCTCCACACAACATGCAAAATCACAGGCATCATTGCCTCCAGTATCTTATCTAAAGGCAGTCGATGCTTTTATGTCAGTTTGTACCATGTAAGATTTTTATTCCTCAGCAATAGAGAGGACGCAGCTGTTATCAATATATCTATTCACTCCACAGTTTCGTGTTCATGGCTCTAATGGAATATTGTTTGGTCAACATTGTGCTCGGTGATACAGCATTACCAAAACCAATTCCTCTGCCGCCACCGCCCGAACCACCAAAACCGGAGAAACCTTTCGACTATGCGCCTCCGAAGGTAATATTTTCGTACTTTCACCCGAAACATAGCCTTAGCTTTCTTAAATCGGCACAATTTTCAAATTCAGTGTTTACAGAATGGACGACGCAGTCGATGCAGCCAGGACAGTTGTAACGAAGTACCATGGGTTCAACGACAAGATACACTGATTTTACATCCAGCGCCATTACCGCCAGAGCCGCCGAAACCGAAATTGACTCCAGCTCAGCAGAGATTACGTCGTGCCATTCTGATTGATCGATTTTCTCGAGGTTTTTTCCCATTCTTATTCGCGCTCTTAAATAGCATTTACTGGATTTTATTTTATGAATACCTGTAAAATGGTCTAGCTTTCATATTTCCATAGTAAAAATTAATCTTAAAAAATATTCAAAGAGCGGAAGAGATTCAAAATAATTTTAAAAAATTCATCTGTTTAATGTCAGTAGTTTGAAAGAGAAAAAACAACAGCAACAACAATTATAGAGAAGTGATGACTTAACTTTAATGAATAATATTTAGGCCAAGCCACGTTGTTAGAGTAATTGAAAAACAAAATACTTACAAGGTGTGATCGACCTTCTGGAGAGCGAAAGACACCAATCTACGAGAAATAAAATTTTACGAGCTATTGATTAGAACACAAAAAACGATTTTTTGGAAAGGTCCATTTCGAAAATTTTCAGTAATCTGACTTACTTCTGATGCATTTGTAACCTAGTCACTTTGAATTGCTAAAAGTGAGAGTGAGATAACAATAAATCGAGTCGTTTGAAGGCAAATACCGAATTTAAAATATTTTTTTAATTCCTAAATTAGAGAATTAAGAATTTTCGAAAATTTTTAAACTCCTAAAGATTCCTTAAAATCTTTAAAAATTACCAAAAATCCTAAATTAATGAGTTTTCAGAATTTTTAAAAATTTTAAATTTGAATCGAAAATTTCCCTAAACTTCTTAAATTTCCGAAAAAAATTGTTTTAACAGACATAGTGGGAGAAGGATAGACACGTTCCAAGAATGGCACAATTGAAGCGACTGTGAAGAGGTTTAAAAAATCTGTGGACATTTAGAGTTTTTTGTAGATATGTTTCATTCGCGTCGCAGAATATCTACCACACCTTCTATTCACATAGCAATAAGAGCAATTCAAAGGGAATTAACATTATATTGATGCAATCAATGAACAATCAACCGCAAAAATAAGAGTCGCAATCATTTGATAGTCTGCTGGTTATAATCGTTCTGATGATGATGCAAAATATTATTATTAAATATCTAACTACTTGATTCAACGTAACAATTAAAAAATTAAAAAATTAAAAAGTTTGTCTCATAACAAAGGTTTTTTTATTTATGGTTTTGGTACAGCAAGTTGCACTCGAATATTGTAACGAGGCATGTGAGTTATCTGGTTGCACTACCCATAGAGAAGCAGATGATCTCAAATAACACACAATAAACATTACATGAAATTTTGGATAAATATTCTAGTTGTTGATGTGTTGTTCATTTTGTGACAAGAAAACCATTCTCATCTTCACCAAAAAGACATCTTATGATATTTTCAATCGGTTTTATTGTTTTTTCTACTCTACAGAGTCCACACCATAACAAAATCAAAGAAGCTCGAAAAAGGTAAAAATCTTGACGTTAGCCCGTGAACAAAGTTCGCGGATGATGATTTTCAGAGCCAATTATAGTTATTTACATCTGTTGTGAACAGCCCGTATAACGCATTCAAACCTTAGAGAGGCGAATTTGTGAGAGAATTTCTAATATTTTCTCTCACAAATTCGCCTCTCTAAGGTTGTACCGTATGCAGTAGTTGATGTGTATACAACTTTTCATGTAAGGGGCCGAAACCCCCGTTTTCGACCCCGACACAATTTTTTTTTTTTAATAATTTAGTCAACAATCGGTCGTTGTTGTTGTGATGGTTCATTTTAAATTTATATTTCAATAGATACGCTCAAATAGTATTTTACATGACAAGGTATGAAAAGATGAAAAGTAGAGTTTTCGGGTGAATGTTGTTCACTGATAAAAAAGATTTTGGCGGTGTACTTCGGATATGTATGATATACTTCTGTTATGCATAGTATGCGTCGGGTATGTATGGCAAACCTGTCGTATGTAAGTTTACGTACGATATGTGTGCCATACATCTCACGCGTGTAGTCGACGTAGGACGTGTAAAATTTTGGTATGTGTAACTTCATCGCAAAATTACCTCATACGCCCAACACGTTTGAGAAAAGCACACGTTTAGGATGTTTGTACACGCATGGTAAGTATGATGTCAAAAGATCGTACTTGTTGCGCGTTAACATTCGTACACTGTGCATTTTATATTAATAGCAACTATGTCAAGTCCTTTACGTACATGAGATGAATGTATCTGTATCAGGATTTTAGGATTCACTTAAAAACAGAAATATTAAATTCAGTCATTTAAATTTCAAAACGTTTTATTCCCTGAGTTCCAATCTCATACTGTTGAAATATCGAAATATTACGCAAAAAGAAGAAGAAGGAATTACGATTACGATTCTCGATATTAGGTCATTGTCATATACCATAGTTCTAATTAGAATTAAAAAAAAATATGTGTGTCATGTAAGTAAACGTATAGCATGTATAAGTACTTTGTGTGCAAACGTGCTCCACGTTTACCTACTTCTACCAACGCTTCACAATACAACTATCAATGTAGTATGTCTTAATTGCAACATTGGTTGAAGCGCCGCTTTGAGATCAAGAGGTCCCCAGTTCAAACCCAGCACCAAACATGGAGAAAATTTTTATCTAAGAAAAAGTTACGATATAAATGAATAAAAACACGAAAAATAAAAAAATTAAAATTAAAAAGAACGAAATGTACATCAGAATTTCATTTTATTTCGTATACCAGAGCAAACGTACTGGACGTTTGCTGACGCAGTGCACGTGTACTAAACGTTCCCGAAGTTCGATCCAAAAATAGCTGTCTGCCAGCCAATTTACACGTCCACTACGTACAGTACACGTCCAGCGCGTTAACTTTTCTATCAGTGTTGATCCGAGGCGTAGCCGAGGTCAATAAACACACGAAAACGAGACTTTTAATTTTTATCACGAGTTATGTAATGGATTTTACGTGTTACGGCCTGTTTCATTTTCATTTACATTGCCTAATCACGTAAAGCATTGTACTTACGAGGTTCCAAGTTGGAACCTTGGAAGTAATATACTATTATCACAAACGCGCGGTGTTCGGATGTCAAAATTACTTAACTGGAAGAATAATTGAAAAATTACACTTCAGGTCTATGTTGTTGTCTCGTTTTCGCTTATGTAACAAAATAGAGTACACACTTGTCACTATTAGTTTTGGCAAGCCTCGACTTCTTCGTGACAAGTGTGTAATATATATTACATGCTGAGTGCGTCGAAAGTAGTGCTTGAAACATGAAACGATTGTAGAATTGATAGTCACCACCTAATGCAAAGAAAAATTACACTTCGAATTTTCAAATTTAATCTAACAACCGTGGTGTTACCGAAAAAAATTTCACGCTATTGCCACATGTTTAACCTGTTACAGACGGCTGGGGCTGTCATCTGTTATCGACAAGAACAGCAATAATAAACGACAAGCTCTGACTGATGAGGTCTTTATAGCAAAAATCGTGTTCAAAACAAATGAAGTAAAAGATTTCTGAAATCAATCTCCGAAAATCTTCGATCAAATGAAGTAATAATTTGAATAGTAAAACTGTTAGTATGCTTGCCGTTTGTGACGGGTTAACCCGAAATATGCAGAGCAGACAGTACACTTTACATATAAATACAATTTGGTTACATTGTACCTTATCTTTTCAATTATACATTGTGCACCGTCTGAAGACTCGCTGATCAAAATAAATGTTTATTAAAAGCGCATAACATTGTGATATGAATGGGTGATAAGATTAGACATAGCTCAAAATTTGCTACTCATTCACAGTATCGTTCGATATTTCAGTCTTGAAACACTGCTATAAAGGCAAGATAATTTTTTTTAATTTACTATTTTGATTGGCACGACTAGACTAGTGCAATAGTTTTGAGAAATTTTAGTGAAGCGGTTCTGTTTTTTTTTTATAATGCCACTTCCAAGAGGAGTTTACCGTGCCGATCACGTTGGATCATTCCTTAGACCGATAGCAGTAAAAAAGGCTCGTCAAGACTTCGCTAATGGACGAATATCCTCAAGTGAATTGCGAGCCGTAGAAGA
This sequence comes from Bradysia coprophila, assembly GCF_014529535.1. Taxonomy (NCBI): domain Eukaryota; kingdom Metazoa; phylum Arthropoda; class Insecta; order Diptera; family Sciaridae; genus Bradysia; species Bradysia coprophila. The sequence continues at coordinate 21,042,742 of NW_023503493.1, read as the reverse complement.
TCAAGTAAATGTAAAATTACCAGACGTAATCTTCAAATTGAAATCTTTGACATTTTCCAGTCAATTAGCACAATTGTTGAGAATCAGCTCAAATCAGGCATACGATCCATCACCGATGGTGAAGCACGACGAGCCTGGTTTCATTTCGATTTCTTGAAACAACTCGGAGGAATTGAAATACAGGGGATGATAGAATCTAGTGCACGAGCCTCAGATGGTTACTCACCACCTAGGCTCGTTGTCACTGGAAAGCTGACGTACGAAAAACCAATACAAGTGGCTGACTTTCAGTACCTGAATACTCAGATTAAATCTACAGCGGCCAAGTTCGGTGAAGGAAACACTTATGCAACACCGAAAGTATCTATCCCGTCGCCGACAATGGTGCATTTCAGAGGTGGAAGGGCAGGTATCGACATTGATAGTTATCCGGATTTGGATATTTTTTTCGCTGACCTGGCTACAGTCTATCAAATGGAATTGGCGTCTCTGTACGAAGCCGGAGCAAGATTTGTCCAGTTCGACGACACAAATTTGGCGTACTTATGTGACGAAAAAATGAGGAAGGAAGTTGCATTACGTAACGATGATCCGTCGACGTTGCCTAGAAAGTATGCTCAGCTCATCAACGAAGCCATATCGAAGAGGCCGGACGACATGACTATTGGCATTCATTTGTGTAGAGGAAATTACAAATCACAATGGTTTGCCAGTGGAGGCTACGAACCCGTAGCAAAAGTTCTGTTCCAAGAGTTGAACGTTGACGTTTACTTCCTTGAGTATGATGATGCCCGATCAGGAGATTTCGCACCGTTAAGATTTCTGCCAGAGAATAAAATTGTGGTCCTGGGACTAATGAGCTCCAAGAAACGATCACTCGATGACAGGGACACTATCATCAAAAGACTTCGGGAAGCCGCAGCCGTATGCCCCAGAGGACTGGATCAACTCTGTCTGAGTCATCAATGTGGATTCAGTTCAACAGAGGACGGGAACGATTTGACTGAAGAAGAACAATGGGAAAAGGTAAGACTTGAGGTTAGCATCGCTAAAGAGGTGTGGGGAGATGATTTGTCAAAATAAATGAGATTTTAATGTCACATTTTGTAAACCTAGCAGATAGTTGCAGATTATAAAACTGTGAAAATGTAAAATGAAATATCAATTGAAACAATACGTTAGTGCGGGTCAAAATAAAATTTTGAAACGTCATACTAAATACACCAAAGTGACTTTTTCCGAACAATCAAAATCTTTCAACTTACTCTGTATGTTTCTATCTATTTGTCTATTTATCTATCGACGGGCTATCTCAGAAAGTAGTCAGCGGATCTTCATGAAATTTTACAGTAACCTCAGGGTGGGCTTAAAAATGAAAATGTAATATGTCATTACTACCCCAGTAAAAAACTGTATTTTGTTTTATTGGCACTGAAGTGCAATTTTACAGTGTTTTTTGAGGGTTGGGAACAGCTTTTCAATTATATTTCTGGATGTATGGATACTATGACGTTGGATTATAGCTTAAATGAAACGTCTCGACGAGTCTAAGGAAAAATAACCACACAAATCCACCAAGTGGGAGGGGAGATAGAGACCTTGGAATAGGTGAAACTAGGGCTCCTCGCACCGAGAATGACTGGTGTGAATATTTGGTGGTATTTTGGTTTTTTCGAATTTCATCCAATTTTTGCATATTTAGAGTTCATTTTTTTCGGAAAAGCCTCACATTTTTAATCGGTTGATTTTTAATCTTGTACTTCAATTTTTTTTAAACATCCATTTTACTGTTTAAAGTACCATATTACCCGCAGCTTGTCATTATTTTTGTCATCGTTTTCGATAACAAATGAATAGCCGGTATGTGACAATTTAAATCAGATAGCGACACACAATTGGCAAATGATTCCGAAGATCTTGTTCTCGAATAATTTCATTTATGACTAATCTTGTTATTCGATATGTTTAACGTTACGCTTTAACGGACTATCAGAGGATCATATGAGTAAGTGCTATGGTATGTAATGTGCTTGTGGACATGTTATTTAAAATAAAAAATGGACGCACAGGTGGGACACATCGGTGGATGAAGTTCTGATATTAACAAATTATGAGAAAACCAGTAGTTGAGCCTCTAACTTTCAGACTACGACTTGATTCGAATGCTTAAACCAAAGTTCAATAAAATCACTCTAAAATTATGATTTTTGGACACTTTTTGTCTCTTATTCCATGCAGTAGTTGAACAACATATGAGTGACTAAGGGCTGTAACTAACATCCTGCGTTGTTGCTTTTTCACAGCTCCATCACATATTCGATTAAGTTATGTTTCACATGGATAAACTGGCAAAGAATCGGTAAAACCGTTTGCTTAACTATAATTGAGCTGGATTTATACTATCAGAAGAATATCACGAACCGATCACTAACTTTGACTTCAAGAAGCAAACTTTAGCAACAAGCGAATAAAGTAAAGTCATGAACTCACTTCGGTAACAATATTCAAATTTTCCCTCCATATTTTATCAGCAGAATAATTATAAGTTCGCAGTTCGGCCGTATGTGGCACCACATACCCAAACACATAATCATTTTACTTTTGACACGTCGCATGACGTCTCTAAGAAGCGAGTGTGTATTCCGATTTCTCCTTTAACACCGCAACCTGGATTGTGCTGCAGCAAATCCGAGTAAAATAAATTAAAAGTTTTGTGTTAATCGGTCAATTGTTGCGAATTGTGTGAGATATAAAGATTCATAATGACGGATAAGAAAGTAACCAAAACCACCACGTCTGGATTTACGAAAGAAGAGGAATTGTTGCTGAACGATTTTAGCAGAAATGTTTCGACCAAGTCATCGGCACTTTTCTACGGAAACGCTTTCATTGTGTCAGCTATTCCCATTTGTAAGTATCAGGAACACGTCTTCCTTCGCCCATTATTTCTTTAATTTTTAAATGAAAGTTGGACTCCTTCAATACATGTAGACAGATATTGCATTCGTGGCGACAATTTTAACCTTAAATGCTCTGTTGTTTCAGGGCTATTCTGGAGAATTCATATGATGGAATTGATTCCATCATTGATCTTTTTCGTTGTCATCACTGGTCTCAGTACCTACTTCATGGCCATGGCTTACCGTAACACAAAGTTCGCTTTAAAACACAAAGTAGCTGTGAAACGAGAGGACGGTGTCACTCGTGAAATGCACAAAGTTTTGTCCGACGACAAGAAAATGAGCCGCAAAGAAAAGGATGAACGTACGTTGTGGAAGAAGAATGAAGTGGCCGATTACGAAGCAACAACCTTTTCAATTTTCTACAACAACGCACTGTTCTTGGCCATCATCATTTTCGCCAGCTTCTACTTGCTCCGAACAACGTCACCAGCATTGAACTACATTTTGTCCGTTAGCGGTGCCAGTGGTCTTTTATGTTTGTTGTCGACCAGCAAACCAACATAATTTCATGGAAGCTAAATGTCTTGAATGGACCCACATTGGTGATCCTTTCATTTATCGTTTCATTAATTTATCACAAAATTTTTTCCATTGTTTCTCCGTTGATCAATGATTTAATTGTCAATATAAGGATAAGACTCTTCGTGGAAGTGACATCGACAAAAGATGATTGTCTTTCACCATTTGCTTTTGGTAAAATAATTTTCTTTTGTAATTTTTTTCAGTCGAAAAATTAATAAAAAATTCGCTCGTTGCGACTAAAATAAATATTTTTCATTTAGCAACAATTACATTGAAAGGAATTTTTAAGTGTGAGTTAAAATTGGTCGTTCGAATAGATTCATCGAAATAGACAGCTGCTGGTAATCTTAGTTGCATGTGGCATCGACACAATTACCTCTAAGTTTAGAGATGCTTTATATTGAATGGAACGATGAGAAATCATGTCTGGTTGCTCTATTATTGTGTCTTGAGAAACTCCACAAGTTTCTTTTACTAAGTTATAGTGTATTGAGGGTTATAAAATTCAAAATTCATCGCAAAGTCGATTCTCTCACCTATTTCGTCGTTGGTTCCGTCGTTTCACATGTTGACCGTTCCAGTGTATCCTAATACAGATCTCATTAGGTAACAGCCGAGTCAAATGATAACAATTTAAATTCATTCCTGGTGCATGCAAGAAAGTTTTGAAAACCGACATATTTTCTATTTTGTGGTTTATTAGTAATTTTTTTGTAAATTTTGCATGTTTTTTCAAGTCAAGTATAATACAGAAACAGAAAAAGGGTCGGGTTTTAAAATTGCGTTTTTTTGCACCTTTTACGTATTTACACATACAGTTTTCTGTGGGTAACTGCGTTGACTTTCTAGTTCCGTGCTAACTCGTTGTTGATCTCATTGTCTGTAGGCCTAGGGGCCATTCACAAATTACGCACGCTCTTAAGGGGGGAGGGGGGGTTTGACAAAAGCGTACACTCAATACATTTTTGAAATTTTCTCCATATATTTTCGCGTGCAAGGGGGGAGGGGGGGTCTGAAATTTCGAATTTGGTGCGTGCGTAATTTGTGAATGGCCCCCTAGGCTTTATTTCAAGGAATTTATCAATATTTATTTATAACTACATTGATAAATTTGCTGATGTTTTTCATATCTTAAATCTTATATCTTAAAAAATGGACATTTATGAAACAAGAATCGTATGAAGGTATTTTATCGCACTAGATGTCGATTGTCAACCCGAGGCGAAGCCGAATGCTGTAACAACTCATACAAATTCCATATCAACACTGCTTTGAGTGTTGTAATATCACATCAAACGGGTGCTGAAATAAGTCACTTTACAACACTAAAATGAGTGCTGAAAAGAGTCGTATTTCAATTCTCGGTAGCACAAAAAAAATCGAAAATGCAATAGTACATTGAATGACAAGGGGCGAAAGTAAAAAAATTCAACCGTGTGCGAGAGTTGGAGCCCGCGCCGAAGGCAAGGGCTCTAATCGCACAGGTTGAATTTTTTTACTTTTGGCCCGAGTCGTTCATACTATTTTTTTTGATACCAACATTGAAAATTGATACGTATCGCAAACATCGCAACAAAATGTTGAAATAAAAAGGCATTTAGCCAGAAAATGCGGGGGTCCAGGGGGCGGCAGCCCCCTGGTATATGAAAAATTTAATAATTTAGCCATCACAACAATAACACACACAAAAATTAAGATATAACTAACAAATCATTCAGTAACAAAAAGTATCAACTTTGTATGCTAATTTCAATAAGAACACTGGCGCACAGTGTTTTACAATTTTGATCAAAGTATTCTGCATAATATGAGCGGATTTTGTTGACAACTCGACTCATTTCTCTCATTTTCTGTGACGTCAGTCACTTTCGCTGTTCGTTCAGTTGCGTTCGCTCTTCGTTAAGTACTTTCTCCCCGTGGGATGCATTTTTTTACTTTCGCCCCTCATATGCGGGGCGAAAGTATCATTTTTCAATGTTGGTATCAAAAAATAGTACATTTCATGCTTCGGGGCCGAAAATGAGGGCAATTTTTCGAATTTTTTCGGGTTTCCGGCCCTCTGCATGAAAACTCACATGTGCACCTGTTTGGGACGGTTGATTTAAGGCACTTTCGCTTGTAAGCCTCACTTCGTTCGGCCTACAATCCGCGAAATTGCCTAAAATCAATCGTCCAAAACAGGTACACAAATGACTATTGAATGACAAGGGGCGAAAGTAAAAAAATTCAACCGTGTGCGAGAGTTGATGCCCGCGCCGAAGGCAAGGGCCTCAATCGCACAGGTTGAATTTTTTTACTTTTGCCCCGAGTCGTTCATACTATTTTTTTTGATACCAACATCGAAAGTTGATACGTATCGCAAACAGCAGAACAAAATGTTGAAATATGAAGGCATTTAGCCAGAAAATGCGGGGGTCCAGGGGACGGCAGCCCCCTGGTATATCAAAAATTTAATTATTTAGCCATCACAACAACAACACACACAAAAATTAACAAATAACTAACAAATCATTCATTTTAACTTCGCATGTTAATTTCAATAAGCGCACTGGCGCACGCCTAATTTCAATTTTGATCGCAGTACACTTGTTGACAAGAGTCGACTATTACATTATGTAGTCGACTTTCGCATTATGTATATTGACTTTCGCTTTATGTATTCTTTCTTTCTCCCCGCTCAAACACATAACTTGCATTTTTTTACTTTCGCCCCGGATTTCGAGGGCGAAAGTATCAACTTTCGATGTTGGTATCAAAAAAAGCAATGTGATCGATCAAATTTGAAGAGTGATTGTTTACAATGAAAATTATGATTTTTTGTGCTCTTGTCTATTTCAACTCTCGGTTGGCACAAGGCATGATGTGTTACAAGTATTGTAATGTTGATTTTTTCAGCACACGCAACAGCAATACTTGTAACACAACATACTATTTCGCACTGATTTTTGGATGGAATAAAACTGGTTAATATGACACTGCACCAGGGACTATTTTTGAGAAATTCTTTGAGAAATTTTGAGAAATTTGAGAAATTCTTGAGAAATTCTTTGAGAAATCTTTGAGAAATTTTTGAGAAATTTTTTATATTTTTGAGAAATTTGAGAATTTTGAGAAATTTGAGAAAATTTGAGAAATTCTTTGAGAAATAATTGAGAAATAATTGAGAAATTTTGAGAAATTCGATTTCTCAAAATAGTCCCTGCACTGCACACAGGCTGCGTAAGTATCGGATTCGCTCACTGAATTGCATAAAAAAAACAGATTCCCCAAACGTTGTCGCCGATTTTTACCCGATTGTTTTTTCTTTGATGAATTAACATTTTTCGAATTGGATCAAACTTTTCAAAGGTCATTTTTTTCTAATTTTTCAATTTTTTCCTGAGTACAACGCCAAGGGTCTGATAAATATAAACAGAATAAATAAAAACTTAAAAAAAAATAGAAAATTTGAAATGAAACCATAAAAAACTGAAAAAACGATTTTTTTTAGATTTTAAATAATATAAAACAAAAATAAAGCAGGTGTGTACGCCCCTTGGTAACAACTCATACAAAATGTTACATTTCTGTAAAATCTTCATTGTCCTGAGAGTTTAACGAGTTTTCCCTGAGAGGGAAATTTGCCGATTCCATTGACACCTTTACCTAACTTTTTTGGAAAAAAAATCTCTATGAACACGGCAGAGTAAAATAAACCAGGCAGGAGCGGTTCATTTCGAAACCTCAAATAAGGGACCTGATACACTGTATGAACATGAACTCAAATGAACACTGACATAAATTGAAAAATTTTATTCGCAAAAAATAAAGGGCTACTAGATTATTCAGGTCCCTAATCAAATCGGGTGTTGAGGAATTTCGCGTCGTGTGATTCACAATAACCCACAAAGTGACATTTTCCTTATACGAAATGTGTCATTTTGTCAATTATTGTAAATAACGGCATGCCATTCCAAAGTTCTGAAAGAACCTTGTGCCATACCTGTTCATTTACTTTCATTGATGGTTGGAACATCAATTATTAATTTCAAAAATATTGAATGCTTATACTCCAGTTTATTCTGACTAGTAGCTTTTTCAGTGTATAAAAAATTTATTGTGTTCACAGAAACAATACGAAACGTTCTTCGTCTACCAAATCATCACATTATATTAGTGTTTATGTGTTTATCTCTTCCGAATTACTATTTCAAAAATAAATTACCACGACGTGTAATCCCAGCAAAACATGTAATAAAAAAAACAGCGACCTTGTACGAATAGAAAAATGTAAACAACCGAACGAAATTTCGCGAGTGTATATTTTCCTTGTCAAAGTGTATAACGAACGTAACGCGATTTTATGGTTTTACTTTCAATCAAAGGAAAAAGTGATTTTTTAATAATTCAATTCATTTAAATCGAACTAAAAGTGTGTCGAAAATTCTGATAAAATGGACTACGAAGACATGGTGATCGCAGAGGAACCAAATTTATCTGTAAGTGGACAGAAAATCGAAAAATTTTCATTCCGAATGTTTTTGTTTTGATTGTTTGTTACCATCCATACATACAGTGATACTCATAATGTAGCTTGAAACAAAAACAAGTTTCTGCCATTTTTATATTGAATTTTTTCGAAGCCAAACATATTTTCGTTGGTGTCGTGAGTTAGTCAGCATAATTGGAACGACATTTTGGTGGAATCATTTGGCTTAATTATTTTATGACGAAATAGGAAAATTAATTGTTTTTTTGCTCAGTGCTGTGATAAGAATGTGTTGCGCGCATCGCATCATCAAAACAAATGTGTCACGTGACGTAACATATACATTCGCACTAATTGAATGAATTGAATTGAAAAACTCCCAACGAATTGTGCTTGTTCAATGTGAGGGCGCTCTTCAATTTCAGTGTTGCATTTCGTTGGTTTTGCGTATTATTTGAATTTGATTCAAGATCGATTCAATGCAAGCGATGCATTTCACGCCTTAGAAATTCGTTAGGCTTCAAAATTATTTTGAATTGATGGTACTTAATGATTGGGGAGGTAAATTAATGATTTTTCGCTCAAAGAATCGACCTTACTCGTGTTACTTATATCCGCCCCGTAACTAACCGTATCCAGTGGTGCTCAAAGAATCTGATCATTTTTTAATTGTTCTAAGACTGGCCACAGGTTAGGTATCCATTGATCTTAAACTTAAATTCAAGTCGTTCTGAAAACTTCTCAGATCGATCTGATAATATCTGAGTTCGATTCACTATTTTTCAGTAGACTCAAGTAGACCTCAGTGACTCAAGGTTTGTGCCACAATGTGGCGCTATTGTATATTTTAAAATCGAGCTCAGGAAGATCAATCGCATTGGACCTGTTTGTGTGAAGTTACTGACAATTGCAATGATTATTTAAGTACAGATCTGAGTTGTTTCATTCAGATTATCAGAAACGTTGAATCTATGATTGTGGCTGATCAATACAATATTTTCAGTAGTCGCTTTCTGCTTGTGCAGCGACTGTCTGTTCATTACTAAAAGTTGTGAATCCTGTTTGATTTCGGTTGGACTAACTGTATCTTTAAATCACAAGTATTTAACTGAAAATATCAAAAATATTCAGACATATGTAAATAACATAGCTCAAACTAGATTGCTATGAAGAGTAGGAAACGGTGTAAACGTACACGTTAAATCCTTATTTGACTGACCATATGAGACCTATACAATCCTCCATTTGAGCGTCTTCAGTCTGAGATATCAAAAAAGATCGTGATACGCATTTAATCGTCGGAGTTTATATCGAACCGTTCACCCTCTACCGTCTTCTAAATCCCTAAAAGATTCGAACACCTTAGGTCCCGAGTGGACTGAAATCCCCGAAACGTTCATAATTTCACGAGCCACTGTTACACGGAGAAACGACTACCACTTGAATGTTGTCCGACATCCATTAATGATTCTTAAAATTCGAGATATTCGAGCTAGAGCATTTTTATTGGCAATTGAGACTTTTTTTTATATATCTTTCCATTGCGTAGTCATTTAGTCGATATACAACTGAATAAATAATAAAAAAAGAGATAATGCGAAGAGATATGTAACAAAGATACACTTTATATACACATACGAGATAAGGATAATAATAGAGAAGAAAATGCATAGATTGGGTGTTTCTTAATTGATATTCGGATGGTCACGATTTTTAATATATTCGATTTAAGCTAGGTGGGAAAATGGGAATGCATTTATATTAGGTCTGCATAATTGCAGTTACTTATGTATACCTACCTATCTATGTACGTTACCTTTAATGCAAACACTACATATAATAGCATCGGTGAGCCATGGTTATACATATCTACCGTGTGTCATACTAAATTCAGCCTTAGAAACAACAAAAATACGAACATTTCGAAATGAATTTACTGCGCATTTTCATTCTATATAGTCTTACCACACGACATTTTAATACAATACAATCAGAGAAAATGGTTCGTGCAATAGACAGCATTTATATACGCGGCTACAGCTATGTCGGAGATGATACAAAAATGCACAAATATCTAGACTTTTGTGAGCATATTTGTTATAGTGTTGGACTTAAAAGAAACGACGTTTAAAAGATACGCATGAGAAGAAAAAAAAAACGTCAAATGAAATTTCGAAATTATGCTTATGTTTAGGCAGTAGATATACTTAAGCTGATATGCTCTATGCTCTCGGAACGATTTCAACCAATCGTTTGTAGCTGTACATTTACGGTAATAGAATGTTGAGTGGTAGAGCGATCATGCAAATGTTCAATTATTTGGGATTTTCTCACAGAAAAATTAATTTGTTGAATTCGATTTTTGATGTAGCTGATGGATCTGCTTAGTCCAACTATTTCAATTCCAAATCGTTGAGCGTTTAATTTAGGTATTATCAAAATACGCAGTAACGAAGAAAAATGTTGGTACCAACATTTTTTTACTACACAATATAAAACATCGCACACTCTCCCATACTAAACATCTATAACATTTACTCGGTACACTCACTATATACAGCAGAAGGCGAAGCACAAAATGGTTTTTTGTAAAATAATATATCAGAAACCTCAGTTGCGTTGCGTTTTCCCTGCTGGGTAGAACATCTCTTGGAATTATTGGTCTGTGGCTGGTGTGTGGCGTGTGCTGAGAGAAGAGTTGTGCGGTCTTTTATTTTTACATTTATTATTTCGATTCGGATTAGTGCAGTAAAGACTTATTGTCGATAAATTTGTGTTCATTCCGAAAAGTTAAATAACCGAAAAATAAAATTCTCTAACCGGCCGTTGTTCACCTGCAACAATCAACTGAAATAATTTCATTCAAAAAGAAAATTTCTGATTGATTTTTCTCCGGTGTTTTTCCTTTTTTTTTGCTGATACGCACACCGAACACTCTTTGTATTTTATTGTAATTTGCGCGGTAGTTTTTGAATTGAGGTGAAGGTACGTAGTAATTCTCTTTACAAACCGAATGGTTTATTGGCACACTTTACATTGAAAACCGTTCTCATTTGATTGATAACATTCTTTTTTTATGCTTGACTGCGGTGTATAGTTTATTAGCAATTTTATGTGCCAGCTCATAAATCGAATATTATGTCACGTTTGGTGTAGAATTTGCGTCGATTTTTTTTTCATTTGTGTACCGGCTACAAGCAATGTAACTACGCAATATAAATTAAATGCTTCAGACTTGTCAAAAAAAAGTTATACGTAGTCGAGGCTCTAATGCGAATTCTCCGTTGTGTGATTGAAGTACAATCATTTTCAAACGTGCGGTCTATCTGTTTCGGTCTAATTAAGCAACCCACAATGTGAGCAGCACATTAAATTTTTTTTCTTCGTCTTTTTAGTTTGATATTTGATCCTGTTAATATAATGCGTTGTATCGGATTGGATAGATGACTTTGAAGTCAAAATTAGAAATTCCGAATTGGTGAGAAATTGTAGGACAGTGGTTAAGGGTGAAGTAGATTTTACAAATTCCGTCGCACGAAAATATGGAACAGCAGATTATACCGTACTGTATTTTACGTGATTAAGCGATATAATGCAGATTGCAGATATGAACAACGCGAATGTAAAGATCATTTATATTGCTATAAAACGTAAAATTTAATTGCGATCCTCTGGAGAATATATTTTCTAAACGCTCACACGGTTTCAAGAAACACTTTCTCCTTACGTACAACATTATCACAAATTTTAGATAAACATTGCATTGTGCTATGGAAAAGAAGTACCTAGAAGAATACATAGACAGTTCGATTCGTAATAAGATGAGGTAATTGCGTCGACTTTTATGTTCAGTTTACTTTATCACGAGCGAAGACAGAAAGTTTTATCTCACTCAAACTTTTCAGTGAATTTTATTTTCATAACAATGACAAAGTATTTGCTATAAGAACTGCATCCAGAGAACGATAAATTTAAGTAGCTTTAGAATACGTTGCAAGTAAAATTAAGTTAACAAAGGGAAAACTTTCTACTCCGTATTGCTTAGTACAATATTCGTAAAAACAGAATACGAGAGCTGTCCACACTAACAAAATCAATGCCTTGAATTGTAATAAATATTGAGTTTGCAATGGAAATTTCCCCAACGCACTATTCGATATTATAACTACTCCAAATTAAGTGACGAAATGCAACTTGTTGAGAATAAACATTTTGAATATGACGCGTCTGTGTTTGGAATTAATTGGACCTACCTAGGTACACTCAAATATTTGAAAATTAAATTTTTCATAATCTGTACACAGAGAATGAATATGATTCTACAAAATTCGTAAGGCAAACGTGCGTTTGCGAGCGTACACGCATTTAATTATTCAAAATGTTGATCGTACGTTGTGAGTGACTTTTTTGTGTATAATATTTTCTCGAATACTGTACGGATCGTTTACAAGTCACTTGTACACAGTTTACTGTAAGGAGTGATCATTGACCTTTTTTCTCATATATATATGAAATTACGTTGGCCTTCAATTGTGATGATTGTTGTTGATTTCAGAAACTGTTTCGTGTAATCGTTCTTGAGTTGAGTGCAATGCAAAATGCAATGAAAAACAACGAAAGATCGTTAGTCACGTCGTCGTCGTCGTTTGCGTTCTCTTTTCGTAGCAAAAGTAACATAAAATTGCATTTTTATTTCATTCGAACAAAATAAAATTCAAATTTTCATCACCATCATCGCACAACTTTGTATTTTATTGTTGATGTGTCTTTATCTGTGAACAGTGCAATAATTATGTTTGTTGTTGTTGACGACTTTAGAGCAACTCTTGTCCACGATATAATGGAATATCTTTCCCAGTGATTCGTTGTCTTTCTGTCCTTTGGAAATTTTGTATGTGGGTTTGGCGAGGGGTGTTGCTATTTTCAGTGCAATTTCAAATATTGAGACGAGGCAATTTATTTACGCAGTTTTTGTTCAATTGTTACAGGAACGTAAGGAAGCAGGAAAGCGAGGAAGAAAACCGGGACGCAAAGCAGCAGCTGATAAGGTTGATATGAAGGCAAAACTTGGTGAGTTATACCGTTGAAAGTCTTACATTAACTTTGGACAACAAATTAAAAATTGCTTTTATCAACAGAAAGAAGTCGTCAGAGCGCTCGTGAATGTCGAGCTCGTAAGAAGCTACGCTATCAATACTTGGAAGAACTTGTAGCTGACCGTGAGAAAGCTGTTTTGTCATTGCGTGCTGAATTGGAAAAGGTAAAAAATAACCTCGCCAATTTGAATTGAGCTCAATTCTAATGTTTCGTCTCTGTAACTTTTTAGTACCGACAATTTGCATCAGAATTGGATGCTGGCCGATTTCCAGAAGAGATGCAGGCAATATTGGAAGAAGTCGGTGCTTTGAAACAAGAATAAGTGTAACTGGATTTCGGTTTATAAGTTGAAGATTTGAAAGTTGGTGTTTGTGTTATTGAGTTTGCGACTGTTCAATTCAAGTTTTTGTTTGTTTGTTTCCTCTTTTTCACAACTTTTTTCTATTATTTTTTATAAAAATCTGATATTTATATGTTTTAACCATTTAAAAGGCATTTGCTTCAAACATATGAATTTCATGTGGACAGTACAAATAAAGGATATTTTCGTAAAAGTTTGCATTTGATTTGCATTTCACTTCTGCCCGTCCGACTACCAATTTGAGCCCGGAAAAGCGAATGTGTCTACATCATTTTCGCTACAAACAGTACTATAGGTGACGAGTCTTAAGAAGAGTCTTAACATTTCTGGCAATAACACTAATTGAGGGACACAACTGAAGCAACCTTTTTGTAAGAAATTTCTATGCTTCGTCGCTTTGGTTAGAAAAAGTGGAACTAAAAGAGTGAAACTATTGTAACGCTGGTATAACGTACGACCATACAAGTTTACAGTGAGCTGATGGACACAGTATCCGTACCATCCGTACTAAAGACTAAGACTTATTGTTTTCGATCTAATACAATGTTGATATTATTTAACCATCTAAACCGTTCAGTACTGAAATGAAGGTCATGCAAATCCACATCTAAAAGAACAGATATTCTAAACTGCAGCAGGAACACCGGTTAGTTCAACTTTCTTGGCTATAAAAGATAAGATAAGATAGTCAGAAAAGATAAATTTAATGTTGAAAATCGAGTCAGGTTATCGTTTGTCGATTAAAAATCTGTAGCATTTTCGGTGCTCGGATCTCGGACACATTTCGCTCTTTATTTTTGGAAATTTATTTGATTATTGAACTCATCAAGGAACTAAGGATTATTGTACTCGCTCACAGACAATTCAGTTATCAGAAATTACTTTTATTTTCGGTTTTCTGATGAACGATCAATTTTAGTAAGAGAAGTCGATGATGACCAAATATACAGAAAAAAAAACATTGAGCAGAATCTAGAGTCTAGAAATCCCGATAGTAGCGAAAATAGGACACCACATGATATGTAACGAAAAAGAATTAAAGAAGCGACAACCAGAAGAATTGAAAAATTTCTGAAAATGGAAGACGAGATTTATGGATGTTCCTTTACCAAGATTAACTTTTTTAAGTGATTACTACGCTCAGTGTAAAAATATATTTCACCACATAATTGACAAAATAACTCAAAACTCACTAAACACTAAGTCGTCTGCGATCGACAACGACGAAAAACGATATTGGTAATGTACTGAGCTTATCTTTCGTGAAAGATTGAGTCAGAAAAGGAATTCAGCGGAATCTTTGCAGAACAAGTTGCTATGTAAATCAATTCGTACAACACTATACTTCTCTTCTATTCAGCTATAGTTAGAAAATCGTCAAACCATTTAGCAGTTAATACTTGGAGTGTTAAAAGAGTGGGCGTCTCTCAACCTTCTACAACCGATATGAATGAATGGTTAAAAATTCTTCTACGTTTTCCTGAGAATGGCACTACCAGCTGTCGAAGGAGAAATGAACGTTCTATTCCACGAGCAAGCATTCGAATTTTTAACCGCCTGGTATCAGCAGTCTAATATACGGGTTTGTTACTTCTTTCAACCAGAGCTCATAGTTTATTTTAGCAGTTAGATAATACACTCACGAAATTTTGAAAACCGACACATTTTCTATTTCTGTTTTATTTGAGTTTTTGATTTCTCCACATAAAAATACAAGCAAAATTCACAAAAAGCCAGTAAACCACAAAATAGAAACTGTGTCGGTTTTCAAAATTATGTGATTGTATGACGAACATAAGACGAATATCCAATACTAACAATACGTTTGTCTCACGGTGGTTCCAAATTTTTGTTTTGACGAGTAGACACATAAAATTATTTATCTCATCTAGCTTCCACTCCTAAAGTCACAGTCTAAGAACGTTACGAACAGCTGCATCATTTGCTATCGGCAACGACGACAAAAAAAAACAATAAGCCAAGATTGTCTTGTATAGCCCAAATCGAATATGAGGGATTCTTTTGAAAATCCACCTATCAAAATCGGACCCATTTCGTCTGGGATGGACATATACATGGTTTGATAGGTTTTTGCCAGTAGACCTCAAAACAGGCCTCACACAGTCTCGAGCCACACCTGGTTGCTGGTGAAAGATCTCCGAAGTTGGATTGTGACTTTTATCCGAATTTTTTGGCCGTTATAAATAATCGTTCCGGGTGAGAGTGGGCTCGTTGGAAAGCTGAGCTTAAGTACTTTCGGGTCATGCCTAGTTTGATTAGATTCATTGATTTATGTTTCCAAAAATTCGCAATAAAAATTTTCAAAATCTGTGTGAACTTTAGACAGGTCTGGGCTGGTACTGATGACGCTTAATGTGAACCTAACATGCTAGTTGTAACACGCATTGTCTAAGCTTTCCATCGATACCTCATTTGCAGCGCTGGTGATTGCTGGCGAGTTTTACGATTAGCGGTTGTACTAACATAAAATTCTGTTATGTCGGCAATCACCAGCACTGGAAATGAGGTACAAACGGAAAGCTACGTAAGCTATGTTACAACTAGCATATTAGGTTCACATTAAGCGTCATCAGTACCAGCCCAGACCTTTCTAAAGTTCAAACAGATTTTGAAAATTTTTCTTGCAAATTTTTGGAAACATAAATCAATGAATCTAATCAAACTAGGCATGACCCGAAAGTACTTAAGCTCAGCTTTCCAACGAGCCCAATCTCACCCGGAACGATCATTTATAACGGCCAAAAAATTCGGATAAAAAACACTATTTATCCAACTTCGGAGATCTTCCACCAGCAACCAGGTGTGCCTCGAGACTGTGTGAGGCCTGTTTTGAGGTCTAATGGCAAAGCCCTTTCAAACCATGTATATATCCATCCCACACGAACTGGGTCCGATTTTGATAGGTGGATTTTCAGAAGAATCCCTCATATGTTAAAACAAACAAAATGAAAGATTGTATCTCAAGTCTGCCGACAATATCCTTTTAAAACAAATGAATTGTTATATTATGTAAATATCCTATATTGATATGATTTCAGTCTGTGAAAAGTTAGAAATGATTCTTCAAATATTTCTTAGTTTTATGGGACATCGATTGATCTATGTCATGCTGAGAGTTTTTATGTTTTTTGTTCTTAACATACTTTTCGTAGTTATCTTTTACTAACGGATTGAGAGTTTCCGACCGATCCTACAACGTATTTTTACAAGTTTTCTGCGAGTACAGTTACTGGCAGTGATCGATCATTGATCATTCATCTTTCTGATTTAAGAAGGACCTATATGTTCGATTCTATGGTAATTATTCCTTTGGCCATTTCATAAAATAATTTTGGAAATCACTCGAGAACCTTTTTAACTGTGGTGACGAAAAAAAAAGAACGGCCAGCTAAACAGTTTGATCCTATTTAATCAATACAAATGGAAACTTCTAAAATTCCTTACCTTAGATTTGAAATCGCGAACCATCCAAATCACTATCGAATACGCACCAAACCTATATTCTCATCAAATTCTTCCATCCGTGTGCGGTGAGCGAGCTGACCGATGGCATTCAAAAAAACATTTAAAATTTTCCACTCTCCTTCTGTATTTGTCGATAATATTCTTCGTATAAAACGTTTTAAATCATCTTTCTGAGGAGATTGTTGATTTTATCTTCGCGATTGCCGAAATCACCACCTTCCACGTAGTGATTGTTCTTCTTACGCCACCCACCAGTGGGTGTATTCAGTTTGAAGGGCCACAAAAAGTTCGACACGTACTTGAAGTTGGCACCAACCGTGAAAATTTCATGGACCATGTCTTCGACGCATTGTACATTGTTCTTCTTCAGTTTTCGCTCAATGCAGAAATTGTCAGTGATTGGAATGCGTTGTCCCTTATGCTGTTTGAAGCGAATGAATGGAAAAGGTAAATGAACAAATTCTCTTGTCGCTGCGGAGTGCAGATGTCACAAACCTTAACAAATCCTCGTTTGTAAATCAGTTCGCGAACCGATTTCAAGTTTGGATAGCCCCATGTAACGTATGGTTCAGCAATACGGAGCATATTGATTGTGGCCTTGTTAAGCTTGATGAAGACACCGTTGTTGATTTGTCTCAAACGGAACAATTGGAGGACTTTGCGTACTTTCGGTGCTACTTTGTTGATACTGGAAATGACAAGGAAAAACACACATTAACGTCATCAACAACATCAACATTCGATTCACTTGTGTGGCAAACATAACCTCAAAAATGAATTGAATTTTCGATTTTGGTTGAAACTAATTTCTCGATCGGATGGATCACTATGCAACCATCAACGGAGACACGATATTGGGTAGAAAATAGATAATTTACCCTCGAATACGCATAACGAAAGCCAAACGAGCTTCGCCGGGGATGTAGTAGTTTCCTTCCTTTTTGGCCTGTCGGCGCTTCTCAATTTCCCGACGTTCGCCTCGTGCATATTCCTTGGCATATTTCTCAGCTCTCAAGAAATTCTCCCGAACACGCAATTTCACTGTTTTTGCCTTGACAAGCTTCCTTTTTGTGGCAATAGCACGCGCGGAGAAAACTTTCTTGGCCACTTTCAATTTTGATTCGGGCACTGCTGGGAGCTTTTTAGCATCACCTTTCTTCTTATCGACCGCTGTCATTCTGGAAGCGATGAAATAACAAAAATTTATTGAAAATAGGTCGTAATTTGTGGAATTTCTGGGAAAAATAACCTTTCACGTTTTGATTAGCACGTTGCCAGACAGAAAAGACTTTGGAAAGGATTTTTTTACAGTTGGTAGCAATGACATTAAAGATGGAGTAAAGCCGCCGCCGCTTTCATCTTTCGTTTTTTTTCGAATGTGCTGTCATCTACCTTATGATTCGTACAGTTTGTGGTTAGCGAATTTTTTGAAATTGTCGTCTGGTCAGTGGTAATAATTATCATAATCGAGTTGTTTGTGCTCCTTAATCATACACTGTTTGAAGGAAAGGATTCTGTTATTCTTACAACGAGGACGGGAGATATCTTCTCGTGCTTGTTAATGTATTTATTCTATGATGGTGTTATAAATGCATGATTTCTGACCTAAACATAGCTAACGCCGACCCGTACGAAACACCTATTCGTGTCAAAAGCCTTTAAAATCACTTACATTATCCACTCTTTGCCTTGTTATCATATACAAATAAATTGCCGGAGGCAATATAGACAGCCCCGTACGAAGACAAATTTCATAAATTCCTATTTAAACAGCTATATACCGCTTTATTTACCTATATTTCACTATAAATAAACATTTCACAGAGGAATATATGCCTGTATATAGCTTAGCTGTATATAGGTATATATAGATATCCATATATGAAATCCCTGAAACCCCACACACATAACAAGCTATTTCCATGTTAACAGAAACTATCTAAGTACAAATTTTCCCACTTTATATCGTTTTACTAAAATCCAATATGGCCGCCGGCAGCCATTTTGTTAGGAGACCGGAAATAGTACCGACGCTTTACATTCGTTAATACCTTTCAAACAAAAAAAAATTCATGAAATTCGGTCAAAATTTACTCGAGATATTGTCAAAATACACCACATTCACTGTACTTCCGAGTAGCCAGATAAGAGCTCACTCCAAGAGACCTAGCTCACGCTCCGGAGAACATAATTTCATAAAAAAAATTTCCCTGATTGGTACGGTCAATACCTATCTAATAAAGCTAAAACAGACGAAATATGTTCAAATGTGGCCGACCTACAAGCAAAAACGAGTTGAGCCTCGAGGTAGTCGACGAATTCGTCTATCTTGGTGCGCTGATTCGATCTGATGGCGACAACACGCCGGAGATACAAAGGCGAATCATGGCGGCAAGCAGGTGCTATTACGGGC
This sequence comes from Bradysia coprophila, assembly GCF_014529535.1. Lineage (NCBI taxonomy): Eukaryota > Metazoa > Arthropoda > Insecta > Diptera > Sciaridae > Bradysia > Bradysia coprophila. Next base: position 21,023,432 of record NW_023503493.1, on the reverse strand, counting down.
TAATGAAACATTTACGATCAAAGTTGCTATCAAAGAAAACGAAGTGCCAAGTTTACAAAACGCTTATTCGCCCGGTTCTAATCTACGGATGCGAGTCTTGGACGGTGAAGAAAAGCGATGAACAGTTGCTTCTAACGTTCGAGCGTAAAGTCCTCCGTACCATTTTTCGAGCAATGCACGAAGGTGAAAGGTGGCGGCGACGGTACAACTTTGAACTGAAACGTGATTTTGGTGAACCGGATATTGTGGCAGTGGTGAAAGTCCAACGGTTGAGGTGGGCGGGGCATCTAGCACGCATGGATATGAACAGAGCCCCCTCGATGTTATTCCGAAACGATCCAGAAGGGCGACGAGGAAAAGGTCGTCCGAAGATGAGATGGATAGATGGCGTCGAATCAGATCTACGGACGCTGGGAATAAGAAGTTGGCGAAGTGTAGCAGGGGACAGGGTTCGCTGGAACCGGATTCTCGATCAGGTAAAGGCCCACAAGTGGCTGTAGCGCCGGAGAAGAAGAAGAAGAAGATCTTCGAAAAACCGTAAAGCACTTATTGGGCCACAGCTCGGGAGGGGTCGATCCAAAATCACTCATCTTCGAACTTAGCCTGTCTTTTGACATTACCAAACGGGAAAAAAAAAGAATTTTCAAAATCGGATGCGTTTTACTCAAGTTATCGTGCAGACAGACGGACAGACAGACGGACTTTTTTTTCGCGGACTTGGCATCTCTAGACAACCACAATAGGTTTCCCCTTACTCAGGGAGTCCAATTCGACGTGTTACAAACGTATGCGTAAACCTATAAGACCCCAGTACTTCGTACGGGTCTAATAAAAGAGAAACAAATCAATGATTCGAATTCGGGTCACAGGTTAAAATTATTGTACAAATAAAGGTTTAATAACGTTCTCAACGTTATGATTACCCCTTGTTCCACATGCGATATCCATGTCATTGTTAATATATTCGTATTTAACATAATGTGAATTGAGATGGTCTGGGTCTACTTTTGTACTTTCGACGCACTCCAAGAACAGGAACGAGAACAGAATTAAAAAAAGCGAAGCAGTAGTCCAAAATTCTCATTTTATGGTATAGGTCACTGTGTTCCGGACGTTCCATACAAATTAAGAGGCCTAATGACCCTTAAAAAATCCAAGGTTCTGAAAGACTGCAGCAGATAACATACTTTCAGAACTTTGAAAAAATCTGTTATTGAAGTGAGTTAGTACAGTTAGTACTGTTCGATGAATGAAGTTCACATAAATTCAGGGCAAGGCCCGACATGTAATAGATGTGTAATAGGTCGTGGATTTGAGCACTATTTCACAGGACTCTCAATGATTGACGCTGTCGGCAAGTCGGTCATTTCATCGAACCATTTTTTCATGTACAATGTGATCGAAAATTTAACTTCCTAACAAATGATTTTTATTTTTAAATTTCGTATCTCAAAAGACCCAAGTTCTGAAAGATCTCGGTGTGTTTGGGACTAAACCTACCTTGCCCGTTTCTTTTCTATATTCTCATTGAGTCCCAAACACACCGTTCTTTTGAGAACCTTGAAAAGACCGACTCGAAGGCAGTGCCATCTCTGATTTTTCGGTTCTCTTAGCAGGCCTACAACTCGATACGTCACATGGAAACGTTCTTTCGGACTTCAGTCTTTGTGACGTAAATGACTATTTGAATCATCAAGCAAAGTCTAAATCTTTATAAGCCACGTGCAAATAAGCGAGGTAAATATATATACTGAAGGTAACGCAAATCCGCAAGACCACACGGATCCAAAGTTTTGGGTGAATATAATCTTTATAATGTTGGACACAAGTCAAATTCACTTTGTTGTTCACAACAACATGATCATGTCAAATGTCACGGATGCAACATAACAAATCTTATATTCACCCGAAACTTTGGATCCATATTTCTTCAAGGTTCTGAAAGAACCTTGTATTTCTTGCTCTTTCCTGAGAGTCTGCGTTACCTTCAGTATGTATAGATCTCTTTGTTTGGTGAAACTGATAACGGAAACGTGAGGAATGGTGGGGAAAAGTGTGCAAACTAATCGAAACCAACTTCACAATTTCACATAGTAATGAATAAGTGAGTGCGTCCAATTCTTTGAAATGAATGCAAATGAACTAAATACGGGGAATTCCCTTAGAAGCAAAGTTGGTTGTCATTAGTTTGCACACAAAACCGAACCGTCGATCGTCACGCCAGCGGTCATTTTAGTGATCTACATGTACCTTGCAAATAAGAGGAAATTTCTCTCTTGTAAGACAAATCCGGCTGGCTCTCTCCTGTAAGGTAAATGGCGGCTTTGTTTAATTGGATTTCTTATTCTCTTTTGCTCTCTGCATTTGCTTACTTGAACTAGAAGGGTTTTTTCTGACATTCTGCGTGACATTCTTTACGTAGAGGTTTTAAGTTATTTATCAAATCATCACCCAAATTTTGCCTCTCCCAATTAGACGAAACGTTTGAAGTGTGGTTATTTTATTAGTAGATAAAATTACAAACTTATGGCAAAGTTATTTTTGTGCAAAAGAACAAAAAGTAATTATACCTGGAGAGAGGAAACTTCGAACAAAATTACATAAAATATATGGTACCAATATGAACTACGAAATGTTTGCCCTCTTTAGTTAATGCTTAGTTTCCTCTTACCAAAAAAGTACTCCGTGTGAGAGAAAAAATTGATTTTTTTCAATTTTTCCTTTGTTTATTTGACAGTTTGCTCTCTCACGGAGTACTTTTTGTTGAGTGGAATGGACACTTAAGTGTCCACTCGACTCAACAAAAAGTACTCCGTGAGAGAGCGAGCTGTCAAACAAACAAAGAAAAAATTGAAAAAATTCAATTTTGTCTCTCACACGGAGTACTTTTTTGGTAAGAGGAAACTAAACATTAAGAGGGCAAACTGACGTTGGGTACATATTTTTTGAACAAAATACCAGTCCTGGTATAATTTGTCTAAGGCAAAAAATTACTTTATCGTCAAATTCATCTGATCTTCAAAAACTTTTATTTTTTCCTTGGTTTAAGCTCAAAATGAACTCCGGTTCTCGGTAACATTGTCGCAGCTGTTGTCATTTTCGGTGGCTTCAATGGAATTTCAGATTTTTCGTTCGGTTCAATTGTAAAGTTCAGAAGTACGTAGTACAGAATCGCCTTCAGTTCCATGAGTGCAAAACGAGAACCTGAGAAGGAAAATTAAGATATGCAAACTTGCCCGTCTTTTGTCGAGCTCCTCTTTTTTAAACTTACCAATGCAGTTGCGTGGACCTACGGATACGAACGGATAAATTAATTTTTTTTTCTCCAACAGTTGAATTGCTCTAACGTCTTACCTATTCCGAATGGCATGTAAGTGCCTTGGTGAATACTGTTTTTGTTTTCATCACTGAATCTATCCGGATCGAATTTCTCCGGCTCCGGAAAATGTTTGGCATCGTGCTGAATTCCGTAGACTGGTATCAATACCGTCTGTCCTTTCTCCACTTTGAACTTTAAACTTCCATTGTCGAATATGTATTCTTTAGTACATTGACGGTCAATCTGGAATAGTGGTGGCCATTTCCTCATTGTTTCTGAAAACACTTGATCCAGATACTTGAGCTTTTGTAGCGCATCATAATGAATGGACTTTCCGTTGAGCTGTTCATTCATGGCTGCAATTTCTTCATAGAGTTTCTGCTGAATATCTGGATTTGCAGCAAGCTCGTAAGATGCAAATGTTAACATTGCTGATGATGTTTCGAAACCAGCTGAAAGAAAAATTCCCTTTTTTAGCATCGAAACAGTTTCCCCGGTCTAAGCTCTACCCGTTACCTATAAAGAAAATGAAACACTGAGCTACAAGTTCGTCATCACTCCAAGCACGATTTACAGTTTCCTTGCCGATTTCGGACTCTTCTACGGCAGAAAATCCATCAACTTCCTTTTTCTTTTCTTCTGTTTCCTGTTTCAACGTTCCTTCACGAACCTGCATCATAATATTGATCATGTCCGGTCGAAAAATACTCTTCGTCTTCCGCTCTTCCATTGTGTCTAATATTATGTGGCTAAAACTTTCTCCAACTTTTCCAGTAAGATTGAGTTTTAAAAGTCGTGCAATGGATGGCGTGGTCATAATTATCATACTTTTGATCAGATTCACAAGACCAAAGAAATTCAACAATTCCTTCCCATTCAGATAAAACTCATTTTTCGGTTCGGCAACGGAATTCACTTTTAATCCGAATGCACAAGATGCAATCACATCGTTCGTGTATCGTGTGAAGAAATCTTTCATTTCAACATCGACCTTTTCTCCATTCTCAACTTTTTTTAGTAGATGCTGCATAACACTTTCTGCTACTTCGACGACCAAATTGAACATTTGTCGCATTTTACTTCCTGTAAATGCAGGACTTAGAGTGGCTCGCATCAGTCGCCATTTCTCACTTTCCATCAGAAATAAACTGTTTCCCCATAGTTTATCTAACTTTGGATCGATAAATTTAAAACGATCTTCGAAGTGATCAAAGTCCTTGACTGCAATTTGTTTGATTACGTCCGGATCTCGAAGTAAGAATTGCGGTTGTCGAAAACCGAACAGACCATTGACTCTGGAAAAGTAGATAAAATTAATCCGTTTGATTCTCTTTGTCGCGATTGAAACGAAAATCGCCGATTAGATAATTTACGCTTCGTTTGGAAATTCTCGATAAATTTTATTTGCGAAATCAGCCAAAGTTCCACGGGAATAGAAAAAATCGCGCATAGATCCGAACAAAAATGTTGGCTTTGAAAATTTCATGTTCCTCTTCTCGAAATAGTCATTGTTAATCGTTGCCCACTTGTAGAAAGCCAACGAAAATAAGAAAATTGCGATGATGATGATGAAAGCGCCCAACATATTGGTTGTCTAATGAAATAAAATAAAAATCGTGAAGAATATGAAATCATCGAACGCAAATGTCTAATTGATTTTCTCACAGTTAATTCACTTTTATATATCCGTTGTGTCTCAATGTCTTTCGTCTACTAAAATTACAAACAAGAACTATACTGATGCCTTCGACTTTTTTCGGATTGATTAGATGCTTACTTGCTGCGCACAGGGTGAACACACAGTATTTTTTTCAATATTGGTAAATTCTTAGTCCAAATGTAGCGATTTTTTCTTTACTCACTTTAGATACATTTAATCCAAACAAAAACCTCTTCGAGAAAATTGTGACGCAGTCTTTGAGGTACAATTTCTAAAACACCCAATAAGTTCAAACAAGCTGGCTTAGTTTTTCTCATCATTGTACCAAATTATTTTTACCAAAAAAAATTTGACTGGAAACAACCAAAATTTAACCAAAAAAATCTGCGTCGCAAAGTGGCAGATTATCAGGAACAGACCAGCAAGAAAATTTATCTTATAAAACTTTGAATTTTGAAATTTCGACCGAATTACAACCAACTTCACAACAATCATCACGACGCTATCAACACAAAATGGCTGTACATTTTTATATGAGAGAAATTGTTCCGAAAATTAATTAATTAATTCCACAAAATTCTGACTTTTTATGGGATAATGATGAATGAAACTTAAGTTCCTGAAAAGTTTCATGGAGATTGGCTGCGGATTTTCGGAGATCAACCATCGATAGATAGATAGATAGACAGATAGACAGATAGAAACATACAGAGTAAGCTAATAAGCTATACATAGTTGCCGCGTCTCAAAAAAGGTTCTTCGTTCTTTTTTCGGAAGTTAGACTGCGTCAAGTCCTCCGCTATCGCTCCGGACATGATCATCCGGTACTCAATGCATCAACATTATGTCTGTAGCGATAGCGGAGGACTTGACGCAGTCTAACAACCAAAAAAAGAACGAAGAAAATTTTTTGAGACGCGTCAACTATGTATAGCCGAACATTTCAGTTTCTACCCTTTGGTATTTATCACCACAAAACCTAATCTGTCATATTCTTGCTTTAAATACGAACAAAACGAGCTATCACTCGACTATGTTGGTTTAAAATTACCGAAGATACATCGTTTTGAAATTAGTCACTTTTAATACAAAATGCACTTTTTCCAAACAATCAAAATCTTTCAACTTACTCTGTATGTTTCTATCTATCTATCTATCTATCTATCTATCTATCTATCTATCTATCTAAGCATTTATTCACTGGCGGTAAACTCACAAATAATATGGTCGTAACTCGCAGGTATATTTGTTGTTCGTCTCATATCAAGAGCAATGAAAGCTGCTCTCAGTTTCTTCCTCATAATGTTGACGATGGACAGATTAGATAATGAGAAACACTTAGATGTATATTGATAAGATTGAGAGGGCGTAAAGAATTTCTTGTGAGCTGTGTTTGTAACAAGAAATTGCTTTTCACTTCGTTCGGGCTACAACTCACGAAATTGCCTAAAAGCAATCGTCCAAAACAGATACACAAATAACTAAATCATTCTTCGGGGCCGAAAATGTGTACCGGTTTCGAATGATTGATTGGATGCACTTTCGCTTGTAGACCTGGCTCTGCTCGATCATTTTCTACCGAATGGTTCGTAATGCTGTGTGCTGTGTAAGATTTTGAATTTATTTTTATGTTAGTTTATTCGTTTATGAAGAAAATCTATATTTTGAAAGCGATTTTTTCAATGCTTTCTCTGTCTAATTTAAGTAGAAGGACAATCCTCATTTTTTCCTTGGTCTCAGCTCAAAATGAACTCCGGTTCTCGGCAACAATGACGCTATCATTGACAGTTTCGGTGGTTTTAATGGAATTTCGGATTTTTCATTCGGTTCAATTGAAAAGTTCAGAAGAATGTAGTATAGAATTGCCTTCAGTTCCATGAGTGCAAATCGAGAACCTGACAAGGAAAATAAAGCGTTGCAAATTTGACCGTATTTTGTCGAACCTTTTTTTTTTTAAACAAAGAAGCTTACCAATGCAGTTGCGTGGACCTACGGATGTCAACAGATAAAATTAAATTTTTCCCTAAAAGTTTAATTGCTCTACAGTCTTACCTATTCCGAATGGCATGTAAGTGGCTTGGTGAATACTACTTTTGTTTTCATCGCTGAACCTATCCGGATCGAATTTCTCCGGCTCCGGAAAATATTTCGGATCGTGCTGAATACCATAAATTGGTATCAATACGGACTGTCCTTTCTCTACTTCAAATTTCAAACTTCCATTGTCGAAAATGTATTCTTTAGTACATTGACGGTCAATCTGGAATAGGGGTGGCCATTTCCTCATTGTTTCTGAAAACACTTGATCCAGATACTTGAGCTTCTGTAGCGCATCATAATGGATTGACTTTCCGTTGAGCTGTTCATTCATGGCTGCAATTTCTTCATAGAGTTTCTGCTGAATATCTTGATTTGCAGCAAGCTCGTAAGATGCAAATGTCAACATTCCTGATGATGTTTCGAAACCGGCTGAAAAGTAAATTAGATTTTTAAACAAATTAGGGAAATATCCGTTATTGTTATACCTAAAAAGAAAATGAAACACTGAGCTACAAGTTCGTCATCACTCCAAGTACGAGTTACAGTCACTTTGCCTATTTCTGACTCTTCCACGGCAGAAAATCCATCAACTTCCTTTTCCTTTTCGTCTGTTTCCTGTTTTAGCGTTCCTTCACGAACCTGCATCATAATATTTATCATGTCCGGTCGAAAGATATTCTTCTTCTTCCGCTCTTTCATTGTATCTAGAATCATTCCGCCAAAGGTCTCTCCAACTTTTCCAGTAAATCGGAGATTAAAAAATCGAGCAACCGCTGGCATCGATAGAATTATCATACTTTTTAACACGTTCACTCCACCAAAGAAATTCATCAATTCTTTCCCGTTGCGATAGAACTCGTTTTCTGGTTCGGCAACGGAATTCACTTTTAACCCGAATGCACAAGTGGCAATCACATCGTTCGTGTAACGTGTGAAGAAATCTTTCATTTCAACATCGATCTTTTCTCCATTCTCAACTTTTTTTAGTAGATGCTGAATGACACTTTCTGCTACTTCGACGACCAAATTGAACATTTGTCGCATTTTACTTCCTGTAAATGCAGGACTTAGAGTGGCTCGCATCAGATGCCATCTATCATGTTCCATCAGGAATAAACTGTTTCCCCATAATTTATCTACTTTTGGATCGATAAACTTATATCGATCTCCAAAGTGATCGAAATCTTTAATGGCAATTTGCTTGATTACCTCCGGATCTCGTAGCAAGTATTGTGGTGCACGAAAACTGAAAACACCATTGGCACTGAACGAACAAATGATGAAAATAATTCTTTTGATCTTACTTAATGCGTCGAAATAATGTTCAATAGCTTACGCTTCGTTAGGGAATTCTCGATAAATTTTATTTGCAAATTCAGCCAACGTTCCGCGACCAAAGAAAAAATCAGCGGTAAAACCAAGCAGAAACGTTGGTTTTGTAAATTTCATGTTCCTTTTCTCGAAATAGTCATTGTTAATCGTTGCCCACTTGTAGAAAGCCAACGAAAATAAAAATATCGCAATGATGGTGAGGATAGCGCTCCACATTTTGTTTATAATAAGATACAAAATTTCGTGAAGAAAATGAAATCATCAGACGCAGATGTTTCAATTGATTTTCTGACAGTAAAGTCAATTTTATAAATCCGTTGTGTTTGAACACTTTCCGTCTACTAAAAGTATAAACGGAAAAATTATAACAAGAACCTTAACTAATCTTCGACTATGTTCGGATTAATTGAATTCTTACTTGTTATATGCAGGGTGCATGTAAGTATTTTCTATTCGAAACATTTCTTAGATAAGTTTCTATAAGACTTTCTCTACGATCATTTGCTTCCGCTACATATTCGAATCTACAATTATTTGTTTAACTTAGCGAACAGAAGTGAAATTGGCTTTTCATGAGTGTTTTTTTTCTCGGCCTGTGTCTTGAAAACCTATATTCTGTTGGACTTACTGTTCATCTTGTACATTGCTATTGAAAACAATTCCCCAATTAATTTGTTTAACTAACCTTTATCACTCTAAATCCTACACTTTAAGCTTTTGGGCTTACAACAAGCATATACTTATAACGCATAATATAACAAAACAAACAAACATTAAACATGACCACACTATCGTCTATTATACACATATGTGAATTTCACACAGAAAAAAAGTTGTTGTTGTACGACTCCGCCTGCGTAATGTCATATTATTACTCATTAACATACATTTTTACACTCGAGAATCGGCTTAAGCGAAACGAATTTGCTCAGTTCATCAGTTACTCGAAACTATTCCGACTCGAAACATAGAAAAACAGATTTTATTTAAACGATTATTTTAAGAAAGAAAATAGAAAGAGACAAACAGAAGTTATTAAAGTAAAATAATTTTTAGCTAAAAATAAATAATAAGAACCCTAAATTGATGGAAAACTTAGGACCCGTTGTGCGCGCGGTGAATCTCAGGTAAATTCAGTTAATGCGGAAACAGTTGAGTCCGAACAATTTTTTTTTTCCTTTTTCCGCGAGTTCGGTAAATATCTCATGCCTAAGACCTAAAAAAGTGGAATGTGGAAAATTGAGAATTGGGAAAAGCGGAAGTTGAAAATAGCACTGAAAATGAAAATTATGTAATGCACAAATTTATGTAGTTATGCATATACAATTTGGGTGTGTGTGCACAATACCAAAATATTGAATGACTCAATATGTCCGTACACTGCGTTGAAAATAAATATTTTTTTGGAGGAAAAAAAATTAAATTTTTATGCGAAAGAACAATACAGTTCATTGGTAGGCCGTATAGTATTTTCCTTTATGTCGAGCAGCTATAGAAGCAATGATAGTGATCGAAGAAGAGACTGTGTGTAATACAATAATAATCTATCTAAATATAAAACTCATCTATATTTAAAGCACACACTAAACTAAACACGAAAACCAAAATACAAATTACGAAGAATCTCATCTCTGATTTGTTTTTGGATGTTTGTATAGACGACGATTTCCATCAGTGTGAATGGAAGCAAGAAAATCGGATAAGAAATTTATCGACGAAATTTAATTAAACAAATGCATAAAAATGATTTCTGATTTCGTCGCACAAATTTTATTCACACAACAATGTAGGAAAACGGCAGCGGCATCGGAATGTACCTCAGACTATTATACACAACACATACAATTTTAAAATAAAAAAAAAATTGTTTTGTGTGGCTAAAAGCTTTGCCAAATGACATTTAATTGATAAATTGTGTGGGGCTCGTGAGTGTTATGATAATATTTCCATTTGTCGAAATTTTGCACTTAATCATCTCTAGCAAAATGACATCATTTTTTAGATTGTTTGCCAAATATAGAAAACTGAATAAAAAATGAATCAAAGATGAGAGAGACACGGCAATTCGAGTTTTCGATTTTAGATATTTGATTTGAGCATTTCTTGTCGGATAATATACTTCCTTATCGAACGTCGACCTTCACATTGCATCCATAATATATGCGATTAGGCTGATATGTAACCTATATTACATAGAGAAAATCGTGAGGCATATTTTGCAATTATAAATGTTTGGTTTGGCGTTGTAAGATATGCTTAAAGCAACTAATGAGTAACGTTCAGCAAACGGTTAGCTACGTCCGAATGGAATTATACAGAAAAAATATCTAGAATCCCATTCAGACGCATTTTAACATTCTGATTCATCATCATCGGCGTATACAGTGAACGTCATGTTGTGTATCTATGAGTTTAGAGTTTGTTGTATCTACAACTGTGCAATTAAACTGTAAGTTTGCAACGAGACGATGTTCAAAAATGTTTTCAATCAACAACCACACCCACTCGCGTTATTCATTCATTCATGAGGTGAGGTAGTCGAGTATAACTACAACGATAAACATTCTGCATTCATGTCAGACTTGTAAGCATTTGAATTAAGAGATCGAATTGTCTTTTGCAATCAACGAAAAACTAATATCGAAACAATCCATCTGTTGTGGTATTCCAACCGCAACCAGAAAAAAATACATTTTAACAAGCAGCGCACTTTTTTTCAAATCATTTTATTAATACACAAATATTGTTATGCAATAAAAACGAGAATTAAAATCAACTTGACTTTCCAAAGCACCGATTATCGCATTTTATATGCGTTGTGGGTGTTATTTTTGTTGTTTATTAAAAGGAATTAGCAGAGTTCGTTAAGAGATAAATACATGAAGTTAAAAGTCGAATAAAAAGTACCCGGTACGTACGTACAACCGGCATATCTCATAATTATCACAGAATTACAGCATAGTATATAGTAAGACTCGCTTGTCATTTACAAAAAGTTAATAAAGTGAATAAAATGTGAGCGTAAAGTGGCTTTTTGGCCTCACTTCTGAAACTCTCTCATTCCTCGCCTCTTTTATCTCTTATGCCTACAAACGAAGGGTTCGAGGCAGATCAACAAAGCTTTAACCTGTCACGTACGGCAACTTTATTATCTGAATCTGATAAATTACTTCATTTGATCGAAAATTTTTAGAAATTGATTTTAGGAATCTTTTACTTCATTTGCTTTGAACATCCTTTTTGCTATATATGACCTCATCAGTCAGAGCTTGTCGTTTATTCTTGCCGTAGTTGTTGATAACAGATGACTGCCGTCTGTAACAGGTTAATAGAAACGGACACTTTTTCCACATTCCAATAATTTTATTTGTTTGACCGTTGTTGTAGCAAAGTTCTTTACTCTCTGACAAAGAATGTTTCCTCAAATGTTTCTCAACAAAATTACATTTCGGTGCAATGTAAAGAATCAATTTCATTCAAGGCAATTTATGCTCGATTTCAGGCAGCATTTAAAAATGATGCTCATTCGACAAACTAACTTCCTCAAATCCTCACTTATTTTAATTTTACGTTTTCTTCAAATGCATCTGAGAGTGTAATAAGTGTCTGAGAGTATAGTGTCCTTATGCAAATAGGCAGTTAACTACATTTTAACTCCATTTCCGTACATTTTAAATGCTTGTACAAATGCGATCGATATAGTAGAAAGCAAGGCACACACATTGTTTACAAAGTTAGGAAGCCAAAAATCGGACAGTGTTCGCTTATAAATTTCATTACACTATCTTCACACACTTCTAAAATAATGAGATCTGCAAGCATACACTGTCCGATTTTCGGCCTAATAATTTTGTAAAAAAACGTGTGTGCGATTGCCAGAGAGCTGCCTTGTAGAAAGCCATTTAACGATTCTTCTGCTTCAATCTGTTTAATTGTTGTTTTTGTTTACTGATTGAATATTTTTCTTATCATTTTTCAGGTAAACATGTACCTGAGATACAATACAAAACGTTTTGTATAAATGATATAAAAAGCCAAAAGCCCAAGAAAATAATAGTGTACACTATTATAACCATAATAACTTAACAATAATGAGATAATCTCGAAAAAGAGAAATGTTAATCAACTGTAACGTATTGTGATATATTTATATGAGAACCAAACTAGTCTAAAGAAAGGAAAATATCTGTGCCGTAGTCAGAAGAAAACTAAAAATACTCTTCATTCTATCAAAAGGAAAGAACACAAAAATTATAATAAAAAAGAAACAGAAATGGCTGAACAGGTAACCCAAAATCATATCCAGAATGATTTGAATAAAAATAAAGGATTTAAGATGCACGACTTCTCCAACGGATTCGGATCGCAGGGTATACAGCGAGAACGTAGCTTCGTACGCATAAACAACAACTCCAACAATCAACAAAACAATGCGAACAAACGGAGAAGTCTAGTATTTCAACAACAAATGAGGGGAAAGCCGGCTCTAGAGATTTATCGGCCACCAAGTAAATTTTCAAATAAATTTTCCCTAACCAATCACAAAGTCAATTAATTGAAGAAGGTTTTTACTCAGACGTACGCCTTGATGGTCCTCAAAACAAGCTGAATGTTCATGCACAGGAGTTTACCATGGGTAGGGAACAATTGCAAAATTCCCGGTCTTCAATTGCCATTTATCCCTCACATAATTCAGCATTGCTGCAACACTCTAAGTCTAGCGGAAATATGCAGCAACAACTGCAAATGGCTGCAGCTCGGCATGCTGTTCAGATGGCAGCCAATATGAATGCAGGTGGTCCGAGGACAATAATGGTATCACACCCCTTGCAATTATCACCGATTGGTGTTGCTATGCAAACACCTCAAATGTCACTAGTCAATTCGACAACTAGCGGAAATATATTGCATGTGGGTGCTTCTCATATATTTGTCAGTGAAATAGAATTACTAATTCCGATTTTGTAGTCTGCTTCAAGAGTTAAATTTGCGCCCGAACCACAAATTCATCACACTCAACCTTCTCAACCGCAACAACAGCCACAGCAACAACAATTTCAACAAAAACTCAATAATCCAACGAACTCTCTTCAGCGATCCAAGTCACTATCATCAGCTGATGCTATTGCTCGGGGGCTAGCTGGACTAGGTATGGGTGGCGATGCGACGGATATTGGAACATTTATACCAGAAATCCAGTCACTTATCGATCAATCTCAACAAGATCCAAACCAACTTAATGCGAGATCATTAATGGAGCTGGCTAATCACATCATGCAGAGAGCCGTAGAAGGAAGACGGTAAATAGAAAACTCGAACGATTCGTGAATTTTAGTTTCACGAAAATTTTATTTCTAGCTATGCTCTTCCTACGTCTCGTTTTTGCATATCAATAATAGCCAAAGAGCGGAAGGAAACATTTTTAGAGTCCCTTCTAAACACTTGTCGTCAATGGTATCAAGAACGGGATAAAGTACTGGGATCATCACAAAACAATAAAACTAATTCTAGACCTCGATTCACTGCCTTCATGGCCTTTTTAACGGAAATGTTTTGTCAATTGAAACGACGTCAACTACAACTTCGCACCAAATGTGATGGCGTTCCGCCACCATTAGTTTTATTGACGCTGCTAGCCAAGTGCTGTGAAGATTGTGTAAAAGCTCCTGTTCGATCATTATCAGAGGTAAGATGGAAATACCGCTTAAGTGGATGTTGTGGAATGTTTTGATCGGAGAATTTTTACTTCCATTCCTCAGATTGAATGTCTATTTTTCGTCCTGACCTGCATCGGACGAGATTTAGAAAGTCATTTACCGCAGCAGCTTGAAGCACTTTTATCATCTGTAAGAGATGCGTTTTTAAATTCAAGTGCATCTGCACCGGCCATTCGTCGAACATTATTGCAATTAATCGAATTGCAAGCATCACGGTGGCAATTACCTGGTAATACGGTTTTGTATTACTATCCATCGACGAAATAAATAACGAAGGACATCAATAGTATGTCCAGCATTGTGCCCGTTGGACCATAATTTACCATAACCATTTTAACTAGAACACAGCAGTGCTAAACAGTCAAAATTAATCCGATTATCGAATGGCATTTATTTTAAAGGCTATGTTTATAAAGATAAATTAAATGTTTCGGCTCACCGCTTTTCATTTTATCGCTACCATAAAGCACAGCAAAATACAACATTTTTGTTCATAATTACCTACCAACAAAATGTGTTGATGTTCATGATATAGAAAGTGAATTCAGTGATTTTTTAATTTTATGCGAAAATGTAAGGTAAACACTTTTGTTCAGAAACTATTCACTAATTTCTTTGCACATAGTGCGAGATCAATGGCATATAATGTTCAATCAACGCGGTGGATTCCGTCTGTTTGGCACGATCAAAGATTTACCAATAATCCCAAAAAAAACTTTTACTTTTTGTCTGGTGTCATTCATTCCCTACTCAATTTGCATCGCATTTTAATAATGACCGAAATGTTCGGTAAAGAACAACGAGCAAGCTCCAGCTATAAATATGGACTGCAATAATTCAGATTCGAATTAATTGCAACTTAAAAATTATGGAAAAAATAATTATTAATCATGGGAAACGCGGCGGAAGAAAATTTTCTTTGTTTTGTATTTTGATTAGTGTATTTTGAAAAGTAGTTGTTTCAATTAACAGAAATTAATATTTAAATTCAACTGGTTAGATTTACACGTTTAGATAGACATTATAGCGATATAATAAGAAAATTATTTACATTTTACTTATAATGCACCATATATGAGAGCTGTTAATTTTTCAACCTATACACGATTTTCATAAATGTAAAAAATAATTGCAAAAACACTTTTTCGATGAATTCGATGATGATGAAAATGAAATTAATTTTTTTGACTTTCCCATCATAGATATAATAATCGGAGTTTTGTATATGTATAAAACCAGAGCTTGGAAAAAGCAAAGACAAAATTTTTTTTTATTAAAAACGTTTTTGTGTTGTCAATTTCTATTATAATGACACATATTCTATAAATTATATTCGATATCTTGTTTTTCATTCAATCGTTTATTGTATTGTACCAATTTTTATTGTTTTATTGCCTTTATATACTATTTGTATATATAAATTTGTATTTATTATATAAAACTAATAACCTGGCCAGTGTACGCAATGTGTTTTAATTTTTGTCTTCGAAATTAGACTTTGAGACCTGCTAACAACTAAGTAAAATATGGAGGAGAAGCAATAAACTGATCGTTAATGAAATAAACTCAAATCACAGGAAAGCACAGCTCTGCTGAGATTGGATTGTAAAAATCAATTGTCATTATTTAGGGTTGAGCTTCGGACCCCACATTCACTTCAAGATGTATATGGCAGGAGGGCCTATTCACCAGATTACCGAAATTTACCGAAATTAGCTTATTTTATCGAAATTTACTGATAAAGTTCCAAATAATAGGCCATGTAGAATGAACAAATGTCTAGAATATTTAATTTACAGGCGTCATTCACCATTCAGAAACTAGTCTATAGTCATCTGTTATCGATGACAAAAAGAACTGATGTTTGAGTTATCGTAAAATGAACGTTAAAACAAATGAAGTAAAAGATTTGATTCAAGATCTTTTACTTTGTTTGTTTTAACACTCATTGAACTCAATGGAACACTTGAAACAATAGAAGTAACAGATATAAGGAATATGTCGAGGTGCATCTGCCGTTTCAGTAAAGCAAAGTTGACGTTTTCGTGTTGGTGGTGTGTGTGTATTTTTGGTCATAATTCCTCTAGATTTAGACCTATGGCCGTTTCTAAAAGGTCGATTTTACCCTGTAAAGTTTACAGAAAGTGATTTTCGCTCAAAATTTCCTATAGTCGAAGAAATTGTTGAATATTAAGAAAGGTAATAAAATAGACCCAGAAATGTACTCTAGTTACTTCTTTAATTATGTGCGATATGTTAATATGTCGTTACACAGTGCCGCACATTCAATCGATTCGAAGGTAATAAAGACTTCATTCAAAATTTCCGGATATTCGTACTGACTAATTATGATGTTACGAACGATGAGACATAGTAGAGGAAGTACGTTATTAGAATACAGTGTTTCAGCGAAACGCATATCGTAAGTTCAATGTCTTAGCCATTCATTGCAGCGAAGCTCATAATTGCAAACGATTGTTACGTTCAACAATTTATTGTCGAATCGAAGTAAAATATCTGAGTAATTAAACAAAAAAATGGTAACAGCAGTCGACGGTTACGAATGCAAAATGCAAACAATTGCACGTTAAATTCTGTGCATGAGAGTGCATCAATATTTTTTCTCGTATATCTCCCACATGTTACCGTGGTTGGTAAATTTTATTGACAAAAATTGTGAATAATGAAAAATTAGGGAAAATCTTAAATCATGTCTTTTATGGAAGAAACAAAGGTCGCGATGAGACAGAACTCAAATTTTGTTTCCAAAAGAAATTATTTGTTTCAATTCCACAGAAATCTAGAAGTTATTCTACGAACTTATAAATTTAAGCAGGGTTCTGTCGAATGGTCAGGAAGTCGCCATCTCTTCTTAAGTACCTCACCTTCACTCATACCTTCTCGCAAACAATGATTACATTATATCGAAAAATGCATTTTCTGTACAATGCACATATTCGTGCATCAGCTTACAATAATCGCATGATGTTTCAAAGGAAAGTTAGATCCCCGCCCAAAATGCTCGAGTAAATCTTCATTGATTATATAAAGTGTGGTAATCGAAGTGATGCATTCAATCAGTAAACTCTTTTCGTACAATAGGATACACAAATCGAAATGAAGTTTGCGGTAAGTTTTGGTTTTTCGTTGGAAATTAATTCGCGTAGTGAATATGGTTAGGCTATAGAATGTACAACTTTCTACAAAGGATTTAATTAGTGAAAACTTTGCATAGACCCAAAAAAAATTAAGTGAACAGTTTGGTCTACGTGGACTCAAAGTATGGTTATTTGTGTACCTGTTTTGGACGATTGATTTTAGGCAATTTCGCGGATTGTAGGCCGAACGAAGTGAGGCTTACAAGCGAAAGTGCCTTAAATCAACCGTCCCAAACAGGTGCACATGTAAGTTTTCATGCAGAGGGCCGGAAACCAGAGAAAATTCAAAAAATTGCCCTCATTTTCGGCCCCGAAGCATGAAAAAGTAATTTGAATGCTTAGTGCTTATCGAAGTGAAGTTTTCAGCTGATCAAATATTTACTCAGACGTTGTTTTGATGATTCCATTTGATTTTAATTTTTTCGATTAAAATTGTAAAAACGAGGACTGGTGAATCGTTAATGTTTCTTTTCATTTGCAGACCACACTAGTTGTAGTCGTTCTCCTCACTACATTAACCACTGCAAATGAGGACCAAAAATCTACAGATGTAACGAAACTGGAAGAAAGTAAATTCGCGGTCACTGGTAGCACATTCAATCATCAGGAAGTCGGAGATAGACAGGTGAGACAGAGACGAGGAACAGTCATCACCAATAATAGTGGACAATATCGCGTCAAAGTGGTAAAACAGCCAGGAAAAAGTGGAAAAATCATTCACCTTTATCCCGTAAAAAAGAATGAAAAGAAAAATCAACTACAGCCGAAAGCGGAAAACGTTCCACGTCCTGAAGCTCTCGTGGATAATGGTGCCAACAAGGAAAACAAGGAACAAGTCGAAAAAATGATGGACTTGTCAAAGTATGAAGAAGAACCATTAGAGGGGGACAGTCATCAATATGAAGAAGAGCATAAAGAGAAAATCAAAATCAAACATCATCATCATCACCACCATCATAATCACGTGAAAACCGTTGTTAAAAAGGAACCATATCCGGTTGAGAAGATTGTTCCAAAGCCATATCCGGTGGAGAAAATTGTGGAAAAAATTATCCACATGCCAGTAGAAAAGATTGTACACAAACCGTTCCCCGTACCTTATCCGGTTGAAAAAATAATCGAAAAAGTTGTGCATGTACCGAAGCCGTATCCGGTGAAGGAATATGTCGAGAAGAAAGTACCATACCCTGTTGAGAAAATCGTCGAGAAAGTGGTTGAAAAGGTCGTTAACAAATATGTGCACATTCCTAAGCCATATCCTGTCATCAAACATGTCCACGTTCCAGTTGAAGTAAAAGTTCCCGTTCCAGTCGAGAAGAAAGTATACGTTCCTCACACAGTTGAAGTTGAGAAAAAGGTGAGTGCGTTGTTGAAATTGTTTAGTGAACTTTAAGTTATCATTAACTTGTTCTAGGTGCCCTATCCGGTCAAAGTTTACGTACCTCAACCTTATCCTGTAGAGAAGAAAACTCCAATTAAGGACCATAAACACCACCATCATCACCATCCGCATCATCAATACAGCTCCATGGACGATCATCATGGTTATTTGGAGCATAAATTCCATGAAGAGACCGCCGACAACGATGACCAGCATTCTCTGACGTCAATCCAAAGACATTCTATTTCAGAGACCCCAGATGACCATTATCATGAACAAATGAAACATTTTCAGCGAGAACAGAAGCAGCTTGATATGCAAAATCAGAATACACAACAGCAACAAGAGAAACTGAATGAAAAGTTTAAAATTTACAAAAAATTTCAACAGAAACAGCAGTATGATCAGCAAATACAAGCCCAACAAGTATTCATGGATCAACAATTGAAGCAAATGGAACAAATGGAACAACATTTGCAAGACAAACAGAAGCAATTAGAGAAGCATCAATCAATCCATGGTCATTTCGGTCAAAAGATGTTCAGTGATTATGCTAAACCATTCTATCCCACTGAGCACCAACACCAATCCATATTGACGCTTCAAACCCATATGTTACAAGACGAACGTTTTAGGCCGAGCAAGAAAATTATTCCGGAATTTAAACCAATTGCAAACGTAAAAACGATACCCCTTGAGCAGCAACCACTACAATCAACGCAACAACTATATCCCGTGAGCATGGATCAGATGGATGGTGCTAGCAGTAACGTCGAACCGGTGGCAATCGAACCAGCTAGTGATCCAACGGATAAACAAAGTTTTCGGATAAACGTAGCGGAATCGGAGCAACTGCCAAAAGCGGAAGCGTTTACAATGGATTCGCCGTTTAATTTTCAACCACAGCCAGATTTTAACATGTTTCAAGTGTACCAAATTCAAACAGTTCCCTCGTTTCCACCAAGCACAAAACCATTGTCAGTAAATGTTTAATGACGATTTCTTCAATTGTATTTTGCCAATCGCTGTTGAAGCTTTTAGCCTTTACCTTGGTGGTTGGAACTTTTTCTTGACGTAGGTCTTGCTAAAGTGAGTAAGATTGTCACCTTCTTTCGGTGGCCTATGCATGGGAGTGGCTATATGCTATGCAAAATGTCCAGAAGATGAAAGAAACAAATTTTTCGATTGCTCTAACTTTCACTTTAACTTCCAATTTTCGTACTTTCTTTCACTTTACTTTAGATAAAGAGAGAACGAGAGGCTATACGTAAATTAAAGGATCAATATGTTATGTTGCAGCTTATATGTAAATTTGTATTGTAATATTGTGATAACGTTGTGAGCCAATATTAAATCACGTAGACCAATCTGTTGAGCATGATAATTTCACTTACATTTTCTAAGGTCGCTGAAAGGTTCTGTAAGATCATTAAATACAAAGTGTTGAAAAAGAGTCTTCAATCAGTAGAAATATGGACTTTAAATGTATGACGACAGGTGGATTAACTGATCCATTGAATCCGAGTACATGTGTCTGGTGTTAAAGCTTTCTATGCGATAAAGTATTCTTGCCCATTGGAAAGATTTATGAAGGTAGCAATGTATACGTTGAGCCGATTGTAATTAATGCAATCGCAACGTTGGCTGACGACCTCAAAATAGCACAAGCAAACGTAGCTAGGCGGTTCGACACTGACCATAAACTGACCGATAAGAATGAGTAACACCAACTACTATATGATAGTGTCCTACCAACGCACTATAAACAGGCACCAAAACAAATTCTTTTAACGGTGAAAAAGTTATTTATATTTTAAGCCCGCAGTGGTATTAAACCAACATAAAAATTCTGACTACCGTCTTCGCCTAGTCGGTTGGCCTGTAGAGGCGCCACATTTTTTTATAGTACTTCATTCTTACTGGACTATTTTTTTGTGAAACAACTTCACATTGATTCATTCCTATGAAATGTCACAGCAGTGAAGTTGGTTCACATGAAAATAAGCGCAGTGACAGCAGTAATTTTATGACAGAATGTACTAGAATATGGGAAAATGCTATTACATTTCTTCTTAGTTTCTAAACATCATTCTCCTCTTGAGTAGGCTTCTTATTTCAAATCTGTTGTGCCTGTTATAGTGAGCTCATCACATTAATGTCATCGATTATCCGAAACTTTTGGACCTGGACCATGCAAAACATTCTTAAATATTGAAGTTGTGAATGTAATCAATTTGTCGGTTGGTAGTTTTGTTGAGAGATTCTCCACAGTACCCTTTTCAAGGAACTAAACTCGTCTAGGGACATTCCAGCGTAAGTCACATTGCACCAACTACTGTAGCTCGGCCAATATAGCCAGTTACAATTTTTTTAATTATCAGAGCACCAATTCCTTACTTACCTCAAATTTATATATTTGTAATGCTGATACTGCGTCCTACGATAAATGAAATGTTTCATTGCATTGCTTCGCTGTTCAGGCAACATTTTCCCAAAGGTAGCCCCCGGCAACGTTTAAATTCCATTCACAGTAAAAGATCTTCTCAAAATGATTCAATTCGATTGTATTTTCTTGAAGGAATTCGTCAAACAAATCATCTACGAAATCTTATTTGCCACTCCTCGATGATGGATACCCCGATGATGAATGAGACCAGCTGAATTCGTAAAACGTTTCGGACATTCCGAGCAAGAGTAGCGGTATTCCCCGATGCCATGGGTCGTCAGCAAATGATCCTTTTGGGCTTGGTCCTGGTACGCAATAAAAGAAAAATTATGTTGGATACACGGCTCTATTCAACTGCAGGATGCTTCGCCTGGAAACACATACCTTTGAAAACGATTTGTCGCATAGGTTGCATTTATAGGGTTTTGATTTGGAGTGTGCGTGTTTTTTGTGGCCATACAGTTCGTACTGTTCCACACATTTATAATCGCACAGATCGCAAGAGATTGGTTTCGGATCAGAGGAATGCTTTCGACGCATATGACCTATATCCGGGGTATTGATATCGATAAATAAACGGCAAATCGGTAATGTATAAGAATATAAATTACCTTCCAGATGAGAGGCACGAACATAAGTGCTAGGGCAGCGCTGTAATTAGATAAAACAAAAAAGTTAATTCAACTCCATCTTCAACTTCTAAATGCGTATCATACTAACCGTACAGCAATGTTTTCGTTCCTTATTCGAGTGCGTCTTCAAATGATTTTCCAATGATTCGGCGCAAGAAAACCAATTTTTACATATCGGACATTCGAAATCGTTGTGCTGCAATCGTCTGTGTTCGGTGAGCTCGGAGCACAAATGGAATCGTTTGGCCGGAACGCATATGTGACAATAGTATCGGGCGATTTTTGAATTTTGTTCCTTGACCGACTTCTCAACCGGACCATGGACACCCGTTTTCATATGACCATGCAGAGCAGCCGGAGTGAAGAATTTGCCGCAGAGATGGCAAATGACCGTTTTTTCGTTGTTGTGGACCTGCATGTGACTCTTGAGGTTATAGTTGTAGTAAAACTTTTTGTTACAAATTTTGCATTCATTCTGCCGTGTCTGATGGACGTACTTCATGTGTTTTCTCAGATATTTGAGCTGGAATTCAACAGAAATAGAAATAGCTCCTAATTTACCAGAATGACCAAACCGAAATATATTCTCACCTCACTGTAGTCCTTGTTGCAAATATCACAAGTAACTTTAACCTGATCGGCATGATGAAGCTTCAAGTGTTTTTTAACCGCATCAACAGTCAGAAAGTCCTTAGCATCACAATAGTTGCAGTCATGCATCAGTCTCCACCATTTGTTGTCTTTTTTCAATTTTTGCGATGAATGCGGACACGATGATGAACGAAAATTTAGCCGTTCTGTATCAGCGGCTAATATTTTAGCTTTTTTCGCCGTTAGCACTATTCCTCCGGCCGGTCTTCCTGCCTGAACTCTCTTCATTTCAGAGCGTGTCACCTGTTTAACGGTTTTTATAAAATTCGCAGCATCCGCAATGAAACGATCGTCTTCATCAGATTCAGCAGTTTGCTTTTCTTCATCCACATGGTCGTCACCATTCTCCAAATCTTCAGAGTCACCAAATTCCACAAACTCCTCGACTACTTCAGTATTGTCGAGACTTTGATCACTTTCATCTAGAATGAGAACCTCCGCTTCCAGATGAACAGTCCGTGGTTCCATTTGTATTACGATCGCATCTTTGGTATCTTCAGTCTTTACCGCTGTCTCCCAGTGGGCGTTCATTTTGATCAAATGCTCGCGGAATTCGAACGCATCTTGCAGTTTCGATGAGCATGTCGTGCAGATTGTTTCAGGAACAGCAAAGGTGGCAGGAAGGAACTGGATAGTAAAAGGAAAACTTTTTGAATCAATGGTGAGTGGATACAGTGGTCAGATTTTGGAGTAATTTGAAGGTCAACAGTTTCTCATCAAATTCCCTCCTCACCTCCTACTTGATGCAAAATCATTAAAGCGGGGGTGAGGGCCAATTTTTGCCGTTGCTGTCGATGAGTTATAATTACAAAAAGAATCTTACCTCAATACCAGTTAGGCTCGTGTACATGGTTGCAATATGTTCGCTTGTTTCAATTTTATTAGCACCCGGAATCGTTAAACAAAATCTGCAACTTCTTTGAAAATCGGTGGTTACAGTCGCCTGTAGTTCCTCACAATCATCCTCCTGTTTAATAGACACTGTCACTGAATTTTTTCTTGTAGCTGAACAATCTACCGTCCGAAGTTGCGCCTTCCTAATCGAACGAAAGTCAAATTATTTTTGATTCAATATACTAACCAAATGAGTAACCTTACGCTGCACTACTATCAGACGGTTCAATGGTCATTGTGGATGACACATTCTTCAGGGGTTCAGTAGATTCATCATCATCTGATCCGTCCGACTTGAACCTGAAAGAAATGTTAGCATTTCGTTAGTTCCATTTTTATTTCTTATTCAGAACTGGGTGAACCGGTGGCACTCGTTTAACAGTAATTCATAAATCTATCAAAATGTGCCGACTCATTGATCTGATTAGTCAATAACTTACCATTCTCGGTGCTCATTCGGAAAAATGGACGGAATGGCATAATTGATCAGAAGCCGACTGCCATTGACTCTTTCCACTAACTGATTACTACAAACAGATAGAAGAAATTCGTGTTACAATACAATCAATGTAAAAGTCACTCATTGATTACGGTTCGAAGTGCTTAGAACACACTAAAGCATTTATTGCGAAGACGTTCGGTTGATTTGTTTTCGATCGAATCAGATCAGTCCACTTTTTTCGAGTCGGTACATCCTTGGGAATTCTGAAAGTTAAAGAAATTATCGTTACTTGATTCGATTCCGTTTCACCCCCAATTCGAAACGTTCTTATGTCCTACCGATGAAAACTGACTTCTTCCATAACATTGCGTGAATTCTCGTTACAGCCGAGAATGCAACATTTTAAAATTTTTGACATCTTTAGAGTCTACACTTTTTTCACTTACTCCGATATTAACTCAAAATAAAGTGATTACAGCCTCGCATTGGTAATAAAAATTCCACCGTTCTGAACGAATATTTTGTTATTCTGTCAAATTTTATTATCACAAAGCCGAAGCCGCATTCGAAGAATCTGTCATAGGCATTAACACACCACAACGACCACAACCATCAACAAAATTAGAACTAATACGACTAGTACTTACATCGTTAATGCTTGATTTCCACTGACCAAAAAAGTACTCAGTGTTACAGACAAAATTGAATTTTTTAAATTTTTGCCTTGTTAATTTGACAGCTCACTGGAGTACTTTTTGTTGAGATACCATACTTAAGTGTGATTACTGTTTCCTCAGTTTTCTCGAACTGAAGACCCTTTTTTCACTTAAGCATCGCAGGTCGTAAATTTTCACAGTTTTGAGATTTTTCTAAGGTTTTCGTCAACGTAAAATGTTCTATGTATCCAAAGCTTAGGTGTGTCTGTTTTACACCATCGACTTTAGGCACTTGAACACGTAAAAATGACTGAAATCGGCCGTCGAAAACACATACACAAATAATTAATCTAAGTCACTCTTTGCTAGCTACTAACAATCGCAAGAGAGGATATGCAGCTCAAAAATTCATAGTTAATACAACAGTTTTAACAGCGAAGTTTTAACTTTATTCCTATGCTAGCTATGCCGGCCACTCTCACATTGATTCTGTTTGTGTGCATGTAGAGCAGAGTCAGTCATTTAACGATATAGACATTGAAACCTACTAATCATCAAGGTTCTGAAAGAACACGAAGGCGAGTGACACCGAAATCGATAAACGCACTCAGTGCAGATTGTGTGTCAAATCAACTTGAAGAAAATGTTTTTTAGGAATATTCGGAATTTTGTTTTTGTTACGTAACGTTGCCTTTTTCATATAAACTTCGTAGCCGCTGAACTCAATTTAAATGTCACCGCCTTCGTGATCAACTCAGAGTTGTCTACACCTGGTTCCTTCAGAACCTTGCTAATCATGTCTCGTCGATAAAACTTCGATATGAATAAACGATGAACTTTAAATCATCTTCAATCAACATTATATTTGTCCAAATACACGTTTGAATTAAAGGTACTAAAAATTTGCAACGCCGCCGACGCGACGCCTCATGCTGCATATGATAGACTTAACACATGCCGAAAGTGTAGTACTAAACACAACACAATGAGC
Organism: Bradysia coprophila; assembly: GCF_014529535.1. NCBI lineage: Eukaryota > Metazoa > Arthropoda > Insecta > Diptera > Sciaridae > Bradysia > Bradysia coprophila. The sequence goes on along the minus strand of NW_023503493.1, from coordinate 20,998,113 downwards.
GAAAAAAAATTCACCTTGTTTAAACACCCCCAAAATCCAGTAACGTCTTAAGACGTTAGGCTCCCTCGGGTATAAAACAATTTTGCGCACAAGCATCTTTTTCAAAATCTTAGTATAGGAAAATTTTAAAATCCTAAAGAGCCGAAAAGTAGCATAAATTGGAACACAAGCTTATCAAATTATATAAAAATAAATAATCTGCTTTGTCCAGTAAATCCCGAATGAAGCGAATGATTTCTTTTACATAACCTTGTGAGTGTGACTATCAATAGATCTGTTCCAAGTACAGGTGCAAAGCGCAATGTACTGTCAAACGTCGTCCACAGAGCCATAACCTCAACGCTTTTCTATTTTTGTCAACATTTTGTTTGATAATGTTATTTCGATGTTGCACTTGGAACAGAACTACACTCGCGGAATTTTGAAAACCGACACATTTTCTGTTTTGTGGTTTACGTGGTTTTTTGAGAATTTTGCATGTATTTTTTATATGGAGAAATCAGAAACTCAAGTAAAACACAGAAAATGTGTCAGTTTTCAAAATTCCGGGCGTGTATTACTGCCATATTGAATCGTGTGAGACATTTCGGCTCACATCTCAAAAGCATTTCTTATCAGACAAATATTTTGCCCGCTGATAGCTTGGCGCTCTAGGATAAATGCCCCTTCGATAATACGGCCCTGTCACCATCAGTGTAATTTTCGAGCAGTTTACTGTTTTCCCTCATACTGTCAAAAAACTGCATTTTTGTCGTGCGTTTGTGATTGGATAGCAGATCTGGCTACCAGAGCTACAAAATCCCAAAGGGTGTCCCAAAAGATGGCATTAAAGAAAAATTTGGAGCCAAAACAATAGAAAAAAAACTAATTCAGAACGACGTCGCATACTTTTTGTCAATTGAATTGAATTGGTAGCGTTGTCGTAAATTACTGTAAATTTGTGCATAAAAAAAGGGATGATTACTGTGAAAAGTGCAATAATATTGGTTTGTTTCTAATCACTGGAATTGTACAAAAAAATGCTAAACCATTAGGTAAGGAAAAGAATGAGTTCTTTACGATGTAATACAATGTGTAACTGGGTTGTAAAAAAATTATGCGATTCGGTTTTAAATGGCCACCTTTTTTTGCAAGAAAATTGTGTCTGACCGTAGCCACTGTTATTGTTTTTTTTATAAATCCGTAATTGGTGTACAAGTCGGTGCAGGTATGAATCGGTTCTTTTCATGCACCAGCAGAATAATTCCTTGTTCTGCAATTAGTAAAATTTTCAATAATCATCACTGCGGCAGTAATTTTTACTAGAAGCCATCCAGTGAGAAAATGTCCTATACCTGTATTCTGCATTATATGATCTTAAGTGTTTCTTGAGGTAAACATTACCGTCGGATGTGCATCAAAATCAATTTACAAAAATGTTCAATAATATCATGGAATTGCGACGCTCCTGATTTAATATTTCAAAGTGCAGATTGAGTGTGTTATTCAACATCAATAGATTTGCATTGTTATTATTACCAGACACGTCTCCTTAACCTCAAATAAATTGTTCTGTTCGATGCATAACATTATGTACGATGCTATGGACAATAATCGAATATGTGTTGTCAGTGATAAAATGTGTTCCGAGTTATTTTGTTTATTTATTCCAACAAAAAGATAAACGAACGAATAGTGAAGCTCTGATTCGACTCGGAATATCAGTTTGTTTTGGGGTCAGTTTCGAGTACAAAATTTTTATGATGAATCAAAGTCGAATTCAAGCTTTTTAATTTTTAGTGATAAAGGGCTTGTGTGTCAACAATTTCTTGATTCACATACCAAGAAAGAATCAAATTGAATCCTTTAAATCTGTAAATCTGTAAATTGAATCTGTAAAGTGTCGCCTAATGTTACATCTCCGCAAAATCTTTTACTTCATTTGTTGAACCATTTCGATTCGCTACAAGGCCATATTAACGATAGGTCATCGCTTGTTTTTGTCGTTTCTGACAATAGCAGATGACAAGCCGTTTCTGAAAAGTTATTGTCAATAGCTTAGACTGACGTTGGCTGCACAGGTGGTATGAGGGTTTAATCATCTTTAAGACAAAGCAAGATCTTGTATGTATATGTGATGTATGTAGTCCTTTCTCTTTCTTGTTTTGTGATTTAGAAACATAGTTTTGAATGAACGTCTGCATTAACATGCCAATGAACCACATAATTCATTGTGGTATTGAAGGTCTGTTACCCACTTTAAGATGAAATTATAATAGTAGCACAGAAGCCGGCGCAATCTATAGAATCACTCCCACATTAAAGTCTATTGAAAGTTACCTGTTTGAGATAGACGTTCCGATTCCATAGATGACTTGCTTTAACTTGATCTTACTCAAATCTTTACATTTCAGCTGAAAAAAACCAACGACATAATCTACGATGGACATGGACAGTCAACCATCAACCGAAATTAAAGCAGCTTCTTCACAATACCATGATAATGATTTGGTCGACATGAACGAACTAATTTTGGACAATTGGAATTTGGGTGCCGATAATGAAGCAGCTGCTCTACAATGTTCGCAGGAAATCAAATTGGAATCGTACAACTTCTTAGGGAACAGAATCAATTACGAAGAGGAGAATTTTCAATTAGATGAGTACCCTTCACCGGAAAATTATTTCAAAGGAGAGCGAAACGCGCATCAGTACGAGTCGGAGGATGACGAAGACAGACAGATCAACGGTGTAATGGAAATTACCGATGACCATGTCAACGGTGTCATTGAAATCGCCGATGAGAGCTCTCGAGATAGTGACGTGGTGAATTTACTAAATTCGAGCGATGAAGTGCACAACGCTTCGAACTTATCAATTAGTGCGAATCTGGAGTCGATACGATCCGATCATAATTACTCGTCTCAAGAGTTGTTTGCACCATCTCTCAACGAAACAATTGATAGACCTGAAGTTCCCGCAACCGAACCAGAGACTGAACCAATGCAGGAACCAATCGATCATGTGAATGAAATGCAGGAGCCAATCGATCATGTGAATGAAATGCAGGCACTGATTGCCAGTTGGATGCATGGTTCATCGAGTGAAAGTAAAGTCACAATTCTAAACAATTTAGAAAGTGAAATTAAAAGGATAAAGGAAACGGTGCTAGACATCCCGAAACCCGAACCAAGCCCGAAAACTCCAACGAACGCTTCTAAAGATGATGCCACACCAATCGATGCAAATACCAGCATAATATCGGAAGACAATGAAAGTGATAGTGGCTACATAATGTCGGAGGGACATTCTGAACCGTTGGAATATAGAGGTGATCGAGCAGTTTTAACAGAAAGTGAAACCGCGACTGAAAAAATTGATGAAGTGCCGGTAGAGACGCTAAAAGACCTACGTTCAGTTTCTGAAGAAGTAGTGGCGAAAATCGGTAAATTTTCAAAATTATGTTCGAGCGGTACCTCAAGGCTGACAGACCTAACAGAATGCGGTAATGATGTCATTAAGTCCGTTGTAGCAATGGCTGCAATCCTAAAATTGGAAATTGGAGGTTGCACCCACGAAAAGGTCACAGTTGCAACGGATGAACCTACCGGAAACCTCGGCGATGCTAACGATGAGGCTGAAACAGAAGTCGATGACAGTGGTGATAAGACTGCCGATGAAAGAAGTATCGACGAAACTGTTGGTCAAATGGTCAGTGAAAATGGAAACGATGGTGAAAACTTTCCGGAAATTGTCGATAGCAAAGTCAATGGCAATTCTGATGACAAAATTGAAGACGATGAAAATGTCGATGCAATTGCAGTCGTTGAGGATAAACAAAAGCAGTTGGATTTAAAGTCGAAAAAACGCTGGTTAGCGTCATCGTCAGAAGACAGCCAGCATAGTTCGGACGATTCGTACTCGGAAAACTTACCAGTAAAGCGTCGAAAGAAACGAGCTCGTACAAAATCCTCCTCTTCCTCATCCTCATCTGATGTGACATTGTCATCAATAAACCTGCGGAAGAAAAACGTTCTGCTAGAAAGTTCTGATGATGACCAATCTCAAAATGGTGCAGCCTCGTCAGTTGAATTGGATGAAGTTCCATCTTCCGAAAAAGATGCTGTAAAGGACGTAGATATGTCGAACTACCTTCTACCACTAGATGTACCGGTGAACAAATCTATGGACAGTGACATAGGCGATGACATCGATGATGCAAACGACCAACGAGTCGACTCAGAAGTAGAAGAATTTTTCGGCTTTGATGGTGCTGAAAGCACTTTGAATATCATTGGACCTACGTCTGACATTAGTATCGATGAAGCAACTGGTGATGGGGTTGGCAATATTTCGGAACCTGATGCCGTTGAATCTACCTGTGATAACATTGAAACGACCTCTAATGTTATCGAACTTGCATTTGATGCCAGTGAACCAACTGGTGATGTCGTGGAACAAAATTCTGATGTGACAGAGCACACAACTGATGTCACTGAGCAAACAACTGTTGTCACAGAGCAAATATCTGACGTCACAGAACAAACATCTGATATTACAGAACAAACATCTGATGTCACAGAACAAACATCTGATGTTATAGAACCAACATGTGATGTCACAGAACCAACATCTGATGTTATAGAACCAACATCTGATGTTATAGAAGGAACATCTGATGTCACAGAACAAATATCTGATGCCACAGAACCAACACCTGATGATTTGCAACAAACATCTGATGTGAACGAGCCTGTGATTGAACACACGTTTGATGGTACTGAGCGTACAAGCGAAATAGAGGAAATTATCGATTCTAAAACGCCATACGTGCAGTCTCAACAATGGGAATTGCCGGAAGAATTAAATTACAGTGACTCGGAAAACGATGAAGCATTTGAAAGGAATATCTCACCGAAAAAAGAAGTTGATGTCGAAAACGATCTCGAGAATCATAATGAACACGCGGTCGAAAATGAGGATCTCAAAGCAGAAAACGTCGATGATGAGAACGACAATGGTGAAAATCACCAGAATGAGGAAGATGTCAGCGAATGCGATACGGATGATGAAATAGATCGACTCATTGATTTTTCAAACATTCCTACGAAAGTTAGGCCTGTCGTCAATCACGTTCCTGTGTATAGAAAGAAGTCAGTGAGTAAGCCGAAACCGAAGGAAGATATTCTGGACATTCTGAAAGATTCAGCGAGTCAAGACATCGAATCGGAATCGTCGTCCGAGGAAGACATCATATCCGAAGAACAGTTTGTACTCCAATTGGCGAGACAACAGTGTCTGAAAGATTCTAGTGACTCCGATGGTCAAAACAGTGAATCTGTGGACGATGATGATGATGATGATGAAGACAAATCCTCGATCGACAACGTAACAGATGAGTCTAATGACTCAAAGGTTGACCGTTTCTTAAAAAAGCAATTGGCGCATGAAATGGAAAATCATTTGGATGACAACGAAAAGCCCGAGGAGAATGCACCAGCACCATCTAAGGATATTCCGGTTGAGGAAGACGATGTCGACGAAGTGAAAGATGAACAGGATCTGGAACTGCAAAGCTCTGGCATTTTTGAGCCAGAAATAGAACTTCATGACGGTGAGAAACCTCCGGATAAAGATGAAGATTCGGATGCTGAGGAGACATCAGAACAAAAAGCTCCTGAAGAGAAGAAAAAATGGAAATTGGACAAAATTGCGTTCAGCAAAAATTTGTTCAGCAACCTGGATTTGGATGATGACAAGAACACGAAGGCAACCGCAAACTCGGATAATTCCGATTGTGAAATGCTCGACATCTCAATGTTCAAAACGAAAAAGAGTGACGGCGATCTGGACAAAATCATTCAAAATCAAAAGAAGCGTGATGTGTCCAAAATCAGCAGCAGCAAAGTAGCCGACGAATGCATCAGCCTGAGTTCGGACAGTGATTTAGAAATTGATAAGGGGACGATAGACGAAGACAGCGAGGACGAAAAACCCACAACGAAGAGTCGTCCAATGCTGCGCAATGATCAATTGGCTGGAGAAACCAAACAGGCACAAAAAGAGGAGAACGATCGACTGAAACGTTTGGAGAAGAAAACCGAAAGACTGACACAAATTGTTGAATCGCAAACGGAGAAATTATCACAATCACATGATGACAGTGACGTCATACTGGACTTTGACTCAAAACAGAATTGTGCCATATCTGTACATCCGGAGATTGTCAAAAATCTCAAGGAGCATCAGGTAAGACGTCATTTTTGTTGCCTATTTTGTTATTAAATGATCCATTTAACTGTGTCACAGATTGCTGGCGTTAAATTCATGTACGATTGCTGTTACGGAAGCGTCGACTCCATTGAAAAACACAACGGGTCCGGATGCATTCTGGCACATTGCATGGGTCTTGGAAAAACACTCCAGTTGATAGCTTTACTACACACCCTTATACGATATCCACAACTGAAGACGAAGAAAATCCTGGTAATTTGTCCCAAATCCACAATCATGAACTGGGCTGACGAGATTCAAACCTGGCTGCAATCAGTTAAAGTAAAGCTGAAAGTGCTGCACTTCCCCGATCCATCGTGAGTAATTTGTAATTGAAAATTCATGGTCATCATTCCAAGTGTGCCTTTCTGATTCTTAAAGTGACATCAACAAAAAGTTACAAATTTTGCGCGAATGGCATTCGTTTAAAGCCGATCCTGATGGAAAAGCTGGATGCATGCTAATCGGCTACGAAGCGTTTCGATCGCTGGTCTTTTATGCAGACAAATCGAAACCTGACATGTCTCAAGTCGATCTGGATCGGATTAGGAAAATGGTCGAGGAATATTTATTGAAGCCTGGTAAGGGTGTTTGTCGATTGAACTCTGCAAAGAATCTATTCAACGTTTCCACTTTCAAGGTGCTGATTTGGTTGTGTGCGACGAGGGACACGTCATAAAAAATAGAAAGTCAACCACAAGCCGAGCAGTCAACAAGATTTCAAGTAGACGTCGCATCATTCTAACGGGAACACCAATACAAAACAATTTGAAGGAATGTAAGTCAGCCTCAATGGGGTCAATTCATCGCTCGCGTATCGTTTTGCGTAGATATCACTTGATTCCAATAAATTTGTTTCGACAGACTACAGTATGGTGAACTTCATCAAACCGTCGTTCTTGGGAACTGAAAAAGAATTTGCCAATCTCTACGAGAATCCTATCAAGGAAGGGCAGCACAAAGATTCGAACAGTGCTCAAATTCGAATAATGAAACAACGTTCTTATGTTCTGCACAAGAAACTCTCGAAATTTGTGCAACGTCGTGAAGCCGCTTTATTGAAAACATTTTTGCCGGAAAAGTACGAATATGTTTTGTTCATACCAATGACGGAACTTCAGGTTAGTCTTTGTAGCCGTAGTCGGTATTCCATTTTGTACTAATGTTTCCTCATTCCGTAGAATCGACTATATCAGCACTTCTTGGACAACAATCCGTTGAAAGAGAGGTACGGTGGAAAGAGTCTCATTCCGGACTACACATTTTTGAGAAAAATCTGGACACATCCCAAAGTGTTGGAAAATGCTTGGAAAAATGCCATCGTAAGTCAAACAGTTTCTGACTTCACATCTCTTGCTGACATTCTCGTTCATAATCAATTCTACAGGCCCTTCGTGATAAACGAAATGCAGCCAGAAGACGGAACATGGATTCCGATGAGGAGCCTGACGATGTGCTAGATAGCCAAGTGGGAAAGATGTCCGTTGAAAATGACTGGTGGCGTCAGTTTATAGAACCTATGGATTTAAGATCGTTGCTGCCCAGTAACAAACTTCGAATTCTATTCGAGATTCTAAAGCTGTGCGAACAAAACAGGGAAAAATGGTAAGCCGTTCAGGGCACACCGAACGATGAGTTCCATATAAAAACTTCATTTCCTTGCAGTTTAATATTTTCGGCTTTCGTTGCTGTCCTTGATGTGGTCGAATTCTTTATGCATCAGATACACAACAAGGTTTCATTCAATGATGGCAGTGATCTCGGTAATTTATTCCCACAACATCAGCGAGTCGCTTCTAACGTTTTTCCGTGTTCGAACAGGCATCGAAAACTTTCATGGTCCGTGGGAGAAAAATCACGATTACTATCGGTTGGATGGAAAAACGTCGAAAGCGTTACGACATGCCATGATCCGAAATTTCAACAATCCAGGCAATGAACGTGTCAAATGCTTTCTGATATCGGCGAAGGCCGGAGGCCAGGGTATCAATCTCGTTGGTGCTAATCGCGTTATATTGCTGGACACATCGTGGAATCCGTCGAATGATCAACAGAATATTTTTAGAGTCTTTCGCTTGGGCCAACAAAGCAAATGCTACATTTATCGATTGTTGGCGATGGTATGTCAGCGATTTCCATCAATTACCAATTTTAGCTTCAATGTTTCGATTAATTTTATGTGTAGGGCACTATGGAAGAGAAAGTGTATTCCAGATCGGTTACCAAACAAGCTATGAGTTTTCGGGTCGTCGACGAACAACAAATTGACCGGCATTACAGTTTGGCTGAGCTGGCCGAACTATACACGTAATTATATTGCGTACAGACGGAGAATGTGTGCCATTTCAATCGGACTGTTTCTTTCAGTTTAACCAAACCAGATCCGGCCGAACAACCGACACCGGTTCGTCCAGTCGACAATATTTTGGCCAGTTTATTGAGAAATTTCAAGAGTCTGGTGTACAAGTACCACGAACATGATTCTCTGTTGGAAAATAATTCTGCCGAAGACCTAAACGAACAGGAAAAAGCTGACGCTTGGGAGGCGTACGAGAAAGATGTCAGCATGAAGAGTAAGCTTTCTGTTCTCTATTTTACAAGTTGTCTTTTGTCTAAACTCAAATTGTGTTTTTCTTCTTTACAGATCAATTCGGGAACGTGAGTAAAGTTTTGTTTTTGATCATATTCTCTAATTTTGTATTTAAGTGGATGTTGAGCACTGAGTGAATGGGTTTAACTCTTTGTGTCGCAGATGTGATGATACAGATGAAATGACATCTCTAATTTAAATATTTTCAATTTTGTGCGGGATTAATAGGAAGCACGAGAACTACTGTAGACTGTTCCGTCAGGTTCTCGAACTACTTCACTCTTTCCACTTTTGTTTCATGTTCAAATGACCTAATTCGATCATTCAAAGTGTTTCAGTAAACTTCCGGCTGCTTTTGTCAGATCAACAAAGATCACTGTTTCCAAAAGTGGAACATTTTACATTCTTAAACATTAAACGAGTTGATTGTGCTTGTTTGATCGTAGTTCTTTGATAAGATTTTAATCTTTGTATTTAACACAGTGCCGGCAATTGCGGCTAGTCAGATTTCAGCTCCCTGGATTTTTGTCAAGGAGTCAGGGAACACCTAAAAACAAATTTATAAAAGTAAAAGATAGAATTCTAGATTTTTAGGATTTTTTTTGGAGGTATGTCCTGACTCCTTAACAGCAATCGCGGGAACCGAAATTCAGCGAGCCGCAATTATCTTCCATGTGCATGATTTGAGAGCGTTTCATACTCAACGTCTTTATGACTCATCAGTTTTTGCTTGTCTCGAACTGATCAATTTCATCTTCAATGAATATTGTTGGAACTTCTCTTCATGTTCAAAAAACAGTGTGCTTGAGTAATCTCCCAACTGAAAAATATAGATCCTATTAGGACGTCCATACGCTCATCAAACAACCATTTTTTCTGTTCATTTTATGTTCCTCTATTAATCTCTTAATTTTCTTTTACTCGTTTCCAGATGAACATCACAGCGGACGGGTAAGTACTTGAAACTGACAATTTTTTCGGCCTCCGTTATTTAACTTTTACTATTTCTTACAGAACGTACGGCTCAGGATACGGAAGCTTCGGTTTAGGAAATTTGGTAAGTTTTTAATGGTCTTTTATTCACATGCTCGTGTAGGATATGTAGCTCAGAGTGTCCATTCGTGTCGCACCATCGCGTACTGGGACATTTTACACATATTAGAAAGTGCAATAGATTTCCAGCAATGGCCACAACTCTTAATTTGACACATTCGAGTCAGAGCTATGATAACATTATGAAGGGAAAAAGGAGCCGGAAATAATTTCGTTTTGACGACCATATGCACCAAGCTAGCCGCAAAACTTCTAGTCCAATTCTAAATTCAATTTCTTTTTAATTTTTAGATGAATCCCTACTCGTACATTCCACCGAATCTTCCAACCAGTATGATACCTGCTTATTTGCAGCGAATGGGATACACTGGTGTTTCAAATGTAACTGGCGTGGAACAGGAACTTATGTTGATGAGCCAAATGTATTCCCAATTCAATCAGTCTGGTGGAACGTCAGCCTATGGTCCGCTTAGCTCATATTTTAACTCACCGTCTAGCTCAAGTACGAACCCACTGTACAATTCAGCGGGCGCTAGCAACAATTACTACAAATCAACAACAAATTCAACAAGTACAACATCATCACCAACTAGCTATAGTAACATTTCATCGAGTGTATTTAACGGACTTAATCAATTGACGTCATCGTCTTCGTCAGCAGTGGCACAATATAATTTAGCAAGATACATGCCCTCGTATTCTGGTAATCCGTCATATTCGCCGTTCAATATGTATCCAACATCAGCTAGCGCTACATCGACAAACGCTGCTCAGTCGTTGGCGACAAATCAGCCTGGACCAAACGCAATTAAAAATCCGCTTCTTTCTAATTTATTACCCCCATCAACCAGCATCACCAAAGATTCATTCAGCATACCGACTAGCGTCATTACAAAGGCATCGAAAGACGTGCAACGTGCCGCCGCTAATACATCAATCGGTCCTGTTTCATCACTAAGTTCCATTTCTTTGTCGTCCAATACGAGTCAGAGCCACCAGAAAACATCAACACATTCCAGTTTGTCGAATTCATTGAAAGGGAATCAGTTAATGGTTGCACGAGCGAGTCCTCTATCGAGCGCCAGATCGAGTCCCCTGTCGAGTGCCAGAGTTAGTCCATTATCGAGCGCAAGAGCGAGTCCACTATCGAGTGCAAGAGCGAGCCCTCTATCGAGTGCAAGAATAAGTCCATTATCAAGCGCAAGAGCAAGTCCTTCAATTGCATCAAGAAGCAGTCCATCGATAAATCGAACGTCGGCGGATGGAACAAGTAGTCTGTCAATAAGTAGAACTTCTGCGACAGCGCACAAAAATAGCCATAATAACGCATCACTGGGACCATTGTCAATTACATTGGCTAGCAATCGTACAAGCCCAGAACCAAATCTTATAGTGAAGGATGTGTCTGCCATAAACAGATCGATGGAACGGAAAACAGCAACAACGACGTCAAAGGCACCCGCACAACCGATTAAAAATTTTAATATGGGCATTGTGTATCCCAAGGCACCGGAAAAAAAGGCTTTTGATTTGTCACAAAATGATTCGCTGTTAAAAGCAGCAAAGAGCCAGCTACAGCAAAATGCCAGGCCCGAACCTCAAAACCGAATCTCTCTTCCACCGTCACCGAGTCGAACTGCCAATCGACTGTCAGTTAACCGAATACACAACCTAAAGAGTGGAACTAGAACAGCAACAACAACAACCAGAGCTATGGATACAAATGTGTCGTCTTCATCACTAACATCCATTGCGAAAAATCATTTATCATCACCAAATCTACCGACAAACGAAGTGACAATCACACCGACAAAACGACCACAAAAATTGTCATTGCCAATGAGTGCAATTAATGCGCAAAGATTAGCATCTACGGCTTTGATAGGTGCGTCGTCGAGTCACAAATCGTCACCGATCGAAATAAACAAATTAAACAACAGTCAGCTATCGGTGAGCCGTGTGCCATCATCGACATCAATAACCCGCCAGTTACCAGCAACGTCAAGTGCAAACGCATCAATCACACGGCAAATACCGAATCCGTCGTCTGTTACCAATGCGAACAAAATTACTGGACGGCTAAACCCACCTAAGTCAATTCCTAAATTCAGTAATCTGGCAAGCACAATGCCAACGTTAAAACTGATTTCGACGCCGAGTAACAGTAACAACAAAACAGCAGCAGGTGTGACATCCAGACCTGTAATCCCAGCAATAAATCGAAATCCAGGTTCTCGTGTTGTCGCTGCAAATAATGGTGTCAAAGTGGCCATGCAACGTCCAGCACCAAATACAAAAGTATTCACTGCAAGTCCAGCACCGAAATTAGTATCCTTTACAAAGTGAGTCAGTTGATATACCAACAGTTGGAATATTGTTTTTATTAAAAGAAATTTTTTCAGTCCTACTTCATCCAGCGATCGGAAAAGAAAGTTGGAAGAATTAATTCCGAAAAATACAGGGGTCACGTTGATTAAAAAACCAAAACCCAGAGGTAATATTTAGCTTATAACTGTTCCAAGTGAAAAAATTTACATTTCTCATTACAGAGCCAGTCGAAATTGTCGAATTGGATTAATTTGTTTAAAATGGAAATGAAATTTTATTTATTTTTTGTTCTTCTTAAGAGAAAAAAATTTTCTCCGAAAATACAGACATTTGTTTTCACCTAAAATTTGTCAGTTAATCGACTTGTAACACGTTGCCCAAACACCTTGGCACCATCAACATTTTCGTCGTACCCTGGCAGAGTTTTACATCGGTCCAACCATGCGACGATATTTTTAAACGCCCCGATATCGCATCCGGCGTTCTGCAAATGAAAAGGCCAACATTTAAATTTTTGCAAAAATAGTAGAACCAATCTTATGATAGGCGACACAGCATTTGCGATGACATTTTCGCTTGATTTGCAAAATGCGAGAATTGAATTTGTGTGTTGAATCATTCACAACTTACCACAATCGATAGCATTGTGGACACTGCAAACAAATCAGCAATTGTCACAGTGGGACCGGCTATATAATCACTTCCGTCCAAAAATCCATCCAACCATCCGAATGCTTCAAACATTGCCTTACGCTTATCGTCTGGTATTGTTGTTTCACCGAGGTAAATTATCGGAAACTGAAAGTTCGGTTTCCGCATTATCGTTCTCTCTAAGTCTCAGCTACTTGTTTTCCACTTACGCAAATATCCCGGATTCGTTTGTAAAGTGTACCCGCATCGAAATACAATCGTTGATTGACTAATGCTCTTTCCTTCACATCCTTCGGATACAACGGACTGTCCGGCACTTTCGATTCAATCAGATAGACAGCGATGGCTCGCGATTCCCATAAAGTGAAATCTCCGTCGAGTATGGTGGGAACGCAATGTTGCGGATTAATTTTGATGAAATCAGGATTGAGTTGCTCTTTCGCAGGGAGATTTAGTAGTTTTATCTAAGAAAGGGGTGAACTTTTTCAGTTTTTTCTTGTATTCGAGTTAATTTAGAAGTTAGTTGGCATGTCTCTTCTTCTGCTGAAGAATAAACACAGAGACCAACCGATCAAAACATAGTTGACCAAATAATGAAAACCTTTCACTTACATCAACGTCTAATCCCAAATTACGTATGGTAAACAAAGCTCCCCTGGAATGAGCACTGGCAGTAGAATGATACAAAGTAAGTGGTGCCATGTTCTGCAGTAGAAAATATGTTATTTCATTGAATATGTTACGACTCGTTTTTATTAATCTAAATTTTCGGTTTTTATTGCTCTAAATGCAGCTAATCAATGGTAATGTTACTCAAAGCAACACTGAACCATTGTTTGCATTCCGCAAAGTACAATACTAAAAATATGTGCCATAGACTTCATCGGAATCACCTTTATTTTAAAAACTATAGATAATGTACGGTGCAAAGGAATCAATACAAAGAAAAGCTGATCCACAATATATAATGTGGCCAGCCAAACACTAAATCCACTAAAACATTCTTTCAAATAGTCTTTCGATTACAATCGATTCTTAGCGGAAATCTTATTATTATCTCGATAGAAAAATTTTGTCGCTCGCTACATTATTCGCTATTGATGCTAATCGTACTGTACGTTTGCGGCTAATTAATTACTTACCGCAATACAAAACTAAATTTGGGAACAAAACTTTGTTATGGCGGTACCGTGAGTTTAAGAACTGTGCGACTCTCTTTAAATGTTATAACGAAGATGAAGCGAATGTGTCTGTCGTAGAGCCGAAATTAAACTCGTTTCTTTTTTAATGTAACTACCTTGTTGCGATGGTATGGAATATTCAATATTGATGAGTCGTATCTTTATGAGACGAGATGCGATTTTCATATACTTTTTGATGATTCCTGGCTTATCAGTTCCGTTTCGAGAAATTTTAGCAAAAACACACATTTGATAACAAAATTTCTGGTGTTTGTTGTTGTTATTCTTGAAGATAGATTTTTAAGTGAGGTGTGTGTGTCTCTACATCTTATACAGTAGAATTTTCGATTCTTGTGACGAACATCGATATATGTAGATGTAGATAAAGTGATGAACTTTTCACTTACATCAACGTCTAATCCCAAAAGCTCCACTGGAATGAACACTGTCATTTAGGCACTAGGTGTGCCGTAGGCCGAGTGTGACAATACATATCGGGTCACACTTCGATTATCTTCGGTAATTATTCGATTAGGCCTCGCTTCGGATTGGCAATTTTGATAATTCGATAACCCATACGATTCTTGTTAAATAAATAACAATTATAAACGAGTTGTATGTGCTCTTCTTGAAAAAGGCAACAGAAGTTTCCCATTTTTAATAATTATTTGACAACACAGGTGAAAAAATAGTAATTTTCTGACCTCAACCTTCGGATGCCTTTTGTGAAAAAATATTTTTATTAAATTTAGGAGATTTAATTTCCTGGGCTGAAATATGTTCTGGCGCGCTCTGGTTACCCTCGAAGTAAAATTTTCAACTTTTTTCACTAGGGTAACCATTCGTCTCTGCTTAATTATATGAACAGTATATCTTCAAACTTCTCATAACTGTCTGTATATTTCCTCTATTTCTGGAAGCTATTTGACGCACAGAAATATGATAAACTTTCGCGAGCTCATCTCATCTATTATTTCTTACCACGACCCATAGCCACGACATTTCTCGCTGATAAATAATAAATCTTCTACATTGTTTCATACAATTTCAGTGTACTTAATGCATGGCATTCGCGTTTTTCTCTCTCTCTTTTTGTAATTATTCAACGCTATTTACATACCACATTGTCCCAAATTCTCGTCATCCCGTAAATAAAATATTTTTTACGGTTGGTTGGAAAATCCCTTATTAAATTTAAATAATAAATACATTCAGATTTACCTTTATAGTTTCAGGATTTGTGTATAAAAGTCAGTAAAGAAAATCCCCATTAAACGATGTATAAAACAAGTCAAATTAAAATCGAATGGGCTAAATTTGTTACAATAAGGGAATTCACGAAGCTGAAATATACAGAAAAGGCTTACAGCGTGCCTCTTTTGGCGAAACCTTTTGTAACTACTTCAACCTAATACAGTCTGAAGTAGTTGCAAAATCTTCACGTTTTACTTTTTGCAACTTATTGGTCTCATTTACCTACATTCCTCACGAAAAGCCATATTCTCTTCCAACACTAATGACACTCCATATTCTTCAAACTCACCTATAAGCTCAAACTCATAGATAAACAATTTATTTCAGCATCTTGAAACAAGGGCTACATTTTAACGTGAATGTGGATTTTCAACAATGTGCGTCGGCTGGTGCTTTGTACATATTGTATGGATTAACGCTGTGGCTCCATGTTAATTATTAATTGAAAGTCTTTAACAAGATGCACGTGTTTCTTCCTCTATTCAAACGTTTCTCCGAAGCGGTTGTAGTTTTGTCAAGGGTGTCCAAAATCATTTTAAAATTTCAACATTTATTGTGTTAGACATTAGTGGAATAATGGGGAATGCCTTGTTAGATCCGATAATTTTTGCTTTACATGTTTTTAAGACCCTGCACTGCACATCGATTAATGAACAACAAACCGAATGTAGATATTTCTGTATATTTCAGCTTCGTGAATTCCCTTACTAATTTTGGTTCGATGCCAAAGGAATTATTTTCATGTAAGGCATATATGGATAAACTGATCTAAATAAATGGTTTGTTCTGTACGTTTCAATATTTAAAGCGTCCGGAAATGAAATGACCGAAATAAATTACTAAATTAATTCGACTTGTGAAGATATGATCTGGGTTAATTAGAAAATAAAAGTAATCTCACATCAAGTATGTACGTACATTGGCTACGTTGCACATAGTTGTAAGCTTCTCCTCAAAAAGGACTTCTTTCCATAAAACCTTGTTTGTTCAAACTTGTTTCGACCTAACTAAGCTGTTCAAAAGATTGATTCAAAATACGAATCTTCATTAGCTTTAACATGCATAAGATCACATTTGCGAGATTAATTTTTGTTGTTGCTTGTCGACAGCATATGACACAGCCATAGGATAGTGCGCTATGTGAAGTGTACGTAGCCTTTGCAACGATAATCAACTTTAACAAATGTTTTTTTTTCCTCTCCGGAAATGATGCAGGTAGTAGTTCAACAAAATTACACTTTGTACTCTTTCTGTTATATGACTTTCAAGCTTTTGGTTGCAGCTTTTTTTTCTGAATTTATGAGGCTTTTTTTCCTTTGTGTTAGCATACCGTGTTAGATGGAACGGTTGAGTAAGCCAAGAACGGCAGATTGTGATTTAGTTGGTTAGAATAGCGCTTTCCGTTAGTTTTCGAAAGTTTCAATTGATTATATGGTGTAAAAGGAATACGATCTTGAGAGATTTTTCTTTTATTTGCACTCAAAAATAAAAACGTGGATCGTTAGTTCAGTCGTTTCAGACGTTGGCAAGTTTTTTAATCAAATTTTCATAAATTGTAATGCCGGTCAAATAAACATCCGCTGATACAAATTCATCGTGACTATGGAGCAATACTGGTGTGTGATTCAATGGAGAGAACCCGATAGCTGGAATTCCAATCTAGCCAAGAACGAAGGGAAAAAGAATTTAGTAAGAGGAACAAAATCATAAACGTTTCTGATCGACTCACTTCACGAATATAGCAACTGTCAGTGCGTACCGCAGATACAAGTGGCTTTATTTTCAGCTTCCTGAAAAAAATAATTAAATTTTTTATCAGAAGTCTTTTGATTAAATCGAAGAGTATTCACAAATCGTTGACTAAAGTCTCATATATGGCTGTCCAATATGGATTTGTGCCATCAATGCGAGTGGCAGGAACCTTTGGCCGTTTTGCTTCAAAGGTGAGCTCGATATCCTCTCCAGCCTCCTCACACCACTTGCGTAGCTAAATTGGGAATTCGAATTTTGTTAGATTGTGAATCTACGGTTTAATTAACAGTTTATGCTACCATTTTCTCAAATTCATCATGGTCAACATTTATCGATAGTCGAACATCGAAATTAGCCGAAAGAAACGTAGGTACAACATTAACTTGAACGCCACCTTGTAAAATCGTTAAATTCACTGTTGTAACATCACCCACGTTAAGCGCTGGATTATTTTTCAAAATTTGTACTTGTTCAGACCGATAGTCCATGAAGCGATCGATAATAAAACGAATTTTTTCACCAGCCGTTTTTTCGTGCAACAATGCACCGTGACCAGTTGTTCCATAACATTTGAAATGCGGACGCCATTCACTTCGTTCCGCATAAAAGACTGAGAATGTTTCATCTGGAGTCGCAATTCCTTCATCTAGTGCAAATCCTACATTTAAACGTTTGAATGCGTCAGTGCCAACAAAAGCGCGCGTTCCGTTTTCTCCACCGATCTCCTCGTCTACGAATATGATTTATTCGAATGATACAAATTGATAGCGACATTCGACTACCGACCTGGTACATACATCAGATGAACGGTTCGCTTTAATTGTACTCCTTGCTCTTTCAACGCTTTGATCGCACGCAAATATTGCATTCCAACGGATTTCATATCTTGTGTACCACGAGCAAAAATTCGACCTTCATCGTCAATATCAGCATCAAATGGTTTATGTGTCCAATGCTCGAGATCGACAGGAACCACATCCATATGAGAATTTAAGAGAATTGATTCTAGAGTCGGGTCGGTACCCTGCCATGTCAATATTACAACTGGCTTTGTCGGATAAGCAGGATAAAAGATGTCAACTGAAAGATCTAACTCCTCAGCTTGCCGTTTAAGGAAAGTGACACATTCATCTTAGAACGACAGAGGTATATCGAAGTTAAACAACTGGTTATCAACTTGATTTATCTGCACAATGTTTACCATAGTTTACGTTCGGCTGGACTGTCGGTATGCGAAGATATTCTCGAAACCGTTGAATGTCCTCGTTTGATTCCCACTTTGAAGTCATTTAATGGCCGGAGAAAAATATTTGTAAAAGAAAAGCTTCTCACTTAAAGGTGGATAGACACGTATTGACAGGTGGATGTCGATTAATAATCAAAATTTGAAATACAAACATGAATCTTTGATAACTTATACGATTAGACGGACAAAGTTATCTCGATAGTAAAGATGTATGTAGAACGAAACACACTTCGAGACCCCAAAAGTTGTGCCGATTTGTTAGCTGAATAAAAACGTGAGACGCTTAAAACACTTTTGTTGATCTTTTCTTTAATTCGAGTAACTTACACAGTTTGCTCATAGTGCCACACACGCATACGTACATTCGAAAATATAAAGACCGGCTATTACAATCTGAACAGATTTGAGTATCTTTAAGTGTGCAAAAAAATCAATTGATAAAATTGATCTCCAACACTATAACAACCGCGAAGTGGAAGATAAGGAGAAGAAGACAATCGTTACATTTTTTATATTATTACATTCACGCTTTCGAAGCGACTGTTGATAAATGGTGTTGATTAATGCGTCTCGTCGACGATATATTTCTTTCATTGACAAATGAGCTACACCTTCACGAACCAAGCAGACGGCTGTGTCATCTGTTAGCAACAGTGACGATGAAAATAGGGTATGCCATCTGTCTAATAAAACCTGTTATAAAGGGTGAGGGTGAGTCTCCGGTAGTCATGTACCCGGTAGTCGGACGCAGTTATTGGTCTTTTTTTTAAATGTTTTATGAATGAAAACGCAATAGCTGTTGGTACATTTCCGGAGACTTGTGCAGTCACCCTAGGAAGCAACGACCTTGTCGGATAGACCACAGTTTGGACTAGCAAGAAATCCCACCTTTTCCGTTTTTTATTCTGGAAATTCGAAAATTTAATATTCCAAACCGAATGTTGAATGGTTTGGGCCATAAACATGTGTAGTGCGTGTATGCGCTGGTACTCCATGGTAACAACGTTTTTATGACATTTTATTACAATAGAATATATATACAATAGAATTAACTATTCCTCCCGCCCGCAATAACGGCAGAAAAACACGATGGATATCCATTCAATAAACAAAAAGAAATTCAATATTTGAAAAATGTCTATTTTGCGCTGTTTTCTCATTTTATGCAAAAAAAAAAACGGAAAGAAAACAAACATGGACTTAGTAGTTTTACGATAAAATAATAACGCATTCAATACTCCACTTACATAATATGCTAGAGGAGCATGTTGAAAAATAGAACATGGGACCATATGGCGAAAAACTATTTAGCAAATTGAAAAATAAATTTCTAGAATAAAAAAGTTGCAAGGGCAAAGAGGCGCACGATAAAATAACAATTTTTGCTTTTATTTGCCAAGGAAAATATTGTGTTGAAAATATAATAAAAATCTGTATTACGTTGCAAGTGTGATGTCTACGAACATTATAAACCGGACATGAATGGAAATCGCTGTTGATTCGTTTAATTTTTCTTTTAAACGCAAAAGGTGTTGCAAAGTAATGGTTATAAGCGATTCGACCGGTTGCTTTTATTGTAAGCTCGTCATCAATTTACAAACAAACGATAACAGTTTAAAAAGTCGTTTAAGAACCATTATACACGCTTTACAAAAAAAAATCCTAAAGAACCTTAGAGCCATTGTACAAGATTTATAGAATTTAGAATATAAAGTCTTTATAATACGACGAAACTTGGGAAATATTGACGTATACAATGCAAACGTGTATAGTGAGATTTCAAAAAAGTTGAGAATTTAAAAAACTCAAGTCATCTAAATTTAAGCTTTTTGTTATGTCTATCAAACACATGCCGGTGGATTTCTGAAATTCTTACAGAAAAACCTTAGAAGTAACAGACTCGATACTTTTAAGACATCGGTCTGTGGATAAATGTCGACAAATGGTGCATCTGAATTCTGAATACAAAAAAAACATTCCCGAAATGTGACTATGTGGTTATTGAGCTATACGATACGCCAGTCAAATGTGTAGCAAATTGGACTAAAATACAGATATGGCCGGTACAATAACTTATACCCACAACCCAGCGAGGCAATTCGGGCATATATAGTTTCTTGATGTGTATTGCATTTCATCAAATATCTCCGTTCAATATATAGAGATGTGATGAATACACCTCATCCTACGTGAATGCGGGTCAGAATTGTGAAAAAGTGTAGGAGGCTTAAAATAGGCAGAGTTAAAGTTTGTTTAGAATGGTCTCTGTACTTCTGCGACTTTCTTATCTTAATCTGTATCGATTCGTACGCTTTTGAAAAACAGATGCCGCATCTTATGGTCGTCAGAGCTCACATACATGCACGAAGTCTTTAACAATAATATTTAATATCATATGAGGTTCTGGATTTTCTGGATTGGCCAAAACAATGAAAGTGTAAAACAGGTACGGTATATTGTCCGCCCGGAGGACATAAAAATTTGATTTTCGTACTTAAACGCACTCATTTTCATATTATTTTGACATAAAATGTGAGTGAGTTTAAGACAAATTCGGCGATCGACCATACCTGTTCTATACTTTTATTGGGCCAAAATGGATTACTAATTTATTCAAGAATGTCTGTAAGATCTTTCGATTTTCGCAAAATTTTCGATTTGGATTAGAAATTAAAACGAAAATACGACAAGACATTGTACGAATAGTCACTTTATGATACCATTGCTATTCTCACTATGTGCGAATAGTTCTTTTTTTAGCTATTCGCACATTGTGTCAATAGCCAAATTATTATAAACTACTTCTATTCAAATTTAAATAGCGTTGGAAAATGATATACTCCATAAATGGTACAGCTGTTCTCAACAACAGTTTAAATTCTTCAGTAACTTTTCAGCTCTAATGTGCAAGATTGAACATGCGATTAGAAATTCTAATTTAGAATCAGTTGTGCATTACAAATATTTGTGTGTACCAGATTCCAGATACTACCAGATAAGACGTTCAACTTTGTTGTTTAGTTCTATAAATGCATTAATTCGATTCAAAATTGGTTACAGCCCGCTGACTCTTTTATATATACGGATTTTCTAATAAAATAATTTAACTTTATTACGAATGAAACTATTCCGTTATTAGTGGAAAAGGAAAGAAAAAATAATAAAAAGAAAATGGAAAAGAAAAACGATTTTCTTTTAAAAAGTGAAATAATGCAATGTATACACACATACGTAGCGTTTACGCTACCGTATACCGTCTAAATAAAGATAAAATATAAAGAGCAAAAACCCCTGCAGATATTTCCGAAAAAATATATACACACAATATGACTAAGTACACATACAACCCCCATATGACGTTGTTTATGGCTTTTCTGTTATATTGCCAAACATTGAGGAAAGTGTGAACTGAAATGAAGTTACATAATCCCAAAAATATAGAAACTCAGTATGTGGTTATATAGAAGTATATTCAATATGTGGGTAATAGCATCGTTGTATACAATCATATCCATCTCGGAGTCGTATACAGTATACCATGCCGTGTCGGTATCTATGCATACAGATCTCCTCTGCTCAGAAGAGTTATACATTTAATATCGTTTCAAGAGTAGTTCGAGAAATTTGAATTTCAATTCAAATGATATCTGCCCGATTCGCACGAATAATTTCAATTGTTGCAATCCCAGCTTTCGTTCGTATATATTTTGGGGAAAATGGATATACATAATTTGCAGATTCTACCATTGCTACCATCACAAAGCAAATATATTTTAGACAGTCGCAGGCAAGTTATAATGAATTTCTTCTTTCTTTGAAAAATAAATTTAACGGACGACCACACAAATTCTTGGAATACATTTACAGAACATTTGATTTCTGATTTTCTGCTCGCAACGAATTTACGTATTTGGAAGTTGATTTTTTTTACGTAGATAAAATAGAAAATTCATTCAACAATTCCTTATAAAAAACTTGACAATTTTTTTTATCGAAAATTTGTTCACTGATGTTTTAAATATTTTATTCAAAATCAATCCTAAATTTATTCTTGTATCATTTTTTATGGAAAAACTTTTGTACTGCCTGCATGTAGTTACCATAAATTATTTACCTTTCAACGGAATTGGTGTTAGCACTTTTTCTTACTAGTCAAGAAAATATTCACAAAACGGATGCCCTAGTACATAATAGAGTACAATGTCGACAAGTGTAGCTCTAAGTCATTTCACTGTTACAATATTGTATCAATGAAATTTGATTTTCATGGATGCATTTCATTCATTTATTCATACAGTGTATCAATTCGTTTTAAAAAAAAAGTTTTTAGCATTTTTTCTGTCTGAACACAGTTCTACCGTTCTACGGAATAGAGTTGCCGAATACTTACTTATATGCACAGAGGAACGTCGTTCATCTTTTCTCTTCAGCGCGCTATAGGTAAAACATTGTCCTTATCTTTTATGATAAACGTTGTTAACAAGTTACCAAACCTCTCATTCATTGCGTGTAGATTCTACATTGTAGACCTGCTTTTGACTGTAAAGTCAATAGTCTTAAACACATCAGAAAATACATTTTGAGCTAGAGCTACACACTTTCAGAAACAAGTAATCATCTGTTATCGACATCAACGACAGAAATGAGCATCGTCTCACGAACTTATATATTGTCTATCCCAACAAAAATCTCTTCGAGAAAAGTGTGACGCAGTCTTTGAAATACAATTTCTAAAATGAATGATATCGCTAGAGTTGACGCTTTCAGCTTCGTTACGCAAAAATTAAATTTTACACCCAATTAGTTCAAACAAGCTGGCTTAGGTTTTCTCATCATCTACCAAATAATTTTTACAAAAAAAAATTTAGACTGGAAACAATCAAAATTTTACCAAAAAAATCTGCGTCGCAAAGTGGCAGATGTTCAGGAACAGACCAGCAAGAATATTTTTCTGCCACATGCGACGCAGATTTTTTTGGTAAAATTTTGGTT
Source organism: Bradysia coprophila (assembly GCF_014529535.1). Taxonomy (NCBI): domain Eukaryota; kingdom Metazoa; phylum Arthropoda; class Insecta; order Diptera; family Sciaridae; genus Bradysia; species Bradysia coprophila. Next base: position 20,974,814 of record NW_023503493.1, on the reverse strand, counting down.
GTTTCCAGTCTAAATTTTTTTTTGTAAAAATTATTTGGCAGATGATGAGAAAACCTAAGCCAGCTTGTTTGAACTAATTGGGTGTAAAATTTAATTTTTGCGTAACGAAGCTGAAAGCGTCAACTCCAGCGATATCATTCATTTTAGAAATTGTATTTCGAAGACTGCGTCACACTTTTCTCGAAGAGATTTTTGTTGGGATATCAGTCGTTTTAGAAGTGTAGTCAACACTGCTTTTTATAACAGTTTACAGTTTTAATTCAAAAATTTTACGAAAATCGAAAATTTGACGAAATTCGAAAATTTGACGAAATTCGAAAATTTGACGAAATTCAAAAATTTGACGAAATTAGACGAAATTCGAAAATTTGACGAAATTCTAAAATTTGAAAATTTGACGAAATTTGACGAAATTTGACGAAATTTGACGAAATTTGAAAATTTGACGAAAATCGAAAATTTGACGAGATTCCAAAATCTGACAAAATTCAGAAAATTTGACGAAAGTCTGCCAACATTCAAGAAATATCTCCAAAACCCCAATTGACCCACCCATTTCCAACTTTCGACATTTTTCACATATGCCCCTCTGTTCTACACGTAAAACTCTGAGACTTTGCCGAAGAAAGTAACTATATATCTGTCACCATTCAAGAAATACCTCTAAAAACATAATTGACCCACCCATTTCCAACTTTCGACATTTTTCACATATGCCCCTCTGTTCTACTCGTAAAACTCTGATACTTTGCCGAAGAAAGTAATTATCTATCTCTCATAACCCAAAAAAATATTAGTCCTTTCATCCTACGCTCGAATAGCTCAAAATTTGGTCACTCTAATCACTCTAGCTCAAACGAATCTGCCCCGATTTTTTTAATTATTTTTTTGTTCGAATCGTGTTACGAATACCTTTCATTTGATGGGTCGCACGCCTCTGTAGGTTTCAAAACAGCTAAGCTACAGCCGAAAACGCGTTCCCGACCCTCGAAAACCACACTCAGAAACCACTTCGAGGCCAATAAAACAAAATTCTGGTTTTTCCTGGGGTAATGGCGTATCACATTTTCATTTTTATGCCCACCCTGAGGTTCCTGCAAAATTTCATGGAGATTGGCTGACTAGTTTCCGAGATCGACCGTCGATAGATAGACAGATAGATAGACAAATAGATAGAAAGATAGATAGACAGATAGATAGGCAGATAGATAGAAACATACAGAGTAAGTTGAAAGATTTTGATTGTTTGGAAAACGTTAATTTGGTGCATTTTCTATCAAAATGACCAGCTTCAAAACGATGTATCTCCGGCAATTTTAAAGTTACATAGTCGAGTGATAGCTCATTTTGCTCGTATTTGAAGCGCGAATAAGATAGAATAGGATTTGTGGTGATACAGGCCAAAGGAAAGAAACTTAAATTCTCGCCTATATATAGTTGCCGCGTCTCAAAAAAATTTCGTCGTTCTTTTTTTGGAAGTTAGACTGCGTCAAGTCCTCCGCTATCGCTCCGGACATGATAATATTTGTTGTTCATATGAAGTAAAAGATTTTAAGCACTAAGCGATGTTTGAAGAAAAAAAGATGTAACAGATGAACTGCGATATGCTTGCCGTTTTAAAAAGAACAAATTTGATTTGTGAAATCTTGTTGTAGTTACTGTTCTATTTTTATCTATATCTACACATATAGCACGTACAATTTGATAATTCAAGTATTTCAATGATACACAACACAACACAATACTCCACTTTATGCCATGTAAATGTTTGTGCGAATTCCCTAATTAAATTAATATGCAAATTCAAAGCAGCTCATCCTCATGCATATTACTTTTTATTATAAATTGTCATCTAAATTTGTCTTGCCAGTATATTTGATGTACTTACACTGTGCGATTTTATACCACCGAAATGATATAACATTACAAATTTTAGTATAATGTTCGAATTAGGTTGTGTAGTGTTGGGAAAGCAGAATTTCAAGCATTTCAAACCTAAAATGCTATACAAATTTTAACGAAATGAAAATAATATATTTAAATCCTTGCCAATAATTTTTGAAACCCTCAAATACATCCGTACTCATGTCGCCGTCGAAAAAGATATAATTTAGTGTATAGATCCACTCGAGTAAATGTGTACTACATCTCTCCATAATAATGACGGTAGCACTCACTGCTGTATTATACGAAACGAATGTTATACATTCAAATGCTTTGCATTGCTTCATTCTTCCAGATTAACTCCATTTAATGTTTCTTGTTATATTATTCGCACACGTTTCATTTGCGCTTATCTTGCCAAATGATATTTATATGTAACATGAATCTCTTATCTACACTCGTTGAAGGTACTTATTATCACATCACATCTTAATGCCAAACCACTCCACAATATATTTTCCATATATAAATATATCCGGGGGTTTCAATTTGCAAAACTTCAATGGAATCAACTACATAATAAAAAGGTTAATACTACTTATTGAGGAAAAGCATCCGCCAAAGCCATTTTTTGTGTCGTATTTTTCTTTTCTCCGCCACTCTGTGCTCATAGTCCCATACATATTCTTCTTCTCCTTAATTTTTTTTTTGCTTCTCTCGCTTGCGTGAAGTAAACACGGATTGAAGAATGTAATTTTATATCAATGGATTGAGAGTGATATTCACTTCGATATTCATTGAATGGAAAAGGATATTTTTCAGTTTCTTTTGTAAAAATCAATCACTTTCTTCTGATAAAAAAAAGTTTCTAATGAAAGGGGACTGGAAAATCCTTGGAAAAGTCTTATTAACAAGGTTTATCTCGAAATGCTTGGCATTAGTACAAACACGACAAAACGGCTATATCGTTAGACGAAATGAGTTAGTCTTAAACTAATCCTTTGAGCAGCGCAATAAATCTCTAATCGTTTAAAATCTGAATAGAATTTAAAGTTTCAATTTGTCTCGACGTCCGGAGTTTGCGGTATGTCTGGACTTAAAAAATAAATATATTATTTTTCACCCGAGTTCATGTTTTATTGTAGTAAACAATGTAATTCAATTTCGGAACAAGTGGTTCGTAATGACGCCCGCTCACAATTAAATTTCCATTTTCACAAATATTTCCATCTTCGGATTCTTGAGGCGCCGATTCACCGATTACAATGTCTTTCTGAAAATTATTATTTGACATTGCTGTTCTATTCAGAACAACGTTTACCCGGAATTAACCTTAATCTCGATTAAAGTCGAATTTTGGAATTAGAAGTGTTTCGTTGAGTTAACCATTGAATTACTCTTCCTCCAGTACGCTTCTGAAATTAATCAACAAGATGAGTGTAACCGAAAATGCTTTTGTTAGAAATTTTTATTGTTGCAAATTTTATAACACGAAACCGAAACAGTCGAAACACGATAAGTGCGGATATTAATTTTATCTCTGCTAAAACATTCCGAATTTTACTCATTCGCTATGCGGTGCACAGATTTAATGTTGATGTTAAATTTGTAAAGTCTGAGCTGGGATCTGATAAAATTAAATGTGTACCGCATATAGTACACACGATATGGCAGCTGAATTGAGATTCAAATGTAATGTTGCTTTCAGTGATTTAAAATTGTTTCCTTTTGCTTCGTCTTAATTCAAGCGAAATATGCATACATCGAAAAATGGAAATCGAGTAGGGAATTTGAGTTTTTCACAAATTAATAAAAACAAACTTTTTTACTGTTCAGGTTTGGGGTACCTTTACAAAACCCCATCATACGCAGATATGATAGAAAAGTAATACATCAATACAACAAATTGAAAAAAATGGACAAAACGACAAAAATTTCCCCTTATCCGTGGTTTTCATATACATTAGAGTCACACTTTTGTTGTTATCCTTTTCCGTCCCTATACACGGACGTCTATTATGAATAACGCTTAAGTAAACCAAAAATAGTTATTTGTGACAGAAAATTGTAAGCAAAGGGGCAAAAGCGAAGCTTTCGCCGCGTTGGCTTACATATCTGTCACTTTCGGCCCGTGGGTTCACATTTTTTTCTTTCGTCCCGCAGTAGAAAGCATATAATAGTACATTTCGTACCTAAGACTAAAAGTCTTTTAGTCCGTGGTACGAATAGTATTTTTCATATTGGACGGAGAAAAAGTGCGACCAAGTCGCACTTTTCGGGTCCTATGTATGAAAAAGTTATTTTTGTGCTTGAAGACTGAAATTCCACGGATTTCGACACGCATTCTACGATCGAAAAGTTCAATTTTTCCGTACTTCTCAGAGAGAGGTATTTGCGGCCAAGAAAATACATTCTCGGACGCTCTCTCCGGCCGAAAATGGATTTTCATATATATTTTTCCGGCCACGATCAAGTGTTCATGCTTTGTTGTTGAAATGGCTGTAGAGTGATTTCTATGTTAATGGTGTTGTAGTTTCGTCTCATTTCAGTTTTGAAGCACAAAAATCGTCGTTTGTGACTCGTGATGAAAGCTGAATTTTCATAACAAAATGTCCTATTATGTCACTGCAGTTTTTCTGAATAAATTCGACAAAATTTTCACTTTTCGTACCAATGAGTTGAGAAAAGCATTTTTATATTCACCAGATAGAGAGCCAAAACGAAAATAGTTTTTCCCACTTTTTCGTCCCAGTTGTGTGTGTCAAGTTTTGTTCGGAATGTGACTTTTAGGTGTACGTGAATATGAAATAGTATTTGTTACTCTGACCTAAAAGGTGTAATTTTTTACCACTGGACCATCTGGGACAAAAATACAACTTTTTGGTCCTAGTGACGTAATATTCTATTCTAAACGTATTGTCGTATTCATGCTAGTAATCTGTTATAGTCACCAGAAATCAGCAACGAAATCTTTTTAGCGTTCTATTACGCAGCAAAGAGTGTAACTAATGTTGAAACTTATGAAGTATTAGATTTTGCTTCGACCACTAGACTATCCTTTAACAAAAAGAGTACCAAAGTTTTATAAGACGCGATTCCAATCATGTGCCTACACCCCTTTTTTTATTCATTACCGTGTGTGATCATTTAACAATGGTTGTTCAAATTGTTCAACAAGGTAATCGATGGTGTCACGAGAGAAGCATTCTGAGCGAAAGTGCGGGCAGTCAACGTGATTTAAACTCGAGCTGCTTATGTATTGTGCCATGAATTTGTTTTACCATTTTGTTTATTCAGTTTCGTCATTTGCACGCCATTTGTGATTTTATCAGTAAGTTATTTTGTAGCGGTTTGGTAAAATGTGTTGTTATGTTTAGCAGCGAGTTTTCTGTTCGTAAATTTACTGTTAAAAATGGTCTACTGATCGCATACTTTGAAAATCTAATTTAAAAATAAAGTTATTTTAAAAACTCGTAAAGCAAGCAAATTCTTTTTAATGTATGGTGCTGCAATAAAGACGAAGCAGAACATAATGTGCATCAGTACCGACTAGCTTCCATATTCACAACTAAATTGTATAGCAAAGAAAGCATAAAACCAATTGAATTGTATATATGCATGCATACCTGGATTCGTACACACACTCCGATCTAAATTTTATATGCACATAACAAATAGATGCATGCATGCATTCGTCTGTGCCCCCCCGAACGTCTATCGCCCCACCAAAATAGCAACGATAGTATTATAGAGTACATGTAAATTAAAACCCAGTAACAACATTGCACAAAGGATAAAGCCACCTGAAAATAAACACCGCAAAATGTTTAGTTGTTTTAACCGAAAAAGGATATTGTTTAGAAGACAGTCATGTACATAATATAGCTTGGCTGTTGTGCTCTCTTTGTATATACAATGTGATGGAATTTTGATTAAAATTTTTATAGACAAAAATATTCAGTGGAGTAGCAACATGATTTTTTTTTAAATGAGCCAATTTTTATACAGAAGTATGTCGCTTCATATGTCGGACGTCCACACATTCGAATTACAAAAATAGCAGAGCTATAGATATGCAGATGCTATGTACTGTTTTGCATGTAGGTAATCTCTGTTAAAATATTGAATTAAATTCAAAATAGGGGAGCTCTTAGGTGTAGATACCTTATTATCACCTTGATACGTTGAGATGACTGTTTATTATATTTCTAGTTCGCATGAATCCTTAATGAGAATGAAATAGAAGCACGCAAAATTGACACAATTTCATTGCAATTTTCATCGGTGAAGAAACACACTCCGTTCAAGAAACTCATATCTTGAACAGAATGTGTTTACGAGTCAAAAAACTCATTGAATTTTGGTTAAGGCCAATTTTGGTTGTGGTAATGAGATTCTGCAAGTTTCCAACGACAATTTAACACAATTGGTATTAATTTAATTCGATGCTCGCAGTAGATTCTGTTTTTTAACCTTTTACCCTATAAGCTAGCTTTATGACGATATGATCGTAATTACACATTGACGGGATCGCCTAGTAGTTACGTACTAGCCTTCCATCAAAATGATCCGGGTTCGCTTCCCGTGTCAGACAATTCCACATGGACATTTTTCAAGCGATTATGCCGCATTGATAACGTCCTAAATTCACTTCAACTTCATAATTTGGGTAGTTACGGTGTGGTTGGGGCTGGAACGATGTGCACACTGAATCACTCTTAGGAAGTAACCCAAATACGATACATTTTTGTTCATATGTCTAGCCTACATTTAGGCGAGATATCAATTCGATCCTAACTTTCCTCAGATAGTATTTGCATACTTCGAGGTGTGGTTCGGAAGTCACGTTAAGCCGATGGTCCAGACTGCACTTGTTATTGGTCGTAGAAGGCTGTTAGTGAGGTCTCTATATAAATCAAATCAATTATCAAAATCTGTCGCCTAAATTATCATGGGTACGTGAAGCGATTGGATCCGAAACAACTTCTTCTTCTTCTTTTTCAGCCTGTTTCTATCCACTGCTGGATGTAGGCCACTCCAACTTCTTTCTATTTCGTACGATCCATTGCCATTTGCTGCCAGTTTGTACCTGCAATATTCTTAATTCCGTTTGTCCATCTCTCTGGTGGTCAACCTATAGCTCGCCTTTTTTCTTACTGAAATTTTCGAGAAATTCGACATGGGCACACATTAGGTCTCATCGAAGTCGACTTAGTCTGTACCTTCTGACAAATTTGGTTTATTTTGAATGGTTACATGGTAAGCTATCAAGAAATGACAAAAAGAGATCGGATCCTTTGCGTGGACGTCTAATGCAACTCACCAAAGTTCGCCGGGGACGCCGAGTAATAAGTTTAATCTGAAAAGTTCAAACAAATCTGAAATAATGAAACTTTTTTTTTGCATTACCTTGAAGCCCTCGTTACGCAGACCATTTCCACATAATAATTTTTTGGGTTTTCGCTCTCAGAATATACGCTATGAATCTGATCTTTGACAAGCACTGCCTGGACACAGTAGGTGCCGATACACGGGAAAAGTTGAAAAGTGTTTTCCCGTGATGATTTTACACTAATATAAACTAAGATGTCCTAACAACACTCTTCATCATCAGTCCAAAATATTTTTTTTTCTAAAAACCTGGTTTGCAAACGATTTTGGCTATTTTTCACATACTTCGTCAATGAGCGACCCCTAAATCGATTCGGATTGAGTCGGTCCCATAGACACTTTTTATCAGGTGACCATATAGAATGATTTTCTGCCCTGCGCCCCAAACATTTTGGCACTTTAGTTTTTTGGACACCCCTAAAGGACACAAGTGTCGAAAACTTTGCGTTTCAGACTATTATTCATTTTGCTTTTGAAAATATTAGTCTAAGTTTTCCGAACGCTGCCCATGCAAGACCAATCCTACGTCTTATTTCTGCTGTCTGGTTGTCCAGACCTAACTTCAGTTTATGTCCTAGATATACGTAGCTGTCGACTCGTTCAATGACAGTGTCACCAATTTTGATTTCTCTATCGTCCCCGATGTTGGTCATGACTTTTGTTTTCGATAAGCTCATCTTGAGGCCAACTTTGCTTGCCTCTTCACTTAACTGTTGTAGCATAAGCTGAGCCTGACCTAGATTCGCTGCTATCGGTACAATGTCATCAGCGAAGCGGAGATTGCTCAGGTACTCTCCATTTATCTTTATTCACATTTTACTCCAGTTTAACTTCCTAAAAATACTCTGCAGAATCGCCGTGAATAATTTCGGTGAAATGGCGTCACCCTACCTTACACCTCGGCCAATTCTGAATTCTGATCACCTACGATAAATGCGGTCTTACGCCGTTTATATAAAAGTTTGTAAGCCGAACTTCGTACCCATTGTTCTTATTTCCAAAACTTTCTAATTATCAGAGATCGTAAACTTTCACCCTTTCCAATCTTTTGTCGGACGTGGTCCGACTTTCATACAAAATATTTTTATTTTTTTTAAATATAGTTTGTTCTGGAGGTGTAACGGGCGGAAAGCGCTAAAGATCCGCCAGCCTTTTTACTAAACTTTTTCATTTTACATTTTTTTTGTAATTTTCAAAACTCTGGCCCGGCGGAACGTTTGCAGTTTTCCGCCCATACAAAACAAATATTTTGGAAAGGGTTCATTAGTAAAATTAATGGTTAAACAAATAAAGTGAATTTTTTTTGACGATACTTTAACATAAAAAGTGAAAGTAAAAGATTAAATGATAAAAACGAGATACGCTTGCCGTTTCTAAAAGACTCATTCAGACTGGTTGAACGGATTGTTCAGGGGCATTCGGTACGATAGTTCCACTGCCCAAACTATTTCTAACAGGTTATTTAAGTGCTACACTTAACAATGAAGTCATCGTTACAATCATTATCAGAAATTACAGTCCAGCCTTTCCATATCGCCATCGTACCTTTCGACCCCTTCTGCTTGTTTCACATTTTTGAATAATCCACTTAACTTTCTAAATTATAATCTTCTCCCACTCATTTTTATGTTTCCACAAATCAAAAGAAATGTTGGATAAAAGTTGAATATACCCAAGCTCAATTGTGCCACGATTCAATGAACTTCATATAAAAATATAATTATCATAAAATATGTGTGTGTGTGCACACAGCTACCACATTAAAATATTCTCCAAATAATTTTCCCGTATAAATATTTTCCATTGCCAACAAATAAAATAAATTATTTGCTTTAAATACCGTTCGTAGGAGCGTCTTTAACTGTTTTCCAAGACTGAAAGGCATTCTGTAAGAAGATTTACGCCGGATCAAAGGCAATGTATTTATGAGGTAAGGACATCTCGATATGTATGGGTTAATAAGTATAAATGGTTTCTTCTGTTCAAACGGAAAAAAGAAAACAAAAAAAGAGAAGTCGACACACTAAACATTGGAAGAAGTATATTCCTTGCGAAAATATAGGCTCAAAATTGAGGAAAAGCTTTGCGGTGTATTTTTTTCGTTCTTGCCTTATTTTTGCATCATTGGTTTTATGTTCGGCAGATATTTATATAACGGATTGATATACATTTATATAAAATGTGTGGATATTACGAAAAAAAATGTCTATACGTACGGCCTATACACATTACATCGAAGTATGGGCATGTGATCGTTCATGGGACCCATGATGTATTATTATGTGTTATAAGGCTCTGACTTTTGTGTGTGCACAGGAATATTGCTTAGCGAAATGTAAGCAAATTTTTGTTTCAACAAATATTTTTTTATGGTTATCAGGACATATTTGAAAGAAATATGGGTTGAAAATGTACATTAACATTATGTTATACGTTATGTAAAGCACGAACATACGTTTACAGAAAAAAATACGTGAAATTTATTCGGTGAAGCTGGAGGGATGATAATTTTTTTTTTAAATCGGAATTCAAAGAGAAAATTTAATTAAAATATGTCATTGATCTGAACTGATGCCTATTAATAAAAAAAATCGATGATGAGTCCTTGTTGTAGGGAAGCGCTTGACAAAATTTTAACCACCTTCCGATTTTTCGTTCTGCTTCATCTCCTTTTCTAGTCCCAGGAATAGGTCACAGAGATAAAATTTACAAACTCACCCAAAAGCAAAAATAAAATTTACAGTCTGTCGAGACTGTCTAACTTTCGAATATTGTTGATGGCATACACATTAAAAAATATTTCCTAACCGCTCATGCCCGGAATGAGTGAATCTTTAACGTAGTTCTTCACCCGTAATTATTGAAGTTGCCGACGTTATTGATCACACTGATCACATTGATCAGAAAACTGAATTTAAATTAAAATGGTAAGGGGCCATTCACAAATTACGCACGCTCTTAAGGGGGGAGGGGGGATTTGACAAACGCGTACACTTCATACATTTTTGAAATTTTCTCCATACATTTTCGCGTGCAAGGGGGGAGGGGGGGTCTGAAATTTCGAATTTGGTGCGTGCGTAATTTGTGAATGGCCCATAAACGGGTGGACGGTATGTCACTGATCCCTTGGTCAAGAGGCAGCACTTTAATCTGGGAAGCTACTTGCACCGACACATTGGCACCCAGTAATCTTCGATTTTCCACAAGGAATGCAGGCAAAGCCGCAGAAATAAAGGCCCAATGCAAAGTTACAAAATATCGCACGTTAATCGATCAAAATTATCACTTCGTCCTTTTCGCGGTAGAAACAATGGGACCGTGGGGTAGTGGCCATCAAATACTTTAATGTCTTAAGCAAAATTATAGCGACTAAGACAAACGAGCCAAGGTCAAGGTCATACCTAAAACAAAGGTTAAGCATCGCTATTCAGAGGGGTAATGCGGCAGCGCTTATGGGCACGTTTCGAGATAGTGACAAAATGGACGAAATTTTCTATCTGTGATTTTATGTTTTAAATTTTAATTTAAATTTTGTTCAAATGCTGACTAATAAATCAATTCCATTTAAATTAGACTTTTGGACTATTTGCGAAGAGGCTGCTTATTTAAATTATGTTCTTATTCCTGTTCTTGGATTGCGTTGATCAAACAAACGCACTATAAACAAGCACCGGAACATATTTGAGATTGTGCTCCGGTGTCTGTTTGTAGTGTGTTGATCAAACGATGAACTCTTTTGTGATGATATTTGCGACAATACATAGGTGGCGGATATCGTTGTAACGACTTTTAAGATACTGCTACTTGGTAACAGCGAAGACATAATTCCACCAGGAAAAAACATTTACGGATGTCAATACATTCATCTGTTGCGGACATCGACAACATATCTAAGCAAGGATCTCTGACAAACTTGGTCTTTATAACAAATTGAATATTAAAACTTATGAAGTAGAAGATTTTGTACTAATCTTTCGAAAATACGTAGATCAAAAGAAGTGACAGTCTCGATAATTATACTGGTGATTTTATACTGTCTGCGATAGGTTAAGCACGAGAAATTACTATTACCGTCTTGTAACACAATCACAGTTTCGAATAAAATGAATTTTCCTTTTACCTACTGCCATTCTGACTTGAACAAATGGAACGATACGATATGGTATAAGGATAAAAATACGATTGCGAATCGAGAGTCGATTATAATTTCTTTTTATATATAAAAATAGTTGTGCAGTAAATCCTGTATGGACGAGAGTCATCGACAAGTGAACATAAAATAACAGTGGATGGATACTGTACAGATGGGAATTGCGAAATGATAATTATTTCGTTTTCTCTTATAACTTATTTAATGTGAGAGATATTTCTATAGTTTTCTACACCGATTTTTCTGCTGACACAAAACATTAGTGTCCAGCGACCAACTACACATATCGTAATCGTTGCAAAACATACGTATATATGGATTGGGTACACACAGGACTCGATGTGCACACACAACTCCTATAGGGCTTCTAATGTGATCGAAGAATCTAATGTTGAATTCCAATAAACGTTCATTTTCTATTTTCAACATATACGTGTATGTACTGTATGTGTGCACACACATAGATTATAGAACACCAGCTATATCTGCGGCTATCATTATATGACTGGTACCTTCTTCTTTCGTTGCCTGTCTCATCTTGTAAATATATCACAAAGCTCGTGCGACCGATTTAGATTCCTTCGTTCTCTTTTTATACAAAAGCAATTACCCAGAGTTCCATTCAGTGAGAGATAAGCCTAGACGTTTTACGATTGACCGATAGCACATGAAATAATGAAGAAAAACTAATAAAAATGGCACAAAATTACTGCAGATAAGAAACAAACAAAAAAAATTGTCCTTTTTTCATTGTAGTACAGTCTTCAAGTTTGGGTGGAGGCGAATAGGAGTTTCCTATCATGTGAATTATTTGCACTGGAAGAGAAAATTCAATAGAAAATATTGTTTTATTGTTTGAACATTTTAGAAATATTACTTGAGCTCGGGGTAAGGCAGCGCATTACAGCATTTCTTATTAATACAGACACGATGATACGATGAGTGCAACGATGCTGAAAAGCTAAAAGATAAACTAAACTAACGATAACAACTCGAGAACTAGTTTCGGAATTACATATTGCTGCTGCATTCACCATTTCATATAGTTTCTAATCTAAAGACAAAATGAAATTGTGGAAGCAACGTTTATGCTCAATTTTCGAGTTTTCAATATTACACTTTAAGGCGGCTGAAGTTATTTAACGTAATTTGTTTGGTTATTAACAGCGTTGTGTGAAGAAAGCACATATAGATGTGGAAATGATACACATTATATACAGACATACAGTGCCAATTGGCTGCAATTAGTGGAGTTATCCTAATTGGTATCCGAAGTCAGTTTAGCGATTAAGTGCGTTAATTCTGTTGGGAAAAGGTGTACTCACACTTTATATTACGACTAAATGTAATAAAGTTACTGTATATGTGTCACGTACTATCGGGAGGGTGGAAAAGCACAGTCGTTTTGATAATATTGAACAAAAATGTTCATTAGTCATAAAGTTTCACAAATCTTTCCATAGCAAAATATCATTAAAATTGTCAGAAGAATTAACCCAATCCACATATAGTTTACTAGTAACATCATGCATTTATGCGCACGTTGTACACATGATGCGAGCTTATCTGATGAGGTTATGTTGTTTATGGAAAGATTACATAAATATTGTTATAAATTGAAAATCAAACAAGATTTACTGGGAGATTACAAATAACTTCCAATATTTTAGTCGAATTCGAGTGACAACGAATCACATATTTCCATAGGGCAGGTCGTCCAGTATGAACATATCGACGAACATTTTCTGTGTCTAACGTTCAAAATATTTTGTTTATTTTACGTAATCAGCTTAGAAACTTTAATTTCCTTTACTTCCACACTTGGTCAACCCACATCGGTAATGTGTTGTCGTCAATATCAAATTTAAACTATTGTGAACCTAATCGTAAAGACATTTGTATAAGGATTTATTCCTTTTTATTCTGAGATCTCATTCTCATTTCATTATTCCTTTCAGAAACGGTCAGACATCAGATAGTTATAACGTATGGCACGACAAGTATTAATGTTTGAGGCGAAAAGCTAACATCGGACTGAGGCTTTGTTTTAAGTTGCTGAGCTTTCCCAAATTTCTTTAAAATTCAAATAAGAAACGGTAATCAAATTTCAGCTTAAGTTTACATCAGCTGGTTCACTCATACAAAGAAAACTATTTATGGGTGCTTATACGGATTCAACAGTACACGTATGCGCGTTGTAGTGGTACAAACATATAAACATGCATAGCCAGTTTTGTTTGTATGAGTGAATCAGCTGAAGCAAACTGAGGCTAAAATTTGACTGCCGTTACTGTAGCCTAAACTTGAGAAAAAAAATAAAATTTCGGAAGTTTGTGGTGATTTAACAGAAGTTGACGAATTTAAAGAAAATAGGCTCTGATGAATCGCGATCTAAATTTTATTAGTCCCGACAACATCGGTGCTGAGCCAAAAATTACTAACAAAATTCAAATATTATTACAGCGAAATGGCAAAGCGATGTTAAAACAAATTGTTAAAACAAATTAAGTAAAAGAAGTACCAGACTTACTCATTGTATCACCATACGCTCATTGTTTGTGAAAGAGATATGTTCTGCTCTGACGTCAACTTACCTTCTCGAATTTAGCCGATCAGACGATATTTCTTTAAATAAAAGGAAAATTTGTTTCTTTTCAAAATTATTTCATTTTAATAAGTTCTTATGATTTCTGTTTTCCATTTTTGGTATTTTCTTCTCATTCGTCATTCATTTCCTTTTATCACTTTCTTGTGTGCTAAAACATTTCTCTTTCATACCATTCTTCTCTCAGAATCCAAACATTACTTTGATTTCATTAATTACACTAACAAATTAATCTAACAACAATGGGTTTTTTTTTCTTCATTCATTTAATACAATGATGATGGCGATGGGAATGATGATGATGATGACGATTATTAAATGACATTATTTTATTATGATATCGTGGATAGGATATGGTTGACTTTATTTACCGGAAGGGTTGATTATGTATCATTTTCTTTCATTGCGTCTTTGTGATTGATATATAACAGTGTATCGTTTCAAAATGTTTCGCTTCTTGCAACATAATAATCCTTCATTTTCTGTTCCTTTTTTTCCTCTGCCTTTTTTCTATTTACAGTTAATGAGTTTGATGATTTGATTGGTTTCGTTTAATGACATTTTTTTTATTATATGTACAAAACTCAATTACTTAATTAATTTTTATCGTTTTTCTTTTTATGTTGATGGGGAAAAAAGGACAATTAAATGTAGAATTTCGAAAATAAAAAAAAATATCCGATTTTCCGATGATAATATACAATGTTTTTGTTTCGACAAAAAAAAAATTCCATTGTTATGCGCTCATAAAACATGTTATGGCTGAAGCCGAGGCTATGCAGTATTAAATCCACGTCACTTTCAATTAGCTCTACATTTTGTTGAAATTCATTTTTTTTAAAAACTTAATTGGGATATGACCAGCTTTGATATGACGGTATTTTGTTTCTATTGTATTGTACCTTGAACATAATTTTAAATTTGATTTCTCCAATTTAAATTTGTCACAAATTGTGACTCATATTGTTCGAAAAAGAATGGTTTTTGAGTTCAAAAATAGACAGACGAGTTTGGAAATTTGGTACAATTATATTGTTGATGGAACGATAATGACGCAAAGTTAAAATACACGATTCTATGGTACGAGAAGCACTTTTCGGTTTGATGTTTTTTTCTTTCAATTGTCATGAAAATTACTTCTTTCTCGTATTTCACTTTTCGGTGAGACACTTTTGTTTTTAAAAAACCATTCCAATTCATTCAAATTCTGTTTTACTTAATACTTTTGGTATAAACAAAATCTTTAATTTCGCTTAGAACTTTTCTTTAACATTTTCTTTCTTGTTTAATTCTGAATTTTTAAACACAACTCTCAGGCACCCGCGTTGCCATTAATAAATTTTTGATTGCATGTACATTTATATCTAAATCTATGCCAGTCAGTTCTTTTGAATCTGGAAAATATGTTCCTAGTATTAAGTCTTGTTGTTGTTGTTGCTGCGGCTGCTGTTGCTGCTGTTGGTTGGGAACATTCGTTGTTACCGACTTGAGTAGTAAATTTTTTGGACGATTTTCGTGATTTGAATATTTGTCAAACTGTAACAAGAATCAGACAAAAAAGAGAAATGAGGAAATTATATTTATTTAGGTTCGTTTTGGTGGAAAAGGATTTACAAGTACATGACAATAATATAATAGATATTTTGCGGAAGGGAGCACATTATAATATGGGGTGAGGGTCAAAGTTTTTTTTTATTGTCACAATGGAATGTGATTTGAATCTGACAATGCCGAGGTAGTTGAATAGAAAATGAGTTAATCGAATTCTTTATTAACGGGATAACGGGGTTAGGTAAATGTTTGGAAGCCAATGTGATAAATCTTTAACTGAAGATTATCATTGATACGATTGGGATTGGGTAGGTACGTTTGGAAAGTTTATTTTAAAAGTGTTATACACCTCACCGTAGATTTTTATGAATTAATTCTATGTTTACGCAAATACTTCATGCCCTCACTTAACTTTAAAAATTGATTTTGTTACTTTAATCGGGTAAATACTGTCACAGCGTAAAGACGTGCAAACACGGGTAGATGTGGTAATGAATTACTGTCAATTTTGATAAATAAATGTGATTCACAAGTACTGGAGGCATGTGAGATGATGAAGTAGCTTCATTAAAGTTATAGGGCTTTCCAGTTCATTTTGGCAATCACTTCGCAAACCCAGGTGTTTTATCTCATAGTCTAAAGTATTGTCAAGAATGCTCGTAGATACAAGTAAATAGTGCAAATACCTGTGCGAATACCCACAGACATGCAGAGCAAGTATGAATAAATAATAATTAATGTTATACAATTTCAGCAGGTCGTTTACCCCAGCAGCTAAGAAAATTTCAAGGAAACTTTGTTTTCGTTTAATAAATTCCCTATGTTGTTCTTCGACTATTATTAGCTACTAGGTTAAGCTTTTAAAGGACGAATAACCTTTTGCTCAGATAGGTTCAAAAGAATGGGCAAAGCTTTATGGAAAAGAATGTTCAAAAAGAGTAACACTACCCCGTCGGGCACTGTGCACTTTGATAGGCACGGTGGTCCCGGAACGTGCAGAAATGTGCGGGTCAGAGCTCGAGGATTACCGGGGGCGAGCAAAGTAAAGCTTTCATACTCACCAACCCGCAGTAGCAAGCGTGGTGTTTTAATGCTAAAAACCTTCAAACGAAGCCATAACGAATTATACATTGCCACATATAATGCCAGAACATTGTCGTCAAGACAAAAAATGCAAGAAATGGAAGAAGAGCTAGAAAAGATAAAATGGGATGTTGTGGGAGTGAGCGAAGTGAGAAAACCTGGAGAGGAATGCCTGAAATTACAATCAGGGCATACATTCTTCTACCGAGGAAGTGACAGTCAGATGCTGATGCACGGTGTCGGACTGTTCATAAACAAGCGGTGGTCGGATCGCATAATTCACACGAAAAGCATATCCGATCGAGTGATATACGTAAGCCTGAAGATAAATAACAGATACAGTGTCAAATTAATTCAGGTTTACGCACCCACGTCCACCCATGATGACGAAGAAGTAGAAAGATTCTATGAAGATGTCGAGAAAGCTCTGGACGAAAACCCTTCACATTACCAATATCTAGTCGGTGATTTCAATGCGAAGCTGGGAAAACGAGAAGAAGACTCCGAAGTTTCTGTTGGTAGTTTTAGCAACGACCAAAGAAATGAGCGTGGAAATACTTTACTCAACTTCTTACAGCAACACAATTTGTACGCAATGAATTCATTTTTTGCAGGAAAGCCTCAACGGAAATGGACTTGGGCTAGTGCAGATGGTGTAACGAAAAATGAGATCGATTACATCATAACTGGCTGTAAGTCAACCGTTAAGAACGTTACGGTCCTAAACAATTTTTCAACCGGTAGTGATCACCGAATGGTTCGTGCAAGAGTCACGTTAAATACCAGATTTCAAAGATCACAACTAGTTCAGAAAAGTGAAAGGATTGACGTACAACGGCTTTACACACAAAATGAAGAATTTGCTACGAAAATGACTGCCGAATTAGATAACGTCAACAATCAATGTGAAACATTGGACGAATTGAATACCAAAATCGTCGATACAATAATGGGTTTCATGAAATCCAAATGCAAATCCGTCCAAGGGAAAGAATCAAAACTCAGCAGAGAAACATTAGACCTGATCGCAAGCAGAGCAGAGTTGGTAAAAAACGGAGGACGAGATTCAGTGGAATACCGGAACCTGTCTAAAAGTATCAACAAAGCAAGGAGATCAGATGAAAGAAAATATAATGTCCAATTGGCTCAAAACATAATTGAAGCTAACTGCAATATGAAAGTCCTACGAAGAAAAATGACAAACGCCAAAAAAGAAATCTTCAAATTACGAGACAAAACAGGAACGATCCAAACGGATCGAAATGCGATATTAAACATTGCAACAGAATTTTATGAGAATTTGTTTTCTTCAGCAAGACAGAGCCCAACGGAAGAAACCGAAGATAGACCAATAATAAGAAACGTGGGATCGGAGGATATGCCCGACATAACTGTTGATGAAGTCAAGGCCGCAGTAGCCGAGATGAAAAACAAAAAGTCTCCCGGAGAAGATGGTGTTCCAGTGGAAGCCATTAAACTGGGTGGAGACTCCTTATTAAAGGCAATCACGGCTTTGTTTAATCAATGTCTCCAATGGGAAGAAGTACCAGAAGCCTGGGAAAATGCGGTAATTACATTGCTGCATAAAAAAGGAGACATAACAAAGCTGGAAAATTACCGACCCATAAGCCTATTGTCAACACTCTACAAGTTGTTTATGAAAATCATTACGAAGAGGAACACTAACAAGTTCGACTTCTACCAACCTGTTGAACAAGCTGCTTTCAGATCTGGTTTCAGCACAAACGACCATTTGCAGGTGATGAGAACGCTTATTGAGAAGTGTCGTGAATACAACATCGACATAGTCTTGCTATTCATAGACTTCGAAAAAGCTTTCGATTCAGTGGAAACATGGTCGATATTGGACGCATTAGACGAATGTAGAGTAGACTCAAGGTACTCCAACACAATTCGATATGTGTACAAAAATGCTACTTCATGTATAAAACTTCATAAGAGCACGGAGAAATTCAGAATTGGCCGAGGTGTAAGGCAGGGTGACACCATTTCACCGAAATTATTCACGGCGATTCTGCAGAGTATTTTTAGGAAGTTAAACTGGAGTAAAATGGGATTAAAGATAAATGGAGATTACCTGAGCAATCTCCGCTTCGCTGATGACATTGTACCGATAGCAGCGAATCTAGGTCAGGCTCAGCTTATGCTACAACAGTTAAGTGAAGAGGCGAGCAAAGTTGGCCTCAAGATGAACTTATCGAAAACAAAAGTCATGACCAACATCGGGGACGATAGAGAAATCAAAATTGGTGACACTGTCATTGAACGAGTCGACAGCTATGTATATCTAGGACATAAACTGAAGTTAGGTCTGGACAACCAAACTGCAGAAATAAGACGTAGGATTGGTCTTGCATGGGCAGCGTTCGGAAAACTCAGACTAATTTTCAAAAGCAAAATGAATAATAGTCTGAAACGCAAAGTTTTCGACACTTGTGTCCTTCCAGTGCTTACTTATGGAGCGGAAACGTTAACTTTAACGAAAGCATCCGAAGATAAATTGAGAGTGACACAAAGAGCCATGGAACGAAGTATGCTTGGAATAACACTCAGAGACAGAATGACGAATCAATGGATTCGACAACAAACCAGGGTCGTTGATATCATGGAAAGAATAGCATCTCTGAAATGGAGCTGGGCGGGACATATTGCAAGAAGGACAGACGAACGTTGGACCAAAAAGATCATGAACTGGCGACCATATAAAAGACGAGCTATAGGTAGACCACCAGAGAGATGGACAAACGGAATTAAGAATATTGCAGGTACAAACTGGCAGCAAATGGCAATGGATCGTACGAAATGGAAAGAAGTTGGAGAGGCCTACATCCAGCAGTGGATAGAAACAGGCTGAAAAAGAAGAAGAAGAAGAAGTTCTTCGACTGTTAACCTGTTACAGATGGCAAGTATATTAACAGTTTTACTAACTGATCTATTACTTCATTTAATCGACGATTTTTAAATATTGATTTCAGAAATCTTTTACTTCATTTGTTTTGGCCACGCTTTTTGATATATAAGACTTCATTTGTCAAAGCTTGTCGTTTATTATTGCTGTCGTTGTCGATAGCAGATGACAGCCGTCTGTAGCAGGTTAAAGCTCTAGATTTTCCATTTACTTCGAACAACATGACACAACACATTTCCCTAAATCTAGTACTGTGAGTTCTTCCAGTACAATGCATATATGAAAATACGTGAGCCAAAGCCATGGAAACTCAGCTTAATCCATATTTACATTTCACACATAGAATTTATCGAAGAAGTTCAAAAATCCCAGAGCTAATACCATCGCTTGGCCTAAAATACACTGTCGACATTTTCGAACAGCTCTTAAGTTATTAATTTCCATTAATATGAAGTGATTTAATGCTCCATGATCCGATATATACTTTGTATTGATTTATACGTTCGTGATGTACTATTTCATTATTGAATGTACCAATGTACCTTTTCTGCACTCTCATGTATTGCGGATAGAAATGTGTAAAGCCAGATGAGGAAAACCGGACTGAAAACATCATCACCATTTTCGTTTATTGAACTAACAAAAGGGATTTAAGTAGATTTGCTTTCAGATTTTAACACAATATTGCTAAAGGGATTGGGAAAAGGAAAATATTTTGCCAAAGCAAACAAAATACAATTAGTTTTGCAAGTATTGCAAAAGTAACTTGATGGGAAAACGAACGGTGAAAGGTCTGATGTGCTTGAAGACAGTATTTTTTGTCCTCATCGTGTCGGTCTTCACAAAACTGTCATTCTGTTTTCTCAATCACATTGTCAGGATGGAAAAGGGTTTTTATTTCGGGGAAAAAGAAAAATTTGTAATAAGATATTAATTAACAGTAATCCTATTACCAACTTTCAAATGAAATTTCCTTTTAAGTCTAAGATTTGCAAAAAAGATTTTTTTTGCTATACAAAAGAAAATCAACACGAAAAAGTTATAATAAATTTCTCCAGCTTTTCGTTAACCTATTTCCTAACCTCACTTTGTTACAGAAATTATTTATGCATACAGCTTTAATATGACCCGGTAGAAGTTTACAATTAACACCCCGAATGACTAAAGTTGTGTCTGTATGTGTGCCCGACTTTTTTTACCCAGCAGTTTGATTAGCTGGGGAGACTCGCTCATCGGTTACACTGCAATGCAGTTATGAAGGTCTCTTCGAAGTAGAACAGAAAATTTCACACTAAAAAGAACAGGCTTTCAGCCATACGATCGACTTAAATCTGAATAGTTTCGCATCTACCAATTTTGTGTTTGTTTTTATTTCAGTTGGATCAAAGACAAATCTCCTTATACCTAATTGCGGAATTCCACTTTCTATGTCGATTTGAAGGTAGAATTTATTCTTTGTTATTTCCCATAATAAATCCAATAAAAATCGGAAAAATTTGAATGTTTCTTGGCTACTGAAATTCTTTAAAGTGGATAACATTTTCGATTGTAATCGACTAAACTCGGTCAGAATAAGTGCCTGGAAAATAAATCAAATGATTCGAGATTTTGAGTTGGAAAGGCTACCGATAAAATTATTCCAGACACCTTGTGGCGTGAATAATTTCCAGGAAACTCTATTGTTACCTGGAAATATTCAAACTCTTCAAAAATGTTTTAATATCACAAAATTCATCGAGAAGAATGGGAAAACAATACCTAAATGTTTTGTTTGTTTGTTTGTTTACAATTTGAATAAAAGGCAGTGTTTTCCTCCTGGACTACATCCATGGATTCAGGTAATACATTCACAAACAGCTAAGCGATGTGCACATAGAGAATAGCTTTCGCTTATTTGAAACAAAAATGCTGTTATGTGTATAATACGTTGAAAGTAATTCCTGTCGAAAATATCCTTAAAATGAAAGCAAAGCGAAATCTCGCGAATAACAAAACAACAACGAAGTTGTTATTCCATTTTCTTTTCTTTGCGTGTTTAAAACGCCCGAAGCTCTTTGTGTTTCACGGAGATAATTATCATAACTTTTTTATTACGCTCGGTACTCGTGCATACTAAAATCTTTAAAACAAAATTTTGAACTTAAAGTAACCCATAAAACCATACAAAAAAAATTAAAGTTAAAAAGAAAAATCGGTTGCGAACAGAGAAGAACACACTAATAATGCACATCAGAGGAAAATTTCCGTTTCGGGTGAGGGATTTCGATTTTTTTCTTCTTCACTCTTCTGTTGCTTTTCCTCTATTGAAATTGAGGAGCGCTTCTGTTCGAAGAACAGGATCGCACACCTTTCTTTTCTCTTCTTTTTCATTCTTTATTCGAGACCCCCGCAATTTAATTAGATTAAATTTATTTTTATGAGAATTCTTTTAATACTTACATATGCCTCGTTAGTCCATTGGGTTGTGTATGTAACACCAACTTCATTAGACACTGAAAATGTTGTAAAAAAAATCATTTTTTTTAAATGAAATTTATGTTTTGGTTGGTTCTGGTTGAAATATGTTGTGTGGTTTATAGAATTTAATCCAAGATTTATAGATGCGGATGGATGTTTTTAGGGCAGCATTGCTGGAGGCGAGTGATATGGCATTGGGTGGTATGGTGCAGAAAAAAAGGATGCGAATAATTTATGGATGACGGTGAAAGTTATCTTATTCGAAATGAATATTGAATGCGTCATCTGGTTTTTATGGACCATATAGAATATGAAGAGACGAGTATAACCGACATTTTTGGTCAGTGGTTATTACACATTTTAACAATGTGCGGGCATTTTTATGCTCCTTTGTTTCAATATGGTGTGTTTTGTTGAAAATGATGAGATAAGTTTAATGAAATTTATTTTCCATGTCTAGATGGCCTGAGTATGGGAATTTATACGAAATGAAATGGAAATGTTGCTTTTGAACGTATTCGTCTGCAAAAATTTTCACACTCGGAGCATAACATTTTAGGCTTTGAGCTTGAACTTTGAAATGAATAAGCTTCGCTGGTGATGATAATAATAATAATTGGAAAACTAATGAGGGCGTGCAGTAGGTGAAGAATTACAGTCTGAGGGTAAAAAAGCTCTAAAAATTGCACTTTGCTAATTAGCTAAATTCACCACCCCCTTTCCATTTATAAATTACACTAATTTACCGTACTGTGCCGGTATCACGTCCGGATCCCGTTCGTCTTCTATTACTTCTGCTCCCGTTTTATTTTCTTTACTCCGTTTAGCATCATTGTACTGCCACCGTGGACTCGACTTCAGATTCTTCTGAAAGCAATCCAAAAAACATCCTAAATTCATTGCTCCCTTAATAGTTGAAAGAAAATGTCACCTTTGTCGCGTCTTGGCTGCACAGCAAGCTATTCGATTGTTTCGAATTATTTAATGTATCGTTGGATTTCGTACGCCTTCTCGAGTAGATCTTTAATACAATGAAGCAAGCTACTATCAATAGTGTTAATAAAATTCCCAATAAAATCGGAGATAATTGGAAGGATGATTCGTCAGAAGCTGTTAGATTAGAGGAAGGTGTTCAGAATATTATTTTAAAATGTTGTGACCAATCGTATACTTACTAGTTTGAGTTTGGTGATTGTCACCAATTAGAAAGTCTTTCAGTACGATCCTTGGGCTTCTACCTTTTTGGTTTCTAAGGAAGAAGAAGAAATTGTTTGGTTAATGCATCAGATGGTACGTTTCTCAGTCGAATTTATACTTACACAGCGAAAATGACTGCCTTATATGCACGATCTTCGATCGCGTCCAAACTTAGAGTATCCAGAGACTCGATTAGAAAATATGGTTCTTCGGTGTTGGTCATATTAAACCTAAAGAAATGTGGAAAACGTGGTGAGTTTGTAAAACGAAGATTGATGTTTTAGAGTAAAAAATCTCAAACAAGCGTCGCCAAACAGATAGGTCTTTCTTGTGTTATTGCTTTGATACTCTGCTGCTTTGTGTCGACCGCCTGGTCAAACTTCAAGTTTGTGGACTGGAGGTTTTTGTCTTGGATGTAACTCGCTAGGCGTCAAAACGAAACTATTTCATGATAACCTTTGGACTACAAAGCGGCTGAGATGGACGAGTATATAAGTGCTGGCAGGTCACAGAGAAGGGATGACATGTAACAATACTGTCTTGGTCGAGACACAAAACAGAAAAGTCTTTCAATGCTATAAAATGGAATACACCCAGACATGGATTGGACTCAATACCCGACTACTAG
The DNA here is from genome assembly GCF_014529535.1 of Bradysia coprophila. NCBI lineage: Eukaryota > Metazoa > Arthropoda > Insecta > Diptera > Sciaridae > Bradysia > Bradysia coprophila. The sequence goes on along the minus strand of NW_023503493.1, from coordinate 20,950,939 downwards.
CTCTTCTTAAAGGATTTTAATGACGACTCGGCAGTATTTTCACTTATTATCTCCTTATTTACTTTGTCAATGATTTGAACTATAATTCGATAATTTACCGATCACCATGCCGATTACTGTTCGATTGAATGGAAATGAGGTCTGTCATACCACTTCTTCCTACGATTTTACTTCCTTTTCTTGCAAATTATTGAATAGGATATACTGAAATACAACAATAACTGGCACATATTGAGCGGATAACGTTTGATAGAATAGCAGTTTACCTTAACGGACGAAACATTAAAAATAAAAAAATGGGAGACTTTATTATAATAACGTTTAACGACCTGTACTAGAAACGTTTTCCGTACATTCAAGTTTGCCACTGTCGACGCAGTTATAACAATATTTCATTTGTTTTTTTTTTTACATGGAAGCGGCGGGAATTTGCTCATAGATAGGCCTCACAGATAAATGGAATTTTTGGCTAATACTTAAAACATATATTTCCAGTCATTGAAAGTGTATTTAAAATTCCACGAATCAATGCTAACTTTTTGCATTATTGTTCTTTGAAGAACGAATTAAGTACAATGACGCTCTTAACGATAAATCGAAAAATTAGAACGAAGTTCTGTGAGATATGAAATCTCAATATTCCCATCTGCGTAACAAGCGCCTTTTGCAATTAAACCAAAAAATCCATTTTATTATACGAGCCTATCACGCAATTTTTTTCGTTTTAATAATTTAAAATTAAACCTTTCCAGCTACCAGTCTAAATAAAAAAGACAAAATTTCGATTCTGTGAACAATAATCATTCAAAATCAAAATTATACACGAAAATGCGCGCCAACAATGCGAATTGAATGATTAAAGTGTGCGCATTCCAAACGTTTCAGATGTATGCATTGCACAGTGCTTTTTACGGCAATAAGATAGCCGTGCCTTTTTGCCCACAAATGTTCTGAGTGATATTTTGACCAAAATGTCCGATCAATCTTCACCAAACTTTAGAGAATGAAAGTTCCCCACGACTTTTAACGGTATTCCCAAAAAACAAATCAAAAAGTTAATATTTACTATTAAAACGAACTCTCTCAAAAGGGCATTTGGGGTGCTATATAGCACCCCAAATGCCCTTTTGAGAGAGTCCGTACGGGAACAAAAACAAAACTTTTTGAACTTTTTTTGGGGAGTACCGCTAAAAGTCGTGTGGAACTTTCATTCTCTAAAGTTTGGTGAAGGTTAATCGGATATTTTGGTCAAAATATCACTGAGAACATTTGTGGGCAAAAAGGCACGGCTATCTTATTGCCGTAGAAAGCACTGTGCAATGCATACATCTGAAACGTTTGGAATGCGCACACTTTAATCATTCAATTCGCATTGTTGGCGCGCATTTTCGTGTATAATTTTGATTTTGAATGATTATTGTTCACAGAATCGAAATTTTGTCTTTTTTATTTAGACTGGTGGCTGGAAAGGTTTAATTTTAAATTATTAAAACGAAAAAAATTGCGTGATAGGCTCGTATAATAAAATGAATTTTTTGGCTTAATTGCAAAAGGCGCTTGTTGCGCAGATGGGAATATTGAGATTTCATATCTCACAGAACTTCGTTCTAATTTTTCGATTTATCGTTAAGAGCGTCATTGTACTTAATTCGTTCTTCAAAGAACAATAATGCAAAAAGTTAGCATTGATTCGTGGAATTTTAAATACACTTTCAATGACTGGAAATATATGTTTTAAGTATTAGCCAAAAATTCCATTTATCTGTGAGGCCTATCTATGAGCAAATTCCCGCAGCTTCATGAGAGAGTATGTTAAATTGCTGTTAAATTTCAAACGAAAGGCATAAACTGAAACTTTTTCATTGCACACAAAATAAATTTTAATTCAATTTCCCCACCAAAATAATTTTTTTTTGTTATTTTTATTTATTTACCTGACTTTGCCAGTACGTGTTGAAATAAGTTCCAAAATGAATACCTGTGGCAATCCACCATCATATCCGGCGGTGCATTGTACTTCCACTGAATGTTGGGTTTGATTGTTGAATGTGCAATTTTTTACGACCGCTGGTAAACCTAGTTGGGAATAAAAAAAAAGTTTTTGCTTTAAATTTTCCGTGTTCATTTGGAAACTGTTTATCGTTCAGTTTATGTTATTAACTTTTCATCAAAAAATATATTAAAAAAACGAACAAACACCTTCTGCAAATATTTCAAGTAGGTACGTTTCTATATATTCATCATCAAACAATCGTGTCAACGTCATAAATTACAGAATATTGTACTCGATTCATTTCGACATGAAGAACGTTTGCAATGTTGTGAGCTTGTGAAGTCGTATGCTCATAAAATAAGTGTAGTTGTCAACAATATCATACCTTGATATACAAGTGTAACTTGAGAAGAGATACAATTACTTTGAAGTTGTCCTTTGGCGTTATTGCATTTAGTCTGAGTATCATACTCTCGCTTGAGATGTTTGTAATTTATGTGCATAATGGAAAGGTAAAATTCAGTAAAATTCAATAATGTTGTCAGTTGTATAAGAATCCCCATTTCGTCTCCTATACATTAGTTTTAATTTGAACGGTATTCATATGTTTATGAAGCTTATGCTTTGTCAGTGTCTTAATTAACTAAGTAAATTGGTAGAAACTTAGGAAGTTTCCAGCGCTACAAACTATTTCAATTCTATTAAAATTCAGATGGAATACTTCCATACCAACATACTATCAATCGGAACAAACAAAACTTGGTGTTAGATGTTGGTAAATTTTAAAATTTAATTACCCGTTGAATAGAGTTCATATCACAAGAAGGTGTCGCGCTGTTTAGTAAATAAATAAAAATGTATATACGAGACGAGACAAAGATTGTGCCATGATGGAGATTTATAAATTTGAAAAGTTTTCCAATCTTTTTCGCAATTACAGCTCTACACAAAAAGCAGAAGAAAAACCGAAATACCGATAACAAGCCACTTTTACCATCGCAGAACTCTTTGGAGCTCAGTGAATCAGGTCGGATGGAGGATGTACTTTTAATAACATATTCCACGTTACCGTAGTTTTAGATGTTAACAGGATCAACAGCAGACAATATGACAGCAGATAGAAGGAAACATTTTTTAACGAGCTGAGAGTGCAGTCTGTTTATTATATAACAAAAGAATGCAGGTTACTAACAATGATTGGCTTCAATACAATTGAGTTTGGGCATGCCATAGACTGCGGGTAAACGGAGTTTACACGAAATGTATGTCAATTTTGGAAGTGAGAAGGATTGCGACAGTGACTCTGACATCAAGGCCTCACATGTCCACGTGAGTATGTAAATAACTAATAATTAACAATAAGCTTCCTTTAGAAATATTTTTCTAATCAAATTCTCGATACGAAAGTCTGGTTTGAGGAAATTGATTTTCTGAGAAATATATACCGTAAGTCCCATCAATCTGAAACTTATACTTGACGACGTAAGTGTAACACGTTTAATTTTAAGAACGAATGCATAATTGCAGGTTGTTTGTACATTTTCCAATTTGCGTAATTACAGTTGGTTTTCCCATTTGTAAAATGTTACTTTTCATTCGAAAAATGACGTTCAGGTGCACTTTTCACATATAAATTTTAATTTAAAAAAAAAATTACGCCATAGTTATACCAACTTAAATGATCAACGAACTATTAAAATATAATTAATAAAAGCTCAAGAAGTTATTATAAGCGATACTAAGTTTCGAGAGTTAAAAGCTTTTCAAATATTCCCACACACGCTAAAATTTACAGGAACATAAAAGGTAAATGGCAGTAATTATTTTTAATTTTCATTTCAAGAATTTTCCAGCAGCTTTTGTAAGAGTGAAAACGAAGAAGAAAACAGAGATGATGTGCAGGAGGTTCGCTTTTTTTTAATAGTACTCCAAAATGAATTTTCTATTACTATATGCCAAAGAGACTTTAGCACTTAAAAAGCTTTAATTAAACGTACGCTATATGCATTAATTGGGCCATTTGAAATAATTTTAGTTAAACTAAAAATTTAATGGGCGCTCATTTTTATTAATGAATGCACCTTCACTTTGCTCGAATTTTCATGCTAAACGCATTCATTTTCATGGTGCCCGTTGAGCATTTACACGAAAATTACTCACTGATATTAATTCGCTTTTTCGTTTTATGGATGCATGGATTCGAAACGACGTTATTAGCGCATGGAATGGAATTGTATTAAATGTAGCCAACAAATATTATGCACTTTATGGTACATCTTTTATTGGTTGTAATTGTCGAAATGGGAATGTTGTGCGAAGATGCTTAACAGATTTGTTTCTGTCTGCATTAATTGAATGAAGACGGTACACAAGTTGTGAGGTGAATCACGAAAATGGACCGGGTGAATTATACAACTCTATTTTTTCAGATCTTTTCTCCGTCTGAAAAATTACAGTTTTCAATTCATTCGATTGAGTTTGGTATAGCAAAAAATAAAGAAAAATAAAATAAAATACAAAAGTACCGAGTAAATCGAAAAAGCTCCGGGGCAAATAAAGGAAAACGTTTACAAAGCAATGTCCGAGAGAAATATAATTGTAACAGAAATTTGTATCGTGCTTCGTTATAATACAAAGAATTTCTACGTATTTTGGTTGTTAAAAAAAGACAGGTATCTGTTTGGCAAAAACATGGAGCAACATTTAACTGGATTGTGTGGTTCGAATTTTAACTGGTAATTGCTAATTAACAGAAAAGTAGAGATTATATTATATTTACCCGATAATTTTCATTAATTGGGCTATACGATATTATGAAAATTCAATTTAATTGATGCAGTACAACAGTATATGAAAATCCTTTGAAATGTTATGAGTAAACATTCCATTTCCTAGATTTATTGTATACACAGACTAACTCATTTATGTTCGAAACTTTAAAGCATTCGATACACTAGAAAATTTGTAATTTATGAAGATTCATACCTGTCATAACTGCCGAGAAATCATGATAATGTGAATTACTTGTTACGCTAAATTTATTAGTAAACCTTTTAGATTGAAACTCTGCTCTTGACGACCGGCTCCTCGTTTCCACGAAAAGTAATAGAGACTAAATAATATTTAAATCGACGTAAAACTTGAAAATTATACGTCGACTCACCACACAGAATGTACAGGAAGTCGACTTATAAATGAAAAGTTTTACGTCAACTTATAAAATTCTAAATAAAAACTACACCCTAATAAATAGCATATCTGGCAGCGCAACATAAGGGGTACACTTTTTCGTTTCAGCTTCAGTTCTGTCGTTTCCTCTAATTGACATTAGTGTGTAGTGTTGACGCCTGTTCTCATTATGCTCGCATAAAGATATATATGAAAACAACGAAACGACCAGCTGAAGCAAAATGTGTAACCTTAATGATAAGTTAAGCTTTAACACTCATAGTCTCTCGCTTATCGAAATACCAGCATTTGTGAAGCGAATCAACACTTCAAAAATACATTTTTTGAATGTTAAATGAATGAAGAACGCGAACACTGCTATAAAGTCAAACTTTATGTGGGTAAAAGTTAAAAAAAAAAAATCTCTAAATTTTCGGTATTTTGATATTTTTTGCATACTATCTAACAAAAATACGTTTAAATTGTAAAAGGCGAGTTCATGGTGGAAGAAAAGTTAAGATAAATGTAAATGCTGACGTGGGACATAACAAAACAATAATTTAATTATTTGAATTTTGTCTTGTTCAACCCACTTACCTCCTCCCAACCAACCGGTATATTATGATTTTTTTTAAATACTACGTGTAATATTTTCAGACACTTTTCTGCATTTTAAAAATTGACAGAGTTAGACAATGAATGGCTAGACAACATTATGTCGGGAAAAATTATTTTTTTTAGATAAATTTTATAACGAAATGTGATGCGCTTAAATTCAAATGAAAAATGTTTCATGGGAGACAAAAATGGGGCATACGAAGTGGTTGTAATAAATTCAACCAAAAAAAGAGAGGGAAAACATAGAACAAAGACGAACGAGATTTTACAATTATTATCTTATTTATGTTCATCTTTCTGTTGTTGCATGTAACGAATGTATTATGCTACATAGGAGGAAGTATCCCAATGTCGTTGAATGAACAACAACAATAATAATAACAAAAAAACAAAAGTTTCATTGTCAACTTGACTAAATAATTTTCCTAAATAAAAAAAAAATAATGGAAAAATGGGTTCCGTTCCCCGTGTGTTTCATTTCGTTTCAAAGAGTTTAATCTAAATTTAAAGTACATCAAATCAAATTATATACAAAATATTGTAGACATGAAATGTAAAGATAAAGAGTGAAGAAAGGCATTTTCTCGTTTAGAAAATAATGTACAATATCTCCCGAATATGACGATGGTGTGTCAGTATTTTATGGATGAAATGAATAAAAAAAAAATTCTGTGTTAGGCTCACATAATACATAAATAATATATATATAGAAGGCATATAGATATATTTTATATAAACGAGCTTAAAATTATCATATTTCAAATGGATGTGATGAATTTTAATAATGTATCGTTTTATGCAGTATACATAAGTGGCACAAGGAAAAAGAGATTTTCCCTTCGAGGAAAAAAAAAAGTTTCACAAAAATATATTATGTTTGCTTTATTACACACGCCAAAAAATATTGAAAAAATAAAAAAAAGCCGTAAAGGTTAAGGAAGGCTTTTAAAGTATATATCCCCACGAATTTGACAATACCTATTCGCAAATATAACACAAAATTGATTTAAATTTTTGGGCGAAGAAAAAAAAATCAACTTTTTGACGTTACACGTAAATGGATACGCAAATAATTGTATTTTGCATTTTTGCGTACGATCACATAATAAATAAGAGTTTAAGTCAAATACATATATAACGATCTTTATGGGGACGGATTTTTTTCTTTTTGTTCACACAAATTACGATAATGTTTAATGTTGCGCACATCACGTTTTCATTACAATCTCATTTCGTATGCATTAAAGGAGTATATTTTAGAATGATATTTTTAGCCATAAATTTGGAACCAGAATTGACTGGCAAAATATCAGTACACTGTACAGCGAGCTGTACAGTCGATACAATGTACAATTCCAGTTCAAACTCACTTTTAAATTATGAAACATTTGGTGCAGATGGTAAGTTAAAGGGTGATAATTGAGGTATATTACCTAGGCTCGGCTTATAAAGTGTGTCACGTAAAATTAAGCATTTGTTCGTTAACAGTCTTGTTTTAAAGTTCTCGTTGGAAAGCTAGCGATAAAAACTCATTAAGAAAAACATTTTCAGTATGACAGTAATTTGATGTCGGCTTTTCACGGTAATTTAACATTGACCCCTTTCTTAAACTTTGAATTACCTTGAAATTCACATCCTCTGATATTTAAAAAAATATCTTAATCTGTGAATCTCTAACTTTCTAACGACACCACATTAACAATCTTATTTGTGAAGGTAATTTTCGTAGTATTTAAAAGGAAAATCTGACACCAGCCGTTAATATATCCTGTGTAGGAAAGACCACGTCTGACAGTATGGCGTTTTGAGTATCCGATGTGTGCGATTTCATTTCATGTATGTTCAAAGTTGCCTGAAATGGTTAATTGTTTCCCAAGCGAATAAAATAGGAAATTCCAACAAGAGCTAAGGTCAAATTTCCTATTTTCTCCCCTTAAGTGAACACATAATATTTCATCCATGTGTGGCATTGGTTTTATCCACGAAACAAACATAACAATTTGTTTCACGGTAGAAACAAGAGTTGAGCAAAAAAAATCTCAGTTGAATTGTCATCAGTGGCGTCAACAAAATGACATTTTCTCCGACCACCTATACAAATAAAACAGGTGAATCTGTTCCCTCAACGTCCTCGTCAATTTTGTTGTTCGAGGTCTCAGTAAATGAAAACAAATTGTAACCGAACGTAAGATTTTTAGAATTAAAGTTACACTTCAACAGGGCACACAAAATATCATTTTTGATATTTTAAATAGAAAACATCTTCGCATTTACTTATTCTTCTTACAACAGAAAATATCGTACAACTCATTCAGAAAACGTTTCTATATAGCTCAACTCAACTCATGAAATAAAAGCTCCAAGTCGGTCAAAAGCTACTTGAAAAAGCAAGATATTTGAATGAATATTTCATTTTATGTTACATACCAGCGCTATATTCAACAGTTTTACTTGTTCTCGATACTACCTTACTACGTACAACCTTTACTTCACTTTAACTACCAACTTTGCTTTCAAAACTTCTACTTAAGTTGGGTAACAGTCCAACGCAGTGTGTATAATTTTTCGGCATGTACATTTCTTAGGAATTATGCCAGAAAAACAGTACCTCATCAATGTTGGAATTGGGTATCAAAACGAAAATTATATGTGCGAATCACCATTCACATTTTCCTTCATTTCTCCAACCAATTTCCATTAAAATATACTTTCAATTATAAAATCGCTTTTCAATATTCTTTAATGCTGGCATTTTCGTTAATCTTTTATTTGGTTTATATTACCGTAGGTACCGGTACTTAAACTCTAACTATTCAAATTCCAATTTATCCAATATGATGCTCAGCTCAAAAATTACTTACAAAAATCGAACGATGAAAATTTTCTTCATCATTCTGATATTTCTTTTTCTACCATTTTAATAAGATAAAATACGATTTTATAATCACAAAGTTTTCCCATTTCTAATTATTTAGAAGGTCAATTTACATTAAGTTATTTGCCATTGACGCGGTCCCCACGGTGACAATAACAAACCAGTGCTGGTATTATATATAGAGAGAAGTGTATGTTTTATGTGCTATATACCTCTATACCTATACGATCTTCGATTAATTTATATCTGTAGAAATGTTCTGTGATTATGTACACGGTGGAGTACGTTTCGATTTCTCAGCAGTATGCATGCATATAATACTGTGAGGGCTATGAGGTATACGTTAATGTACATACAAAGCGAAAAAAGGAATGAAAAAAGTTTGCAAAATTAGGGGAGAAATCTGATTTTGTAAAAAAAAAACAGAGCAAGGTAACACGAGAGAAGTAAAAAAAAGGAAAACTCGAATAAACGATGTTTAAGGATATCGAAAAGTTTTCTCGGACTTTTTTCTCCGTCTTCTTTCCTCAACATAATGTGAATGACGATAATAAAATCCATCACCGACTCACCGTTTTTAAAATTTGCAAAATTCAACTGACTGCCTTTTCCATTCCAACCAAATATTTTCTGACGGAAAATAGGGGGAGTCAAGAAATTTATATCAAATAATTGATGATTTGTTATTGAATGGTTACTTTGTTGTTTAAAGCTGAATGGCGTCTTAGAATGGGGCTTAGGAAGAATGCCACTTTGTTTGTTACGTTAATCAGAAAACATTCTTCATATTATAACAGAATAATACAATAAAAAGGAAGCAAAGGTTGTTCTCTTTTAATAAGAAAAAAAAACATCTGTCTCTTTGTAAGATGTGAATCCATAATGATGTGTAACTATGGAAAATCGATTCCGGTGACGAGGTATTGCGTTTACGACCTAGGTGAATAAAACATGCTCAAATTGTTTTTTACGATAATTCGAAACGACGTTCGCTTTGGAAAACAAGAATGACTGGTTTAATGTTGGAAAGAGTTGTCAAAGCGAATAAAATCATTCGTTGTGGAGACAGAACGCTGTGCTCTGAATAACGTCATCTTATATGGCAAAGAATATAAATAAACTAATGAAGTAAAAGATTTTCCATCAATGTTTTGAAAACTAAACACTTAGATCAAAAGAAGTAACAGACTCGAAAATTACACCGATGATATTCTCTGATACCTGATTGAGAATTGTTAATTTGTGATATAAGTAAACCACATCATTAACTATTTTACTCAAACATCAGTCGATTGAGTGACGGTCAATAGATTAAGAGATAAGTGGGGCCTTCAACATAACTATTCAAAGTTTCCTAAACAACTTTAAAACACAAAACGATTTAATTAACCCGAATTTAATCATCTTGAATTATACGTGGGTCGATCTATTCTTTGAAATGTCTTAATTGAATAGTTAATCAATCGAAAATAAACTTGAGATACCTTTTCAATTATTTCTATGAAAACTTGCTTGGCTCTGTAACTAAATACACCTTTCGTACATCAATTGATTTTGCTTCTGTTAATTTAACGATTAAAAGTAGAAAATATCGCATTACATCGAATCCGAGAGTATCAAGTTACTGTTCTAATAGATCACAAAAATAAGCTACTCACTCTAAAAGGTTCGAATTTTACGGTTTTTTTTCTGTGTCAGAAATATGCGTCACAACCGTCACACCACTACAAAAAAGCTCGATTTCAAATCATGCATCCAACATTTGTTTATAATAAAAATATTCCAATTATTACTGCCCTTTCCAACCTATTGAGTGAAGTACGTGATTGTGTGTAATTTCATAACGAAAAAATGGAAGCCCTTGATGCAATATATACATGTGCAGTGTATACATTGGACACTGTATCATGTTAAACAAGGAATCCAATCAATAATTAATATGGTCAATAATGCTCTTATCTGTTTCAATAAAAGCGAAATATTATGACTTTCCCGTCTCATAAACTGCCTGCATTTTAATTTGTTTAATTTACAGTTTTTACAACCGAAATTGAATTTATGGCATCATTACTTTTTCGTTCCAATTTTCGAAAATGTTCAATTTAATTAAATATGAAGCGCAATTGTCTGGTTGTAAAGGTACAGGGCACATAATATGGGAGGTGTGATTGTATGTTAACTGTTTTCAACAGTATAGTATTGAAAATAGAAATCGGTACAAATAATTTCATTCACTTGGCGATAGATACGATCAGAATTTTTCATTAATTATAACTACAGAATCCTGGTGCATACGTTATGCATATATAGTTATATGAGATGCCAATTTTAACACAAAATTTAGTTTCAACCCTTGAATACAAGTGAGTAGAAGTGGTTATTGGAGAGCATACAACGTGAAACATGCATTCATGAGAAGAAAAAAAAAATGCTTGTTGAAATGGCAAAATTGTTTAGAGCTACACACATGAATGTATTAAGCTAAAATATATTTTGCAATTATATTTAAAATAAGCCATGATGTTTACGTACTAGTTATTTATATATTTTATGTAAATTTTCATTATTTTGCCATATTATCCTGCATAAAATTACAGATAGAACACATTGCACAATAGCAGCCACACAGCCACCGAAAATCCTGAAATTTATTTCAAAATAAATATATAGTGGGATCAAAAAAGGGTTCATTATTATTTACCATAAAATGTAACTCCCACGTTTTAGATATTTCCGTTAATTTATACCTAATTTAGTGAAACATATTTTTGCATAATTTTATGTTTCATTTGAATTATTGGGGAGCGAAGTTTACCTTTTGTTTATTTTATATATATTTTGTGTGGAATTTAGATTAGAGTCGATAAGACATTTATTGTCAAAGAATTTGTCTATTTCGTGTAAATCACATCCCCTCCATAATGAAATGTGTGTATGTATACATTGCGGTAATATTGAAATGATGCCAGAAGGGAGATAAATTGTAGGCTGTTGAATGTATTTTTTTTACTTGTTCGATACAATTAACGTAATTAAATATGAACAAAATACTGCCATGAAATTTCGAATAGGTACTTAAAATTGTATTCTGATCGTCGTCGTCTTACATTGTTTAGGCCTGTGTAACATTCAAGCGAACCATGAAATTTTAATGGCTTCTGACGTAATTTTGCTTGCGACGGCATTAAAATGCTTGCACGGAATTTAATTCCGAAGCTACTCAACTCAAACATTGGTCTAAAATTGCTATTAAAGCCGTACTTCTTTCGGATCGTTTATTAAAGGCAATTTTTTGTTTCCCTCGTAGGAACAGTAACAGGCATAGTAAGATACGAGAAAATTACTAACAAGCGAGGGGTGACGCACTTCCATTTAATCCATTAAATCCATTAAATCCCTTGAATCCATTTAATCCATTTAATCTAAAAAATTTTTTTAATTTTACCGAAATAATTAGGCTACCTACCTAAAAAATTTGTAAAGTAATTGCGAAAAATAGATTTGCACGATCCCCAGCTCGTTTAAGTACTCGTGAGGTATAGGAAAAGTTTTTTGTTAAAAATGGTATTAAATTTATTTAATCCATTTAATCCATTTAATCCACTTTACACTCGACTTTACACCAAAAACTCCTAAAAGTGGATTTTTTCGCTTTTCAACATTGTAGTATAAGTTGTAGTACGTGGTTCGATCAAAATCAACAATTTTTAAGACTTTTACATTATTTGGTAAAATGTACTTTTTTCCTATTTAATCCATTTAATCCAATTTTTATTCCATTTAATCCATTAAATCCATTTAATCCATTTAATACCATTTAATCTAGAAGTGAGTCACCCCTCGCTAACAAGTCAGAGCGAAAATGGAACGCTCTATAGCTAGTTCCAATTACGCTAAACAGAACAGTGAGACCAACGCGGTTCGCTAATTTCACGTTATACGTGTTTTTTTACGATGATCTAATGATCTAATTGATCTTGTTGCCGAAAGGTTTTTGTTTTTATTTCTTTGTTTTCCTGACTATTGTCTGACTTTAGATTTTGTAATCTCTTTTTCCTTTCATTTTTGACTTAAGTCTTTGATTGACTGTGATGTACGGAATGTAATTCCTTTGTTTTTGTTTTTGTAATTTTTTTTTACTTTGCTTGGCACTTTTGCTTTTGACTATCGTTAACTGTTGATTTGTACCGTCTGTCTGCATTAGATCGACGTTAAAAGAGCTGATAAATAAATAAATAAATAAAGTCGGCACATCACACCAATTTACATGTTCTAACAACATTACAGGACATATTCCCTCTGATCCTACATCCAATTATAAAGTCTCAATTTACAAGCGACTGCAACCAAATAGAAGAACTAGGATGTAGCATTTCAAACAGTAAAACAGTTAATGATATTTGAACCAAAACATAGACACTACTGGACTGGTTTGAACATGATAATGTCATCAATTTATTTGTACTACCGACATTAGGGTAGCTCTATGAAATTGGTGCCCGTGCGAAAAACAATTCTTTGGATAAAGTAAAAAATGTTCACAGGAAATAAATTTTGGGTGATGCTGACCAGAAAAAACCAAATTTTTCCACCATTTCGAACGGTTTCGGCAACTGCTTAATCAGCCTTGCGTTTTAACTGACTCTCGATTATTTCTTGACACTATCATGTTTCAAAAGAAGACGAGCATGATTAATTTGAAAGATGAGAGCGTCAATAATCAAATATAAATCATTGAGAGCCGGCTAAAACATAAGGCTGAGCTCCGGAGTTGCCAAAACAGTTCGAAATTATGGAAAAATTCGGTCTTTGGACGTTCGCAGCTTTTGGAAATTTTTGGCAATTCTTTGGAAATTTTGGAAAAAATTTCCAAAAAAAATTCCAAAAATAGGCCCTGATGCTGACAGGAGAAGGTTATATTTGGACTACAATTGCTAAAAGTTTCCTATGTGCAGAATAAGCACCAGCTGAATATCACCAGCTGGTGTACAAACAAAAACACTTTGTATTGTAAACAATTCAAAGACAACCTACACACAGTGCATTTCTACGTTAACGTCATCTACGCGCACATAATACGTACGAATGAAGAATGTGTTTTGATTGTTTATCATACAATAAATGTGTGTTAGTAGATCAGCTGGTGATAGTCAGCTGGTGCTCATTCTGCACATAAGAAACTTTTAACAATTGTATTAAAAAAAGTTGCTCAACAACATATATAAATGGATCAACCTCTTCAACTTCATGTAAAAAGATCATTTTCCACAATTCTCGTTTTTTTGTCTCGTCGTTTTTCCTTCATAAATTTCACCGATTTCAAATCTTTTCCAGTCAACATAATTCTCCAACATATTTGCTGAGCGGACCACCCTAAACGACACTAAACTATAAATCATAAGCTTACCGAATTTCAAATAACATTCTGAATAGTTTCGTTTATTCAAATATCAAAGCCAGATAAGGCATCCACATTTAAATTTACCAATCCTTTAATCAAAAGCTGTCACAATGTAGCTTTTTTACAGATGACATGAATTATTCTTGTGAATTTCTATGGTTGAACGCAAACAGAGTGATCAAATCGGTATTTTGTTTATAGAGAATTTATCGTTGTTGTTTCCATTGATTACAAAAAAAAAAAATGTAATTGAATATTCATGAAAGGGATGATGTGTGAAAAGATAATTATAAATTCAGTTTTAGTTCGCTATTTATTACAAATAGCACGAAATCGAAACCAGAAAATCATTTTATTTGTGATGCAATGCAAAAGCTGTTTTGATTGTGCAAATATAAAATATTTATTACGTGTTTCCACCTACCTAGAACCCGTGTTCGCAGAAACGCGTGGTTTCATAATTGAAGCATCAGTCGATTCCTACCTATTACGCGTCTTCGTATTTTTTTTTCTCATATAGAGAAAGTAATAGTATATTACGTCAGTGGTTCCAAATTTTTATTTTGACGAGCGGAGACGTTATCTGCAGAAATTTGTATTATGACGAGTACTGAACCGACATACTGTGCTACGTGATAAAACAATGTAAATGCGTATTTCGTATGATTGAAGCGCCATTCGCAAAATGAATTCATTACCCAGAAAATTCGACAGTCGATACAAATTCCGGACAATATTAATATAATATCAATGAATCCAGATTTAATTTTTTGATGGGGGTTTACCGACTTGGGAAATGGTGTCACACAACTACAAGATAATGCCACATAAAAAAGAAATGTCTATCAATGGAAAACTTGAGGTAATGCTGTCACACCATTTTATAGTAATCGTTGACACCTCGTCTTCAGGTTTTGGCTTAAAATTGTATTTTGTGCAGTTCAGACTGAATCATTGAATGCATTTCTATTCTCAGAATCCTCACTCAATTTAAAATGGGACGGTTATATCATCAGTTATCAACAGTGTCGGAGGTAATAAATGGTTCAATTTTAGTGGTATCTTATTGCAGAATGTATGTTAAAATCAATGAAATTAGAGAATTGAAGATCTCACTTAGCTGTAACAGACTCAATAAATACACTGGCCACTGGTGATGGTCTGCCATCTGACATTATTTAACAGTCTTAACAAATGACACCGAGACAGAGTGCCAAAACGTCAATGGTTTGTAACTGCAGCGTAGGAAAAATTACATAGAAGCATAAAATTATCATTTATTTTCCGGTCAACATTGCTATCGTTGTCTTAATCATATAATTTCAACAAGCCAATTAACTGAATATAAACGATTTCGGAGAACGGATTTTCTTTTTTTATTAAAGCCAATTATTTTAATCGCTAAACGAACTCGATTACTAATTCGAAACATATTTTGAATAAACAACAAAAAAAAAGAAAGAAATTTGCCCATCTCATTCTAATTATCGTGGAAGTCAACAATAATATTATCTTCCTTTGCGTGTTCTAATCGAAATATACCGAAAAATTCTTCCTATCAATTGAATTTTTCTGTTGTTTGCCAAAGAGCTGAATCATAAAAGGGAAAATCCATTTAATTAAATTCATATCCTCTTTTTGATTGTGTTCAGATATGAGCATATTATTAAGAGGGTTGCGTTTTTTTTCGGGTGAAACATTCAAGAGCATTTTCGAAAGCTTAATACTTAAATGGAAGATAATTAAGGATAACACTTTAGTGTCTGTGCCGTAGGCTTGTGAAATTTTCTTCATCTTCATTTTTAATTAAAAGCAGCATACAATATGATTTAAAAGCTTTGCGCCGGCCAGCCAATCTTGTTCCATATTTATGTGTACATTAAAATATAATAAAAAAATAGAATCCCTTTGTATGATTTGATGAGGACCATTGTGGCTGGCCATCTATTGTCTGTCACTCTATGTGTTCCTATTGTATATTATACATGGATTGCGGAAGAGAAATAATGCAGTTGACGAGAAGTGTACTCCCGTCCCAACTACACCATGTGTATTATATTCCCTATTGTACGTGGACCCATCGACCGACGTTGTCGTTATTGTTGTTGTTGCTGCTGTTGTTGCGTTTATCATATTATATGAATTCTATTCGTTTATCGTCGTTCCAATGTACAGAATATTATTTAACTTCCGCATGTATAGCTCATCCGTTTCATACACTATCCAAGGCTAGGTTTTATTGACGAAAATAATACTTTTTTGATACAAATCGAAACAATGTGAAAGAGCTTTCTTCGGATACTACGTGTTTGAACGTTTAGAGTGTGTGTGGGTATATATAGGGTCATCCCAGATATATTTGTTTTCATTTGAACGGAATATATTTTAAATCCTACCCCGCTTAAGCATTAAAGATTAAATTTTTAATTTTCGGGGTTTATATTGTTCGGCAAAATGTTTGTTGCCGAAAAATATGACCAGCATATACATATAGTTGCGAAAAAAAACTTTTATTTTTATTTTTGGCTTAACCCATTCGCGATAATAAATCTACGATGTTGAAGCTTTTGTAATTTTCCACATGTAAAATATATTTGGTTTTCTGCAAAACCTTTTGTTAATATTAAATGTGGATTGGGTTTTGTGCGAAACAGAGAAAGGGTTTGTTTGTGAAATACCGCAGGACATGTGTAACCGAAAATAATACATTTATGAAATCTGGCAACCCAGAAAAAAAGCCAAACATAAGAAAAATTTTCACCTGAATTCTTTGCCAAAAACTATGGGATTTATGAGGTCAAATATAAATCATACGCTGTAATGAATAAAAGATTCCAGTAAAATTTATTGCAAATTCAAATGAAAGCTTCAGCTAGACTTTTATCAGAAAAAATTATGTAGATTGTAGAATTCGGGTGAGAGGGAGAAAAAAAGGCGATGAAAAGATTATTCTATTTAAAATCCAGATTTACGTTCTAAATGAATTCTAGTTCATAGTTTTTGTCAGATGTGACAAGGCGACGATTTTAATATAATTTTTTTTCTGTGTTAAAGTACTCTAAAAAATGAAGCTCTGGAATTACAATGAGGTATATATAAACCGGTATAGACTATATCATTTTAATTTTCGCCAGTCATCTATTAAATTGTGCGAAGCCCGTACCTATATTTTACCAACTGTTAGGAGAGTTTTGTGTATTTATTAAAAAAAAAACGATGAATAAATCGAAAGAACTTTTTTTTACGTTTAATTTGCATTTAAGTTATAAAACGATTCCTTATTGTTTAAAAACAATCGTTTCGTTTCGTTGAACTAATGTTTTAGTTAACATAAAGTTTATGAAAGAATCGAAAGAAACAGAAGGAAAAAATGCAATTAAAAATCATTCATTTGAGTTTTGTTTAAGCCAATCAAGACATTCCAATTATTATTTCCATTTCTACCAGTTATTCAATTTAATTTCGAAACATGACTGTGCGCTTAATTATATTTTACTCACCAGCCAAAACGATCTGAAACATACACGGGTGTTTTTGAAGTCCAACTTCATTTTGACCCCAGCAGGAAAGTGTTCCATAATCCTGAAATTAGAAAAACAAATTAAAATAAGTCGAAAACTTGGAACATTTTCATTGACAGTTTCTTTGACGTTGGTATGTTTGTTACAGCTAACAAGAAAGCTTTTTCGAACATATCATTTGATTCACTTGATTAATACTTTTTATCTAAGAAAAATGATTACGGCGACGATGTGGCAATTCGTTGGATTTCTTCAAACAACACTCATTGGAAGATATATTCAGTACAAGGGAAGAATGGAGCTATGTGAAGACGAATCTACCTTCATTGCCTTCATTTCGGGGCAAAATTATTATTATTTTGATGATAATTTTGGACTCGAAGTTTTTTTCGAAAATGTACGACCATCGTTTGGTGTTAAAATGTGTTAGCTTTCAGCAAAAATTTTAATGTTTGTGGTGATGTAACCTCAGTCCGAGAAAACTCAGTATTTCACGGAAATTGACACATATTTATAATTATAATTGAACGAAACTCAATCCAAAAACAAAATTTAACTCAGCTCAGAATCTGAACCTCAGAGAAGTGAAATATGTTTCGAGTTAATTTGTAACCCGCAACATTCAAATCTGCTTTATAAATGACATATTACAGATGAGCTTAATACAAAATTTCGGTCAATGCACGGAAAATGGCAGCATTAGCATTAACGCATATTTTACTCACAGTTACCCGCGGAAATGATTCATTATTTGTGGATATTTGCGGTCATTAGCTCTATCAAACCAAAGCTTACGCAGTTGCTTAGACATTTTTATTTTAAAAATCGGTTTGATATTCATTGTCTTCAGCGCAGCCTATATTCTTCAAAAACTATAATTTCGTTGTTTTAGGCACTTTTTTTCATTATAGGAAAATTCGACTTTTCCTCAGATAAATAAAATGCAAACGAAAACTGTCCAGTTTGAAAAATTGTCAACACTAGTTATGTGAGTGAATGATGGTACAGGTAGATTTCACTACACGAATTTGACTCGAATCTGCCTTTTTACTAGTAAAATCTGATTATTGAAACAGGAAAACTGAAAAATTAAATTTCTCGTCACCATGTTATATTCGGGCCATTGAAACAACCAGAGTTCAACATATCGACACATTTAAAAGTATATGAATAAAAGATGAGAAACTTCCTTGATTGTGCTTGTTGAAAGTTTTGAAACACCGAAAAACTGTCATCGTATTGTTTTGGTCTCCGCAGTCTTCCAACTAGTTCTAAGTTATTAATGAAAATTAAATAATGACTCATGGTAGAGTAGTATCCACCCCTTTCAAATATCATAAATTTTCAATTACCTTCTCCCAAGTTTTAATACACACAACTAGTTTGGGAAAACTCACGATTTATCGTCTTACGAGTTGAAAATATTTCATGACACCGTTAAAAACCCCATGTGCAATATAAAGAAAATTCTGTGCAAATAGTTTTGCGCCGAAATGAAAGATAACAGTTGAAAAAGTAGAAGAAAATGAAGAAAAAAATAAGTTTTACTATCATCCCGCTTAATTAATTACTTGACAGTCTTAAGTAACTTTCAGTTATTACACTTATGTCATTCCGAAAATATTTTAATAGTTTATGTCGCCTGTGCGATATGACACAGAGCGAATTAAATTTTGTGAGCAATTTGTCCTTTGAGCGTAAAAGGAACCAAAATTTGTGGCTATGGGGAGTTCATTAACTGTTAAACGAGGAAAAACAGTGCAGTGTGGATGAAGTATGGAATATATAATTGGGGCTAAATGATATTTTAAACGTGCTGTGAACTAAAATTTATGCTACGGTGACATTATTGCCTCTTATGATATACGAAATAAAAGTTTGTTTTTTTCGTGCTAGTTTCAGTTTTCTCAAACTCTTGCCTTCGTGGTCGCAAGTATGGTGTAACGATATACTGAGTATCTGTTCTGCTAAAAGTTAAAAAATGCATTCAGGTAGGAATGCATGGAAGTTGCCATTCGAGGAAACATACATAGAATACGTGTGCACATACACGCCACACATACATTAATGTTTAGAATATTATTTTTTATCTTATCTGTAAGACACACTCTGTTGAATTTAATTTTGTAAAAGAACATAAAATTACAAAGTTGAAAAGCTTTAAAGTCAGCGTGGATTGAGTATTGTTGTATATACATAACAAATGTATCTACCTTACAGGTAGGTACATTCTTATAAGTTAGTACGGAAAGTAAGAGTTTGTGAAGTTTTTGTCCTCTTAAATAACGGTTATCTATACCATAAGTGAGCAAACATTATTCTGCGGGATGTTCTGTTTTTCTCAATGTTTTAGTTTTAAATAAAAAAAATTAAAAACCCTCTACTAGGCGCTAACTATAATAGCGATAATAGTGATGTGGTTAATTTGAATCACAGTCGGTCTTGCAAAGACGATGGCTATAATTTATGAGAAAGAAATATCTCCTAGGGACATCGTCCTGGGGAGATTACATAGGGAAACTGTTATTTTGATAGTATTTCTGGAATGTCTTGTAGCAACTACATTACTGAGTCTAAATGAGTGAGTATTGCGACAAACTGTTTCCTCTCACATGCTATGCTAAGTGTTATTCAAAAACTATTGAGATTTGTCGAGGATTTACTGTTCATTTCCATTGGCTTCTCTTCCAAGTTAAATAATAGAATTTTGCAAAATTACGAAGATGAAAAGCTTTAAATTCAGCATATATCAAGTATTGATGTTCTTTGCAACACTAGAGTATACATGCTGAACATAAATGAAAACTAAGAGTGTGTAAAGTTTTCGTTATCTTATAAATTACGGTTTATCTATACCAGCAGTGAACAAACAATGTTCTACGAGATGTGTTATACCCCTGTACCATATACATACACATGTTCGTTCATTCATGTATTTTAAATAATTATTTCGTCCCATAAATGCACGTTATATTCGGGGCATACCAGTACACAAAGTACAAACCGGCATAATTGAATTAATTAAAATTGACGATAATTACAGCACATCGAGAAATATCTGATGTGACATTTTGTGTTCCTAAATGAATATTGAATATGATAACGCGCAACGTAATTATTTTCCAACACCCAGTGTACCAAAATTTTGTGGATAAATTGAATAGTGCGTTAAAGCGATAATTTAATTTAATTTTTAACTAACCCGACGAAATCAAATTAAAAAATTAAATTAAAATTAAAATAACTCCATTCTACTAACTGAGTTTGTTACTGGTAAAAATGCGATTAAGAGGTTTTGTCACCAAGCACCCTCGTCAGGGACTGAATCGTTCATTTTTTTTGTACTACAAAATCTCCTTGATCTCTAAAATTACCACAGCGAATTAAACTTGTCCAGATATTATTCAATATATCGTAAAATGAACCATTTACCATGAGAGTTCCAATTTTTCTTTTGTACTCTTTCAATTCTGTGCCAGTTTTTCACTAATTCACTTAATGCCCACACAGCACAGTGTTTCAAAAGTCCGAAAAAACGGAGTGAGAAGAATCTCAGGGAAAAGTCAACCGTTTTTCGTGATTCTTTTTTTGTTGTGTAAGGAATAGATGGGAGTTCAAGATAGGGTACAAAGAAGTTCGATACCCCCCACGTCACGGCGCCGGCACTTGCCCAAAGTCAAAAAATATTTCGATAATACGAAAAACGTCCCCATTTGTTAGTCAGATTTTTAAGCAGGTCATGTTAAACAGTTTAGTGTCAATCGAAAGGATTGTTCTCCCCTTTAATAAAGGGCAAACGTATCACCACTTCACACAATAAATACAATTAATAACACTTAAAAAACAAAATAAAATTAGACGAATTTTTGAAAGACGAATTTAATTGAAGTAGCACAAGAAAACTTTTTTTTGTTAAAAGGATCGAGTAATGTTGGATACCAGATCTAGTACTTCTTTCATTTTATCATACGTTTTACTATATACAATATACTTAGCTGAAGATCGTTATTCTTTTTCTGATTCATTGCACAGTCTAGCAAGAAAAAACTTTGTGAACGAAACGTTTTTTCTTTCTTTTTAAATTTCTCACGTCATACGTTCAATACTCTAACCATAACAAAATTAACTTTCTTTGCCACTACTAAACTGGCCAGAAATACGAAAAATAAAAGAGAGAAAAAAATTCCGAGAATAAAACAAACCTGGTCTGTGACAGGTGTGTATTGCAATATACTCGTCGAGCCATTTCTGTGAAATCTCTCCTTGCCAACATCCAATGTTTCGCCCGAATTATTAAATTTCCAACGAAACGATCTGAAATTACAAACATTAAAATGTTAAGCACATATCCATGGCTCTACATAAATATACTGCATGGATGCACAATGATAAACAATATTTTATATGAAATGTATGAATGTGACTTGAATTCTGAAGTGGATGCAGTTCTCTACATGATAATAAATAGTAAAATAACATATAACTCAACGTTTTACAAATATACACACAGCAAACACACTAAACTCCAAATATATAGATATGAATATAGTACTAACCGAGGCGGTGGATCAGCTTGTACTTCACAGTAAATGTTGAGATTTTCACCTCTGAAAGCACCAACTATGACAACCTTATCAGTAACACAAAGTGGTGCATCTGAAATTCATTATATTTGCTTTAGTTAAATATATTTATTCAAATGTTGTGCGGCATAGATATGTTGAAAATGTAGACTTGAGGAGCTAGACCGGAATATATAAATGACACAATAATTACAATGTTTAATACGAGACACATTGTTAATTTGGTTGGATATTTGAAGTATAAATATGAAAATGGTCTCTGTCCTCGTGTAACTAAGCAACGTGTAGGAGAAATTAAAGCCGTAACTGTTAAAGATACACAGATATAAAGCAAATGACATAATTTCGCTTAGAAATCAAATGGACACAACTAAATGGATACAGTCGGAGGCAGTGAAGTTTCACCCGTTTTTTCAGCTGATCCACACATACAATCAAAATTGTTAATACTTGTTTATTCGGCTGCTTCACGCACACACATGGTAGTGGTAAAACCGTATAAAGACTTATAAGCAGTTTTGATTGTTTGTGTGAATCAGCTCCAGCTGAAGCAAATTCATGCTGAAATTTCACTGCCTCTAACTGTACGTCATTTTTTCGAACAACTGGAAAATGGTGACTTCAACGAATAAATTCTCCAAAAACCGCTCTTGTCGAAAATCTTCGAAGTTCGAACTCACGTACAGAAAATAAAATCAATTGACTTGTTCCAAGCAACTTATTAAAAGGTAGAGGTGAACAGTAGGGGTGATGTTACGAAACGTTTTCTTTTACTGAACTCTTGAACCCAGCTGGCATTAAGCATAAGCATATTTGTATGAGGATTAATTATCGCCAAAGTCTTTTTTAAATGGTAATGTAAGCTTGCCTTGTAGGATTTACTGAATTTACTCGAGTTTCCCAAGGTAGATGTATGCCTTATTATCCAAATAATTCACAGATGCTTTTGTAAAGATTTCATTTTGCACGAAGCCTACAGGATTCTATGACGGTGTGCCTGAACTGATTTTAATTGAATATTTTTGCATATGGGGTTTTTTTCAAATTTGGTTCATAAGTAACAATGTTTGTTCGGACAGTTCGGTGAAGGGATGGTTAGCTTTGCAAAATTAAGTTCTACTTTTAGTTTTGCCTCTCTTCAAATAAAGTTCTTGGTTTATGAATGTTCATCACATCACTCAAAGACCAGAAAGACAATATGCAAAGAATCAATTAAATTCGATTCATGCACCGTATGCACAAAAATATTTTTAGACCCGTACGAAGTACTGGGGTCTTATAGGTTTACGCATACGTTTGTAACACGTCGAATTGGACTCCCTGAGTAAGGGGAAACCTATTGTGGTTGTCTAGAGATGCCAAATCCGCGAAAAAAAAATATGTCCGTCTATCCGTCTGTCCGTCTGTCTGTCTGCACGATAACTTGAGTAAAACGCATCCGATTTTGAAAATTCTTTTTTTTCCCGTTTGGTAATGTCAAAAGACAGGCTAAGTTCGAAGATGAGTGAATTTGGATCGACCCCTCCCGAGCTGTGGCCCAATAAGTGCTTTACGGTTTTTCGAAGATATCTCCAGACATTTAAACGTTAAACTTGTAAGTGATACGTCAAATAAAAGGTATTTACAATACCGATCGACAAAAAAAAAAGTTTATGGAAATCGGATGTCCGACTCGTGAGTTAGACCCCTTGGTGTGGAACAGGCACAGGGCGGCAAGCAGTTTTTGCTTGTAGGTCGGCCACATTTGAACATATTTCGTCTGTTTTAGCTTTATTAGATAGGTATTGACCGTACCAATCAGGGAAAAAAAAATTTATGAAATTATGTTCTCCGGAGCGTGAGCTAGGTCTCTTGGAGTGAGCTCTTATCTGGCTACTCGGAAGTACAGTGAACGTGGTGTATTTTGACAATATCTCGAGTAAATTTTGACCGAATTTCATGAATTTTTTTTTGTTTGAAAGGTATTAACGAATGTAAAGCGTCGGTACTATTTCCGGTCTCCTAACAAAATGGCTGCCGGCGGCCATATTGGATTTTAGTAAAATAGAAATATCTTGGGAAAAATGATACTTAGAGAGTTTCTGTTAACATGGAAATAATTTGTTATGTGTGTGGGGTTTCAGGGATTCCATATACGGACATCTAAATATACCTATATACAGCTATATTGAGCTATATACAGGCATATAGAGCTATATAATAGCATATATTTATCTGTGAAATGTTTATTTACAGTGAAATATAGGTAAATATAGCGGTATATAGCTGTTTAAATAGGAATTTATGAAAGTTGACTTCGTACGGGGCTGTCTATATTGCCTCCGGCAATTTAGTTGTATATGATAACAAGGCAAAGAGTGGATAATGTAAGTGATTTTAAAGGGAGAATAGTTTTTCAGCAGAGAAGAAAATGAAGTAAGAGAAATGAAGAGTTTCACATTAAAGGCTTTTGATACGAATAGGTGTTTCGTATGGGTCGGCGTTAGCTATGTTTTTTTGAATGTTGAAGTACGGTTTGCAGGTATTTCAATAACGGATGCAATATTGCAATAAAAGAAAACCTTGGAAAAATGAATTATTTCAAATCATGGCTGTTGCATCGGCTAATAATAGCACATCTTTTCGAGCATTTGACTGAATATGGAACTGAACTCGGTCAACCTACTCTGTCTTCAAAAGGCTGATGCATGGTCCATACTATTTATTTGTCTTTAAATGTGTCATTCATGCATGACTGATAATTGATTTCTATCGAACATAAAATTTTAAATTCTTGCAGATTGATGTTGTCGAAGTTGTTCCGACAAGAGACCGCATTATGTCAATTAGGCTAACATTTATAAAATGTAGTATTCCTCATGGTATCGAAGATTAATGAACCATTACTGTATAAACCCGGATAGATTTTCCATTATTTCCAACGCTCGCTTTTGTACCGACTGGTCAATTGGTTAAATATATAAATTGGCTAAATTACTCACACTTCACTCTCAACTCCAATTGATTGCTAACGGTTTCACCTTCTGCATTGATGGCGCTACAGGAATAATTCCCACTGGACTGACGTGTAACTTTCTGCAAAACCAAACTCTGATTCGAACGTATTACCCTGGCTGTTGTATTGTGTGCCAAAACGATACCCTAAAGACAATAATAAAACAAAATATTTTATGTATATCAAAACCGAAAATGGTTAACACGTTGTGAGTGTTTTCCTACATAAGCCACAATACAACTTTATCGTTCCTAACAACTGCGCTGATTTGATGTAAACGATAAATACAGCGCTAGTCGGTAGGTATTATGTATAAAATGTACATGTGGCTACACGTAAACGGTTAAAATGATCACAATGGTAAATTTATGTCAAAAATGGTTTTTTGTCAATGAAATTGTCATAAATATGAGAGCGTTTTAGCGATAAATTCTTACATCGTGCAGCCAATATAACTTTCTCCATTGGGGATTCGCTTGGACGTGGCATTCAAAATAAACGTCGTCACCATCTTTTATATCGTCCGAAGACAATGTGGAGCCTAATCGCAGCGTAACAATTGGCGGATCTGAAAAATGAATGAATAGAGGACGTTAACGGTCAGATGGCATTAAAAATGTGCAGAAATGAAAAAGAAAAATCTTTTTAAACAAACAATCAATTTTCAATGAAAATCCCTCCGTATGTGCTCTGGAAGTTAAAGCATCAATTCAATTTTCTTAGAATTTAAAACTTATCGCAAAACATATTGACCCAATCTTCTAACTTTGGAAATTGCAACCTCATACTGTCTGTATGTGTGTTTGCATTTGATATCGTACGCTCCATACAGATACTAGCCGAGGACGATACACATAAAACATATAAAACATTCAACCGGATCCGATTCTATTGGAAAATCTGATGTGCAAAGCTCCATTTTATATGTGTAAATACGTCTACAGCAATGTATGGTCGAGATTCATGGTACCGAATCTTTCCAAAGAAGTCACATCACATGTTGATGGGTCAGGGGTCAAGTCATGCTGTACTGTTGAAACATACGATATTTATTGTATTTTCATATATATAAATCTATCTGTGTGTATATATGTATATGAATGTATCTTAGTTAGTTTGCTTATGCACACCACATCGTGTACGATATGTGCGGTATTCTTACATACATAAATGTGTATGACCTCTTTTCGTTCACATCCAATGTTATACGACTTATACGTACGTACGTAAAATCTATTTTGCTAAAATTTATCGTTGTACACATCAGAAGAGCAGTGGATTTTAACCCCTTGGTATGTTTAGTTTAGTGTAAAAGGCATTTCCTTTTCTCCATATATGGGAAACATTGTTACCCTAAAGTTCACCATGTATGTAAATTCGGTTTTCGGATACATAATGCAGAACAGACTATTTATATAACGTAACATAAATAGAGACATACTTGGTCGCATAAATTCAAAGTCCTCTGTATAAATGTTTGGCAGTGTGATAACATGACCAGAATAACACTTTAATTAAATTATTGAGTTGAAACAATATTACTTTTAGTTACAACACATCGTCCAAATGTCCATTAAATTCGTTTGCCGATCGACACATTATTATGATACTAAGGCGTTGATATTAAGTATTGCTTTACGCACACTAAATTTGCATGTTTATGTACAAGGAGGGAGAGTGATTAGAATTCGAAAATGTGTTTTAACATTTTAACACACCATCGACAATTGGATTGTACAAGGGAATGTTCGCCGGAGAAGTTTCGTTTTCAGTTCCGAAGTTAAGATGACCTTCGGATAGCACTGTCGTTTTTCTTGTGTCACCTCTGGTCTGGTGTCGACAAGATGTAACCGGTGATTACCAGCTATTTTGGTCGTATGTATATAGCAAAATAGACGTTCAAACATATTTTAATTATACGCCGCCACTGATTTCCCTGCTAGCGATTTTTTTTTTGAAAATTAGTGTCAATTAGAATTTAGAACATTGGACCATAGTAACCAAAAACGCTTTAAAAAAAATGTAACGAAAAACACCGTTTCTCTGGCTACTGTGAAGGTGGTCGAAAACCAAAAACATGCACTTTGGTATGATATCAAAAATTGCTAAAAAAATGGCTATCACGGCGAACTTCTAATTATTCCTCTGCATCCTCTGCATGAGCCTGTTTTCTAGTGTACCTTTGATAACGCAAGACGTCAATGAATTGACCTTTGAATTGTAAATTTAAGAGTCACATCCTCTTCTCGAATAATTTGAATTAATTAGGAAGACAAAAATCAGGAATCCAATAATCAGTAGACAAAAATCAGGAAACATTATTCAGGAAACACAAATCAGGAAAAATTAATCAGGAACTCCACTTATTAGGAAGCATTAAGCATTAAGAAAACCATGAATCAGAAATTGTAATGAGTTTCGGGACAAAATAAATTTCGGACAAAATATCCACATCAATGTTTATAAGGACGTGCAAGGGGGGATACTCCCCCCTTGACCCCTCTTTGCGGGGGCTGCCGCCCCTCGACCCCGCTTTTTTATTTTTTTAAATTCTTCACGGCCTGCGGCGCTACATCATCTGTAAAAAACATAATATTACTGGCGTGCGCAATATTGTACTTATGTATATGAAGTGAATTCCAGTACAATCGAGTCATAATTTATTTGTCTTCCAATTACAATCGAACTGAACTTACTCGATATAGTCGATGTTCTCGAATATAGTCGATGTCCTCTACTATAGTCGATGTTCTCAAATATAGTCGATGTCCTCGAATATAGTCGATGTCCTCGAATATACTAGATGTCCTTGAATATAGTCGACATTCTCGAATATAGTCGACTTCATTGAATATAGAAGATGTTCTCGAAGATAGTCGATGTCCTCAAATATAGTCAATATATTTGTAGATGTCATCTAATATTGTCGATGTACTCGAATATAGTCGATGTCTTCTAATAAAGACGATGTACTCGAATGTAGTCGACATCCTCGAATATAGTCGACATCATCGAATGGCGAGTTATTGGTGAGAGTCTATGCAACTCTCATGGAAAAAAAAACTAATTTTTCTTCCAACTTTTCATATTTTTCGTGTAACTTGTTTTATGTTTTCCCAATTTCACATTTTCCCAATATTTGGTTTCGTAAATATTTTTCCTAATTTACGTTTCCTAAAAAATTTTCCTGATTTTTGGTATTCTGAATTAAAATACCATTAATAAGTAATACCATTTCCATCATAAGGAGAGAAACCACGAAATTACAGTATACGTGTGAATTCGTATGCCGACTTCGTCTCGACGAAACATACATACTTATACAAAATAATTCTCTCGGACGAAGTCGAGACACAGCATCCATACGTATGCAAAATAATTCTCTCGGCATACGAATTAACACACATACTGTGATTTAGTGTGTTCTCTCCATATGATGAACACAATTTTATACGCTTTATGATACGAAAAACAGAAAAAACAAAAAGAGCAAAAGAAAGTGAGAGAGTTAGCTTCGCCTTCGTATACATCAATTCAAAACAGGTCGCATGCGAGTAAAACATCATCTATATCCCTTGGTTTACAAGGTCTGCTCAGAGAGAACTAATAGTACATTGAATGACAAGGGGCGAAAGTAAAAAAATTCAACCGTGTGCGAGAGTTGGAGCCCGCGCCGAAGGCAAGGGCTCTAATCGCACAGGTTGAATTTTTTTATTTTTGCCCCGAGTCGTTCATACTATTTTTTTTGATACCAACATTGAAAATTGATACGTATCGCAAACATCGCAACAAAATGTTGAAATAAAAAGGCATTTAGCCAGAAAATGCGGGGGTCCAGGGGGCGGCAGCCCCCTGGTATATGAAAAATTTAATAATTTAGCCATCACAACAATAACACACACAAAAATTAAGATATAACTAACAAATCATTCAGTAACAAAAAGTATCAACTTTGTATGCTAATTTCAATAAGAACACTGGCGCACAGTGTTTTACAATTTTGATCAAAGTATTCTGCATAATATGAGCGGATTTTGTTGACAACTCGACTCATTTCTCTCATTTTCTGTGACGTCAGTCACTTTCGCTGTTCGTTCAGTTGCGTTCGCTCTTCGTTAAGTACTTTCTCCCCGTGGGATGCATTTTTTTACTTTCGCCCCTCATATGCGGGGCGAAAGTATCATTTTTCAATGTTGGTATCAAAAAAAAAACTATGGTTTCCGATAACTTTCGGCGCGTGATTTCGTCTGTTTTCGTATCATGAAGCGTGTAGAAGATATTTTTTCTGCGGCAATTGCAGCTGCTGTTTTTCTTTTTTGTCACTTGAGAAAATCCTTTGAAAATCGTTTGAAAGGTAAATACTTCTTTGAAAATTCTCAGTTACCTGAAGTTTCTAAAAAAAAACCTAAAATGGTTAGGAAACTATCCATAGTTTAAGAAATGGCTTTAACAAAAACCTATAGACATTCTAAGAAAATCTGAGATTGTTTTCAAGAAAATCCTTTGTTACTCGAATTCGCCTTAAGGTCAGGCACCTATTGACTTTTCGGTATTTTTTTATAACCGAGAAACTCTAACAAGTCTACAAAATTATATCATACTCATTTCGCTGTAGCAGCAACTAAAACAATGTATTAGCAACGTCTACCCAACTTGAATTTCATTTATTCAGTCAAACGACCTATGCCAATTGCAACACTGATCTGAATGCAAAGTTATGCAAATTGAACTCCACCTTCGCTTTAGCTTAATCAACCGCTTCAAGCGTCCAAAAACACAAAGTTGCAAATAAATTTGAATTATTTCCGTCACGTGAGTCATCGTTCAATCGCTGTTGAAAATTGCTTTGTAGAAATTGAAATATATTCATCAAATCAACACCGATAAAAATACACTAGACTTTCGAGCAAAAAAACGAAACGAAAAAAAATTCTATTATATTGTAATGGTCGATCATTAAAAAATTATTTCAATCCTTACATTTTGTTTAGTCGTTTTTTTAGAATATTTTGTACATTTTATGATTTTATTACAAACACGAAATCCTCGTAACGCAACATCATAACCACATAAAAAAAATAACAGACCAAAACCATAATAAATCGAGTCACGCATCATATTTCCCCATCATTATTGACTCCATTTTATGAAATATAGAACGAGTGCCATATATAATGTAACATCACATTTCCCTTCTTTATTATTATTAGTTCGGCATAGTATATATATGGTAACTATATAGAGACGAAAAAAGACGAAAAATAAAAAATATAAAAAAAATTGCGCCATCTATAAATACACACACTCCTAAATATTATATTTTTAACAATATTTTCATAAACAGCAAAATAAATTCCGAAAATATGATATTTTTCTCTGCCACTTAATTCCAGGCTTTGCTTCATTTTTCATATTTAGAGAGTATTCCAGCCATTCCAGCACCAGTTTCCCAGACACATTATATACATCGTTGTTATTTGTTACACTTACTATCGAATGTACTTTTGGTGTTAATGCCGCACGAGTTTATTTATATTTAGTGCATGATATAAAACGAAAAGGATATTTCACTTAAAAAAGTAAAGAAAAATTGGAATTTCTTTTGCGAAAAGGAAAAAAAAGGAACGAAAGCACGAGAAAAGGAAAAAAAAAACCGAAACGAACTCCTCGGAAAAGGGTTTTTCGTTACAATAACACTGCGTTGTTATAATTCGGTTCTGCCAGAAGCAATGAATGTTATTGTTACACTTAAAGTGTAAAACATTGTATTTTTATTGGTGTACCAAGTTTCATATACATATACACAATGCTTTCTCTATGCTTCAGGTTTTATGCTCATGTTATTGATAATGTGCAATAATTTTTTTTTAAAGTCAGCAACGAATTTTCCATGGTTTTATGTTCTTATGATTTATGTTTACGACGCAAAGAACATAAAGTTTGATTGTGTTTCAATATACATATATACACGAACTGTCGGTTTTTGGTAGGGGTTAGGGGGTACGTTACCAATGTTTTCCCATGTTGATTTGGATGTTATGTCATGAAACACAGCTTAATACAATGCCATGCATTTGAACTTGGCAAAAACAATGTTTACTTATAACGTTTTCACAATTGCTTTCATTTTATTATATCGTATAGCAAAGGGAGAATCAGTACAGTGTGTCGCATTTGTATTAAAGTGTATTGAAAAAGGCGAGTAACACAAGTAAATATATGACGATAGAATTGAATAAAGCGTAGATCAGACCATAACGTTATACAACTTTAAAATACAAAATGTGTCTACTGAAGAAACGGATTTAGCTAAAATGACTGCTTATTGTACTTGTACTTTGTACACAATACACATGTGAGATCGTGAACCGTTTTAAAATGTGAGGCGGTTTTATATTTGCATACGATGACGATACCGACAAAAACGTGCCCATTTCATGCGTTGTGAGATATACTTACACGTCCCTCAAATTTTCCCAGTTACGCTTTAAGTGTTTTATGTGTCTCGTGTTTATTATCTCACGTAAAATACGTCCTAAAAATCATTCTTTGTCTAAATAATGACACTGGAATATTGAGATCGAATGTAAATCGGTTGCCTCACATTTTTCTTCTTATCGTTCTTTTTCTCGCAAAACGGGAAAACATCTAGATTTGCCAATATATTCAACAAACAAGTCGAAGCAGAAGGAGAAAAAAGCGTAGCCTGAATGGGACCATTGAACAATAACTGTCCCATTTTTTGATAGCTTGTGTTATTCAGCGCAACAAATTCAAAAGCTAATATATTCCAATCCCGTCATTGTCCTCTAACCTTCGACCCATAACCCTCTGTTTTCATCCAACACAAAGCCTATACAATTTTCACCCATTTGGGTTATAAATAAATTCTCATCTATCATCTCATATACTGTACGTTTTCGCATACAGCACACATATAGGACCAGGACGTGATATATTTGATCCAAAGCACACAAAGTTTCTATCTAATCTAAACGTTTATTTATGTTTTATATACGTAAAACGACAGTCTTTGCATCTCAACTCAAAGTCATCGTGTTTTAGTGTTTTGTTGTGTTTTACGAGATGTGTATGAATGGCTGCTTTCAATGACATAGGGAACACTCTGATTGAACTTATAATTCTATTTGCGTTTGTCGGAGTCATATTTACGTTCATTCGAATGGGATATTGTACATTGTTTGGTATGTCGAGATTTGTTCTAAAGCACACGAATATAAATTTTGTCGAGTTGAATAAATGAAATTAATTTAATATTGCTGGTCGGACGAGATAATTAAATTTTCGAAATGAAAGAATGCATTTCACCGACCGTGAATTAGATATTGAATTCTACTTTGAAGATTAATTCGCTGTGGGTATGATAAGAATTGATCAATGATTTTAGGAATGCAAACAAAACAAAGCAACGAATTAAATTAAATTTACTAAATAAACTAGAAGTACATTCGAGTGTGAGTGGTCCGATGGATGTATAGATTGTGCAGTTTGTACTTAAGTATGAGAGGTGTAGAAGAAATACGGACCTTCATGTTACAGAAATGTAAAAATCATTCGTAAATTTGCAATTTTTGTGAATGCAAGTGATACCAAGTTTGGGGCAACAAGTCTCATTTCTTTAAAAATCCTTGAAACCTTAAACTTAAATTCGAGAAATTTAAAAAAGTTACAATTAAAGTCAAAATTTCATAAAAAAATCCTTGAAGTCTTAGGATCATGATGATGTAGATTAATTTTTTAGCCAGTTTTAATATGAAACATATTTCTTTCTTTCATCGAGGACATGGTACTTTTTACAAAATATTTTTTTTTACAAATAGTTTTGTCTTCGATAAAATAAATGTTTTTCAATTTTAAAATTACTGACTGAAAATTAATCTAAACTTACATTATCATGATTTTACAACTTCAAGGATTTATTTTTGCTGTATTGTGCTGTATTGCTTCGGGCTTTCACCGAAAATGCTGAAATATTTTTTTTTGTTGTAAGCGCCCAAGCAAGATTCGAACCCCAGACCTCTTGCGTAGGAAGCAAGCGTTCCACGATCTGAACCACGGACCTGAACATTTAAGTTTAATTTCTCATGTCTCGATATTCTACATTTTCATGCATTAACAAATAGAAATTTTTGGGATTTAATTTTAAGATTTCACTAATTTATAAAGAAATGAGACCTGTCACCCAAGCTCTTCTTGCAAAAACGAGAATAGAAACAGGTTGTGTTTTCCTTGACCGTGGATCGGGTTCTCCTTGATTTTCCGGTCGAAAAATAAAAAAAAAACTTTGTTTTTAATGGACATTTCGCGATTTTATTTTCGCATCATCAGCATCTAATTTTTTAACATAGAAAAAACACTAAACTTAGCTTATAATTCACATTTATCTAACTCAGGGGTTTTAATACTTACAATGGATGGCAATCGAATTAACTAATTATTCAAAACGAAAATTAACTCGACCTTCTTTGTTTACTATTTTGACATTGCAACTCAATCACAAAACTCAAGTGGAAAAGACAATGCGGCCTAATTAAACTGCACTTTATACGGAACATGTATTAGTTACTTCCTTAGCAAGCTTTTGTACACCGAATTAATGCTCTCAGTGTCTCGCCTGAGAGAGATTACGGCTGCATTTCTCTATTCTCTTCTCTATTTTCTACCATCAAATCTGTGCACACAAGTTGCACAAAATGTGTATGTAATGTGCACATAAATATTTGTGCACATTACATACACATTTTGTGCAATTTCTGTGCACAGATTTGATGGTAGAGTATAGAGAAGAGAATAGAGAAATGCAGCCGTAATCTCTCTCCTGAAATCAATCGTGTCATTCGTCATAATGTATAGGGACTCCAGAATCTTTCTAATAGTCTTATTGTGCTCTATCGCCAACACCGAATTATTATCAGTGTCCGGAACATGTGCAACATCATGAAAATGGTGAACTACTGCCGTTGTTCCTTCATTGTCACGATTAAACTTCTTAATATCGTTGACATGTTGGACTCCTCTTATAAAACGAGAATGTGAGAAGGTTATCTCTTCTTTAGCAGAAAATGTTTTCTACATCAGTCTGATTTCTGCATCAGTTCGCGTTGTCCATAAGTCTGCCTTCTGCATTACATCCAAATTCATTTATTTTCGACACAATGTAATGGTTTAACTATTCCTGTAACTTAGTCTGGCACCACATGCTTCTTGTACATATTCAGAAAAGACGTTCACCAACCCAATAGCAGAACCACCTGACCCATATTTAGCCTGTTTTTATGTCTTGCTTTTTTCGGTCATATGCTTGCTCCTCTTGGTTTTACCCCCCTCCCCTCATTTGGAAAGAAACTGTTAGATGTTCCAGTGCAACGACGATATCCCTACCAACAGGCCTAAACACAATTAAATCGATAACATACCCCATGAAGTTGAACAAAATTTCCCCGTAAAACTTTAAAAAATGGAGACAGCAAAACTGTCAGTCAAGTGCGAACACGAAAAGAATGTCACACTCCTAATACGCGAAAAGTCCGTGGAAGTGGAATCGCGTATAGTATATTGAAAAATCGAATAGTATTGCAGTCGTGACTTTTCGACGCAACGGAATACATTGCAACCCATTTTAAAATGCATTGTTAGTAGAGTAAATATTTCATGCAAATATTACGTAGTTTTATCAAATGTTTACTTATCTGTGTGATACACACTCACACATATTATTGCATATAAAATGTAAAAGATAAAAAAAGAGACTTACAAACAACATCGAGTTTCCAAGTTGTTTCCAGAAAAAGACCAGTCACTTTCGGATTTTCAGCTCTGCATGTTATAGATTTTCCATCATCTTCAGTTGACGGAACGAAACTCAATTCCGATCTAGTTGTATTATTCAGTGTTTCATCCTGCATGAAAATCTTTATAAATTTTTTATTACATTAAGGCAGGTACAGTAGTGGAGTATACAACAACAGCCGTATGTGTTCGAGAAAGATAAAATGAAATGTGAACATTGGAAAGAAGGAAGCTTTTCTTGACAAAAAAAAAAGCGAAATAGGAAAAATGAAAACCTGGCTCGTATAAATGCACGCTACACGTTTATGTATTTTCGTGTAAAAAGAGGATTTGAAAATAACAAAAATGCAAAAATTCTAAATATAATTTAAATAACTTTTCGCGATAGATATGTTTCCTATGCATAAGTAAAAATCTAAAAATATATTCCGCTAAGCTGCAAACATGCCCGGAATAGGAACGGTATAATCTTTTTTTTTTCAACACACATACACAACACATTCTCAGAAGCATAAAATCAATTATTACAATTTCTCTGCATTGTAGGGTCTATGTTTCGTACATCGTGCAACCCGAATCGATCAATTAGAGTAACTAGCATAGACACGAATAGTCAGAAAATCATAATTGACAAGACTGAAATTTTTTGAATTTTATAAACTCAAACATTTTCTTGTGCACGTGTCATAGAAAATGATATGCATTTTCCGTAAAAATGAGGAAGAACAAAAGAAACGAAAAAAAAAAAAAATATTGACGCTGTCTCATCGCTTGTTCCGACAGAAATTGTTTTAAAAGTTGTGTGATGGAAAAATGCAAAAAATGTTCCTTTATGAAGGCAACCACTCATTTTAGACTAAGTTATCCCGTAGGGTAAGATGTAATATGGAATGCAGTAAAAAAGAACGCTTTTCTATAAAAACGCTAATGCTATTTCTTACGGGTCAAAACAAACATTTCGGAACAGATTTACATATTTTACATGCGGAAGCAAAAACAAGTTTTTCAGCATTAACACAGCACAGCATTCAGCGACTAAAATAAGAATGTTAAATTAATTTATGAAAAAACTATGCATTCACGAGAAACTTCATATAGCTGCGTTTTTCATTCATTTTTACGTTTCTTAGTCCAAGTAAGTGAGATTGTATGAACGCTCAATAGATGGATTTCTCTCGGTTGTATTCAGCCTGAAAATTTCGATACCTGATATGTCGTGTACATGCAATTTTTGTATTGATATTAGTAGATGGCAGCCTCGTGATTAAGAATCACATAATATTAAAATCGGGTGTGCGGCAAAATTTTGAGTTAGACGATTTTTTCTTTGTTTGGGACCTAAATCAATTTTTTCTTGCCCTAAATTTGTATTGCTGAGTTAGCATAGAGTCCCACCTTTCCAACGATACCAAACATGATGTCTTTCAATATGTCCAAATAACTTTCTTACGACCTTAAACGTATGAAAGTTACATCGCCATGTTGAAACAGGACATGTTTGGTATCGTTGGAAAGGTGTGACTTTAGGTTAACCACGTTATTGCAATGACATCTTTCTTGAAATAGCGATGCGACGGTAGAATATAAAAAGTAAAAAGAGTTTCGCTAAAACTCTATATTTTTACTTTTGAGACTATTTTATATTATAATTTCAAGAATCTCCACAAAAGATTGATTATTATCAACCTACCGTCCAAATTCCCTTTCGAAAATTCTTTTCATCTTATGTTTTTCGTCAAATTTTAATTTTTTTCACGTCGGTGAAGAAGACGTAGAAGTGACTATGAAATATACTAACGAAAACATTCTTTCGAAATAAGTGAACACAGAGAAAGAAAAAAGGTTTTTGCTCAAGTATCTGTAAAATCACTTCGTTTATATCACATTATTTATAGAAAAATCGAGTTATCTGTTAGCTGTAATGGTGACAAATTAGTACATTTTGCTACGATTGATGAAAAGTTGAATTTTTCGGTACTAGTAGCAAGCTTGTCCTAACGAGGCAGAGCCGAGTAGAACAAGCTTACGACGTGTACCGAAAAATGCAGCTTTCATCACGAGTCACAAACGACGATTTTTGTGCTTGAAAACTGAAATGAGATGAACCACAACACCATTAACATAGAAATCACTCTACAGCCATTTCAACAACAAAGCATGCACATTGCACAAAGTATTTCACGGCCGGAAAAATGTATATGAAAATCCATTTTCGGTCGGAGAGAGCGTCCGAGAAAGTACTTTCTTGGCCGCAAATACCTCTCTCTGAGAAATACAGAAAAATTGAACTTTTCGATCGTAGAATGCGTGTCGAAATCCGTCGAATTTCAGTCTTGAAGCACAAAATAGTACATTTCGTACCTAGGACTAAAAGTCTTTTTGCCTTCGGCTCTGTCTGGAAACTTCTCACACGCTAAAAAAGAAAGACGGAGAAAAATCTTTCTCCAATATGAAAAATACTATACCACGGACTAAAAGTCTTTTTTAGCGTATTCGATTCCCGACCTCGCCTTCGGCTCTGTCTGGAAACTTCTCACACGCTAAAAAAGACTTTTAACCCAGATACGAAATGTACTATTGTGTCTTAGAATCATAATGTGGATCAATGGACGAAATTTCTTTTCTTACACAGACAATCCGTAGACCCTCTAAACCCCTGTGCGTCTTTCTTAAGACGACAGGTAAAAAAGACCATTCTCATTGCGAGATGTATCAGAAAAGTAACTTTGCACACTCGTAACGAAAAATACTATTAGAAAAATGTGAGATGAAACTAATGAATAGATTTTGTATCAAACACTTGGTGACATTTTAAACAAATGAAGTATACACCTAACAGATTTAATTTGTATGTCGATTATCCTTACCATTTGTGGGCAATTGCAAAACTGTGACGCTGCAAAACCAGCCAAAAAATGGCTCTAGCTTTTTACATTAATTTTACCACCGTTCTGCGGTATACTAAAACCATTCAACCAGGAGAATTGAAAAAAGGAATTAAACTGAAGTCTAACAAATACATTTTCCTATAAAAAAAACTAACTTCCGTATGAATGAGACCTAAAAATAACACAAAATAGTAAACGGTATTAGGCTGTAATTGTCACAACCTATATGCAGGATGTTTCAGTATGCATACGTTCAATTGCATGTCAGTAACATGCAGTCAAAATTTAGATTTCAATGGAGAAAATGGCATTCAATATACGTATTCAACAAAACGAAGATTGAAATGTTTTGAATGTGATAGACGTAGTTGTAAATTACTCTTAGTGCAGAAGAAATACATAGAAATTGCGGATAGATTTTGTTGCGTTGCCACGACTTAAACCGTTTTAATCTTCCATCTTCCAAATGAGTTTGTGGATGTAAAACTATAGCCATTATATTGCACTTAAACCGCGGTGGTATAAATCTTGTTCCAATATATTATAATAAACAAAGACAAACCCCGTAAATCTAACATTTTCTACATCATTCTCTCTATAACTTAATTTAATTACACAATTTCCGTCTTAACTAAATCTTTTCTGAAAAATTGACATAAACTAAAAGTTCTTATATCGAAAATTGCTAAATCACAAAACACTCTACGAACAAGAGAATATATACCATGATGATGCTTGCCTTGAAAGTTATCTTGTAAATTCTAATTAAATCTTAAATTATTTCCGAAGGAAGCTCTCTATACCAGTGACTTTAACATCACTTTTTGGATAAAGCACAGAAGAGAATATAAATTACTTCTAATACTTACTTGGATTAACTGATTAAAATACGGAAAATTTATTAAATTTCCCCGAACATGAGTATGGGAATTATGGTTATTTTACGATACACGCATATACAAAAGCCATGGCACACGTAAAAGTTACAAATTTTACATGTTATTGGGTATAGCGGAATATGGAACGAAATTTTACTATTATTGCAAATACCCATAGTTGAACGGTTCGACGCCTTAGTAACACAGTGAACAATATATATATATACGGAATTTACACATACACATACACATCGCCGGCACACACATGTTGTTGATGATTGGTGATGATGAAAGTTTTACAGAATTAAACTTTGATTATTATAATCATCTAGACCACAAATGCAGAGTAATTTAAGAGTCAGTATTATAACATTGAATTCAAAATGTGATATTACCACTAATAGGTAAGGGACTTTATTTTCAAATCCCAAAATGAGGG
Organism: Bradysia coprophila; assembly: GCF_014529535.1. NCBI lineage: Eukaryota > Metazoa > Arthropoda > Insecta > Diptera > Sciaridae > Bradysia > Bradysia coprophila. The sequence goes on along the minus strand of NW_023503493.1, from coordinate 20,911,770 downwards.
CCTTAATTCTCGACTTTTCGTATAAGTCTAATATAAATTATAAATTTTAGTTTCGGAACGGATTTACTCCACTACACTTTATAATATATAAATGGTTTGGGTACACGCTGAGCGGGTATATTAGTGAGCGTGCGTGTACCAACATTGTCGTAAGTGAGAGATAAGGGTTATACTTAGGGTAATTCCAAACCAATGCTGTTGAGAAAATAATGTTTGTTTAGATACTTTGGTGAAGGTTTTACATCTTAATCAATAATTGGAATGTATTAATTGTGTTCGGAATGGTATAATGATATGCTACAGTGTTGTATCATATCCTTGTCTGGTGGTAATGGAATTATAATTGGAAATTTGTTAGTAGAGATATATGATAGTTCTAATCGTAATGAATCGCACCCTTGAATATCAATTTGTCAACGTCTTTGTTCGTTTGATTAAATATTTGTAGAAAAGCGTTTTTTACGAAATGTGAATATCTTTGGAGGTTTGAATTCGAAAAATCAGAATCTCGAAAATTAATGACTTTTTGTCAGGCAAATCGACGTTACAAAAATTTGTATTTTAGGACAATCTTTGGATCACCTGGCCAGAAACCCCTTTTTATGAAAAACATTGTTTTTTAGAGTTCTTCAAGTATCTGAAGTAAGGCGAAATCTACTACCTCTGAGAATAAATCTATTTTCTCTTGTTTGATACAAAATCCTTTACTTCGGTTAAATATATCATGATTGTGCTGTATAAGTCAGTTGTCAGTAAATAATATGTCAATTTGTTATTAAAAGGTCGTTTACTTTGTGTATTAATTTTTTTAAACAGAATGGATGAGTCCCACGCCGATTGGATGATCCATGAGCTTAACCTTTTGCTCTACTTTTGATTATTATTTGAAGTACGTGACCGCGTTCGGTTGTATACGAGAGTGATGCTATCATTATATTCTCTACACCGCGTTCAGTATTACTTTATTGAAATTTACCCGAAAATGCATAATTTGATATCAATTACACCCAGCCTAACTCCATCAGACAGAAAATATATTAATTTTCAATAAAAAGGTCGAAATTGTTTTTTTTTTTTTCAAATTGATCGCAACATAAGCATTCCATGTAATTTCCCATTATCCGATTGTTTATTCCCCAGTGCATGCCACGCGTAATACATTATGATACCCCAGTCATAGTGTAATGGTTTATTACTTTCGAAAGCCCTCCAAACTGTCCACGTTTAATCGAAAAATAATCTTTTGATATTTTGAGAAATTTGATTTGACTTGACCGGTAAAACCAATTGGTTATTCAATTGAAACGAAAATGTCATGGCATGATCTAATTTATTTATTGTATAGTGTATACTATATACATCCAATTCAATGTTCAACTTCCATGCTCAAATTCATTCTCTTAGCACCAAATGTTATTTTAATACGTAGGGTCAATTGCCATAAATCCATCAGATTATGTTGTGTTTGTGCTTCCGTTATCGATAATAATGAAAATGTACGAATGATTGATTGGCTTATGCCAAGAGCATTTAAATCAAGCGTAATTAATAACAAATAACCATAAATAACCTCAGGTAAGTAGGGAAATGTCCTTGTTTTCTGGGACATGTCTTGGAGTGTTTTATACAACGGTATTAGGTTTCTATGCAATAAAAAATCATAAATTTGTCAAACTAATTATGTTAAAACAAAACATAATTCAAACTCAAGCCTCCCAACTATTTTGTTTCGGGGTTAACTCCAGAGGAAAAAAAAGATGTTGTAAAAACATGCTATACAAAGAAACTGAATTTCCACTCTATGAATAGCTAACCGTGCATATATAAACCGTAGTAAAAACAATTTTTGCTTTGTTTCAAAGAACGATAATATTCCACAAATTATACAAAGTGTACAAACCTTCGTTCGTCTTAATTGCCGCTTTCCTTTGTACCACGTAATAATAGCATTTGGCCTGGACCCCGAGCTCTCGCAAGAAACTTCATATCTTCGATCTGCTACCAATGAACTGGGTTTATTCTGTATTTCAACAGTGAGCGGTTTTACTGGGAAATAAATTGAGAAAAAAATTTATTGCTTTAAAATGAGCAACGTAGCTTTAGCCTTAGAAGTATAGCTTTGGGTTGATTTTTATGTTTTTTCAAAGAAACTCTTAAATTAGCACATTTACTTACTATATAACATCATAATTATTGAGTATCGATTGAATAGTATAACAATTGTCGATGTTTGGTTGAAGAGAAATATTTTGCGAAAAGATCTCATGTCTCTTTAGGAAAAGTTATTAGTGTTTGGCGATCCCTAAGCTGTATTGAAACTTGATAACTTTTAAGTGTATATGCTACAAACAAAGCAATTAACTTCTACAATCCACATTCACATTCTGAGCTTATCATTGACAATAAGTCTTAAACAACCTTTCAGAAACTACCAATTATCTGTTTGTAGCCTGTTAGTATACTATAGTATACGGAGTAAGGACTATTGTCGAGGGTGCTTTTACAACCAAAAGAAACCGTTAGATTTCCTCTCTTAAATCTTCATTTTATAGACTCATTCGTTCGTAAACCATTTATAATTGACTAAAGAATGATAAATTTGTTATGAAGCAAAAAGTGGGACTATAGTTGGGCAGCCCAAAGATATTTTAAGTGTAAACTTAACTTAAACAACATTCAATTGTTATTATACAAGGGGCAAACATTCATAGAAAATCATTTGTCAGCCAAAAGAAAATGTTCAGAAAATCATTCAAATACGAAAGAAAATCCTGGACTCAAGTAGATTCTTAAAAATTGAAGAAAAAAAAACCATCCAGAATCAGTCAAAAATCCTCTAAAAATATTTTTTAAACGATAGGAAACTCCTTTAAAAGTTTCGAAAGTCAACAAAATTTACAAATATCTGACCCCCGCATGTTCTATTTTTAAAAAATTAGCATCAACAGACAAAGCAATTTTTATAATGTTGATTCAAATGGCTATAACAAGTCAGTCTAGTGGCTTATTTAGAGTTTCCTTTATTTCATCGTTCGACTAGTTGTCAAATGCAAAAAGTATTATTTCTATCTAGGTGCACAAATTGATTTTTGTTGTACTTAGGAATGTTTTCCACAACAGCGGAGCGGTGCACAATATACTAAATATTAACTGAGAATAATGCAAAGATGTATAAGATGAAATATTCCATGATCACTAAGATCGCTTGTGGGTATTAACTTTCCACTTCAGATATGAAAGAAAGAAAGAAAAACCAGTAAGAATGAAGAATATTATTATTATTTGAGTAGAAATCTTCCAATCAATCATGTCATGAAATTATTATATTTCATATTATTAATGTTGATATAAATACCAAACCAACTGAATAAAATAATGTAATAAAAAGAAGTATTAATCAGTACAAACGGCATCACTATAATCGAATAAAATATAACGAATTTATATATATATATATATACATCCGAATACACATTACCATCAATTACAAAAAGAATTTTCTTTCTAAATCCTTTGACACTTCTAAATGTCGTTTCACAATAAAGCAACATCTTAATCTTGGAAAACGGTGAAATACAATGGGGTAAATAGATTGTAACAAAAGTTAAGAAACGCTTGGATCACCATTTCCAACAAAGCTTAAAAGAGAAGTAAAAAAAAGTGGAAAGAAGGAAGAAAAAAAAACTTTAAGAAAGTCGTTTGAAATGTTTTCTGAGCTCACAGTGAAGCTTTTTATGGGTGCGCTAAGTAAATATATGAAAAACCTAATAATAAAAAATGTATTCGGGAAAAGAAATAAATAAAAATAAAATTCGCACACACAAAAAAACGACGAAGGAAAAAAACAAACTAAACTTTTTTATACAAAAAAATAATTCAGCAGACCTTAACGATATGGATTGTATAAAGCAAAAATCTCCTCTTTATTTATCTTTTGAGTATCTTAATACGTATCCGGAGTTCTATGAATTAACAGAAAAAAAGTTAAAAATTATGGAAATTTGTATTCATAGGAAATACTTCTCATCGCTGGACACATCCGCCGACCGTGTCCCCATTGTGGCGATCCAGAGATAGAGCAATAATAATAATTACAGCCAGACAAAAGAAAAGCTGCGACACTTTGCATTGTTCTATTGAATTATGATACACATACAATCACACATAAGGTGATGGCTAAGGGAAATTAATTACGGCATGCGATTTGTGCGACAGCACAATTAATGTAATTTATCGTAACGTACAACAATGATCTAATGACGTTCCTCACATTAAATGCTATTGTGCATGGTCGGAACAATTTATTTGTTATGCAAATCACAAATCAATGACGAGTGCTGGTCCTGAACCGGCAATCGGTTATTTGCCTTTAAATTGAATTTAAAACCATTATCTTCCATTTTGTAAATTGGTGCTAATAATAAACATAACAACGTAACAACATTTTATGACGGCAAGTCTATCAAAATGAGAAATGAATACACGTCGTATATTACCTCATCGCAAATAACAATCTCGTCAAAATTGGATGTTGTGATTAGGATTTTTACTCATATTTCATATATGACCTCCAGGCAATACTATATTCTTTATCGTATACCCGCGCGTTCAACTTACATGGGAAGTATTATCATCGCTTGTACGTACCGACATAGAATGGAGTAAAAAGTTAACATATTCGCATTTGAGATTCGTAATGCAATAACTGAAGACTTTGAAAAGGCAACCTTCCGAAACAAAGTCACAAAATTGTAACTCAAACTTACAACTGTTACGTTCACCCACAAATACTGTTCAAAGACCATACCAAATTTTCTGCGCTACACTTGCGAGTCTAGTACCGTCGTTCAGCTAATCAACTTTACTATCATCCCAGCGTTTCCATCACAAGTTTGATGCATAAAAGCTATTCCGGTGGAATATAAAACTTGTTAGTTATGTGATGATACATTTATATTGTTCAAGATATGTCTGTATATATGTAATCTAAGCCATGGAAAGTTGAACGAACATCCTTGTTCGTTGCTGCACATTTATATGGTGATTTATCGTTGATATGTGTGTGAATCATATGAATGCATGGACATGGGACGTGTATGATGGTGAAAAACAACACCAACTCCCAGCGAACGTTCATATAATTTCGCATGGTCGTTTTATGTGGAAAGTTTGTTTGCTTATTTCAGTATTATATAAAATTGCAGTGTAATTTGTAAAAATAATGTTGGCTAAGTTTGAAGTTTTCATAAAACATACAGCACAAAATTTGAGCGCATAATAATATATAACATTAGTGGTGTTTTTAGCGTATAGGAACAAGCAATGCCTTTCCCGTACTTTTGCTGGTCGGATTTGTAATTTTACTTTATTGTAATTAACAATTATTAGTTAGAACAAAATGAATTCGGAACATTGAAACCTGAAACATTTAGAGAGAAAGAATCCTATTACGGCACCATCATTATTAACAATGGGGGATAGGAGTTTTGACATAGTTACTTATACAACCGATGCTTTTTTAGGCACTAAATGTGTAGATTGTCACTCAAGGCCGCATGTGACAATACACATCGTGTGTGTTTTTATCATCTAGTTGTATACAACGTTTTTCGCAATAAATGCAATTGAAAGTCATAATTTTGGTCACTTGTTGCGAAAAAGGTATTTTTAATCGGCGCAGAATATTATTTTATTCATCTTCACCAATAATTATGCGCACGTCATTTATGAACGCTCCCTAGCGCAAAATTACATCATTAGTTGTACTATCATACAGATACCCTCATCTCACAAAGTGAAAGAACTACGCGAATCTCTACATTCCACACGTCACGTAAATGAAAAGCTTTTATTTCAAACACAGCAATAAAGCACACTCGAAAACAATCAATCAGTGACCTGCACCGTGAAAATATATTTAACGAATATTTCGATATAAATTTACATAATTACATTTTGCTTGCTCGCTTACTCTCTCTAGCACACATATACATACACCACACTTCCATCCACATTGTAGGCAGATACCACAACCTCTGCACCAGCAGCAACACAAAAAAAAACCCTATTGCATCCGATGCAAAATGCCATGATTTCCAAAAGTGTTTTATTGGAAAATCGAAATAAAATTGAAATAAGCTTCAAGTGTACATCCCCTGATTTTGTTTGTTATTTAAATTTAGCTTAGGCTTTTCGTGGATTTTATATATATGTATAGAGGAACAAGTGAGCGTAAAGCAATCGATGTTAATTATAATGACAGCACATTTAGACAATTAAGCTCAGGATAAATTAATTGAGTTGAGATCAATAATCTGACTCTTTGAAATGTCCGTTATATATTTATGCCGGTGATAAATGTGAGGTGGTGTCGGTGCGTGTATATTGTATTGTATTGTATTATAACATTGTCAATATGACGATGATAATGTTGCTGCCGATGATGGTGATTATGATGGTCGAGTTGAGTGAACATTATAGAATCTGATGGTGAGCTGGTATGGAAGGCGAGTGTCTATACATGTAGTATATAGTGGATGGATTACGTAATGTCAGGATTGCAAATAGTTAATTAGAATAACACGATGATTATCTTTGTATTCTTGGGTTTGTACTGTGGTTAGGCAAATGAGATTGTTCGTAAAGATAACGAACTTAGCTAAACTAATAATGGCATGGAGGGGGTGATGGGCTTGAAAGTTATTCCAAGTGTTGATAAATGAGCAAAGAGTCCTTAAATAACTTTAAAGTGTAAGAAACTTAATTAAAGTTAAAGAACTGGAAAAATGTATCGCCTAAATTGGTTGGTTTTGGAAAAAAGGGATATCGAGGGTTATTTGTTCCCACTATTTACACTCAAACGCTAACAGACAACATAAATACTTCGCATAATCTAAACATGAAATCTAAATTGTGTGTAAAGGTTGTTCCTATCAAATTAAAAAAGGGTCAGATTTGCGTTATTTTTTCACACTAAGATTTATTAATGGTATTGTATGGAGATAACAATCTGGTTAGCAATGTAATTTACTCAGTTAAACCAAAAACGTTAACCGAAAAAAAAACGTAAAAAACAATTTTCTCTTCACATAAATTGAATATGCGTGTCTGCTTTTGTGCTTTTAACAGTTTTAATTTCAATGAAAGAACATCGCCCGACAAAATCCCTCGGTTTTTTCTTCTTGAAATGGCCATAATTCCAGCCAGCAACAATAATAAGCTCTGTTCCCACCCGAAAAAAACCCGTATACCATTCTCTTGTTGACTAAAATTTATATACTCACAATGGAGGTCCATCACATAACTGCTTTCTTTCGGTTCAACTAGCATTGTGTTCACAGCCTGACAAGTAAATACGGAATTTAAATCTGTTCTCTGTACAGCTGGCCACAGCAGGCGATTTTCAATTACATCGCCCGAATTATGTTCATATTGGTCGTCAACGAGCAGTCCGTTTACTAGCCTGTTCAAACAAACAAATTAGAAATTACGATTTTATTTGGAAGGATAACCGTTTTTTTAGTGTGTAAAGTTAAAAAGCTTTCAATGTTTGCACCATACAAATTGGTGTAAAGCCTAAAGCTGCTTACACACAACTTGCCGATTAAATCGGTCGGTCTTACGACAAAGAGGCGCACCCGATAAAAATACAATGAAATTCAATTGTGTTTTAAAGTCTACCCAGTCTACCACTGTTTGTCGTTTCTATTCTAATAGTTCTATTAGCGTTTTGGATGTTTTAATTGAAGCAGTTCAAATTCAGGTGAAGCATTCCATTGCGCATGTCGGTGGTGCTTCAGCAGGTGCTTCAGTTGATGTTTAACTTGTTATATGTTTTGATATTCACGCCGTAAGTGCGGTCGAAACTCAAAATGGAATGTGCGGATGTCTTTCTAACGTAGCGTCATTTTCATACAATGAAGCGTTGAAATGTATGATTCGGTTCACTTTTTCATCCAATCGTTCACTTAAAATTTAAATTTTAGGCACACTTACGGCATGAATTCAGTACTGAATAGTTACAGCGCCTCCTCAGAATTCTGAAAATTCCGAAAAACAATTTCTGATTTTTTCGGAATTTTTCTAATTTTTTTTCAAAATTATTTGCTAGATTCAGAATTTAATTCTTTGAAATAAGCAATGTTTGAACTGTTGCTGAAGTGTCGTCAATGAGATTGGTAAGATCTGAATTTGACCTGCTCGGAGCAAATAAAAATAAATTACAATCCAGTGAGCAAAATACACTGGACTGAGATCAAAAGCTTGTGGAGCCAAGAGACATAAAGTTAACAAAACTAACTGTAAGAACCATTATGTATTAAATGTTATCGTAAGCATACGTACCATCGAACTTCTGGTTGCGGCCGACCTACGAAAGGGAAAGAAATATTTTTCAATTAATTCAATGTTTTATCATTACTCAACTTTAAATACAACACCAACAACAAGCCTCACAAATTAAGCCTTCTACCCTCTGTTATACCACTAAATATGTGTTTCATTTTGTGTTTAGACTTTTACGCATTTTAATTGATAGCGACAACGGTCTCATTTGTATCCACATAAAAATAAATTTTCCACGTCAATGCTATGAAATTTCGGTATCAAAATGTATAGATCTGTCATGTATATACAGTAATTACAGTATACACGTACTCAACGTTAAATTATTTTATTCTCTTATATCAAACGAAAATTATATTGAAATTCAAATCGTTTAATGAAATTAAAATCTCTGTTAGTATTATTGCATATAATACAAAATAGAATAAATTGTCGAGAGCATGGGATTCTATGCTAGTACTATTCATGTAAAAATTTATAAATATAATAATTTCGCTTCGTCATACTTTGACGACCCATTTTCGACACCAACCATTTGTATGATTTCCTTATTTTACCCATAAAAAATCCTTTTTTTTAATTCAATTAAACACACGCGTGCTAATTTCAACATCGCGTCAAATGTACAAATTATGGCTAAATTACTGAAATTTACTTTTAAACGGGTTGTTCTCCAATTTTCTATTATACAGTAGAAGTTCCAGCATTTTTTTTTTGCTGAAAAAAGAATGAAAATAAAATTTTACTTCAAAAGTCGCGGAAGCAAAAACAAAACCTCCAGTATGTACGTACTATACGTATGTTTGATGATTTCCTTGTACGGATTTCGTGAATATATTGTACACACATACAAAAAAAATGGAAAGAAAAGAAAAAGAGAACGAAATTATGATGGTGTTTCAAAGTATAATAAAATTTTCATTAAATTATACATAATTATTGAGTTCCATTTGCATTTTCTAGCAAAGCATAAAGGCAACAATTTTATTTTTATTCTTGAGTTGCTCTTCTTACAGTATAGAGTAGAGTTAGTGTTGTTGTGTTGCCGAAAAAAACTCTATTTTTATTGTAATGTCTCTACAGTTGTTTGGTGTACGAAACATTAAACTTATATTTTTATCTGAGTAGTTTTTTAGAGTTTTTTATTTACGAATATTGTTATTGAGTCTGAGTTTGAATTTTTCATTTTAACCCGAACAATATCAAGTGTGGTGTGTGGTATCTCAATTCTAATTATTGTTATTATCATTTCTTTCGAAGAAACTTTGCATTGCAGTTAGCTTTATGGTGTACAATGAAGTGAAGGAGTTTTACTGCAGCGATTGCCTTTTTTAACGGAACGTAGTAATTTATATGAATAAAATAAAGTTAATTCACAGCCGGAATTCCTTAAGTGAAATGGCATCCATGTAAAAGAATTAACCTATAGAGAATTGTTATTCTTGAAGTCAATTGGCGAGGTGCAGACGATTGCACGTCAATTTAATAGTTGATATTGTTCATGTTTTCAGAGACTGGTAGCATTTTAAGTTTATTTTTTATGTTTTTCGAATGAGAAAATTGGTGTCAGAAGTTCACCTAATATAGTACGATTGGTAAAGCCTGGGTTGAAGAAGGCAGGCCAAATTTGACTTAAAAATTAGATGTCACAAAAATTCAAGTTATGTGAAACCTGACCTACACATTTTCTAAAATATGTGACCTGACCTGAACTCTCAGGTCAAATACTCAAACTTGTTTCAAACTGATACGACCAGAAAATGTGATTTCCTGACCTTGGTCGAGCTTTATGTGTGTCAAAACAGTTTAGCTTGTAAGATCAGTGGGCGTGGTTGACGGTTGACTTCATTTAATACCTCAACACACAACACCTTCACATAATGAAAAATGATGCATTCTGAAGCAATCCATTCAATTTTACAAATGATTTGCAATTAAATCTTACCGAAAAAAGATTTGTTTCCGCGTATCTTGGAGACTGCAAAAACATATGTTGACTACAGACTACACCCACCGCTTGTTTGAAAATAAAACAAAAAAAGATGAACGGAATAACCTGTTGTTCGGGAATCAAAACCATCAACATGATTTGAGCCGCAGCGAAAAATACAAAACATTTCTATAAAATATCTCTCCCTCTATTTGATAGAATGCGCAATTTTTTTTCCCTAGGTTCACTTTATTGAGAAACTTCGTTGAAACATTTTTCGTATTTTCCATTTGAAAAATTCCAGCCGATAATTAATTATCCATTGTGAATGGAACAACTCGAAAACGCCAAGCACCATATATCACTTTCTTACTATACCGTAACAATAGCAAAGATCACAATATAACCTGACACGATACGGTTACATTTAACATTTTCGGTTTAAATAGCATGCGGAGACAAATTTGTATCATCATGTTTATATTTTTGTTCTTCTCCAATTATAATAAGAGGATAAATGATCCTTAGAAATTGCTTTTTTCCTCGGTTATTCTTAAAGAAAAGTTTGGATATTCATTGCCCTGCGTATTCTCCATATAATAATACCTACTCCATGAACCACACTTTTATATACTTTTAGCTGTTCACTCGGTTGTACGTCTATTTTATTTTCATTTATAATACACATTAGGGATCATCAATATTATTTCTCTTTTGTTGCCAACGCTATTCAATAACGTGCTTTTCCACCATCACATAAAGCCTATCTTACTATAGTCTGAAGTAAAATCAGCATTATATGGACTGAAAGGGCTTAGAGCTTAGACACTATTAAACACGATAAAAAATGCGATGTACTTAATTCACTGTACGTTTGGATGTGCTTTTGTGTGTAGTCGTTTCGGTTTTTACTTCGTTTAGATGTTGATTACAGGGTCATGAAGGAAATATATACTTATATGCCTTTGGCATTGAGTTTTACAACATTTTTATATGCGGAAACTATAGCAATATCAGAAAAATAAGACTCATTACAGTACGACAAATTTCTCTTTTGTATTCTCGATTCGGTAATATAGTTTTGCACATTCAAAAATTTTCTAATATCTTCTTCGAACAGACTTTATGTAAGTTCGGTTTTTCCAATTTCATTTCCAATACTTTCCAACAATAACACAAAACATAATATATATGAATAAGTAATTTCGTTTATATGTCGGTCGGATATAAGTAGAGGGGGGTACATAAGATATAAGTAAAATGCAATCCCTATATAACATGAATATCATTTTTGGCTTACCACCAACAACGCGACATGTGAGCATAATGTCGTCCCCCTCCTCCATCGGACCGAGTATTGTTCCATTCAATTGGCGTCCCCATCTATTCAAAACCAATGGATGCTCAGGAGGAACTGCAAGAATACAAAAGAAAATTTCCTGTTATAAATTTGAATATTATCTTTTCGGGCACATAGTGAAATAACAAGTCTTTCGAGAAGTCATCATGGCGATATAAATTATATTACTCGTTTTTGTTTTCATTTATTATAGTGTATCGGGTCGGTATAATATCGGTTATAATATCGCTTTCCCATATCCATATATTGCTTACTACAACGAAAATTATACATAAAGGATTGAATGGTTCAAATAACGATAAGCAAAAATATGGAAAATTTATTTGTATGTACGAGAAATGTTATGCTTTTCCTATTTAGGTATATGAAATGACTTCGAAAGCTAGAGCTTCGGAAAACAAAATACGACTACTCATGCAATAGAAAATGCATATAAAAATAAATAAGTTTTCGTGTGGAATTTGCATTTTGAATGTTGCAATGGTGGAATGTAAAAGAAAACTGTAAGTATGTAGAGCGTGTAGTTCGTATCAACGTTTCGTTGTATTGTGTATGAGTCTTACGAAAAAATGTTGCAATTTCTTTTGTCTAATGCTCGTTTGTCTGACTATATTGCTGTATTGTGGAAAAGTATATATGAAACATTGGAAGCATAGTAGCTTCCTAGATTTACATGCCAGTTTGTTAACATTTGATTGAATAACAACGCGACTTGTCCGTTTATATATTTGCAATATCAGAAGAAGGAGTAAATGCAAATGAAATAAGTATACCGAAAAGCAAACAAATTTTCCGATCGTTAGTCGACAAAAACATCGTTAGTAAGACAATTGCTTAGACTTTTAAACTTGTTATGTTGCTTGAAATTTTCCGATCTAATTAATGGTGGACTGAATTGGAGTACGGCATGGTACGAAATTTTAACAAAACAACTAAACGCGTCTCCAACAGTTAATAGAGCGACTCTTTGTAGTTTAAAATGATCCATGAAAAATTTAAACTAAGCGTCGCTGAACCGATTTAATCAGGACATTAAACATATTTCAAGGTAAAAAAATAGTTACTTATGCAACAAGTTGTGAAATACTTCTGATATGATGCATGAACATTTTGCGACGGAATGCTAAAAGGTTTTTTTAGCGAATGAGAAGTTACCGGCACGAGCCGGAGGAGAGCTGTTTAGCATGCGTTAGAACCAAAGTTTTTCCTAAATGACGAGATATTTTAACACTAGTTAAGTTGTCGATACAGATGGGTGCCAGTGTCTAAGGAAAATTCTTTAAACCACCTTGAATTTACAAGCTGTTAAGTGACAACATTATATCATCATATAACTTCAAAATCTCTCATACATACGGACACCACGAATGGAAAAGGTTCTAAGGGCAAACTCTTTTCCAGAGCTTTCTTAATTCTTGGTTTAAAGAACTTGCCACAATTTCGTTCGCTTTGTCCTACGATGGAAATTTTTGGAATAAAATATCAGCCATTGAACCGTTTTTATTGTTATAGGCACTAAAACATAATTATACTGACCGTTACTCGTACACCTACGATGGATATCTGACCTTCTTATAAAAGTTTTTTTTTTTGGTCAGGTAATACTTAAACTTATTAATATTACATCAAATTGATATCGGTCACAAAATTATTAAATAATTTATGGACTTTTATGCTTGCCTCCATAATTAGAAAAGGGTTATTCTCAGAGAAATATTTATTTACAGTCTTATGTAACATTGTAACTAAATTCCGTGAACGGCTTTCGTTTTTTTTGGTTTTGGTTTGAATAAAATTAAATATTGATTCGTTCTCACAGGCTTTATCGTTTATGAAAATCATTGAAACTCTAAAAAAAAGTTACACTTTTGAGCACTAATATTTTATTGGAACAATATAATTCTCCTCCAACACTAATAATGTAAATATTAATTTGAATTTTTTATGAGTTGCTGCCACGCGATCTTACCGAAGCAGTAAAAGTGGAAAGTTTATTTGCTTAAAAGGTAATTTATAGGTAATTTTTTTCTTCGGAATGGAATATTAATTTGTTAATTTATTTTTTAAGTAAAACCTAAATGAAAGTTAAGATCCACTTTAAATGGCAACGAAAACGCAGTTAAAATATTAGCGAAAACTTGGGTCGAATTAGTTGAAGCGTTCATCGTAAAGCGTAAAAGGGCTGAGTGAAATTCTTTTGAGTGTATTTACAAGCTCATTTCAAGCACTAAATCTTGAACAAGTGGAAATGAGGTGGTATTTGTCACTAGATGTCATCGCCCGAAACCACTTACAGGTGTGACGCAAGTCCTTTTATCCACTTACAAAAGAACTGACAGAAAAACCAAAAAACAAACCAAATTTTACCTACTGTAATTTGCTTTGGACCAAATGCGTTGGATAAATTTTGATGTTGGTTTGTGACTCCAGGAAATCATGTCCGGAGCGATAGCGGAGGACTTGACGCAGTCTGACTTCCAAAAAAAGAACGAAGAAATTTTTTTGAGACGCGGCAACTATATATAGGCGATAATTTAAGTTTCTTTCCTTTGGCCTGTATCACCACAAATCCTAATCTATCTTATTCGCGCTTCAAATACGAGCAAAACGAGCTATCACTCGACTATGTAACTTTAAAATTGCCGGAGATACATCGTTTTGAAGTTGGTCATTTTGATAGAAAATGCACCAAATTAACGTTTTCCAAACAATCAAAATCTTTCAACTTACTCTGTATGTTTCTATCTATCTATCTGTCTGTCTATCTATCGACGGTCGATCTCGGAAACTAGTCAGCCAATCTCCATGAAATTTTGCAGGAACCTCAGGGTGGGCATAAAAATGAAAATGTGATACGCCATTACCCCAGGAAAAACCAGAATTTTGTTTTATTGGCCTCGAAGTGGTTTCTGAGTGTGGTTTTCGAGGGTCGGGAACGCGTTTTCGGCTGTAGCTTAGCTGTATTGAAACCTACAGACGCGTGCGACCCATCAAATGAAAGGTATTCGTAACACGATTCGAACAAAAAAATAATTAAAAAAATCGGGTCAGATTCGTTTGAGCTAGAGTGATTAGAGTGACCAAATTTTGAGCTACTCGAGCGTAGGATGAAAGGGCTAATATTTTTTGGGTTATGAGAGATAGAGAATTACTTTCTTCGGCAAAGTCTCAGAGTTTTACGAGTAGAACAGAGGGGCATATGTGAAAAATGTCGAAAGTTGGAAATGGGTGGGTAAATTATGTTTTTAGAGTTATTTTGTGAATGGTGGCAGATAGAGAGTTACTTTCTTCGGCAAAGTCTCAGAGTTTTACGAGTAGAAAAGAAGGGCATTTGTGAAAAATGTCGAAAGTTGGAAATGGGTGGGTAAATTGGGATTTTGGAGATATTTCTTGAATGCTGGCAGATAGAGAATTACTTTCTTCGTCAAATTTTCGAATTTCGTCAAATTTTCAAATTTCGTCAAATTTCGAATTTCGTCAAATTTTCGATTTTCGTCAAATTTTCGAATTTCGTCAAATTTTCGAATTTCGTCAAAATTTCTAATTTCCTCAAATTTCGTCAAATTTTCGATTTTCGTCAAATTTCGTCAAATTTTCGAATTTCGTCAAATTTTCTAATTTCGTCAAATTTTCAAATTTCGTCAAATTTTTGAATTTCGTCAAATTTTTGAATTTCGTCAAATTTTCGAATTTCGTTAAATTTCGTCAAATTTCGTTAAATTTTCAAATTTCGTCAAATTTTCAAATTTCGTTAAATTTCGTCAAATTTTCGAATTTTGTCAAATTTTCAAATTTCGTCAAATTTCGCCAAATTTTCGAATTTTGTCAAATTTTCGATTTTCGTAAAATTTTTGAATTAAAACTGTAAACTGTTATAAAAAGCAGTGTTGACTACACTTGTAAAACAACTGATATCCCAACAAAAATCTCTTCGAGAAAAGTGTGACGCAGTCTTTGAAATACAATTTCTAAAATGAATGATATCGCTAGAGTTGACGCTTTCAGCTTCGTTACGCAAAAATTAAATTTTACACCCAATTAGTTCAAACAAGCTGGCTTAGGTTTTCTCATCATCTGCCAAATAATTTTTACAAAAAAAATTTAGACTGGAACAACCAAAATTTTACCAAAAAAATCTGCGTCGCATGTGGCAGATAAATTTTCTTGCTGGTCTGTTCCTGAACATCTGAAACTTTGCGACGCAGATTTTTTTGGTAAAATTTTGGTTGTTTCCAGTCTAAATTTTTTTTTGTAAAAATTATTTGGCAGATGATGAGAAAACCTAAGCCAGCTTGTTTGAACTAATTGGGTGTAAAATTTAATTTTTGCACAACGAAGCTGAAAGCGTCAACTCTAGCGATATCATTCATTTTAGAAATTGTATTTCAAAGACTGCGTCACACTTTTCTCGAAGAGATGTTTGTTGGGATGTAGTTACATCAACCTCATTGAATAGACAATATGAACTCAAAATGTATTTTATCTATAAATATTTGATAGATTGTGGAAACCTTTGTGAGCTATTACATGTTGCTTGTTTTTCATTCTGCACAGTTACTACCATTCCATAAAACACAAAATTGCTCTTAATTGTCTGATTTTGATGTTGTAACTGTTCCAGAAATGTACGCAAATAAAAATAAAACGAGAATTAATTTATCCCTGTCCAGAGGGCGAATTAAAATTCTAGTTTAATTCTCACTTATTTGCAATACAAATCGTAAAACAAGCTCAAATTAGCAACGAAATCGAAACGACAAACTTTCTCGTTTTGTGTTTTTTTTTTTATTTTGCTCCGCACCAAAACATTGTTAAACCTCTCGATCGAACTGTATGTGAATTGCTATTGCTATAAAATAATTTGTAGTTTTTATTGGAAAAACTTTTCCATGAAAAAAGTAAGCATTCGGAATTTTTAGCGATACCCGTAAAAGCTTGTCATGCTTTTAAAATACGGTAAAAGCAGGAATTTTCGCCGCGCGTAAATAGCAAAATATTTTATGTTTCCTTTATAGGAAACATTGTATGCTTTTTATTGAAATTTGTTATGATTTGATTAAAAATTTAGCAGAGATGAATGGAGCGACATATTCCACACAATTTTGAATTTTTGAATCTGGGGTGACACACATTTTCAAATTGATAGACATAAAAACCACTATAAACATTCTACTTACTTATTATGGTGAGGTTGTAGCGAAAGCTTTGTGTTTGGCTTGTACGGAAGTCAACTCTACATCTATACACCCCTTGATCGTGGCGTTTTATATCCTGAAAATATATAATAAAAAAAATTGTACTCGATTTGATGATGGCTGTTAAACGGTCCCGTTCATGCAATTTTTCGAAGAATTTGCGACAAAGCATGTTTAACGATTAACAATGTTGCCCGTAAAAAAGTTCATGGAAATGAGTATTGTATGAGTAAATGAATAATTTAATGAGCACCTAATTACTAAGAAATGAGACCTCTAAGTGTCATTTTCTTAGTCAGATTTTCTATCATAATAAAAACCAACTTTCAAGATTTTCATTTTTGGTTTTATGATTTTGACATTTTTGATGACTGGGATGATATTAAATTTTTTTTCTCACGAAAGAAAAATCCAATTTTAATAAAAGTGTCCATTTTGATTTCGAATCTCACAAGGAGATGATGTACGATTAGAACGTTATCGTTTAAGATTATCATTTTTTTCCTGCCAATAAATTAAGGCGAATGGCGACACTCTGAAATTTTGATTTTTTTATTTTGAGACCAGAAAATTTAATATATCATCCCTGTCCATCGAGCTATCAAAATTCTATCTTAGTGGTCAACATTAACATCGAGCATATTTTCATCTCTCGTTCATTAGCATAAACAATAAACAATATGGTTTGGGTTTCTGATATTCGCAAAGTGGACCTTAAAAACAAAGCTGAGCCGAGTATTTTTAAAGCGATTTGAAAAAGTTTACCTCTTCTTTATTGATTTATTTATTTATAGTTACAATGGAACAGGCCTAGGCCCAATTATACATTGAACTTAAGAAAAAATTAAACAAGAAAAAAAATTAATTAAATAATCAATTATGCAATCTAATTTAAAGAGAAAAAGGAGAAAAAAGCAGATGACTAAAATAATTTAGAACAGTTTAAAACGGGTACAGACTTTTCACCGTTGACTTATATTCGTTGTAAGTGGAATTAAATATGTCACTGTGCCGAAAGTAAACATTATGGTTGTTCTGCATTCGATGAACCGGCGAATTGAGCTGTATGTTCGATGATTGCGTAGGAAGGCAGAATAGGTGATGGTTGTTCGTGGATGATTTTGTACAGAACCATTTCATCCAGTCCGAGGCGACGGGTTTCCTTTCCAGTGATTTCATTTTAAGATGTTGCAGTCTAGTCGGGTAGTCAGGTTTTGCCCGATTGAATCGGTAGTACAGTATCCTTGTAAATTGTATTTCACATAGTAGGGGTTCCAAATGATACTGCAATATTCCAGTCTGCTTCGAACATACGTGTTGTAAAGCTTGATTAGGCTAGCCGGACGTTTGAAGCTCTGAGTACTTCTAAAGATGAATCCAATTAGTTGGTACGATTTTTTTGTGATTTCATTGATGTGGGTAGCCAAGCTTTCTTTACTATCAAACATAACACCGAGTTCCTTTTTTGTCGTTTTCTTTTCGATTGGCGTATCTTTTATAGAGTATTGATAGATTATCGGTTGAAGTTTGCAAGTTATCGACAACGCCGAACACTTTTCGGGGTTTCAGATTCAAGTCATTGTTGTCACACCATTTCGAGAAGGATACGACGTCCGATTGTAAGCTAGAACCGTCTGCCAAACTCTCGATTTTTCTGAAGATTTTGTTGTCGTCGGCGAATAACGAGCTAGATGAAGTGAGTCCTACAATAAATCGGGCATTTTTCGCAGCAAAGTCGGATATTTTTTGTGAAAAAAAAATCGGAGTGCCTCCGGGTAATGCAGGGATTAGTGAGACTTGTCATATAAAATACGACGACAATTATTAAACTAACTACAGTTATTACCATAATCTTTTTGAGCGGAAAATAATATTTAAATGTTACTAACCAATGTCTGAATTTAAGATAAAATTTACAGAAGTCGGTAAAAAATTAATAATCATTAACTACAGACTTCGGGTCGAATTTTCGGAAAAATCGATCAAAGTCGGTCAAATGTATGAAAAGTCGGACATGAAGGAGGTCTGCGTAATATATTCTTCGAAGTGATTTCATGCAATGTCAAGGTTTGAGAACCAGAACCATACTTTTAGAATACTTCCGAATGTATCTGTCTACCGTGCATAATAACGAAAACTAGGAAAATTTATTGACAAAATTGCTTTGTTGCTAACAACTTTCTCAAGTCTTTTTTGGCTTAGAAAGTTTTTGATTTTTGTATGAAATGTTAAATTTATACTTTCACACTGGAAAACTTATAAAAACATTGTATCACACATTCATACGGCGCACTTACATATTTATTCATTTATAAGTCTTATCTCTAACCAAAAATTCTTAAGGTCATACTTTAAACTTTGAAACAATAACTCATGAGATTTTGATACTTTATGCTTGTGCAACGTGAAATATATGAACACTTACTGAACTATTTAACCCCCGTTTTACACAAAAGTTCCACGTTTATAATTTCATATTTTCGGATTCAAAAGGTTTTTGTTAAAAGTTTTCAAAAAGAGAGCTTTGAAATAAAATGCTTCCAGCTTCAAACACCAGCAATGGGCTAAAAGTATACAAGAACCAAGAAGAAGTAGGAAAAAAGAAATGGAACGCCAGAGATGATATACAGCACGTGTTCGCCACGAAATAAAAGATGCTCAAATTTTAATTTATACCCCGTAGTAGTTTGTGTATAACTTGTGGATACGAGATTATGAAACTTGAAAGTCTGTGAGCGAAAAAGTGATATTTATAAACAGTTTTGCTAAACATTCAGCGTGGCTTTTGAAAATCAAATTATATGCGGGCTGTTATGTAAATTGAGCCCGTTGTATACATATATGTGTGTTTTACGTTACAGACAATGTAATTAAAATACATGGTTAATCACTTTTCTCATAATGGATGCAATGTTTAAGACCAAATATTTATATGTGCAGCTATACCACTTATAAATTGTGGCTTTTTTAGTGCTTAAAACATTAAACTCTCACCAAATGTTGCCTAAGAAGTAAACCGGTATATATACGAAATGGTAAAAGGAAACTTACACCAACAAAATAACACGTTTAAGAGATCAGTTTAACCAGCTGTGTGCATATAAGACATACTCCACATTTAAACACCGATAATCTGCGGGTTTTCTCACAATAAAGCGTTTTCCAGCAAAAGCAAGACGCTTTTTCAATATTATTTGGTATATTTGCCATGAAATACCACACATATTTATAGCAATTGTGTGCTACTCGTTATGAGTGGCTAAACAGCGATAGAAATGCAGTAAAGCTAGTGTACGGAACAATATAAAATGTATTCTCGGTGTATACTTGAATCGAGTGAAAATATATTATATTGCTCATGTAGTACACACACTATACTTATTTATGTTATGGACTAATGGGAAAAATCATGGAAAATTCATGCAGTTGACAGTTAGAGGGACTGTTTTCTATACATTTTAGGAACAATGCAATTGAAAAGTTTATACACAAAATCAATTCAGACTTCAAGAACTTACAACTACCTACGATCATTTTGTATGTGTCTGTTGCGATGTCGTGTATGTATAAAAAAAACATTTGTAACATGTATACAACGTATTTACAAGTAAAGTTTTTTAGGGTAAATATTTGAGCCAAATATTAACCGATGTATTTCACAGACACCACAACGACATGGGACAGAATGTTGTATAGTATTATATACGTTGTATTCATCTAAAGTTATCGACGAAACAGAACTTAGTTACTTTTCTGATTGATTTTACGTTAGCTTACCGATTTCCTTTCGGTAAATATTCTTTTATTTTACTGTATACTTGAGTGACATATGCAATAATAATAACTATTTTAGACATAAGTATCGAAATAGTATTGCTTTATGCATTAGGAGGTAAGTTACAACTCGTTTTGGCAACAGCGACGTTTGTAAAAATTGCCATAGTCCTTTACATGAAATCTTGTTCGTAATGAGGGATTCTTTTGAAAAACAGCCTACCGAAATCGGACGCATTTTCCAGTGGAATTTTTTATATGTGCCTAGAAAGGACTTCAACCCTAGAACCCAAAACCACTTTCAAGAAAATTCTTTGAAGCTTTTGTGACTGGTGAAAGGTGATCAAAAACCGAAAACTTGCACTTTTCTTACCAAAATTTCTCCGGGTACACGAGCCCTACAGGGTCGTGTGGGGTGTCATTAGAAATGTAATCACATGTACTATTGAGCCGAATAGAGACTCAGTGGTTTTAAAATTAATCCACACTGAAATATGTGCAGTTGAAGTTTTCAACCGAAAACTTGCACTTTTATTACCAATATTTCTCCAGTTACACGAGCCGTACTTGGTGGTGTGGGGTATCATAAGGTAATTTTATGTGCTTTTGGGCCAAATAGGGTCTTATGGGGTTTGGATGCATATGCGAAAAAATATGGGCACTTAAACATTTCAACTTCTAACTTCAACTGCACATATTTCAGTGTGGATTAATTTTAAAGCCAATGAGTCTCTATTCGGCTGAATAGAACATGTGATTACCTTTCTAATGACACCCAGCACGACCCTGTACGGCTCGTGTACCCGGAGAAATTTTGGTAAGAAAAGTGCAAGTTTTCGGTTTTTGATCACCTTTCACCAGTCACAAAAGCTTCGAAGAATTTTTTTGAAATTGGTTTTGGGTTCTAGGGTCGAAGTCCTTTCTAGGCACATATAAAAAATTCCACTGGAAAATGCGTCCGATTTCGGTAGGATGTTTTTCAAAAGAATCCCTCAATTTGTGTCTGAAGACAAAAAATAAATGAACAAACCTTGATCGCACTCTAAATAGAGTACTGAAACTGGACAGTGAGTAAACGTTAAACACTGTAAAAACATTTTCATGTAAAATAGAGTACTTTCTGAAGCTGACCACTATGATTGCTCATGCTTGGACTGTGTTGTATCAACGTTAAATTTGCTTGCCAACCATATTAATAAGTCCAGTCCAAGGTGTTTTCAAGAGAAACTGCGGGGTTTATGAGAAAGAGTGCTTTCAAGTGTTGCGTTTAACTTTCCGGTTAAACACGTTAACTGGACTTTTCAAAAAAAAAACATTGCTGAAGAAAAATTGACACTTTGTGGTACTGTGCTAAGTGAATACGATATGGCAATGATTTTCGTTGCAAGATCGGTAAAGTGGATAGGGAAGGGAAATTGAGAATTTTATACGTTACACACAATCGTGTAAACTTGTAGAAGTCCGTTCCGTTCTCAGATATTACAAATGAATAGTCACCAAGTCGGAAGTAAAGAGTAAATGCTTAAAATTGCCGTTCCTACAATTAATAAACATTCATTTATGTCTATCCTTGGCTTAATTGCATAAAATTTCAAACAGATAGTGAACATGATTTACGTACAATTATGAGAAAAACAGCTGATGAACGCTATGCTATGGTCATGCTATCCTATATTACAACATGGATCTTACAGCTAATGAAGTAATAGTTATTTTCGTAACAAAATGAAAGTGGATTTTTGCGAGTAAGCAGTGTTGCAACTCGAGCCAAAGGCAAGAGTTCATGTGTACACGCCAAAAAAAAAACAAAAACACTTTCCCTGAGTTATGAACAAAACTTTTTATGTCAAGGTTGGCGAAAATTGATTATAATGCGGGGCGAAAGTAGTCATTTTCGCACTGCGTCATGAAAAATATTTCGTGCTTAAAATATATGATTCAAAGAAAGTAGCTGATGTAACACTCTATATTTTGAAATAATATCAATCGATTCGCAAAATTTATTGAGAATCTCGAGACATCAAAAATATCTCCAATTTAAATCCGGTCTATGGATGTGATAATGTGGTGTTTTAAAGGATAGATTGAAATTTCAGTAAACTTCTTTTGAAGTCAAATTAAATTAAAGTTCTAAAGTTCTATTACCATCCCTGATAGAAGTTGCGATTGCTTATTAATTGGCTCGTACAAGATTATTATAAAGTTTATGGAGAAGGAGGAAATTACCACCTGCACCTAAACTTCATGCTATTTTAAGTTAGGATATCAAATAAAATTATTAGTCTCTGTCATTTGACATAATATTGGTGGAGTAAACTAGAATGTTGTCAAAGAAAATGATATGAACTAGAAAACTGTCACAGGATATTGTAACTAAGATAGTAAAAGGACAAGTTCATGATATTTGACGTCGGGCATTAATCAATTATGATCAATTTAGCAAAGAGCATTTCACTGAATTATTTATGGTCTCTCATACAATTTGTATTCAAGTTAAGTGTAAAAGATCAGACTATTGTGTTCTGCGTATACCTCTTCCCAAATAGCATATTGAACAGAAAAATGCTAGTCACGTTCAATTTCTCACAATGAATACACATTTGCTTTGCGGTTTTTCTTGGCTCTACCCGTTTTTTGTTATGACATGTTGAAAACGATATTAACACTAATTTTTCTTTAGTTATACGTTGTTGTTTGTTAATTTGTTTTCATTTTGATTTAGAACAAGGTTTATGTGACGTGTGTGGCATGCATACATATATCATCCATATGGTAACTTTTGTTTCAAATTGATTTTACCGAAAGGTATTTTTGAGCAGACATTTTTGCTGACGCAATGAAGCTATTATTTTAAATTTTCTTTACTTCCCAGAACTTAAATTGTGCTAGAACTAAAGTCATCCATTTCTTATTATAACTATTTTATTGGACATTGAAGGGTACTTAGAATTTTTTTTATTAAATCAATTTGTTATCATCCCTTAACCTACATAGTGCGTGGGGTACAATTCAAGGCAAATCTATAGAGCAGAAGTAAAGTAAATAACTCGTCTGTAACTAAACTAACCAAATAGCATTTTTGTCTCGAAGCCAGTTCCTTCCTCCTTAAAATGGCACAAATCACGCCTTTTTTGAAAAAAAATGGATTTTTAGCAAATCTGGGAGCGAGGTAAAACATTGTTACTCTTCACCAGCTACTGAAAGTTGAGTACACTGAAAACAAAGTAAAAGAAAGCAAAGAAACGTATGAGACTAACTAAAAATAACACAACATCCTCTTCTTCACTACGGTTCACTCTACTGCAATATAAATTGAACTTATACACCATCTGACTGAGCGCAGTAACGGTCGTTAAAAAACAGCATTGTCCTTAAACATTTTAACGGCAATATCCCACCGATATCTCGTAAAAATTGACTGCATTTTAAATTCTATGAAAACCGCAATTTAACGATTATTAATTAAAACCATTCCAAAATGATTTCTTATTCGCTTGAGTCCGTTTTCAGTTCATAACCCATATTGAAATGGAAGAAAAAGCACAAATTATTTGGCTAGCAATTAAAACAGATTTTCGACAATTTATAAGGGCATAACTTCCTTTGCATTTAAGCTTCTTATGCAATTTATTTCTGCCGTATTATGGTCACGGTTTTAGCCTAGTGGAATTTCCAAGGTACATAAAATGGAGAACATGCAGGAATAAGTGGTTGTGTGAAAGAAATGGAACGATGGAGCGGTACGGCGAGAGAAAGACGGGATACGAATTCACCGAATGTTTTTCAAAGCACATAAAATAATATTAGATTATGGATAGATTATATGAAAGAGCCATGAAAATATGCAATGTGGCTTAATATAAACGGGAGCACAAAGAAAATCAATGAAAATGTGCAAGCAAACGGTCTGGATATGTATGTATATCTAAAACGATGATATGATCTTTAATTAATGAAGCTGGGTCTAGTACATTAATATTTAAATAACTTAACCAGTCCTTTCCAATTCAAAATTGCAATTTATGGATTCGTTTTAAGGAATGAATGGCTCAGCGTCACATTGGCGAAATTTATTATTCGTGAAATTGGAAGTTATTGGCATATAAGTATATATATGAATTTGCTTCGATGCCATGAATGTGTAAGTGAAAATTAATTAAAAATGTGTTTGACGCTTGTGGTAAAACGTGTACACAATTTGTCGCATACGTTAATCACTTATTCTTACACGTTAATCACAATCCTATGAAATTGTCAAAAACATAATTAAAACCGTCTTTACGCAATCAATCTCTTTGCTTTTTCGAGTTTTAACACCTCGCGGTTATGCACGCAAATTATATCTAATTTAGTAGATTAAGTGGATCTCATTTACATCATGTCGTGTAGATCCAGCTGTGAACAGGTAAATTAATTCATTACTCTACATAAATAATATGCAGTTCGAAACACTCGCCATATTTTATCCTCCTATTTTGTAAATTGCGTCAAAGCTTAGCAGAATAATCTCGTGTGACTTTCGCTTCGTTGGGTAAATATGCAAAGATATTCTGTATCGCAAAAGAAAAATCGATGAAGAAACCGGTATTGTATTTAAGAAAACGATGCGAAAATCTCAATGGAAATAAATATACTTTATCGCTGTTGTGCACAGAATACTCGAATGACACAGCAGTATCAGAACCATAAATTATTTTTAACAAAAATTTATATTGTCGCAATCGTAAACGATAATCGTAAATAACTGCTGTTAAGTGGAACATGTGGAGACAATTTTTATTCGGCAATATTTAAATCAATTGATTATCATTAACTTGTGCAGAAATTTATGGATATTGAATTTTTCAAAATAAATAAATGTAAAACGGATAAATCGAACTAAAACAGTAAAAAAAATAACAATCAGTTAAATAAAACCTGTTTCATGGAAATGGGATGCCTTTACATGTTCACAAATATTTTTTTTTACATTGCACCTAAAATCTCTGACAGAGTGTTTTTTACACGAACTTCAATATTTAAAAAAAATGCAAAGCCTTTCGTGTCAGTTTTTTTTAAAACTATTTCCAACTGTTTACATTTGGTTGACGAGTTGACCGCAGCTTTCCAAAACTTTGCGAAAATATTTTCCCGCTAGGTCCCGTAAGTACGGTGTCATCGAAGAATCTAAAGAAGTAGATTCTGCACAATGTTAAAGTATTCAAAAGCGAATCAGAACCAGGTACTTTGATCTATTACTTCATTTGATCGAAAATTGTCAGAAATTGATTTTCAGAAATGTTTGAATGAATGAATGAATGAATTTATTAACACCGCCAAATAACTGGCTGAATATTTGGCATACAAAAACAATAATTAACTTTAGAAACTATTACAAATTTCAGGGAACGACAAAATATACAAAACATAAACTAGAAATCGGAACCCTATCGGATTCTAGCGATTCATAAATTCACGAACAATAATCTTATTGGGCCAAAATTTATCTTCAGTTATTAAACGAAACATTTCAGAACTGCCCGATATCTTAAACGACACAAAGCTAACAGTGTTCAGATCTACATTGGGCGAAATCAATTTCGTGCATGACACATCATCTGCCGACGTAATCGCGTTTTTCGTTAATAAATAATCGATCATTTCCTCTTCAGTAGTATCACGATGTACTCTCGAGACATAAGCTACTTTACGTGTCTCAGGCAGCGGCGAAAGAATACGTCGTGACTGAGTTGAATCATTTTGCGGTTTAATCATTTCGTCCATGACTTCATGGGGCGCCGGTTTAGCAATTGACGATTTAGTTAATACATCGGCGAAGGAACTGTGTTGAGCGATATCGGGTTGATTGATTACAAATGCAGTTGACAAGTGCGATTCATTTGCACCAGTAGATTTGACTATCTGATTTTCGTATTCCGCTTCCAAATCTTCGGTACGTTTTGGCTTGGTCAAAGCGGCATCGTTGTGATTAGTTACAGGTATGATCGGCGGGTGTGATTCATTTTCACCAGAGTATTTGACTGTACATTTTTCGGATTCGACCTCGAATTCGACTTGAGAATCTTCGATATGTTTCGGCTTGCGATAAGCGACATCTGATGGATTGATTACAGATGTGGTCGGCGGGTGCGTTTTCGATGAAGGACTGCAGAAGTCATTTATTTAGTTATTTATTTTCGTTTAAAGACCAAATAACAGGCCAGAGCCCAATAACAATTCAGTCTATTACAAAAAACAAACAATAGAAAAAATCTACAATCATTGATTAGAAAAAAAAATTTAAAAGTTAAAAGAAAAAAAAAACACAATCCGTACATAAAAAATTATTGAAATAATGAACCATCCTTGGAAGATAAAACACATCTGATTGTCTCGTTGTCCTAACTGGTTGCCGAAAAGAAAGACGCTGAGAAAGCACTGAGTCCACATGATTATGTATTAGCTTGTATAGCATAACTTCATCACCATTCAGTCGACGTGTCTCCAACGATTGAAGTTTCAGATGTTTCAAACGCTCATTATAAGGAGGTCTCGGGTTTCCAATACCAAATTTGAAATAAAACATACGAGTAAATTTCTTTTGGACTCTCTCAACCTGTTGCACCGCATCATGATAAAACGGACTCCAGACCGACGAACAATATTCAAGCCGGCTTCTGATGAGAGATGAGTATAAAAGACGTAGACTGGATTGGTTAGTAAAGTATTTTCCACAGCGGAATATAAAGCCAAGTGTCTTATAGGACTTACGAACCATGTGATCAATGTGATCAGTAAACGACAATTTGTCATTCATAATAACTCCAAGGTCTTTCTTTAATGATACTCTTTCCAGCACTACTCCATCAATAGTGTAAGGAAACGATATTTTGTTTAGACTGTGAGTAGTTGACATAACTGCACACTTTCCAACATTGAGAACCATATTATTTTCCTTACACCATTTAACCACCGTCCCAATGTCATCTTGAAGCAATTGACAATCGTAAGACGTACTTATCGCTCTAAACAACTTCAGGTCATCTGCAAAACCTGAGCAGGATGGCAGCGAAGATAACAAGTCGTTTATAAACATAATGAACAGCAATGGACCCAAAATAGATCCTTGAGGTACTCCTGACGTGGGCACCAACGCATCAGATTTGAAGCCACCAATAACGACGATTTGAGTTCTGTTGCGTAGATATGACGAAAACCACTGAATTAAGTCTGCAGAAAGTCCGAACTGAGTCAGTTTTTTAGGAGAATGCTGTGATCAACCTTATCGAACGCTTTAGCGAAATCTGTATACACTGTATCAACTTGTCCACCATTAACAATGGTATCAGCAACTGACGAGACATATTCCATAAGGTTTGTCTGTGTGGACCTCTTCTTGTAGAATGGTGAGAATGGTGGATGTCAGTCTTAATTGCCTCGAACAGTTTATTAAACACCAGCCTTTCGAACACCTTCGACACTGCACATAAAATACTCACCGGTCTATAATTCGAGACACAGTCCTTATCGCCATCCTTAAAAATTGGAGATACAAAGCTCACCTTCCAACTTGAGGGAAACTTTCTTTCAGCCATCGACTTGTTAAAAAGAATAGAAAGAGGTAACTTGAGTGAAATCGATAGCTGAATGAAAAACATCATCGGAATACCATTCGGACTGGTTACTTTATTTTTATCAAACCCCTTAAGTGCCTCTTGCACCTCATCGGGACTGAATGTCATGTCGGATATTACTAAATGATGGGGTTCCTGGTGAGCAAACGGATCCATGACTAATTCGCCAGAACGCTCAACAGACGGATTATAAACTGAGTTGAAGTACTTGGCAAATAAATTACATATAGATGGCCTATCAACGGCTTCCTCACCCAAATACTTCATACTGCTAGGCAGCGAGTTGGTCTTCATCAAAGATTTAGTGAAGGTAAAGAAGCATTTAGTGTTGGATTTTAACTTCTCCTCACAATCCTTCACATAATCGTCAAAGCACTTCTTCTTCATCACTTTAACTGATCTACGAAGCCCACTAAATTCAGACTTAAGCCTCAATCTAGATATTGGACACAACTCTCCTTTCATCTTCAATCTCAGTGAGTCTTTTTTCTTGACCAGAGCAATCAGTTCATAGGAATAATACGCTGGATAGTCCCTAGACGGGACAAAGACTTTAGGCATTCTATCTATAAACGGCTGTAACACGCAATAGAATTTTCTTACCACATCATCCATGTCCAGACCGTCCAGTTCAGCGTGCCAATCAACCCTTGACAGACCATCATTTAAAAATTCACCTTCGATGGCCTATTGTCAGCCACCAGTTTAAGCCTTTGAGATTTCAGTTTCACAAAAAGCGCTGGATGAAAACCATCTTCACTAACCAGCGGATCTTTCGATCTCTCTACTTTCACTGCCTGAGGCTGGACGTTCGTAATGAACAGGTCAATCGTCCGGGAGATCACATTTCTAATCAAATTGAGCTGTTGCATACCACAAAGGGACATTGTGTCCAAAAGGGCCTTTGGAATAGCACCTTTGACACCTGAAGAACCGTATACATTCATGGTCGGGTCACCCTCCCAAGCAATATTGTCTCCGAGATTGTAATCTCCAAATAAAACGAACGAGTCGTCTACTTCACACGACATCAGGTTTTCAACAATCTTATCAAAATGTAACTTATAGGCTCTTAAACAGGTGCCAGGCTCAATGTACTTCACATTAAAATAAGTCTTACCACCGTCTGCATGTTCTACCGAGACCCAAATATCATTGTCTAACTCAAAGTCATAAATCCGTTTTGAAACTAGTTCCTTTCTAACAGCAATTAGACAACCCCCGCCATCATCCTTTCCAATCGCAAGATTATTACGGTCTTTCCTAAAAACTATAAACCTGTCATCAAATAGCTCTGATGTAAAAACATCAGCTCTAAGCCACGTCTCACACAAAAGAATGACGTCATACAAAGCACACAGCAGGTTAGTCCTGAATATAAGGGTTTTCGTTTTAAGACCCCTTACATTTTGATAGTACACTCTTAAGTCATCAGTAGCCATAATTCAAACAAATGTCAGTGCGTTAGAGTCTGATAAGCAAAAACAAATTAAATATGGTCTTACATACAGGACTTACAGTTTATCGAGCTTGATCAGAAACTAGCAATAACAATATAAAAAAAAGCCTTTATAAGCAGTCTTTCGCAGTAGTAAAACGATATTAATTGACAATTTTAATCGAAGTTAAGATATCTGTGAACATAAAATATTGAAGCTGGTCTTACTTAGATGGTCTTACGATTTCTTCACAGAATAATAGAACAATGTCTTACGACAGTCAAAAATTAAAAAGAAAAAGACAGCACTAATTTAGTTAAATGCTCCTTTATTAACCCTCCAAATTAACTTGCAAGAGATACTGAGGATTCAATAAACTTTGACCCAAAAATAAAATCAAAATTTAAATTGAAAGTTTAACAAAGATCGAAAATCAAATCGATAAGAAAAGAAAAATTAAAACAAAATAAAAAATAAAATCAGATCAAAAAACCGATCAAAATGAAGAAAGAAAATATTAAAAAATAAAAAATTTAAAAAAAAATTCAAAAAGCTTAGATAAATTCTTATTTAAATCAAAATTTCTCAATTAACCACAAATTCACTGCAACCAAATCACTTGTAAACAGAAACGGAAAAAGATCTTATCTCTTAGAACGATGAGCACTGGTCGGCGACACATCGGTATCCACTGGTCGCGGCCTCTTATGATGCCGAGTGGAATGGTCTGCAGTCCTAACCACGTTACTCGAAATCAACTCATTCAGCTCCTTGATACTTCGGTAAATAAACTCCCTCCCGTTGACTTCGAAACGTACATGACAGCCGTTTTTATTCAGCCAACTGTAGTGAACCTTCCTCTCCTTCACTGCTTTTCGACCTTCAGCTAGGAGTTTGCCAAAGTGAGGAGTAACATGATTGTTGATGAAAACCAAGGGGTCAGCATTCATTTGCGATGCTCCAACAATATCGCTCAATCTCACTTCTTTGGATCCTTTTGCTCTCAGTACCTGGCCCTTCTTACCGAGATTTTGAAACTTTACGATAAAGATGTTCGTCCAGGAGCTGCCATTCTTTACACGGTAGCAACCAAAAATGTCTGTTTTCAAAACCTCACAGCCGATTATTGAGAACAATTTTACAGCAAGAGTGGAGAGATCTTCATTTGCACGGTGAGGGATCCCAATGACACTGACATTCTTAGCCAAAACACTTTGCTTGACCAGTTCAGTCATTGGCATTATTACAGTAACAGTTGACGGTCGGGTATTTATTCACCAAAGACTCGGAACTAGTAGCCGGTTTTGCACTTCTAATCGGTTTACGCTTGCGATTGGCAGCTGGAATCGAGCTTCGGACATACAATGGCGATGATGTTTGAGCGAAACCGGTGAAATTTAACTTATTGAATCGAGGAGATGATGACGAAACAAATGAAACGTTGAACGAGCGCATTTGGATGATGCAGGTATCACACAACCATTGAAGATTCGGCATTTCTCTGTAGTGTAATAGCGCCTCTTTGTTGAAATTGACACATTCAGCGTGAAAAGCTTGGCGACAAAATCCATCACAAATGACTTTATTTCGATTGTCATTACGAAAGCAGTCGTTGCACACCGTACAGTTGTTCATTTTTTTTCTTAGATTCAATGTCAATAATCCTCTCGAACGGAACAAAACAAACGGCTCGTTGATGCACGTTGAATGGTGACAATGACGATCGATTGCAACAATAGGTCTCACACAACAGCACAATTCGTTGTCACAGAAGAATTAAATTTGCGTATTTTGATTATTCTGGCCAAACGAACACCCAATTTATTCGTAAACGTCGATATTCCATTAAAAAAAAACACTTCGGATCGTAAAATAAAGCGACACAATATCAATAAAAGTTCGTAAAACAGTCGAAATAAACAAAAACTCGAGCACGATCAAAACTGTTGTTGTCGACGGTCGCCATGTTACGTGGTACTTTGATCTATTACTTCATTTGATCGAAAATTGTCAGAAATTGATTTTCAGAAATGTTTTACTTCATTTGTTTTGAACATGCTTTTTGCTATATAAGACCTCATCAGTCATAGCTTGTCGTTTATTCTTGCCGTCATTGTCGATAATAGATGACAGCCGTCTGTAACAGGTTGACCATGACAAGTTTGTTTCCACTCGTGAATCATTTACAATCGGACACTTAGCGCCGAAACAAATAGTTCAAGGAAAATATTTTGTAATGTTCAAATTGTAATGATACTAACAATACTCACTAACATAAACATAAATCAAAGTATTGTAACATTGAAGAGTGTAATAAAGAGTCAGTTGATACTGAGAGATCAAACAACAAACATCACATGGCGCAGCCTGAAAATCGAATTAAGTAAAATTCAAAGAGAAATGGCAATTACGACGTCGTTAAAAAAAAAAGAAAGTGAAAAGCACAGCTAAGAAAAACGTATCAGTTTTACGTTCATCAACTCAGTTTAAAATAAGAAAAGCAGCGAAACAAAGGTTTCGGTCACAGCGGTCATTCCATTTACGATCTCGAACAATCAAACCACGTGAAAGACAATACATCAACAGAATGGATTTTGTCAAGAAGGTGGACAATATGGTTTTCGACGGTAATATAGCAGAGAATTGGAGAAGATTCAAGCGGGCATATGACGTGTTTGAAATAGCAACGGAAACGGACACTAAGAAGGATCCACAAAGAATTGCAGTATTTTTAAATGCATTGGGAGAAGAAGGTCTGGAGGTGCTCAGCACGTTACAATTAACAGATGCAGAAAGGAAAGTTTATAAAAGCGTGCTGGACGCATTTGAGAAATTTTGCGATCCGAAGAAGAATGTGGTATACGAAAGATTCATATTCTATTCGCGAAACCAAAAGGAAGGTGAACCTTTCGATAATTTTCTGGTTAACATAAAGAAACTGGTAAAAAACTGTGGGTTTGGAGACAAGACAGATGAAATGTTACGTGACAGAATTGTTCTCGGGACATCTGACAAGCGATTACAAGAAAAAATGCTAAAGGAAGAAATGGCATTTCACGACATTGTGAAATTGTGCAGAGCAACAGAATTGGCAAAAGGTCAATCGAACGATATTCAGGGCGACAACGTAATCCAAGAAATTCAATCGGCTTGTAAAATTCAGCAACAGAAATTCAACACACGAACACCAACGTCATATAACTCCAACAAGCGAGACGAAATTCAACACAAACGAATTGGCAATGATAGAAACAATTCATCTAGCCTGAGCAACGTTTGTGATCGTTGCAATACTCAACACAGTCTTAATCGATGTCCAGCGTTCGGCAAGAAGTGTAACAATTGTCACAAGTCAAATCATTTTGCGGTAGTATGCAAGTCGAAACTGGTCAAAGCGATTTCATATGTCTGCAAGGATGAAGGTGATCGCATCGTTCGTTCAATTAGATTAGTTTATACTAACAATACTAACAATAACAATAAACGATCTCAATTTAAATTTGTTAGACGAAAGCGAGGAAGTAGGGGATGGACTGAATTTGTTCGGATAAAAGACACGTTGGCCGAACTCATGTTTG
The DNA here is from genome assembly GCF_014529535.1 of Bradysia coprophila. NCBI lineage: Eukaryota > Metazoa > Arthropoda > Insecta > Diptera > Sciaridae > Bradysia > Bradysia coprophila. The sequence continues at coordinate 20,878,538 of NW_023503493.1, read as the reverse complement.
ATACGGGATCTGAAGTAAATATCTTGCCGTTGCGACTGCTAAGGAAGATAGACAAAAATGCTGCCATTCTCAAAACCAATGATGTACTTGAGGCATACAATGGTGAGAAAATAACGCCGGTCGGTGAGTGTTTTTTGGTTTGTTTGTACGATAACATTGTGAGGCTGGAAAAGTTCATAATCATAAGGGAGAACTATTCTGCTATTTTGGGTCTGCCAACAATGGAGAAACGGGGTTTGATAAAGCGTAAGGCTGTGAATAAAGTGACCTGCAACGAAGTTTTGCAAACTCTCGATAGCCATGGGAGGTCGGGTGATCTGAGAGATAAGTTTGTTACGGCTCACAAAGAGGTGTTTACTGGTATAGGAAAGTCTAGTAAGGAATATGCTCTCAAGTTGAAGCCAGGTGCTGATCCAGTTGCGAAACCAGCACGTCGTGTTCCGTCTGTGTTGCATAAGAGAGTGAAGGCGAAATTGAGCGAGATGGAATGCCAGGGTATCATATCGCGAGTGAACGAACCTAGGGAATGGGTCAGTAATTTAGTTGTGGTTGAGAAGCCCAGTGGGGCGTTGCGAGTTTGTTTAGACCCTAAAGCATTAAATGAATCTCTGGTCAAGGAACAGTTTCGAGTTCCAATTTTGGAAGACGTGGCTGCTAAATTGAAAGGTGCAGCATATTTCTCAGTTCTCGATTTGAAAGAAGGATTCTGGCAAATGCAGATTGATGAAAGTTCACGAAAGCTTTGTACTTTTAGTACACCGTTTGGTAATTATCAATTCAACAGGCTTCCGTACGGAATATGTGTGTCAACGGATATATTTCAACAGTTCACGTTTGAAAACTTCGGAGACATTCCGAATGTGATTACAGTCGTAGATGATTTGCTTATTTTCGCGAAAACGGTTGAAGAGCATGATAAGACGTTAATGGCGGTCATTGAAAGAGCCAAAAAGCTTAACGTGAAATTTAATCCTGACAAATTTCAATTCCGAGTTTCCAAAGTCAAGTATTTGGGTCACGTTTTTACCAAAGAAGGCATGTTCATAGATGATGACCGCGTACGTTCCATTGAGATGCTTCGTGATCCTCACGACAAAAAAACGTTACAGTCATTTATGGGCGTGTTGAACTACGTACGACAGTTCATACCTAATTTGTCGAAGCTAACGGAACCTCTTAGAGAACTCTTGAAGAAGGGTGTACTGTTTCAGTGGACGGAGATTCATTCTAATGCTGTTAAGGTAATCAAGCAGAAGCTGATTAGTGCGCAGGTGTTAAAGCCTTTCGATCCAGATAGGCCCATTGTGATTCAAACTGACGCTTCTAAGAATGGTATGGGATCGTGTTTGATGCAAGATGGTCTCCCTGTAGCTTATGCTTCGCGTAGTCTGTCAGAGACTGAGAGAATGTATGCCCAGATTGAGAAAGAGTTTTTGGCTATCACTTTCGCGTGCAAGAAGTTTCACTATCTGATTTATGGTAGGGATGTGGAAGTGAAAAGTGATCATAAGCCCCTTATTTCCATAATGAAGAAAGACATACATAAGATACCCTCGGCGAAGTTGCAAAGGATGAGGCTCAAGCTGTTGAATTATAACCTTAAAGTAGAGTTTATTCCTGGAAAGTATCTTTACATAGCTGATTATTTGAGTAGAAATTATTTAGATACAGCGGATTCTGAAGAAGATGCTGATTTCACGGGTTCAGTGTTGTCTATTAATGTTTCCGACCAGCGAGAAGGAGAATTCAGGCAGGAAACTGCGAAAGACGGTACTCTGAGCGTGGTTTTGAGATATTGTCTCAATGGGTGGCCGACTGATAGGACTAAGGTTCCAGATGAGGTCAAGCCGTATTTTAAGGTGAGGAATGATATTCTGGTTGAGAGTGGAATTTTGTTCTATGGTGATCGTATAATAGTGCCGCGTTCATTGAGACAGTCGACGCTGAGTCTTTTACATGAGGCACATTTGGGAATTAATAAAACGGGTAAGCGTGCGAGAGAACTGTTTTATTGGCCTAATATGAATTCAGATGTTGCGACGGTCACTCAGGATTGCCTAGTGTGCAACAGGTTCTTAAAGTCTAATTCGCGTGAGCCAATGATTCCGCATGATATTCCTACCCTTCCATTTAACAAGGTAGCATGTGACATTTTGGAACATGAAGGAAAGCTGTATTTAGTGTTGATGGATTATTTCAGCAAGTGGCTAGAGTTAAAAGGAATAAAAAACAAAGGGTCTAAGGAAGTGTTTGGATGGAAATTTTTTCTAGTCTAGGCGTTCCTCGGGAAATAATGGCTGATAATGTGCCGTTTAGTTCGCTTGAGTGTCGAGACTTTGCAGAACGTTGGAACTCGGAAATTGTTACGAGTTCACCGCGGTATCCGAGGTCAAACGGGCAAGCTGAGCGCGCCGTTCAGATTGCCAAGAAGATTTTGAAAAAGTCGAAAAGTGACGAAGATGTTATGATCGGTCTTTTGGAGTATCGAAATGCGCCGACGAAGGACATGTTTCTTTCGCCTGCGGAGTTGATAGCTAATCGCCGATTCAGGACGAAACTGCCCATTTCGTGTAAATTGTTGCAACCCAAAATGAACGAAAATGTGTTCGAATCGTTGATGAAAAAATCATTAAATAATAAGAAGTATTACGATGAAGGCACTAAACAAAGACCTAATTTTGAAGTCGGTCAAAGAGTTTTCGTACAAAATTATTCCAATAAACAATGGACGCCTGCCGTTGTTATTCGTAAGCACTCTACGCCTCGCTCATACATTGTTGAATGTGAGAATGGCGACATTTTTCGTCGAAACTCCAGTTTTTTGAGAGAGGATAAAAGATCCATGGCAACAATGAGCTCGGCCAATAATTGTTCTAATTTATCTTTCAGACCATCAATGACGAGAAGCGGGAGTGTTTATAAAAGATAATGGTTGGATTGTTCTGAAATTTTTTTTATTTTCTGAAATTTTGATTGCTATATTTTCGGATATTCTTATATTTTTTTTAAATTTAATTCTTCCTTCACTGAGTTGTTTTTAAAAGGAAAATTGATTTAGGTTAGTGGAAAATTCAATTTTGAAGGGAAGATGTAATGATACTAACAATACTCACTAACATAAACATAAATCAAAGTATTGTAACATTGAAGAGTGTAATAAAGAGTCAGTTGATACTGAGAGATCAAACAACAAACATCACACAAATGTTCAACTGTTCAAATTCCATGCAAATTTTTGTGTGTCATCGGTATCAGGGCTGTGGCTAGACATTATTTTCAGCGTGAGCTCTTCTAAATTTCCTTGAGGAAAATATTGTAGAATTGGATTATCACATTCATTTGAAAACAGTAAAATTTGCCCCAGTTTTCTAATTTGTGGATCCTTTGTGTCTTCTAGAATAACTCCTCCTCAGTGTATTTTGGTCGAAAATCATTGAGAAAATTTTGAGTCTAGAAGGAGTGTATTTCGGTATAAATTTTTCTCATAGTATGTTACATAGGGTCCAGGGTAAGCCTAGGTCGCCGTCTCTCCCTTGTAGCTACGGCTCTGATGAGCATTGTAATCATTATGCCAATGTACAAAGTGCCCGTTTACTCCTACATGTTAAATGTTCGCTGTAGCTAGCTTTAAGTGTCGTACTCAATATGCACGGTTCTAACGTGCGTAGTTAAGGTACTATTGTGATGTAGACAATGTAAAGTCCACTTGTAATATCAACAAAAACTCCTTTATCAACGTGTGTATACAACTCCTCGTCGTAGAAAATATTTCTAAAGACATTTTTTTGCTCGTAGAGACTTGCCATGACAACAAAACAAGCTTAACAACGGACTAAAATTTATAGAAGAGTTGATTTTCAATAAAGACATTCAGTCTGACTTATATTTCCACGCATACATTTTCATAGATTCAATTTTGTAAGTTATTTTTCAAGCTACTTACAGTTTAGACACGAAAAATTTCAAACGGAAGGAGATGTGCAAGTACGTGCAAAGTTTCTAATCGGCTCTGATTTTTTTTAGGGTTAAAATTTAAATTACCCCGTCCATTGGGGTCAACTTCAAAAAAGTCAAATTTGCCATTTTATAGATAACTTCCTGAAATATTCTCATTATAAGTATTAGAGAAAACAACGTAATCGCCAATTGGAGAGCAAGTTTATCGTGCTTTTTATATTCAAGCATCGAAGATCCAACATTGCAGGCCTACGGCGACCAGAAGTTTAATTTTTTTAAATTTTCTGTAAATTATCCGACGAGAAAAGGTTCCAAAAGGTTACCTATCACGTCAGATAAATTGACGAAAATAAATTAACCCAAATGCCATATTAGAGGCACAGTTCCCTCCAACACGAATTTACATATTAAAATGATTTTTGTTTAAAATCATAAACAACTTTACGGCCTTCCACAATTTGCCACAATTTTCACGCAGGCTGTTTGTGTGCTTTAATGTAACATTATGACCGCAACAATGATATTCTGCACAAAGTGTACTCCTTTGATGTTATATACCGGGGGTATATGCATGTTAATGAGTGATAATGTCACTGAATTAATTACAGAAGAAAAAAATTGTGTTCAACGACCATTTCTGTTTGCCGTCAGTCTAGCCGCAATGTAAATACAAAAAAAACTCTTGTTCAACAATTTTTTTACGATTTCGATTAGCGGGTGGGCAACAAATCGTTTTTTCCACTGAATTATTCGTTCCATAACAAAATAACCAAGTGATGATGAAGGGAACAAATAAATAGGTTTTTTGTCGCCGAAGTTTTTCATTTTCAAAAATAGCTCAACAAAATCACAAGTAAACTCTCACCTCTAAATCTAATGTGGCTGGTTCTGATGCTGTATTAAATTTCGCTCTAGATCCGAATGTCTCTGGCGCTGACCAGTGTCGTGCTTGTGCCAACGGTTTGCCTCGAACATCGAAACTGTGATGGGTAATCATAAAATAAATGTTTTAATCTGTTCACAAGTAAAATGAATTGTGCTCGGTGTACGGGTCAAACGAGAATTGAACTACACGAAAAAAAAACAACATCATCGAAATAGATTTGTTTTCGGTTATACGTTTTTACGTTTTTTTTTTTCAATGCGAAACTGTCGACATTTATTTTTATGCAAGAGTACTACATAGATAGTTAAAAAAACCGCTACTGTATTCGCAATATATATTTTTGAAACTGAAAAATGTATTTGACTGCGACCTCAATATCTGCACATTTGCATGTTATCTTCAAACAGATATTCATGTTCGAATAGACATGAAATATAAAAACAGATAAAAATAAATAATTTATTGCCTACGTATATATACAAAACGCGTTTTAAAGAGGAGATTAATTGTTAAACAACAATGAAAATTAAAATGTATTAACTAAACTGTTTTATTTGTAGATCATACATTTTGAATTTTATGAAATTAAAATATTTTTTTTTATTGTGGTACCGTCCACCACACCCCCTCTGCACATAATATAGACTCTGTTGGGTTGTGTATGATTTATGAGACGATTTCACAGCAATTTGATATATGGAATGAGAAGCTTTACCAGAGTGGTTAATGCTCATCACAATAATAAAATTGATTGTAATCGTAAAAATCAACATTTTTATTCATGTGGAATGAATTGGTTTTTTTTAGAGTAAAAAAAACAATGGATAAGAATTATCTATAATTAAAAATCGTGTTGTAGTTTGATGAAGTTGGTACATTTTGTTCGGTCGAAAACATTTCGAATATGAATTCACTTCATTAAATTTCGTGATGATGTAGAGTGCATATAAAATAATAATTTATGAAAATAGTTGGACTTCTACTTTGCTAACAAATATGTGTGGCGAGATGTCTATAGAAAGCGCTTTTTGAACGTACCAATTGCATCAGTAACACTAACACGTTACTTTCAATGAGCATATAAGGGAGTTTGGGCAGCACTTACATTTCAATTCAAATTTGAGCGATTTTTTGGTGGGAATAAAATTTCTAATTTGACTGATTTTTTTTTTTAATTCGATGGAACAGTAAATAAACTTTGTACCTTTCCCGACCTTTTGTGACTAATATCATTAAATACACATCGGAAAATGTTTCAACACAATACATGTTTCAAAAATCCCTTACACGTAAATAATGCTCAACTCACAAAATGCTCGGGCGGTACCCTTAAAACACAAAAAAAGAAGATGATCAGGGGCTCTGACAGCCATGGAACACTAGGTTCTCCCTGGATAAAATTGCAATTTTAATCGATTCATATTAACATAGATGAAAAAACCCATGCTCACTGGCTAGGTTCTTCTATATAGCAGGATGTATGGTAAAACAAATGAAGTAAGAGACGTTGTGAAAAAAAATTGCGACACTTTTAAAAGAAGGGTCAAAGTTAATTATTTTATCGAGGTTTGTTTTATCACTTCGTCTGAAGCTTATATACTGAAATAGTTATTTTTATAGAGGAGAATGAATATAGGAAAGTCTACGGTAGTTTAATCGTGGAGGTGTAGATGTTGAGGTTGATTTTACCGACAACATTTTTTTAAAACCAAAACGTCTACTGCCTCTTTAACATGATGACGAGTAGTCCTTGTAGAAATTGTGTTTCAGTCCTTTTGAAAGATTTTTTTTTATTATTGAAAGAAATCAATATGGTCCCTGACCGTGATTTGTGGTATTGTGACAATTTTTAACTTTGTGCGTCGTTTTCTTGGAATCCTTTTATATCCAGGAGCAGTGGCTAACTTTATTGTGAAGATTGAACATTTGGCTTAGCAGTTAATCAATAATTAATAAATAATTGCAAAATTTCTTTAAATAAGTTTAATATTTTAAATGGGTCGAGCTTGGCGGTATGGTGTCCGTGATTTGTGGTATTTTATATGCAGTTTAATAGAGACCGATATTTGGAGGTATTCCAAAACGTTATACAAATCATAACGCAAATCAAGGTCCAAGAGAATCGTGATTTGCGGTATAATTTGTTTTACATGTAAATTTACATAAGCAAATCATGGTCAGATTTTCGCGTCCGCAAATCACGGTCAGGTACCTTAAACCATTTGGAGAACCACTGAAACGATTGGGTTTTTTTATTAATGATTGCGTAATGGTACAGACACACAATCTACTCCACAAAAGCTTTTTTTCGAAAGCCATGCCCTTTTTATGGCAAAATATTAAATTTATTTCGAAAATAGACTCAAATTATAAAACGTGACTCTCATCAGTTGAAAGATAGAAAAGATAGAAACAATTGCGGAAAAATTTCGATAGAATGTCGAACTTTTGTTTGAAAATCTCAACTTCATATTTTCAATCGAATTTTGTAATAATGACGTAATACCTCTTTAAGTAACGGATTGTTATTTTCGTTTCGCAGGTAGTATATTATTTTGTATATTATGTCTCCCGTTCTATGTTACAATCTGCAACGGAATTACCTAAATGTGAACGACTTTAAATCAATGACATTTTTTCTCAATTAAACTTTTGCAACTGTGCTCCACTTTAAACATAGTGTACAAAACCAATCATCTGAAACTATCGGACTATTTTATACCGAGCGATTGAACAAAGAACAAAGTATTTCAAACAATCTTAATGTTCAATTCATTGAGCAATTAGTTCTTTTAATGTTCATACACAGAAGGTATGTATAACAAGATAATATGGACGTTCCAGAACTCATTAATTCAATGAGGATGAACAGAGATAATGGTTTTGACTGTCGAACTAACGTGTATTCGATATATATACACGAGAGGTATAGTGTGTGTAGATGTTGGTTGAAAATCGTGAATTTAAATGTTTTAGCCAAAATAGAGCGGAAACGAATTGGATCATTCACATTTATCTAGTTAAATGGAAATAATTACCTGTACAATGGAATGCCAGCATCGTCGCGAAACCACAACACCATGTAGACTTTGTCTCTGGACGGGGGTATGAGTGGACAAGGCAACGATACACGTTTTCCTTCAACGGCCTGCACATCGATTGCACGAACTGAAAGCAAAAGAAAAACAAAATTTAAAATTAATCAAGTTTTTAATAATTGAAACGAAAACAATATGCAAAGCACTCTGGTTGAAAAATGGCGAATATTTTCCTTTTGGTTGATATACCCAGTGATAACCCGTAAACAACATATAAAATATTCACTTCTTTATTCACTCTAAGCTCATTTTGGCTTTTCAGAAATATGAGGAAAAAAAAACAAGTAAAATTCACGCACGCAATCATCATCTTTTCAACGTTTATACCAACAATTTACTCAAGCTTTTTCACCTCTTAAATCCTCAGTGATTTTTCATAATCTCGTTTTCAAAGTGTTCATAACCCCAAAATAACTTTTCGGCCTTTTCATACCGGAGGTATAAACATTTTTTTTTGTGAAATTTCCTTGATTAATATCTTTTATTTGGTTTTTCCTCTTTTGTCGGATTGTTTGTGTTATACATTTGGCTTGGCTTACGGGTCATATGGGTATTTCATTTATATATATTTACTAAGGAAAAAAGGAACGAGCAGATAACAGAAAATGGGTTTATAAGTTTCACATATTCATTCAAACGGAAACACTACTACTCGTTTTCCGTATTCTATACAATTGGAATATGTGAAAGTCGTTAAGCTTCTGATATTGTAACTCAGTCATAAAAATCGAGACTTGTAAATTGTTAAATTGACTAAATATTTATGCGACATTTATGTTCAGAAAATTTATGAACTTCAACCCAACGTGACAGAACGTTTGTATTTATATAAGCAAGCTAGCTACAAATTTCAATACGGGCAAACATTCGTAAAGTGCTCAAGTGGTTGTTTAATTTGTAAAATAAATTGATCCGATCAAATCACACTTAAACTTCTAAATCACTATGGATTGCAATAAAAATAAATTCTCAATGACATCAATACGAAGCAATAAACATCAAGAAGATGCGGGAAAAGGCAATAAAAACGCATAAGATTCTATTCAGTACAATTAGGCCGTGTGTCACCGCACATTCTTTAAAAGAATTAAAAAATTCTCAAATAAGTTGACATTTTTAGTCTGAACATTTCTGACAAGAAACTTGATGTAAGTCTACACGCCAAATTTTCCAATTTTCAACAAACTAATCCTCGCCGAGTTAATACTGCAAAATACGAATACGACACACAATTTGTGACTTGGACTTTGCCAAACAAAAACAAATTGACAATATAATAGCATTTCAGTTGATCGCTAACAAAAATCGAATACACACAACATTGTCCTACAAGTTCACCACACTAATTTTAACTGAAAGCCAGACTTCCACTTCCAAGGTCTTTAGGCAATATATACCTTGCGCTTTGCGTATTTGTGGGGAACATGCAAAAGTTCATCACAGTAGGCTATTGAACCCACTAAAATCTAATTTTAAATCGCTAGAATAATTCCATAAATCTAAATGTGATACTAAGAAACCACGTGTTTCAATGAGTCCTGGGAGCGATCCTGAAGACATGGACCTAATCTTTTTGGGCTGAACGGCGTACTTTCGTTCACTTTTCCAATCCCTCGCAAGAAATATCACTAAATAACTAAAGAAATCCAACATTACATCTACATTACACATTACATTACACATTGCACATTACATTACATTACATTGTAATGTAATGTAATGTAATGTAGCGTTACAAACTGCATCTTTGATTTCTGAAGCCAATCGGCGAGATAAAATTTTTTGGTTTGCGAACTTTTAAAGTACTCACAAAAGTTCACCAAAGTGCGCTGCTGAACCCAGAAAAAGTTGGGTATTAGTAGCTAGATTCGCTCACTGAACCTTGCAATATTACGTAATATTACGTAATATTGCAAGGTTCAGGGAGCGAATCTAGACAGTCGGGCTTAACTTTTTCTGGGTTCAGCAGCGCACTTTGGTGAACTTTTGTGAGTACTTTAAAAGTTCGCAAACCAAAAAATTTTATCTCGCCGATTGGCTTCAGAAATCAAAGATGCAGTTTGTAACGCTACATTACATTACATTACATTACAATGTAATGTAATGTAATGTGCAATGTGTAATGTAATGTGTAATGTAGATGTAATGTTGGATTTCTTTAGTTATTTAGTGATATTTCTTGCGAGGGATTGGAAAAGTGAACGAAAGTACACCGTTCAGCCCAAAAAGATTAGGTCCATGTCTTCAGGATCGCTCCCAGGACTCATTGAAACACGTGGTTTCTTAGTATCACATTTAGATTTATGGAATTATTCTAGCGATTAAAAAATTAGATTTTAGTGGGTTCAATAGCCTACTGTGATGAACTTTTGCATGTTCCCCACAAATACGCAAAGCGCAAGGTATATATTGCCTAAAGACCTTGGAAGTGGAAGTCTGGCTTTCAGTTAAAATTAGTGTGGTGAACTTGTAGGACAATGTTGTGTGTATTCGATTTTTGTTAGCGATCAACTGAAATGCTATTATATTGTCAATTTGTTTTTGTTTGGCAAAGTCCAAGTCACAAATTGTGTGTCGTATTCGTATTTTGCAGTATTAACTCGGCGAGGATTAGTTTGTTGAAAATTGGAAAATTTGGCGTGTAGGCTTACATCAAGTTTGTTGTCAGAAATGTTCGGACTAAAAATGTCAACTTATTTGAGAATTTTTTAATTCTTTTAAAGAATGTGCGGTGACACACGGCCTAATTGTACTGAATAGAATCTTATGCGTTTTTATTGCCTTTTCCCGCATCTTCCAATAAACGAAATGAAAAAAAAGTTATCCTCTGTAACTATTTTCCATATCCATAACATCAGCAATTTATTTCTCGATTTCTGATTTATATCCCCACAAATCTTCGCATATTTGAGAATAATGTATGTATAAAAAATGTAGTGTTGCCATGTAATATAATGTATTATATGAGCCTCAGCAACTGTATATAGAGTGTATATATATTCTGGTGGATATTATATAAAATCCATGTACTATCAAAGCTATAATATTTTTTGATACAAACAGCAAAAGATATATAAGCCATTCTACATGCCTAGCAGGGCAAAATGTCGAACTTTATGCAAACTTTTAGTAGATTTTCATGCACAATCAGACGTGATTCTATTCATAGTCGAATCCGGCTATTGGATTGAACGCAGATGCTTACCTCAAATTCAAGTATGTTTGAATTTTTTAGTGGTTTTTCTTTAATTCTGAATATTATTTGACCAGAAAAATTACTTTAAAACTTCTCGTATAAAAAGAAGTCTTAAGAAATTTATAAAGTTTCCAAGATCAAGCCAAGAGCTTATTATAATTACAGTTCCATGGTTCCAAATGCTTCTTCGGACCGTCTTGTACCGATGAAATTATTAGAATGGAAATAGGAACAAAATGTGTATCGCTGCAATGGAAGATCGATTAAAATCATCTCTTGAAAAACTTTGAATCAACTCAAGTTGTCAATAACTTTATACGATCACTAGATTCATGTGAAATAAATTTAAGTACGACAACTCCCATAACCCACAATATCTACATTTTAACTTCTAAAGAAAATTGATTGCTGAATTCGTCGGAAAAATTACAATTATCGTTTTTTCTATATATAATTCATTCAATTTCAACGTTACAATGGTAAGTGAATCAGTTTCCTGTTGTTTTTTTTTACAAAACGAAAATTTTATTTTTATGCAGTTGAGGCACTTACCGTACTTACTACATTCTATATAGTTCGTCGGGGTTGCATATTTAAATATTGTAAAATACAACAAAAATACATTGATGCAACCTGGCTGTATATATATATACCGTGAAGGCAAAGGGTAAAGTGTCTTGAATCGTAATTGATTCGTTAAATTGCATCCTTAACGTATAGTTGAAAGCTAAGTCTAATTAATTACAATCCGTATCGCAACATCGAATGGAAATTCCTTTTCCGATCGTATTCGTTGTGTAACAAATGTGTGCATGGGTTTGTTTGTGGCAGCCGTGGCAGTATTTAAGCTTATGTTTAATGGTATTGCATTGTTATGTAAAAAGCAATTAAAATTTGAATTTAATCTGAGGTGGTATATGGATAATTTGGCTTCATAAAAACATATAACGGATTGTTATCCATTTTCTTGGTGGAAAAATCGTTTTCATAAATTTTTTTATAATAAACGCAACTTAAACACGCAATCATAGTGGCACAGCCATATAACCCAACATATCCTGGGCTAATGCAATATATTGCAGTGTAATTTGGTGTATGAAATTCGTATGTAGTTTTTAATTTATCATCGGCATCATCACACCAGCATTAAATAAATTATAAACAAACAATAAAATTTTTGGTGCTGTTTTGGATGGACTGGATATAACATCGAAAAAAAATAAAAGTTGTCTGTTTTTGTGAACGGTATTCAGATAAAAAAAAATTAATTCTGACATGAAGAATTATACACGTCGTCATTTATCAGAGATCAGACAATACTGTTTTGCATAAATTTTCGATTTTACAATTAACAAATGATTTTTCGGGAAAAAAATGCGACGATAAAACGTTCAACGTTATTTGTGTATTTTGATAGTATTGTGCATTTACCAAAAAATATCTACAGCTCACTTCAGCTCTACAGGAGCTATCTGAACTATTCTAATATTTTTATTACTAAATGATTACATTCGTCACTACAAATAAAATTTCGAATTTGCCTTTGTACTTCCATTCAAAAGAAAATTGTACTAGAACTGAACTTATTTTTTAAACGTTAATAATGGAAAAGTACATTAGCTCTTAAAAGACGGGACATAAAGCTTTTTCACGAAAATTGCAACGAAAGCTTTGTATTACAGTGAAGCTGCATTGTGCATGTGCACATCTAAGAGTTTCACTATCTGGACTACATGAATTGGATCAATAGTGCTTTAAACCAAAGTGTTCATGTTGCAAATTCGTATCGTTACATAAGCATTAGAAATTATAAAGAATTTTTTGTGTTATTTTGAAGAAAGCTACAAACAGGTATTAAGTTTCTCACCATCTAGAACCTAAAATCAAGAAACTTTTTTGTTATGAATCCAGCAATATATAAGTTATGAAACATCTGGACATCCGCTGCGTACGAAATGAGAAGTTCTGGGTAAATTTTTATGAAAACCACAGACACAGTTCATGTTATTTATAAATTAGAACTACGAGAATATTCAGATAACAATAATTGAAATCGTAACTATGCAACTAACTGTAGATAGACATGAAAATCTAATTTTTAACATTGAGATCCTCCAAATTCATTCTACAGGGAGAGAAAAGTGAAATTAAACATGTTTTCGGATTTGGAGGTTGTTGTGTTTTGTAATTTATTCCACAAGAATTTCGTTGAACAAGAAAATCTAGATTTTTATTTTATGAATTTTTATAAGACACACGCTCGCGAGAAGAATGAAATACTAAAATAAAAAATCTAGATTTTCATTTGGTACAGCCGTGCACATTTAGAATTACCGTCGTATTTATAATAGTATTTTACATAACTAGGGATAAAAATATGAAAAGTACAGTTTTCGTGTGAATTTTGTTGATCCGAGGCGAAGCCGAGGTCAATAAACACACGAAAACGAGACTTTTCATTTTTATCCCGAGTTATGTAATGGATTTTACATGCTGAGGGCTTCGAAAGGAGTGCTTGAAACATGAAAAGTACGGTTTTCGACGCATGTAGCATGTAAATGTCTTTTATCCCCAACTTCTCTCATTTCTCTATAACGAGTACATGGAGAAATGAGAGAAGTAAGCAAAATAAGAGAAATAAGTAATTTATAATAATGAATGTACTTTTAAATGTGCATGGTTGTAAACAAATTTTGTGTGGAATCATTTTTTTTTAAAGTTCGTTTATTTGTAGTTTTAAGAACAAATATAAATCTCAAAAATGTAATAATGGACACACGTCCAGCTATTTTATGTTGGGTTGTCACCATTTCAAAATATACCACATGAAAGCAAAATAAACAAGTGACTTAGGCACGCAAAAAGGAACGAAACAAAATGTACGACAAATAGTTAAGCAACTGAAGAAAATGAAAAATTTAACGCAAGACGTAGACAAGAATTTTTTCAAACAAAAGTTAAGGAGACACAGAAACCGTAACTCTGTCACTCATTGGTTCGTACTGTACACTGACCGCTGGGCGCCACGTTGACTCCTATTGAAAATTAGGAGCTGGTTGTTGTTATTTAAAAGGGATACATCATTTCGCCATTCGTTCCAAAACGAAACTGGTAAATATTTGGGGTTGGAAAGATAACGGAAATTCGCAATGCTACTGTGGAATCATTTATAATCCATAACATCTCCCACATATCCCACTGCATATCATTTTAAATACTAAAAAGATTCCGATTAAATTCGAGTATAAGTGCTCCTTCGCGACAATACATTGATTAGTCGTGAACATTGAAGTTTCTCTAAGTGAGTTAGACTAAGTCTAACAATTAAACCAGTCGATAGGGCGATAGTAATGGCCTGTTACATGTAATTGTTAATAAAGAAGTTTATCTGCTGTCTTTTCTCTGTAATTCAGTGCGCTGTTAACAAAACTGTTAATGCAGAATGTAAGAGATGCCGTAAAATACCGGATAATGTAACGCTACTGATAGAATTGGCAGTTTCGTTTGTTTTTTTTATGTATCCGGCCCATTAAATTTATTTTCAGAAATTACAAATAACATAACTGTCCTACATATACACTTAATGCTACCCAAACAACGGTTTCCTCACGTACTCTCTTCCAAAAGTGTCAAAATAAAACCATTGTTTGCACGAGATACATGCGTTTCATTAATATTTCATTTTATATATCATCGTAGGTGTTCTACCATTAACAGCATACAAATAACAAAGGATCACTAAGAAAAAGTGGTTTGTCACACATTAAAATACATCGTTCTGTATCTAATCTTCAATAAAAGCAAACACATACAGTAGAGTGTATGGGCAGGAAAAAAATTGTATAGGAAAATCTCCCGAGGATAATAGCACAGTGAACCTTTTTGTGTGTGAAATTAAATTTATTTTTATTTATCTAATTTTCATGGCCCGTACGTGAGGCTTTTTATACCAAAATCGACCATTGAAAGAAGAAAATTTGTTAAGTGTATAAATAAGAAATGGTATTTTCTTGTGGGTAACAATGTTAACGAAAACAATACCCCGGGATTAGCTATGTGAATGGATTGAAAACGAAAGGGGATTGATGTTGGTTTTGTAATATTCTCTTTTTTTTCTTGTTCCCAGTTTGGACCCGTTTACGTGTTAAAATGATTAATCTAACGCAATCAAATGTGAATTTAGTTGAAAAAAAAAACGTTCACAGACGAACGATCTACACCGTTTACCGATTTGAGATTTGCTGCACAGATTATATGGTTGGGCTATATATCTCTCTCCGAGATTCAAAACGAAATCTCGTAAAAATAAAATCCACATAATATTTAACCGGATACTCATCATAATCGATAAACCGCATCACAAAGTATTTGCCAGAAGGATATAGGATAACTAAATTGATCTAAAAATGTTTAATACACCAGCATTGCTTGTCTGGTATATATACAAGCGGTAAACATATATTTATGAAGCATTTATCGGAAAAATATCAAAAATTTTGATGTAATCCAATTCATATTATATTGGTTTATAGAAAAAAATATAAAAAAAAATGTAACGAAGGGAAAACTTTTGCAATATATAAGGAAAATATTTTTCTTTTATAGGACATATCAAACATCAGTAGCATAAGTGGATACTTGAATTTATATGTACACCAACATGTTAAAGCAGACACCATACCGTACAAAAAGAGATTACAGATTGTGAATGCCAGAGTGACATTTTCGTACATTTGCCCTTTGTCAGATGTCTAAGTAACGTACGTGAAGAATTTCTTCCATATATATCCACACATATCTACGTATGCATGCATGGTTTTGCTGAAACAGTTTTGTTATGTAACCGAATTGAACGATACGATTAGAAATGTAATATAACAAGATGTGAGACTCGAAGTAATTTGATGTTTGTTGTGATTTTCACGCAATTTTGAGGGTATGTTATTCTCATTTTTATCCATTTCTGTCATCTGCCATCTGTATCAAACGATTCCACCCATCGTATCAGGTAGATGTAAAGAGTGAGCACTTTCAATGAGATCGAGTTACATGTATAGGGAATGGTTGGAACACTGCATTTAACTGTTTTACTGTCATGTTGATTCATCATACTTTGGAATTTTGCAAATTAGAAATAAGCTCAGTAACCAGACGACAGAAATAATAATGGCCGTTGGTTTAAATAAACCAATTAGGTTAATTGGGTAGAATTGATTATATTCAGCTGGTGTTCATTCTGCACATAGGAAACTTTTAGCAATTGTATATTCCAGAAAATAATGATCACAAAAACAAGAGTTGGAGTGAACAAGTGGCTTAAAATGCTGAAACCGAAGGTCCAAATTTCCCAAAAAATTGGAATGTATACGATTTCGCATAAAAAATTCCAAAAATCAAGTTCTCTCTTTATACCAACAAATTTACTCGAGCGCTTTAGAGTATTATCTGAAAGATTCTGAAAGTATATGAAAAGCAATGTTCACTTAGCAATCAGTTTGACTTGACAAGCGATAACATAATATGGGCCCGAAATCGTAACTTATAGACGAAGGACAGTTTGACATTTTCCTAGCCTATATTATTGCTACAACGTGCTATACTTATATTCGCCCGACAAAACGTTATCTGATTGTATGAGATCTGTCAGTTATCATAGTTAAGTGTTTTTCTAGGCTCAGTTAACATCAAAAAAGCCAATGAAAAAAATTGAAAATTTAAATTTTCATAAGGGAAGAGTGCAGAAGCCTGATTGAAATTAGAAAACTTATTTTGAAGTTGAGTTTTTCTAATTAAATTTAATTAGAAGATATTAAGTTTTAAATGAAATATGCGCAGACTGGTATCTGTACGTTTACGAAACGCTCAACGAAAGTCTAGCATTTGGCATAGGTGAATATACAACACACGAATGTCACATTATGAAAGTTAATTTTGCTGTTCCTAAGATAAACAAAATCAAAGCTTCGTATGTTGTTGAAGATGGTACAGAAAGTTTATCAATTAATTTTTGTATTAAAAGTTGAATATTGTTGAAGAACTCTACTCCTGACTGAACGACATTTTCGCAATATTATACTTACTTCAAAATGAATGGTGAAATTGTATTTCTTCGTAATTAAATCATACAAGTTTCAACAGATTGTCTATGTATACGTATACTATACATCCTTTGATGCACGTTGAAACGACAAACTGATAAACATCCAATTATCGAATGTTGTTTATATAAAGACTTACAGCCAACGTAGCAATTTTTTGTATCCTCAATGCGGTTTTTGATTATGTTTATTATTTACACATACAAAAATGTCCTCTTTATTTGTCGATAAAGAAATAATGAAAAAAAGGAGAAAAAAAATATTTCGTAATGTGAGCGATGGTTAAACCGATTTTTTTTTAATATGACATTAGGTAATATCAAAGGGCCATTCACAAAGTACCCATGCTTCTAAGGGAGGAAATTTTTGACGATTTGAAAATTTGGACCTATAATAGAGATGTGTGTCAGAATACCAATACGGAATTCTCGCCCGCTACGTGACACAATTTTTACCATAGTTTTGTTTACATGAAGGCTGCTTATCTACTCGTATATTGCCTCAATTCCTTAAGGATAATATGCAGTTCACAAAACCATGCCACGTGCATGAAAATTGCCTGAAAAATGAGCATGAAAAATATTTTAAGGTTGGCTTCATTTCTGTCAACTTTTTTTTAATCATTTCAAGCATTTGCCAAACATTTTTTATGAATGAAAGAACAATAGGTGTCCGAGGACTCATTCTTGTCCGAGGATTGGTACGCTCACCCTACTTATCATAGACGATTCTCTATTACTTTGCTAGGAGCTTTGGTGTTACACATCTAACACTCAGCATTTCGGTTAGGGGTCTCAAGACCAGCGGAAATAGTGCGATTGCACCAGCTATCGACAGCAACGACGAAAATAAGGTATAGCTTCTGATTGATGTTGTCCTATAATGAAGTGTTGTTTAGTGAATTAAGTAAAAGATTTTGTATAAAATACGTATTGACTAGTGTTTGATACAAGATCTTTTACACTGAAGAAAAAGATTTAAATTTGAGCATAAGAAATAACAAGTTCAATCATTATATGGGTATACGTTTGCTGTTCGAGGATTTCTAATCTATTTCATTGCGTTTCATTAAAATTCATTACATAACTCTGGATAAAAATGAAATATCTTGTTTTCGTGTGTTTATTGACCTCGGCCCCACCTCGTATTACTAAAATTCACACGAAAACCCTATTTTTCATCTTTTTATCCCTAGTCATGTAATAGTATTTTACATTACTAGGGATAAAAAGATGAAAAGTAGAGTTTTTGTGTGAATTTTATTGATCTGAGGCGAAGCCGAGGTCAATAAACATACGAAAACGAGACTTTTTATTTTTATACCGAGTTATGTAATGGATTTTACATGCTGAGGACGTCGAAAAACGTGCTCCAAACATGAAAAGTACGGTTTTCGACGCATGTAACATGTAAAATACCATTACAATAAACAGACGAAAACGAGACTTTTCATTTTTATCCCAAGTTATGTAATACTGAGGGCGTCGAAAGTAGTGCTTGAAACATGGAAAGTACGGTTTTCGACGCATGTAGCATGTAAATACTATTAAACACGATCAAATCTACGATTTTCCTCTGTGCATACTCCATACATACAGTCACTGATATGACGTGATGAGCGAAAAAATTACATTGCATCAGAAATTAATTTGTATCCATTATGAAAATTGTGATCATTAATAATATGGGCTTATAATTACATTTTTCATACCACACAGGTAGTTAATTAGCACCACCAATGTAGCGTTAATTGCTAGACCGAGACAGTATATTATCATCAGCTTAATATATGAAAACGCAATATTAATTTGACATGTTCAAGCTACCATCCAAAATTATAACAGATGTAATTCCCGATGTCTGTGCCGCTTTGGTTTATATGAGCCAGTGTTATTGGCTATCAAAATTAGAATTGACATACGAACAAAATAGCAGTAATGTTAGTGGTGTCGTAACAGTGTTTCTCCAGTCCGTGGATGTGTTTGTGTATGTGCTTTCCGATATGTCGAATAATACATTAAGGGAATTCACGAAGCTGAAATAAGCAGAAATATACGCTGTATATTCCGTATATCTTGTATATCTCGTATATTTCTGTATATCTCGCTTATTTTGACAACTGTCAACAGAAAAATAATTCAATTTCAACTCGATGGATTTTGCTCAAACAAACTGCCATTGCTTAGCGCGCGATCTCAGGAACCTGGAAACGTAATTAGTTTTTCAATCGGTTTAATATTTACCGAGCGATAAGACTTTGAAATCATGATGTGATCAGTATCAAAAAAAAACTTTTCCAAAGTCTTATCGCTCGGTAAATATTAGACCGATTGTAAAACTAATTACGTTTCCAGGTTCCTGAGATCGCGCGCTACGCAATGGCAGTTTGTTTGAGCAAAATCCGTCGAGTTGAAATTGAATTATTTTTCTGTTGACAGTTGTCAAAATAAGCGAGATATACAGAAATATACAGAAATATACGAGATATACAAGATATACGGAATATACAGCGTATATTTCTGCTTATTTCAGCTTCGTGAATTCCCTTATTATCAATTATTAATTTATGTTTTCATTAAATATTAACATTGATTGTATCAATTTAGGATTTGACATACACAGGCATTTATACACACACTCCTTTTACCCAAATTTAATACATGAATGAGCGCATTAATTTCATATAGAATTGATTATAAGTTGACATCGTTTCTGATTGTGGTTTTATATTTCCATGTTGCATACAATGAAAGTCAGGTCAAATAACATATTGACAAAATTTACACACAAAAAAAAAACGGAATTGAATTGAACGGGTTAATAAGGACCAACCAATTTAATTAACTCAAATTGGAATTCATGAAAAACGGGAAATAATTAGTGATTTCGAATGAGAGATTGGGCTTTAATATATAAATTGAAATGTTAGCCATATGGACATTATGTGTATTACATATAAATATACATTGTACACAATGTGCAGTTAAGGGTGACTCTAAAGTTGGTGATGTTTATTTATATCGATAGTTATTCGGTTGCAAGGACGCTGAAACCTATTAAGTTTAAAAAGAAATTGATTCGTCAGAGAAAGAAGTATCCACATTTTTTTGTGGGAAATGTCTCTTTCTAACTTTGAGTGACCTTTTAGAAACAGTAGTTATACCTATTGCAACAACACACAAATCATTAGATCAGCTACTTCATTTGTTAAAGTGATATTTATTGTTTGTTACAAAGTCTATCGTTGCAAAAAAAATTGTCACAGCAGACGACTAGCCGAAGAATAATGCTTCATGCATATGATTCCCTCTGAAAGCTCTATCGACGGAAGCAGCTTATGCACACAAAAATGGTACAAAATCCAACATGTTGGAAGAGATCGTCTATGAAAACGTTGCTATGATACACAGTTTTGTCTGTGTTGTGAAACTTATTCTCTAAAACTTTCATATAACTTGGAGAAATCTTCTCTGCTAATTACAAACGATTCTAAAAGATTCCGGAAAATTTAGCAACCAATTTTAAATCTATATGACGTGGCATATAATCGTTCATTTTCTTCCATAATCTTATATTCACAAAGATTTCTACGTTGATTTACACCTTTTCGGTAAGTTGCGTAGGATACTGTTAAAGTTGAAGAAAATTTGCTTAATGGACCATACCATTTGAATGATGGCAACGAACGAAATCAATTTCTTGTGCACTATTCCCAAATAAAAAGATTTTTAACAAAATTTTACTCAAAATTTCTTGTAAACCTCCTCGAATTTCTCGAAAACATTTTCAAGTAAATTTGAGAAAATCGACAAATTTGATAAAAGTACTTTCTCGAAAATAGATTCTGCTAGCCTTTGATCGCCTTCTAAAAACTGTATTCCTGCAACACCGGTTCCTACTACTTTTTAACACAATTCCATATGTAAAGTTGCGTACTGTTTTTAAGTTATATTCGTTAAATCAGAAGTCAGTTCCTACACGTATCGATCACCCTATGTTTGCGTGTATATTGTATATAGATTGGTAGAATTCGTCTATATATTTACATATTAACATTGCTCGACAATAACATATAGTCCACATTGTACGAACCTATATATTGGCACTGGGAAAACATTAGTTTTATGTCAAAAAGTAATTTTGAATAAATTCAAGCTGAAAACATGGAATTTATTTGGTTTATTGAACTGGTGGAAAATGCTGAATTGAAAATGTTCGTGCTAATTAATAGTTATTCGGCGAGGAAATAAGGTGAATGACAAACTACGAATTTCGAATTGAAAATCAAAATGTGGAAAAATAAAGATTTTTGCCGTGTTTGGTTATTGTTATGTAATATCCAGTTCAAGTCGAGGTTCAAGTGTACAACAACAACATAAAAGCGACTGATTACAAATTTATATTGTTCAGAAGAATGGAGTTAACGCAAAACAGGACAATCACTTGAAATATATAATTTACAATGAAGAGTATTTTTGAACAATGTTGTCAGAACCACTCAGAAAAGCAACCTGCCGTTTCCTTCGCTTTAGAATTCTTAACTCTTTCAATTAATGTAATATAAACTACAAAACACAATACCCTCTTACATCCACTTTATAAAGTAAGATACCATTTTGCCATGCATTACGTAGAAACAATACATAATCTTATACAAGACTTCATTCGTCACTAATTGAAAGCCCGCTGCTGAGTTGCTCGGGTGCTATAATTTTTATGGGTGTTCAATGTTTGACTTTAATTTTATCTGAAAAGCGCGGCAATGACAAAACTAATTGGCAATAAAAATGCTCCAGTTTTATGAGCTTTTTCTAGATGAGCGACGATGTTATAATGAATTTGATTTTGCCGTTTATCATGCAGAAGACTTATTTACGTTAACTTCTTAAACAGCGGAAAATGGAATTTTGCATTGTAATATTGAATTAAGAAATAAAATTTCCAGTATAAAGGGAGAGTGGCGTTGGTGTGGGTCGAATCTTCCATTGTTCTGTCGATTTAAACGGTACACGTATTAGCACCCTTTTTCACCAGTAAAACATTGGCACAGAAATGACAAAGAATTCTATAGAACTGGAATGGTTCTTGATATTTTCAATTTCATTAAATTAATTGACTTCACTGATCAAAAGGTCGACGATTTTATGTTCGTTTCGATTTACGCTTTTCTAAGTGGGAAATTGTCAATATTAGATTACAACTTCCTAATTTCAAAAAATGACCCACTCCTTTGAAAATCACAGTTGCGTGTTGTGTCACTTTTCTGTTTTGCTGTAGCATGACGACGAATCACATATCCTCACAAGCTTTCAATTGATTGAACCGAATTGAGCAAATTGAGCAAATGCCGATTTGGATATCAGTTAGATACTCGAACTGGAGATTAATATATATGTTTAATTTCGTTTCGTGTGTAGTTGAGAAAAATGTATCCATCGAGTTGCTTGTATTCAAAATGGGTAGTCGATGTAAAACCGTTTCTACTGCTTCTTCAATTGAAACACGTATAAACTATCAAGCTCAAACTATTTATGTAATGTAATCGCATTACTAATTGTATTGTTTTACTTTAGTTCCATATTAATCTGTTTATTCTTAATCTCCCATTATTTGTTGCTATGATAATTCACTTCTAAACGTGGAAATGCATGTTGTAGTATTAATATGCAATAGAGCATCCCATAATATTATAATATTAATTGTGTATAGCAACTATAACATGCAATTAAACTATTCCATTATTATATGGCTTGTTCTATCGTTTTCCACCCCACAATTTTGTTTGCAAAAAAGGGACCCTGAACAGCTGACAAAAAATGTTGCAAAAAAGGTTGAATCTCAATACCAATATAGACGAAATAACGGCAACCCATAACGGACACAGGAATGAGAAGTATAAAGAAATTATATTGGGTAGAACCCGTATCCTTTTCTAGAAAGAAAAGCTGCGCGTTGTCCGTTGATTTTTTGTTGACAAAAAGAAAATGTATTTACATGGCTCTAATGGCCCATAATCATGAGTCCTTTAGGTAGGCTTACCTATTCATTTATTCATCTAGTGTATAATGATATTTATTTTCGTTATTTGCGCTTCACACACAGGTTCGGGTTACAGCTGGGAGAATGTAATTCGATGTTATAAGGAATGTGATCGCAATCCATTTTAAATTGATGTCACTCTTGTCAAGTGTAGATCGAAATAATTTAATGTTTGTCGAAAGAAGCAAACGAAACATTAATTATTTCGTGCTTCTGGGTTATTTATCCGTATGTACACATTCATACACTTTCTGCGTCATCAGACAACGTGATTTAAAAAAAAAATCTGTTCAAACAAAAACTAAACTAAAAACTGAATGTGCAGTGTGTTTTGATTTGAAGTCGTACACATAGCATCGAGCAAAGATATATGGTATGCGTTACACGGAGTAATAGATTTCTGCTGTGTATTCTAGACAAACATTTTTTTTTCTCCCCATTTATCCCACCAGCACCTTTGACATAAATTCAAAACGCTTCGCATTTGATCGAAAAAAATGTGTCGTTTCGCTTTGAAAAAGTAATAAATAAATCTACGGAAAAAAATGCACGTTATTTCAAAATACATAAAAACGTGAAAAATGACCATCCATAAAGATATTAAATTTACTTTCAGAAAAAATTATGTATTTCTGTAGTCTGGAAACACTTTTTCATAGGAACACACTTATTGACTATAAATAATCTTGCAAAAAGCAGTGTAGTACCTGTACAATTCCAGATAATGGCTTTTTTATTGTATCCCGTATATAATATGTTATACGGTATCGCATTTTGTAAGACTACGTGTAGCGAAGTGTGAGTGGTTATATCTCGTATAGTTATGTAAAATGTAGTTTGTGTTTTATGGAATTTCCATCAATTAATACTCTGTTACGTATCCCTTATTACAGCATGCCTCTGTGAGTATGTGATAAAACTTGTAGCTCTGGTACAAAGCGCTCGTACCATAAATATTTGTGATCAAACTATATTGACACGTGTATCGTATCCGTACAATTTATAGTTTAACATATCGCGTGAAATGTCGACTGATATATCGAACATTTATGCATAAAAAGTAATGCTCGTCGACTACATATACATTCAAAGAGTTCTCCGTTCTCCCAAAGGTGGTTTCGAAGAAACGTAACAAACCGAAGTGCAAATAATAAACGCAAACCTTGCGGAATAACATCCTTCGATTTCAGCGAATCTATTTCCTCGTTATAATTATGCCGGAATATAAAAAGGAATATTGATCGTGGATATAGACAACGAATTGCAATAATCGAAAAAATAAAAGAAAAAAATGAAACGCAACGATGATAGTTAGATATTCTGCGATTCCATAAATTACGACAAAAGTTTTTCAGAATTTATTTTTTTATGTGGATGTAGTAGAATCGTTGAAAAGAGGCTACGATTCTACTACATCCACATAAAAAAATGTATATAGCCCAAGCCAGCAAAAATCAAAGAAATACAAAATATAAACTTCTAAGAATTCCAATTTAAAACTATATACTTTCTCAAGAACATTCATAAAGAAGTCACCATCAAACCAAATTCTTTCTTACAATGATTTCCGCAGCTTTTTCACAAAGAGAAGCAGCAAAAAAAGGAATTTCAACAATTTTAATTTATTTCTTTGACATATACGAAATTATATTATTTCCTCTTAGATCTAAGTAACAGCAAGAGATAAAAAAGACGACTATATTGCGATATAAAATAATTTTGCAATCTTGTTAATGTCAGGTTATCTCCGCCGATAGAAATATATACGAATTAGAGGCGAGTCCCGCCCAAACAACTAAAAATACAGAACATAAAAAGTCAGGAATTGAGGGCGAAAATATTTAAGAAAGTCATTTGATGCATAGCATTAACATTTTATTTCCTAGTAAATGCTTTCCACGCCACCGTAACGATGATAGAAAGACTGGGAAAACGATTCCTTCTATATATATTTTTGTTATTTAAAAGTTACTCAGACGGAAGATAATTGTTATTTGATTAAATAGGTTGCATCCCATTTTTCTCTTTAAGTATATCATGTAGAAGTAATTCCGGTATTAATTTTAGCATTGAGCACTTCAGTTGATGTTCATTCATTGCAATTATTACAGGTTACAACACCCAATGTTACAGGTTACTTGAATAAATGTTTCAATGTGGCTTTGACATAATTTGAAAAAAAGGATCGGATGTTTCTCAGCTACGACACAGATTTATTTTTGGCTTCAAAACCGTAAAATTGACTTTTAAAAATAACGCTAAAGTTTCTACCATCCCGACACACTGTCTAATAAATTCAATAATATTGACCTGCTTCTGCTGTAGAAGAATTAGGATATAAAGAACAGTTCAAAATATCATTTGAATAGAAGGGCTCCATTGTCGGGATTTCAGATCACGAGCCACTGCACGCTTAACGATAATTTACACATAATCCATCTGTCTGTTCTTGTGGTCTGTCTAGCACCCGATGCTGGCGTTCATATCCTTAGGGATGGTCCGTTTTTCACCAGCCTCAGGTTTCACACCTTCGTGTATTATGAACTCGAAGATGAGGACCTACCATCTTTAGATAGAAAACAGCTTAACAACTTCTTACTGAAAACTGAAAAAATTCTCTGATAAAGAAAACAAGGCGAGAGAGTTTTGAAACCTTCCAAAACTCTAACCTAATCTAATAATCTTATAAGAACAATGTCATACAACTAATTGTCATGTAATTGTCAAGTGCAGTGCAGATGCTGAGGCGTTGGTTGAACTCAATTTATAGTAGATTACAGCAGAGCCTATGTAAATGAGTAATACATGTGTGCGATGTTTGTGGCGTGTGAGCCGAAGGCGAACCGCCTAATTTCGCACACATGTATTACTCATTCACATAGGCTCTTCTGTACTGTTCTTTAATGTGTAGGCATCCTGTGCGTTGTATTTACATTGTCTAAGATGAAAACTACGAAACAATTTTGCATAAAAGCAGCATTTCGGAACCTTTCCACTTCTAAATATTTTGCTCTAAAATTTCATTTTCATTTAGTAGGCATCGGTAGTGCCTGCCATTTCGGCGATACTTATTTGACTTCTTTATTGTTGTCATTCTCAGTTTCAGTGAAATTTTTTTGATTTTGTTGTTTCAAATTGTGAATTCAGTGGTGATTTTAGTGTTTTCTTAATTGTATCGATGGCATGTGTACCAAAAAATAGTTTTGCCTGTGTAAATTCCAATTTACATCGTGGTTTGTGAGAAGTGAAAACATAAACAAAATCATCGAAAAATTTCCGACCAGTGCATGTAAATGATCGCGCATAGCTTGTAAATAAATCATCGAAAAGTCTAACATGTAAGTTTCATTTACATTCTCATCGCAGACAATGTAAATACAACGTACAGGATGCCTACACATTAAAACATAAAATTAAATTCTTCGAACATCTTCAATGGTTTTGTTTACATCTCGTCTAAAGTGTTAAGGTTAGGCTAAATATAGTTAGAAATCCTAAGCTCCTAAAACAACGTTAAATTGACAGTGAATTGTTGTTGTATTCTTTAACTCATGCAACAATAGCAGCTTTTGCGATTTATAATTAACTCATTTGGCTCTGATAATGAATTTATGTATTATACGTTCAGTTTCACTGTGGTAAGTGATTCATTGCAGTAACTCTTTGAACTAAGCCCAAAAGTCTTGATGAAGGTAAAAAGTTTCCAAACAACTTCTGGTAAGAAGGTCTAAGTGGTCGAGTACAATAACTTTTGATGTTTATTTGTAATGAATTTAAATCGTAGAAAGGTACAAAGAAATGATTCTTAAAAACATCTACGCCAATAAAGGGTAAAGGGTAATGGTCAATCAGATTTTGTCCGAACACTTTACCAACAGTTATGACCAGACTTTACATTCTCCTTTTAACTTTTATTGCGCAAATAAATTTGAATTAATATTAAGTGAAAGACGAATCAAAATATCAGAAAGGAAAATTAACAAAAAAAAATTTTTTTTGTTTTGTTTTATTACAGACAGCAGGTAAATGCGTTAGTGCTTTAAAACAATATTTGGTTTTATAGTTATTGTGCTGCTGGAATTACCACACAGCGGAAAATGGCATACTTTTTATTACGAAATGGTTCAGCTGAGTCATAAGTGTTGAAAACATTTTTTGAGAGAAAGGAGTATCGTCGAGAATACAAAAATGTGAAAAGCGTATGCAATATAGGTAGAATAAATGAGTGAACAGAAGAAAAATGAAAACATAAAACGAACGAGAAACTGCTGTTTAAAAGTTTGATTGTACCAATAAAAAATCAACGCAGAAGAAAATTCTAAACATTCTCGTTTGACTCGCAAACATAAACCTCGTTACGTAATTACATAGTTTTTCATCTTTTGACGCAGCCAAACATACACAGAAACGGAAAAATGAAACATATTTAAATATTGGCACATGCTTTTAGTCGCAAATGAAATAAACCAACAGAGTAAATGTCTCTCAATAAAGTTATGTAATTAACAAAGACTTACATAGGAAGGAGATCAAGAGCATAAATGTTGTGAAAGAAAGTACACTCTTTTTCCCCCCGAGGACACAACATCTAAACATTTCCATTTATCCCTATTAAGTTGTGCGTGTTACCCAGCTTTTTTAGTATTTTGTTTGTTCGCAACAAACACATCAAATCAATTTTGACTTGAAACAAGTTCATACACAAATTTCAAAATTTCTTATTCCCTCTTCCTTGATCTTATTAAAATATCCAACTTTTATGATGAAATTAAATTTTCTGTTTATTTATGAATGTGTGCAAAGCACAAAACGGCATAACTTTATTCATATATGTATCATATAGACAGTAACTGTATACGGGAACGTATGTGAATATGCTCTTATGTCTTCATATAACACATCATAAATGTATCTCTTTTAACACGAGTACTTGAGTTGGTTTCGTTTGATATAACCATAGACTCGAATATGAATACCAAAGTGAAGGTATGTAGGTATGAGTTTTTCCCTTTTTTATTATTATTTGTTGAAGCTTGTTCATGAGTACATGCCTCTTATAACAAATAGAGTGAATGGTAAAATTTTGCTGCAAAAATTTTTTGCGATTTTTTTTTGTTAAATGCAGTAAAAGTTTGCGTCAAGAAAATTATTATAAAGGATTTTCAACGTACCAAAATTCATTCATTGTATAGACGACATTTTGCAAGCATAATAGATATACACAAAGTACGCACGGGGAAAGATTTTGGATACTTGCATAAGTACAAACGCATTAGGTAGCGTACGTTTTTGTATCAATTTCCGACCCTTTGAAAGCGTTCGTACTTTGTGAATGGCCCCTTAAATACATGCCATAACAGACCACTAGCCTAGAGATGTGCGGGCCGCCCGAAATTCACCTACCCGACCCGGCCCAGCCCGGCCCGACCGGGCTTGGGTCCGGGTTTCAAAAATTAGTCGGGCTCGGGCGGGCTCGGGTTTCAAAAAAAAAAGATTCGGGCTGGCCCGACTTTGTTCGTCTTTTAAAAAAATGTGAAATTTTAAAGGAAAATTCAAAGAAAAATTGCAACTGTAGTCCGAGCGTAAGCTTACTTTCAAGTGTTCGATAGATTTGTGAGACTACATTATTATAACGATAGGTAACTGAACGATTTCCAATTGTAAGCCGCGCCAATTTTAGGTTTTTTCGCTCAGTAAAAAAAATACGGGCCGAGTCGGGCCGGGCCGGGTTTAACTACAAAATTCTCGGGTCGGGTCGGGCTCGGGCATTAAAAATTAGTCTGGGCCGGGCTGGGTCGGGTTTTGAAAATAGGTCGGCCCGCACATCTCTACACTAGCCCCTACTTTTGATTGTTGTAATGGTATGACAATACATATCACGTCACAAGCTCAGGTCAACATTAAAATATTCATTGATTTCACTGAACGAACATGCATAGACAGAAATGTAGCCATCAATCTTCATTTATGGCCTCTCAACAGATAGTACTGGCTCTATTCAAAAAGAACTTTAACCCATCCCTAATGATATCTGAAATTACACAATTATCCAATGTTCGTACGAAAGTAGACACCTTTAATTTACAATAAAATGAACAAAACTTCAATTCATTTCAATTTTTAACTTTTTCCTACAAGTCTAAAATGTATAGCTCCGAAACAACTTTCATTGCATGAAAAACTATTTCAGGACTTTGTTTCGTAATTACAGGAGTTTGCCGCAAAGCGTGTAAAATTTACTAAATTTAGTACCATCGACAATTATATATAAAAAAAAGTTTATTTGATTATACGATGGAAACTTCTTCTCCCTGTAATTATTTAATATTGTAGTCCCCTTTTACCAAGTCAAAATGTAACAAGTATACAAACAGAAATATAAACTTATACTCAGTTGTTATGTGAGAGAGAAAGAAAAAAAAAAGTTCAATTGATTCGAAACGACAAACTTTTATATGGAAAAAACGGATTTGAAAATTAATTATTAGTTTAGTTGGAATCGTTTGGTTATGCAAAAGATGAAGTTTTTTTTTCGTGCCCTAGGTTTAATAGGTTGCCCTAGATATGCGAGTATACCGAACACATTTATTAAACTTCAGTCCAGAAAAAGCTGTCAGTAATGTAAAACTCGCTGAATCCGTTTACTGCAAGTCTTACAAATTGATTTAATTTGTGTTGTACCAAAATAGAATGAATAACCTCCAGCAAAAAAGTTATTTTGGGTAGTTTTCGTTTTCAGAAATTGTAAAATGGGAAACAATGAAGATTCGAGGGGTGAACCACTCTGAAATAATCCAAATAACCAAGTAATCAGATAATCCAAATAATCAAAATAATCAACTTGGCATTTAGCAAATACCATCCAAAATGTTCAGTTTCGAGGCCACTATCATAATATAACGAACAAATGAATAATGACAAGTTTTTAAGCGTGCATTAGTAGGCCTGCAGCCGTTTCAACAATATAAAAAAATTAGTGCTTTGAAGTGCTAGAATCGCATTGGATCGCCAAACAAAGAAATACGGGTCTTTGTTGTTTATTTAAAAGCGAAAAAAAGGCTGCAAAGCGCAACCAGTAAAAAACGATCTTTTCAAAAACAAATATTTACAATAAATAAAAATCATCAACTCTATTACGTCCCAAAGTCCCCAAAATACAGCTAGCGTTTCTCCGTTGAATTGCAATAGAAACCTTTTGTAATATGTAGTCCTTTTTTCATCATTTTAAAACGTTTTAGAACTTCAAAGCATTAATTATTCGATATCGTTGAAATGACTGCAGGCCTAGTGCAGTAGCCTCCAGAGTGACTCAAACGTCCTCAAAAAAATCTCAAATAATCACTAAATAATCACCAAATATATTTTACATTCGACTTTCATCGAAAACACGACTTTTATTCGAATTCGCATATTTAGAAAATGTCAAAATGTTCCCCGCTAACACATAGACAAATTTGTAATCTCTAGGGATTAAAAATTGGAAATTGCCTAGAGTTAACAAACTGGAAAGCGCCGTGTATATGATACAAATTGATCATATTGTAGTAGACATAGCAAACTGAGAGACTTCTCTCTCTCTCTCTCTTCAAAAACGAACGCTGTCAAGAATCGTTGTCGTGTTGTTGCAATATTTTTGTGTTATTGAAGTGATCGACATATTTTGTGTTTGTTTAGTGCTTAGTTTCGGAATAAATTGATAATTTTTGGTGTTTTTCGTGATTTTCGATGAAAGGCGAATGTAAAAGCCATTAAATGACTCGAGTCGAAAAAGGTTTTTAAAAATTCTCGGTGTATGCGTGAGCCTCGAGGGTATTGTAACATTCGACCCTCTCAGCTCACACATACACCTCGAATTTTTAAAAACCGTTTTTCGCCTCTTGTAATTTAATATATTACACACTTGTCACGAAGAAGTCGAGGCTTGCCGAGACTGATAGTGACAAGTGTGTACTCTATTTTATCACATAAGCGAAAACGAGACAACAACATAGAACTGAAGTGTAATTTTTGAATTAAACTTCTAGGTAAGTAATTTTGACATCCGAACACCGCACGTATGTGATATTTTCTTTTTTGCTTCCAGTTTTTCCTCAAATAACCAAAGAAGTTATTTGAAGAATTAGGTTTCGTGTCGTTATTGACCTGAGCTTTGCCACTTATCAACAAATTTTACACGAAAACAGGACTTTAAGACTTTTTATCACTTGTTATGTAAATTTTGAAACATAATTTTGGGATTATTTGGGTACAAATAATCACTAAATAATCCAAATAATCCAAATAATCACCAAATAAATAATCTTTTGAAAAAAAGAGTAGTTCACCCCTCGTGAAGATTGATTAACTCAGTTCCATGAATGCACAACAATGACGAATTTCAGATATTCATTTTGATAACGGAAATTAGATCTTTACAAGGAAATAATTAAAACTACAGTAAATTTACAGTTTTAAAAATTTCCACCGGGAAAATCAGGAGAAAATTGTACTAAAGTCAATGATTTTTTCAATCTCTTTCAGTGAGTCAATTGATTCAATTTTAGGCCAAATAAACAATCATACAGCAAAAATTTCTCTGACAATTTTCAACAATTTTCCTCTTAGCCTACATGCCTACATGCCACTTTCAGATATCTATGGATGATAACAATTTTTTGTGGCATAGTAATCTTGATCTACTCATTGCACATCCCTAGCTAATATTAATCACATCAGATTGCCTATACCTCAAGTCTTTGTGAATTTTGCATGTATTTTTATATGGAGAAATCAGAAACTCAAGTAAAACACAGAAACAGAAAATGTGTCGGTTTACAAAATTCCGTGTGTGTGAATGGGAGAGCTTAGAGCGCTTAGGGTGTTTAAATTCTTGCTAAGAAGTCAAAATAATTTTTCAACAATTTGACAAACATAAAAAGTCGGTATGGGAACGGTATGAATTTCGTCATATGGATTTTCCCAAAGGATATTCTACGCCTATCTGCTCTTTGCTTAGGGGCCGTTCATAAATTACGTAACGCAAATACCCGGGGGGGGGGGGGGTGTTGACCTGGCGTTACGGTCCATACATTTTTTTTTAAGTTCCATACATTTTAGCGTTACAGACCCGGGGGGGGGGTCTGAAAATTATCAATTTTTGCGTTACGTAATTTATGAACGGCCCCTTATCTGTCCCATGTAAAATGAACTGATTGAAACCACAACAACGGTTGAAGTTATAATTCCATAGCTAAATGCTAAATATAGTAAGTTCATTTCAGTAAGGAATGGGTTGAATTCGAATTTACTGGAAGCTGCTGTTCATACAAAAACCAATATTTATTTTCAATCAAAAAAATATTTATTTGTTTGCAGTTCGATATTGGGTTTGAATTGTATGAATCATATATACAACAATATGGAAGGGAAAAAAACGTTACTTGCACAAAACTACTGAATCCGATTGGAATACTTCCGCCTGGGATCTATTTGCGCCAACATTTCCTATCGTTACATCGACTTTTAAGTTATAGAAATAAATTTGTCTAAACCTATAAATATGTACGTACATACGTAAACCGCCAATACCGCATATTCATATACAAAATATCATAAATTTATACAACATCGCATATGAATATCTAATCCGCATGTGTATTACAAAATTCATTTTGAAAACGGCAGACCGTGTTTTATGCTGGTTTTATAGCATAAATTAAATAAATGGGTTTCCAGCTCCATATAAGATTTATGCAAGGTTGCCGCGCATAAAAAACCTTTTTAGGTTGATTTTCATCGCACATAAAAAATATTTGAAAATGTTTTCATCCCGTGGTATAAGCATAAACATATACAACCGCAGCTTACAACACAAGGTTCATTTACTTTTCGAAATAACTTAAGTAGAATTTACACTTACGAGATTGTATGTACTTCTTACCGTGTGTGTACGATATGGTGCCACCATATAGCCACACTTTATTGGTATGTTTACCTACTTTTGAATGAGCAGAAGAAAAAAAAATGGTTCAGCAAAATCATGGGTTTTTAAGATTTTCATTTATCTTCGAAAAGTTGAGTTATTTTATTTAGTTTCTTAAGGAACAGAGAAAATATTTATGGTTATGAGGGGGTTAATAAAGGACGCGTTGATATATTTTTTTCTGATTCCTATCGGTTGAGCTGATGGGAAAAATACTTACAGAACTGAATTTATTCGGTTTAATGGAATGCGAAAGCAATTTATGGTGAGTCTTGATTTGGTTTTCATTTATATTGTGATTAAAGGATTCTGATCTTTTATTCTACGATTGATGTGCACGGTGTAAAGATTTATTATTGATGCCACTAGACGACGAAAGTATTATATGAAACGTTCACGAATAGAAATATTTATTACCACAACTGTAGGGGTGATGTCTTGTGAATAATGATATGGGCTTAATACCTTTAGCCTGAAAAAAATGTTAGACTAGACGGACCGTGCATTGACTTATTTGAATGGTGAATTGAACACCAGACATAAAATTAAATTTACAAGCCAGTTTCAGTTACAAGCCTCATCTGAGGTGTGGAAGAGTGGAACAGCTGAAGCCAAATCCGAAATAAAATTGACTTTAACTTTAACCCTGGACTACATGATGATAGTCAGACAGTATTAATCTTTCTGCATGACATTCTTTGCAAGGAAAACTTAGTTTTTTTCAGAACATCTTGGAACATGGAAAATTTTTCCATGACAATTTGTAGATGAAAATCTCCAGCGAAACAATTGAATAATAGGTATAAGAAAGGCTTCCTGTGAACGCCTTGAAAAAGCATCATAAACATAATTATGTACAGCTAAATCAGTTGGGTTTTTTATTCTATACAATGAGCTGATTTTTTGTCCGGTGATAACTCCAATGGAGTTATTGTGCTCAGGTTTATTTGTCGCAACCCCCTTTTTCACAGTTCGCTAGAAAAACTATTTTTTTTTTAAATATATTGAGTGACTGTCAGTGTACTGAATAATGAGTTTAAAAAAATTGAAAATCTGATTTTGCCCATTTCGATATGTACTGTACTCTACTTTCAACGATGTGCTAACCACTGCGGCCAGTGAAATTTTTGGAATTAAATGGTAATATTGGAATTTAGAGTGGAATTTGGAATTCCGAGGAAATTAAATTGAATATTAAGGATTGTTTCGTTGACTAATACTTGGCTATTATCACTTCAGAAACCACGGAATTTTTGTAATCGAACTGGAGTTTTCTTTTGCATTGTATTGAATTTTTGGAATTCAGTGGAATTTTTGGAATTGAATAGTGAAATTGGAATTCGTACGACAGATGTTTTGCAAGTGGTAACCCGATCGACTTCGAATATTCTTCAGAAAAAATTACAAATTTAAATAGAAGATAGAAATTTAATCAGACATTTCAATGCTCAATGATGAGACAACGTAGCGTCAAAGTAAAAAAAAGTTCTTCCTCTTTTTTGTGCACTCTAGCTAACATTAAATCTTCCATTGAATTTCATTAATTATGTGCGAGAACAATTAATCCAATCGACGTTTCTATGCTTATTCGAATTGTATACAAACAGAAATACGGATTTCGCCCTCTGCTGCAAATAATAGAGAACTTTAGCAAATCACACAATAACGACAAAACCAATAATTTCCAACAATAACGAAAACGATATTGACACGGAAAAATTTTATCATTGTGAATGGAACGAGATGGGTAAATATGTTCACAAATCATGGTGTGTTATGTGGTGGCAGAATTCAAAATTTTTCTGAAGTACTTTAAATGAAATTAAATTGAAGTAGAAAAATATAATTTGTGCACCGGACAACTTTCTTAACAGCAGATATTCATCTTTAAAACATTTATCTAAGCCTAGGTGAAATAATAGCAGTGAAAAAGTGCTATTATTTCGTCTGGGATGAATATACGCATGGTTTGAAAGGTCTTTGCCAGTAGACCACAAAACAGGCATCACACAGTCTCGAGCTACACTTGGTTCCTGGTTGAAGATATCCGAAGATGGAAAAAGGGTGTTTTTTAACCTAGTTTTTTGCCGCTATAAACGATCGTTCCGGGTGAGAGTGGGCTCATCAAATACTTTCGGGGCATGCCTAGTTTGATTAGATTCATTGATAGATGTTGGAAAAAATGTACAACAAAAATTTTCAAAATCTGTGTGAACTTTTGACAGATCTAATGCTATTTAATATGCTAGTTGTAACTTACATTATCTAAGCTTTCCATAGATAGCTCATTTTGACTGCTGGTGAATTTTACGAGTAGCGGGTGTACTAACATAAAAATCTGTTATGTGGACAATCTTATTTAATTTCTTGTTTATGGCTAAAAATTTCCAGTTGTAAGACAATTATTATTGAGAGTCAAAAATTGCGCAACCAATCAGAGGGTTCGATTTTATTTTTAAATATAAAATCGCATCCTCTGATTGGTTGCGCAATTTTTGACTCTCAATAATAATTGTCTTACAACTAGAAATTTTGAGTCAACTTACAAAATTTAGAATTTTTGTCTAAAACGTGTCTATTTGGATGGTACAGGGAGTTACACGAAACAAAAGAAATCTGAAAAGCAGCGAATGAATTTCAAAATGTGTTTCGGGTGAGCATGTGCTCCACGTGCTGTTTGTGAGGTTATGCTCACCACAGCACAACTTGTTCTCTAAATTATGTCGTCAAAAGGCAAGCTAATTTTTCCATCTCATTTCCACTAGCTTCAGAATGTTCTAGTCTACAGATTTCAATAAATCTATGTATGTTCAGAGACACACGTTGTATATCAATAAACAATCAACGATCTGACGATTCTGTCAACACATTTATATACAATATAGCGGATAGGATATACTCGAATAAACTCAAATATACTGGATTGCTGGAGCTATACTGGATTACATGATCTACTGGAGCATAAATTCGAGTCTTGATTCATTTGGGCGTTTGTCTATTTCAGTTGTCCTGTGCATAAATAATCGTTGTTTCTACCTCAACAAGTGATTTTCTCAGCACACGTCCTAAAACTGAAGACTGGTGATGTTTCCTCTCGTTTGTCTTTCTGTTTTTCCAAAAATTCCCATTGATTAAACCGATAGGCTAAATCAGCGATTTTATTTCACAAGGATTCAATTTTACATTTATAAGTTCTCCCAAGTTGGAGGTGCTAATTCAAAGTAAATCCTTGACAACTTGTGAAGACTAAAACTAGAATTTATTCATCAAAATTCGAAATTCACTTATTGTCAACGCTGGTCCATCGAGAGATTCATATAAATTTATTATTTTCACATGAAACGCTTATATCCTCTGTGTGACTTTCATTTGAAAATGTCAAATCAATGGGTTGTGATTTTCGCCATTTTAAGAAGAAGAAGAATGACGTTTCAGGTCTATGACGCTCAGTAAATACGCAATTTGTGAAACTATTTATGTTCCAGACATGTAGTATACGTTGAATAAATTGGTTTATTGAGTCTATATCTCAATTTCAATAGATCATTGATGTGAAAAATCAAAAAGAAAATGTTGACATTGGCGCTGGCGATCAGTTTCAACGGTCAAACCATGAACTTCCATCACAACCCATCGGATTCAAAAATTTTAAACTCAAAATGAAAGAAGTTTGAATTCTGCCACCACATAACACACCATGATTTGTGAACATATTTACCCATCCCGCCTCATTCACAATGATAAAATTTTTCCGTGTCAATATCGTTTTCGTTATTGTTGGAAATTATTGGTTTTGTCGTTATTGTGTGATTTGCTAAAGTTCTCTAATGTTCGAACAATCGAAATCGATATTTTTGTCAACGAGCATTTATGTTATTAAAGATGAGCATTAAACAATGATGTACTCGAATATATAAATAATGACTTATTTGTTCCCAGTGCCAATGTATGTGTTCGAAATGATGAATCGAGTATACACTGTCATCAATAGTAAAGCGTATTAATATGAAAGCCTGGAGGACATATCTGAATACTTAATGTCACTGATACTTTAATATGAATTTGGATCCATTGCTACACGACATACTTGTAATGGCATGTAGGTTATTTTCTGTTATGATGTGTTATGCTACATCTGTATATCTATTGCTCTACAATATTCATCTACCTTATCGATTATGTGATGATTGATTGAGAAGAGAATTGAGTTTGTTTTCACAATCTTCAAACATGTCAATCACTCTGCATTTCAAATCTATGGATTGATTTGCAAGGGATTTTATTCAATGTTATATGTGTTGATTATTTTCAAAACTAAACTTTGTCAATTCGTAAAAATGTGTTCACTTTGATTCTTTAAGACGTTACTCATATCGACAGGATTTATAGTAGTGCTGCAGTTCATTGATTCGTAGCCTACTGATAAATTTCATTACGAGGTCTGGAACTGGGAGAGCTTGCGGTTCATTGTACATTAAATTAACCGCCAGATCTTGTAATGGTCATCCAGTTGATTATAATGAACCGCCAGTTGCTTATCTGACTGGCGATTGATTATAACCGACTGGCGGTTCATTATAACCGACTGGCGGTTCATTATAACCGACTGGCGGTTCATTATAACCGACTGGCGGTTCATTATAACCGACTGGCGGTTCATTATAACCGACTGGCGGTTCATTATAACCGACTGGCGGTTCATTATAACCGACTGGCGGTTCATTATAACCGACTGGCGGTTCATTATAACCGACTGGCGGTTCATTATAACCGACTGGCGGTTCATTATAACCGACTGGCGGTTCATTATAACCGACTGGCGGTTCATTATAACCGACTGGCGGTTCATTATAACCGACTGGCGGTTCATTATAACCGACTGGCGGTTCATTATAACCGACTGGCGGTTCATTATAACCGACTGGCGGTTCATTATAACCGACTGGCGGTTCATTATAACCGACTGGCGGTTCATTATAACCGACTGGCGGTTCATTATAACCGACTGGCGGTTCATTATAACCGACTGGCGGTTCATTATAACCGACTGGCGGTTCATTATAACCGACTGGCGGTTCATTATAACCGACTGGCGGTTCATTATAACCGACTGGCGGTTCATTATAACCGACTGGCGGTTTATTATAATCAACGGGCGGTTCATTGTAACCGACTGGCAGGTTATAATCAATCGCCACTTCTTTATAATGAACCGCCAGTCGGTTATAATCAATCGCCAGTCGGTTATAATCAATCGCCAGTCGGTTATAATCAATCGCCAGTCGGTTATAATCAATCGCCAGTCGGATAGTCAGTCGCCAGTCGGATAATCAATCGCCAGTCGGTTAATCAATCGCCAGTCGGTTATAATCAATCAGGCAGTTATAATCAATAGCTAGGCGGTTATAATTGGATCGCCAGTCGGTTATAGTGAGATGGCGGATGATTAATATTTGACTGACGGTCACCGTATTTCAAAATTTTGTATTGGTGATACTTACCAACATTTTTAATTTTTTACAAACTGCTGCATTGCTTTTCGCAGATTTACAAAGAATAATATTGGAATAAACTAGCGAAGCGAAGCATTTTCATAAAATCTATTAACAAGACGAAATTTAGCCACAACCTACATCGATTGATATTGAATTTCTGTTACTTTCGGAAGTAGTTGATTTTTCTGAGCATTTCATAAAAATTCGTAAAAAATCCATTACTTCAAAGATCAAAACAAAAAATTCCAACGAATACTCTGCACTCATAGACAAATTGAACTGAAACAGGTTTTATGGAGAAAAAAAATGTAAAGAACAATGTAAAGAACACAGAGGACAAAACCAATGCGAAAGTATTTATACCGAACGGAGTTCCCGAAAATCATTTTATTTGCATCCAAATTTTGCTCGGATGTTTTTATTGTTCTACTCTACATACATTTTTTATCACAAAAAGTTGGACGTTTTCAAATTAATTTATGTTATCAAAAAATGTATGTTGAGTAGAACAATAATTGCATCAAGCATTAACGCCGAAGAGAACAGAATCGTCAGTCTGTATCATATAAAGTTCATTTCCCAGAGCACTGCAAAATGCAAATCTAGGCCTGAGAATTTGTAAATCCATGATGATACCAAAATGACAAAATTACTTATAATCAGAATAATAATGAACAATGATCGTAATAATTACACAGTCTGCCTCGATCATTCATGGTTTCAAATTCTTCTGGAAGAAGTTGATGAACTTTTTCGAAAAACGTTGGAAAATATTTGCAACATCAAAATGACCCTAAAATTTGGAGACAAACATCGTTACCTTTTTCATTGCCATAAGAAAACTCGATCATTTGAATTTAAATATTTTAGAAAGTCTACTACTTCAAAATTAAAATTTTTTGTCATCGGACGGATGTTCTTGAAACTTAAATTTAACATTAATTTAACATTGGAGTTGTCGGATCTCAAGTAATGACAAAGATCGTTTCCGTTTTGGTTCTGGAAATAAATGTGTGAAAAGAGGTTTTTCAGAAGTCGGTTTATTATAGCCTAATAGCTTCGTACCACAGAAAGAAATAAAAGACAATTTACTTAACATTTATTTTTTCTTGTTTCCTTTGAATAGTAGCCGTTCTAAAAATCGATTAATTAAAATGATCGAAGCAGACTATGCAATTTCTGTCATTAAAAATCTTTTAATTAAAATGGTTGAAGCAGACTCTGTAATTTCTGTGATTGTTGTGGTCATCGTTCAACATTATCCTGATAATTAATTGTGCCATTTTGATGGAGCCAGAATTGCATCCGACAAGAACTACATCCCAAAATGCAAGAAAGCCAAAGAGACAGCTTTCCCTGCAAGCGAAGCAAAAAATTGAACGACACAGCTTGAAACTGCCTGATGCACAAAGACGAGATTGCCGACATCATCGTGGAAACTTCCGCTGTCATGAAGTAACTCACGCCGATTCGATATCGTTTGCGAAAGGTTTTTTTTCCGTGCCATCAAAAATACATCAGGACACTTTTTTGCTCAAATATTGCTTGCCATCTAGGCCAAAAAGACAAGATCGTCGATTTGGAGGTTCAGCGCAAACCATGCGAGCAACGTATCTTCTTCGTAAGCATAGTGGTGAAGTCGTCAAAATATGCAAAACGTTGTTTTTTAGAGTTTTAAAAATATCCAAGTATCGCGTGAATCGTGTGGTGTTGGAACATTTCAAAACTGGGAACATTCCAAAAGAAAATCGTGGTGGTGACAGAAAGACTGAAGCGTTCATGCAAAAAAAGTTATCCGTGATTGCATTTATAGAGAGTTTTCATTTGATTGACTTACATTACTGTCGTAGTAAGATAAAACATCGCCAGTATTTACCATCCGAGTTAAACATTAATAAAATGGCTCAAATGTACAATGATGAGGAAGTGGAAAATTTGAGAGTTAAATCATCATACTTTCGGCAGGTTTTTAATACTTGCTTTAACATTGGCTTTAAGTCGCCTGCCACAGATTTGTGCTCAACTTGTATTATGCTTACAGAGCAGATTAAGCACAGTAAAAAAGACAAAGAGAAAAAACGATTAATTGCGCGCAAGAAAATACATTCATTACGTGCCAAAGCGTTTTTCAAATTATTGCATCATGAAGTTGCGGGCACTAAAACATTTTCATTTGACGCACAAAAAAATCAATTACTACCGAGAGTTGCTGACCAGGCAGCTTATCGCAGTCGACAGCTCTATCACAATAATTTTGGCGTTGTGGATGGTAGCTCAAAGTCTAAATTGACTAAAGACAATGTGTTTTTGTATGAATGGACTGAAAATGTTCGACCGAAAGGTGCAAATGAAATAGCGTCAGCTGTTTATCATCGCCTCAATAATACCGAATACAGAAACATTTCCAGAATCCGTCTGTTTGCGGACGGGTGTGGGGGTCAGAATAAAAATTCGATAGTGGTTGGTATGTGTACTTACTGGCTACAGTCGAAATCACCAGAGCAAATTCGTGAAATAGAATTAATATTTCCGGTTGTTGGTCATTCTTACATGCCTCCTGACCGTGTTTTTGCACTTATCGAAAAAGTTATAAAAAAGAAACAATCGATAGTCGATCCGGAAGACTACGTTGCTATTTTCGGCAAATTTGGAACTGTAATTAAATTGGGTGGAAACGAGTGTCCTGTTTATGACTGGAAATCTATGGCAAACACATTCCTCAAAACTCCCGCACAATTGCATTTCAAGTTCAACCCGTGTAAGCGCTTCGTGCTTAAAAAAACAGAGTGTGACAATGTGGTCATCAAAGGTGAAAACTATTACGAAAGAGATCTGGGCGACTTCCAACAATTTTGTAAGAGAGGATTCAGAGTATCCGACATGGAACCACAAATTCTTGATTGTGGAGTGACTGTAGCTCCTGCCAAATTACATGATATTAATGACCTTTTATCGAAACATTTTGGCGTAAATTGGAAGCAGATGACATTAAAAGAACTGAATTTTTATAAAAAACTCATACCGGATAAACTAGTTAACGAGCAAGAGGAGGACGAGGAAGGTATCGGGCAGAATAGTGAGTCTGACGATTCTTCTTCTGAAATCGATGATAATGACTGGATTTAATTTTTATAACTTACTTGAGAGTAACCTCTCCAAGAATGAACTAACTTTTTACTTTTCAACAGTAGTTTCAACCATCAAAAAATGTATGTAGAGTAGAACAATAATTGCATAAAATACTTTGCCATAAAAATGTATGTAGAACAATGATAACTGATAACGTCCAACTTTTTGTGATAAAAAATGTATGTAGAGTAGAACAATAAAAACATCCGAGCAAAATTTGGGTGCAAATAAAATGATTTTTGGTAACTCCGTTCGGTATAAATACTTTCGCATTGGTTTTGTCCTCTGTGTTCTTTACATTTTTTTTCTCCATAAAACCTGTTTCAGTTCAATTTGTCTATGAGTGCAGAGTATTCGTTGGAATTTTTTGTTTTGATCTTTGAAGTAATGGATTTTTTACGAATTTTTATGAAATGCTCAGAAAAATCAACTACTTCCGAAAGTAACAGAAATTCAATATCAATCGATGTAGGTTGTGGCTAAATTTCGTCTTGTTAATAGATTTTATGAAAATGCTTCGCTTCGCTAGTTTATTCCAATATTATTCTTTGTAAATCTGCGAAAAGCAATGCAGCAGTTTGTTAAAAATTAAAAATGTTGGTAAGTATCACCAATACAAAATTTTGAAATACGGTGACCGTCAGTCAAATATTAATCATCCGCCATCTCACTATAACCGACTGGCGATCCAATTATAACCGCCTAGCTAT
This sequence comes from Bradysia coprophila, assembly GCF_014529535.1. Classification (NCBI taxonomy): domain Eukaryota; kingdom Metazoa; phylum Arthropoda; class Insecta; order Diptera; family Sciaridae; genus Bradysia; species Bradysia coprophila. The sequence continues at coordinate 20,835,969 of NW_023503493.1, read as the reverse complement.
TGATTATAACTGCCTGATTGATTATAACCGACTGGCGATTGATTAACCGACTGGCGACTGATTATCCGACTGGTGATTGATTATCCGACTGGCGATTGATTATCCGACTGGCGATTGATTATCCGACTGGCGATTGATTATCCGACTGGCGATTGATTATCCGACTGGCGATTGATTATCCGACTGGCGATTGATTATAGCCGACTGGCGATTGATTATAACCGACTGTCGATTCATTATAAACGGCGATTCATTACAACCGACTGGCGGTTCATTGTAAACAACTGTCGATTGATTATAACCGACTGGCGGATCATTATAAACAACTGGCGATTGATTATAACCGGCTGGCGGTTCATTATAAACAACTGGCGATTGATTATAACCGACTGGCGGTTCATTATAAACAACTGGCGATTGATTATAACCGACTGGCGGTTCATTATAAACAACTGGCGATTGATTATAACCTGCCAGTCGATTATAATAAACCGCCAGTCGATTATAATAAACCGCCAGTCGATTATAATAAACCGCCAGTCGGTTATAATGAACCGCCAGTCGGTTATAATGAACCGCCAGTCGATTATAATGAACCGCCAGTTGATTATAATGAACCGTCAGTCGGTTATAATGAACCGCCAGTCGATTATAATAAACCGCCAGTCGGTTATAATGAACCGCCAGTCGGTTATAATGAACCGCCAGTCGATTATAATGAACCGCCAGTCGATTATAATGAACCGCCAGTCGATTATAATGAACCGTCAGTCGGTTATAATGAACCGCCAGTCGGTTATAATGAACCGCCAGTCGATTATAATGAACCGCCAGTCGATTATAATGAACCGCCAGTCGGTTATAATGAACCGCCAGTCGGTTATAATGAACCGCCAGTCGGTTATAATGAACCGCCAGTCTGTTATAATGAACCGCCAGTCGGTTATAATGAACCGCCAGTCGGTTATAATGAACCGCCAGTCGGTTATAATGAACCGCCAGTCGGTTATAATGAACCGCCAGTCGGTTATAATGAACCGCCAGTCGGTTATAATGAACCGCCAGTCGGTTATAATAAACCGCCAGTCGGTTATAATAAACCGCCAGGCGGTTATAATGAACCGCCAGTCGGTTATAATGAACCGCCAGTCGGTTATAATGAACCGCCAGTCGGTTATAATGAGCCGCCAGTCGGTTATAATGAACCGCCAGTCGGTTATAATAAACCGCCAGTCGATTATAATAAACCGCCAGTCGGTTATAATGAACCGCCAGTCGGTTATAATGAACCGCCAGTCGATTATAATGAACCGCCAGTCGATTATAATGAACCGCCAGTTGATTATAATGAACCGTCAGTCGGTTATAATGAACCGCCAGTCGATTATAATAAACCGCCAGTCGGTTATAATGAACCGCCAGTCGGTTATAATGAACCGCCAGTCGATTATAATGAACCGTCAGTCGGTTATAATGAACCGCCAGTCGGTTATAATGAACCGCCAGTCGGTTATAATGAACCGCCAGTCGATTATAATGAACCGCCAGTCGATTATAATGAACCGCCAGTCGGTTATAATGAACCGCCAGTCGGTTATAATGAACCGCCAGTCTGTTATAATGAACCGCCAGTCGGTTATAATGAACCGCCAGTCGGTTATAATGAACCGCCAGTCGGTTATAATGAACCGCCAGTCGGTTATAATGAACCGCCAGTCGGTTATAATGAACCGCCAGTCGGTTATAATAAACCGCCAGTCGGTTATAATAAACCGCCAGGCGGTTATAATGAACCGCCAGTCGGTTATAATGAACCGCCAGTCGGTTATAATGAACCGCCAGTCGGTTATAATGAACCGCCAGTCGGTTATAATGAACCGCCAGTCGGTTATAATAAACCGCCAGTCGGTTATAATGAACCGCCAGTCGGTTATAATGAACCGCCAGTCGGTTATAATGAACCGCCAGTCGGTTATAATGAACCGCCAGTCGGTTTTAATCAATCGCCAGTCGGTTATAATCAATCGCCAGTCAGATAAGCACCTGGTGGTTCATTATAATCAACTGGATGACCATTACAAGAACTGGCGGTTAATTGAATGTACAATGAACCGCTAGCTCTCCTAGTTCCAGACCGCGTAATGAAATTTATCAGTAGGCTACGAGTCAATTAACTGCAGCACTACAATAAATCCTGTCGATATGAGTAACGTCTTAAAGAATCAAAGTGAACCCATTTTTACGAATTGACAAAGTTTAGTTTTGAAAATAATCAACACATATTCTCTACGAACTATGTTGCCACAAACACAGATCGAAATGTGTATAAAATGTATGAACTTACTACACGACGTACCACGTAATATTACACAGATACCTCGTCAAATGTCAGAGAATACGCCAGAAGCTATCTTTCTGTGTGCTTTTTTGCACAATGTGTATATATACGTTGGTATAAGGTATACAATCAAAACTAAAATAAATTTTCGTTTTTCACAATTTTCTTTTCTTACATCTTCACTATTTTCTTTTATTTACTTGCGAAGTCATTGCGATTCCATTGAATTTATGTGCAAATAAAATACAAATGTCAACAGCCACGCCACACAAGTCACCACCCTTATATTTTTTTTCCTTTTCCTTAATGAGAACAATTCTTATGTCCACCAAATCGACTTTCAAATAAAAACGCTTTTCCTTTGAATAAGACCCATTTTCCCCTGTATAAGCTTTCCGACGATGTTTTTTCGGTTTTTTTTATATTATTTTCTTTTGGTAGATATTTACAAACAAAATTTATTTCGTCGATTTTCCGTCCCTGGTTCATATTTATTTTCTTCAAAAAGAAAATTTGCGGTGTCGGCTTTAAGCGACAAGGGATTACTGGACGAAATATTTATTTCTGTTTCCTTTTCGTTAATTTAATTTGAGATTAAGTAAAATGGTACATTTGGGTAAATTATTAATGTTATTGTTATTAGAGGTATATAATGGGAAAACAGACGAAGGAATTTGAATGGATTCAATGGAGCAGAGAAAATATTGAAGAAGTAGAAAAAAATGGAGTTTTTTTTCACTCGCAAATGATGAATAAATGATGCTGGTATAAATAGAAATATCGGTGAATAATTCTTCTTTTTTTATGTAACGGGGACTTAAATTAGTTGCGCCATATTTTATATTCAATCAGAAACATATAATCACAAGCACCGGTAAATTCCGTCCATACCACTCTATTCGAGTATAACGATTCTATTGATATAAAAAATCACTCCAATTGGGTGGAAACATTGTTTGATGATGGAGGTATGGTACAATTTATAGACTCTATAGTACAGTATAGATGTTATATTTGATGCAATTTGCTAATTGATGATGCATGGCATTATTTGCATGATTTAACGTACGTAGGTACATATAATCAGTCAAAATTTATAATTGAGTAAAAATGTGACGCAGGTCCGGTACAGTTCAAAAACAACTAATGTCATTTTAGATGATGACTTCTGCGTCTGAACGTGGACATTTTACCAACGGAAATTTTATCATTTATCACAAAGAAAAAATGTTTTGTCACAAAGTGCCAGATAATTTGCTTTTCTTCAATTTTAAAACAAAAAGGAAGGTTCTTGTAACTTGTTACTTGCGTCACGAGTGATATGCTTACAGACGACGCTTATCACCAACCCCGTCGACTATAGTCCGTCAACTCGGGCGACTGCCAGATACTAATACGTGCAAGACTTCGAGAATATTAGTATTTAGTTGTAAAATTGAAATTTGAGTTCTAAGTTTGCCAGATTTATCACATGCACATGCTCACGCGCCCACTAATGATTGTATAGTCATGACTATGAACCTCGACAAGGACGTATTGGTTTGGATGAGTCGGGTCTGTTCACAACATAACGGAATATGAATGGTTTGTTAAATAGTATTTTATAGAAAGACATCACATTTCTTCACCCTGATACCTACCATATGAACTTAAACAGTCAAAATTTAGTTAAAATAAAGTCTTGAATTAATTCCAGCGGTATCGATTACAACATTCCATATTTGATTAATAACGGAAGAACTAGATCTATTGAAATATCAATGGTTTAATCCAACATGAGGATAGTTTTAAATTTGAAAAGCATTTACAGCTGAAACGAGCTATTTACGAGTATAAAATTTACAATGCATGAAATGTATTTCTTTTTAAAGATTCTAGAGTTTCTACCGATCATACTTTCAGTTTTGGCATATCCTATGATGTTTGAATATTAATGTGAATTTATATTAAAATATTGTGCTGACAACAACTTTGAGCAGAAAAAGTTTAGCTGCAGAAAAAAACTCTGCAATAGAATTTCCGAGAATTTCAATGAAAAGAAACGTTATTTATATCATGGTGTTCACGTCTTAGAAGGTACAAATAAAATTCCAATCATCATTTCAATTGAATTTAAAAGGCATCTCTTCGTGATTTCATTTGTTATTCATGCAAGCGTTCACTTGTCGTTGGAGGTTCTAACTATTAAAAAAAAAATAATTCCCTCCAATAAATAAATTATACAAATAGCCTACGATAAAAATCACTTTAAAATCACTCATTAACTTGAAGTCAAATCAAATTGTTTATTGCGCGAAAATTAGAAAAGTTTTACCATTTTCTGTATCTCAAAGCAACTTAGCAAAAACATCAAAATTATTTGAAAATAATCAATTCGGAGCGTTGAATAAATAATTAACGACAATTTTCCTAATTGCTTTTATTCAACTGTCACTTGAACGATATAAAGTCAGCAATAATATTACCAGTCAGGGAAGGGTTTTTGAATTATGAATTTTCATTTGAGTAATTGGTTTTTCCCCCCGGATAAAAAGATTTTAATTGATTTAGGTTGAGGTATTTCGAAGGAGTTAGGAATTTGTATTTTTTTTTGCAGTACGGGAATTTCTTTTTAAATATTAATGCACCATTAACAATGCTTTCAGAATTTAGAAATAAAATTCATACACAATACACAACCGGAGAAAAATAGAACCGGGAGTAGAGATTTATGATGATGAAATTGAAGCACTAAGTGGATCGTTTAATTAAAAATTCTCTTTGGATTTATCCAGTCGCATTGGAATAAGCGGTTTACAAATTTAGAACGAAATGAATATTGTATTAGATTTTGATTTAGAAATATACGGAGAGATTACGTTGTAATTCGTACATCAACTCAAGTATGATAACACCGGCAGAAGTGAAGTGTCTGAGATATTGTATTTCTGACGGTTTTGTTAATAGCATCCACGACATGGATATTCTGACAATTTAACCCATTTTTCGGGAAACATTCTAAGGAATTTAATCAAGTAATTGCCATCAAAATGTCAGGCTTCTTTTTCTGATCTCCATTTACATGTAATTAGAGTTTCCATCAAGTTACAAACAGAAAAGCAATGCACCACTTCAATCCTAAATTTTATGCAAATTTCTTTCAATTTTCACGAAATGATAAAAGTAAATTCAACAGACTTTTCCAAGATATGCTGTGATGCAAATTCGCAAAATGTAACTTTATTCTTCGGCTATTTAGAATACATAATCAATTGCAAACTTTAAAGACCCTTTGCGAGCTGTTATCGTAGCTTATTTGTTATTGTTATGAGCGTTATTTGCATTTACACTACGTTGTTTTATTTGTCCAATTTTTCATGTGAAATGAAAAGTTGAAAATAATTCTCACATTTTTATTCTCTGCATCGTATACAAGAAAACGACAAAAAGTGTAAAAAATAGTCGAAACGGCCTCGGTAACAGCTGTGAAAATTATTAAAATCCCTTAACATATTAAGTTGAGATATTTTTTATTAAAAAAAAAGTTCCTCCCGTTCAACGAAAGCGTGCCGATTTTCAAACTGCCCCCTCCAAAAAAAAACTTCTTTAATGTATTTATAAATCGATTTCTCTCTCTCATATACATAAATCATTTCAGTAAATGCGAATATTGCCTAAGATAAAATAATCCCAGGAAAGGCTTAACGACGATTAAAAACGAATAATAAACAGAAAAAAGAAATTTTGATACACATAATCGTTATTGGTTTTTTTTTTATTCCTTCTTGCAAAAAGAATCGAAAGCAATTTAGTTGCTTTTCACTCCATTCTACAAGTAAAACCTCTGCTTAAAAAAAAGACTGTGTAACAAATTCTATCAAAGTGGAGCGCTGCAATGGAATAGATATTTTGAATTTATTTGGTCGATTAAGCATAGATGATATCCCCACACCATTTTTCAGTATACAGAGTAAAATACGATTACGTAACCGTTATTTTGTACCTCTTAAATAATTTATGCAATCAATGTATCCTACGTATATCCATATAAGTTTGTATCATATGCTTATAGTTTATACATTGAGTGTGGTAGAACCGAAAGAGCTTTTTTTATAAATAGGGTTGGTGTTCGAGTATTTGTCTGTCGATAAATATTTAAAGCTTTTTTTTTGCTTGCTCAACTTTCGGTTGTTTATTTTTATACGTGCACTGTGCAATATCGAAAATAGGAAATATTTACATTAAGTAATTGGGAAAAAGTGCAAACACTAATGCTAAGCTTTTGATGGATTACGGGCAAAGTGTTGGTGGAACTAAAATATTTATGAACTTTGCAAAGTGTTAAAATGTAGTTTAATGGTCGAAGGATAGTTGGTATAAACACCAATAATTTCGTTGATGAGCACATGCCGTACATTGTTTTGAAAGACAGGAGCTTTATTTAATGTACATTAGTTCCCACTGATTAAGACCATAACATTTTAAATATTTGAAATGCCATTATCGACTCAGCACTATTGGATGTAGGAATTTTAGGTCATTATAGTGCCTTGCCTACGTTGAGCAACTAGACGCTATTTGATTTAAGTGGAGATGAAAAACTAACCAGTATTGCTTTAATAAAACAATCATCAATTTGCTTAATTTGTTGCGGGTGAAATACATGTCAATCAATTCAATTCATTTGTTCGTATTCATCGTAATATGTTGGTAAGATGGTGCATCGCATCATCGAATGCATTAAATGAAGCAGAAAAGATGAGAAAGTGACCGGTGACTTCGAATCCAAATGTAAATACTTTGGAAAATTGTAGCATCATTGTTATTCCTCATTCAAAACTACACCCAAACCGAATTGTAGGGTTGATCCGTTTATTTAGAAATTTTATAAGATTAAACGAAACTGTTAAACATATTCAATGAATTCACACCTCATCCTATCTGATTACATCCAATATAAATTTTATATTTTGGAAACAGAAGGAAATTAAGTTGAGATACTGTCAGATAAAAATTCAACAAAAAGTCGAGCCACTTAGTCGAGACGAATATGGGAATAATATTTAATTCATCGTAGTCAGGTAAAAATCTCAATAAGTGAACCAGAAATTCCTGATTTCCTGCTCATATACCGAGAGTCGGAGGGATATATCGAGACATATTAAAGTATTAATCAATGCATTAATGTCGAATCCAATCGGCTCTGTGTATTTCGACGGCTCGATTAAATAAAAAAAAATTGTCGGGATAGAGTGTTTTTCTCTAATATCAAAGTTTAAAATAAAATGTTTATGAAATTTCTGGAGTAGAAAAACCTCTCTTCTCATTCGCTAAAAAATCGATTTAGCATGCGTTGTAAAAATACTATAGACCAGGCATAGAAACAACTAAGATGGAGGCGAATTGTCTTCATTTAACTAATTCGACCCAAATTCAATGTGGCATTGAAGTTTTGACGAAATAGACGCAGAACATAATTCCAAACAAAAAATTGTTCTACAGTATGCCTCTAAAATGCACGGATTTTTTTCATTAATTTAGTTTACAAAGTACGACCCTAAATCAGCCCAATTTTGTCACCAGCCTAAGATGTGACTAAGGCCGTTTCCAGCAGCGATGACTATAAGACGATGAGGCGATGACAGACAATTCTGATCAATAAAATGTCATAAAACAGTGCAAAATCAAAAATATTGGGCCACCATTTCGTTATTTTCGTACGAGCGGCTGTACATTTTGAAGTTAAGATAAACTTATAAAAAAATCGGTACATTTTCGAGTCATACTGTAGAACAATTTATTGCTTAGAATCATGTTTTACGTCGATTAAAAATAACTTGTCAAAACTTCAATGCCCCATTCAACATTTTCACCTTAGATTATTCCACTAGGGAAGATCAATGTTCTTAACGCGATCAATGAAACTGTTTCCACGAAAATGAAAGAAAAAAGTTGAAAAAGGCTAACAGAAACAGAAGAAAAATCCATTTCAGTGTTTCTCTTTTCTTATTCGTTTGTAATTCTAAATAATTGATTCAGTTTTCATTCTATAAATTAATTGGCAGATTGTGCCAATCCCCATTCCCCATTCCTACCGAAAACAAAAAAGAAATGTTCTTCCCTCACCCACTAGTCCGCTGAAAACTTTCTCCAACAAATTCCAAAATACAAGAAGTCAAAGAATCCTATTAAATTGAATTACTTTGCAAGATACTTTTCTTTAAAACTTAATTTATTGTTCAATTGTGTGTTGTTTGTTTTGTAAAAAAAACAATCAATATTCAACAGGAAGACGATATGTCTACCACAATATAGGAAAATAACACCCACCGAAACGATATTACCATAGGTAACGGGAATTATCAAAAACTCTACGTTGAAAACAGAAATCCCATCTAACTTTGAAGGTGATTGCTTTTAAATAAAATATCTTGCGAAAGAATTTTTGTCTGTTCGATGTACTCCGGAAACGAAATTATCATTGGTAAATAGAAAGTTTAAGCCTAAAGGCTCGACAAGGTAGACAAAGGTTGGAGAATATATTTAAAAGAGATTGAAAATGGCAAAAAATAAACAATAGAAGAAAAGGTAAGTGGATGGAAGCACATTGGCTAAATATTTTAATAAAAATCGATTCCATAGACAGTGTCACATAGAGAGAATAATGGAGATGGAATATAAATCCATCAACCGTTCGATACCCACGCATAAGAGTGTTTTTGGGCTTGTCATGATATGATGAAAACCCGTTTTAGATGTGAGCGGAACACATTAATTTAGATAGGAAATTACCACCTACATTATTCCTGTCATAGCATTATGTAAATCGTACAGTGTTGGTTAATATATCACTGACAAAAAAGTAATTGTTTGGCAGATTAATATTACAGAAAAAATAGATTGACAACAAATGTTATCGCAAGCAGGTTTCACCTTCATCGACAATTCAGATTTGGGTATAAAAACAATTATGAAGTTTCCTGCTTTGTTTCATTTCAAACGGCTGTTGTTCTTTGCCAGTACCTTTTTTTCATTTTAAAAGCGGTTGTGATTTGTGTGGACGGAAACACCACCAGCTATTTATTTCTAACTGGAGGTACTTTTTATTGATATATTGAGTATACATCAAAAAGTTTTTTTTATTGTTTTCGGTTAAGTAATTTTTTTTATATTTTTACCACTCCATGGTAGTCTATTACGTATATACCTTATTTGCGATTGTTGTACGAATTTCCCCATTGTGATCATGACGTAATGTATTGATATTCACACTGTTCAAGCCAAGCGGATATATACAAAAGAAAATGTTTTCCTGTTGTATTATAACTACACCAACTAAAGTGAGATTCGTTTGAAGAGTCTAACATGTTACTGCTACATCATGTATAGACGATACACAGTAGATGTGCTTAAGTTTTCCAACATTATAATGAAAACCGAACACCATTTTCGTTACACATAATTTTGTATGCAGTTTACGTTTATGAAAGAAGAAACTTTTTTTTTTGCTCTGTTCTTTCGATCAGAATGTGTTTAAATTGGCAGTGTGTTGTGGGAACAAGAGCATAACGTTAGAAGATGTTGTATCGGAAAAAAGCGAAAAACGGGAAAATGGAATTAATGAAAATGCCTTTCTGGGTAAATAGTCAATAATGCAATGTAACATGCAAACTTCCAATATCAAAGGAAAACATTAGGCCAATTTAATAGTTAACTGAGCACCATGCAATAAAATATGATAAAATTGAAAATTATGGTCTTATGGTTTGACTGAGAATTAGTAACGATAAATACACTATAATTACATAGTTTGAATATTGAGTATGAAATAGGTCGCAAGATAATATTAACATTCTCCACTCCATCTTGTTATGGTGAATCGGAGTAGTGTTTCAAAGGATAATAATTTCTCGTTATTGCATCAAAGGCTGCAGGCTAAAGCAGGCCATACTCGAGGTGATACCGTATTCCAACGTTTGTTATACTGTGAATGGTACGATAACGCACGTTTATACAACTTTCTTCAATTGAATCCAAAGTAACGTCAAAATAGTTGTTCAGCAATTTGTCAAAGATCAAAGATCTCATTTAGTCAACAGACAGAAGTGCTAGTACCAAATAACAATACCACTCAAATTGACACGGATCTGCTTTCATCAGTGAAATACCAAAGAATGCGGACCGGTGTCAAGTTCAAAATTAGTGTTAGGTAAGGCGTTTATTATCAGATCCACTTCGTCGCGTCGAGTTCAAAATTTAGGAACTAAATGTAGAAGCCTACCAGATGTGATTAGATTAGAAATGGGAGGGGAAAAATCCATGTATCTAAACCTTTGTCGGGCCTGTTGCACTTTACCAGATGTGAAACTAGAGAGTATTGTCAATTGAAGTTTATGCTTCCGTCTCTACTAAAGCAATGATAGACTTACGTATCGAAATCAGTGAACACCTCAATGTTAATCACCAAGACATTAATTTGTTTTTACAGCTTTCTCGTTAATGACTTTTCTTGATGCGAAACTAAAGCTAAAGCGATTCCTGAAATACAATGCGAAGTGGCACTAAAAAGGGCAGAAATGCCAGACCGATATTCGAAATCTTCCAATTAGTTAAGTGAATATAATGTCTGCACCTGCACTTAGTTGATTCGAATGGCAATTTCATTTTATGGAACACGTTGCGAAATGGGGTTGTTTCCATTCAACGTTTTCTGCGACCAGCTGCGAAAAGTTAACTTTTGAAATGCAAAACATAGCTCCAGACATAGCTCTACCTTCAACATACACTTTACTGTGTGAACGAGACATTGTAAAGTATCTACGCTGCATTCGTAGGCATACAAATTTTTCACGGCGATTATATATTTTCATAGTTGAACGGGTGAAGATGTTGCTCGATAAGCATTTTTATTTATATTTAAGGTAAGCGAGGTAGTAGCTGACCGGCTAAGCAATTTTTCAACTTTGGTCATCAGTATCTCAGGATGATTTCGATGAAGCTAAGTTTTTCCTTCGTCAGAATTTAATTTGATCGGTTCCCATTCCGTAGAATATCAGAAATATTGACAATTAATTAATTTTTATTGTAAAAAACTGATTTTACTGAAGCACTGTTTTTGATGCAGTAGCTGACCACTAAAAAACGGATGTTTTTATACCTGACCAGTCTTGTTGCAGTAGTTGACCGCTACAAAATTAAGACATTTTTCACATTTTTCGCAATAATTTCGCATTATTCGACACATTTTCACTCTTAATTCACTGATATTAACCAATTTCAATGATAAAAACTCATAAAAACACAAAATATCAACGAATTTTAATCACATCATTTTGTACACAACAATGCACATGGAAGGTGAATTTGTCACATGAAGAAAAATGTACAGAATTTGGTGCGGTCAACTACACAAACATGGCATATTTTTTATGCAATGTTTTGACCACCATGTAATTAATCAAATATTAACTTTTGAACCCTATTTATGTTAATAATATTAATTGTCGAACTATTTACTACCTAAAAACACCAAAACTTTGTCCATTAATAATTCTTTTGTCAATAAAAACCTTAAATTAGACCACACCAATCTTACGACTTTCTTTAGAAATGTGCAACTTTGTACTGAGATGGGGCACTGGTTTCATTTTATGGTTTTATCAAATAAGTAAACATAATAATCGCATTATTTTCATGAAAAAATTAATCTTTAGGCTCTAAAGATTAATTATAACGTTAATTTGCGTATTTTCATTTGTAATTATTTTCCAAAACTGATAAATAATGTAGCTGGTCAGGTACACCTGCACGGTCAGCTATACCCTCGCTTACCTTAATAGTTCAAAAGAAGTGAAATTCGAGTGATAATATAGTTGTTTATGCCACAGAGTGATAAATTATTTTTTATGCACTACATGTGAAGTCTAGGCCGCAGGCCGAGAATGACAATACACGTTGTGTGCCTAAAAAAACATTTATCACGAGGTACACACAACGTTTTCCTAACAAAAAATAAAACCACGAAAGCTTTACTTTTCGTCGTTGGCGAAAATCGGCCCTAAGTGCTTTTTGCACATAAATCGAGTAAATCTCACCCGATTTTGCTAGTTTTTGTTTCATTTGAGAGGTAATTGAATACCCAATGGAAAGTTGGCAAAAAATTTTGGGTTTCTAAAATAATGTCGTAAATTGTTGGTTTTATTTGAAAGGTACCTCGTACGGGCTTTCGTAATTGCGCTATGCGCAATTTTAAAAATGAACAGTTTCAGTAAATTTGACAATGCCCAACTTGACTTGCATTTTGGTAACAGACGCATTAGAGGGTTGTAGACGCATTAGGGTTCCGGGCTTATTAGGGCTACAGACGTATTATGGTTGCGGACGAAATAGGATTACGGGTTGTACGGGGCTAAGTCGCAGCAAACGCTCCGACTGTTCTGATGCCTTGTTTTTATTGCGGATTCGTCATCTATGAACATAACCAAATGCTTTGCCCTTACTGTCTGCTTCCAATTCGACATGTTACAAACGGCATATTAATCTTATAAGCCACCAGTACTTCGTACGGGGCTAAAAAGATTGCAAAACGCTACACCCTAATATACAATGCATTCCCCTAACTTAATTCTTCCACAAAATCAAAATTATGAACAAAAATTGCGAATCAGAACTTTTATAATTTCAAATTCAGAGACAACATTTGTATCATTGAAGATGTCAAAAATGAAAATGCAATCTTCCTTGTTAAGCATCCTGAAAAATAACGAGTTCTATAAAAAATGTGTGATTGAATGCTTTACAACGGGGAATGCATTCGTCAGCGAAAAAATCTAACGATAACGTGAAAGAGCGCGTGACAATTCCGTTGTCAACCCCATAAATTGTTCACCTGATTCAATAAAATGTTCAGAGTTGCAATATATAATATTATGTAATGCTGCTGTGTACAAACATCGTATTATATGATACGGCACTAGAAATTCAAAACAACAGCACATAGAACCACATACAAATAATAATAATAAATTACAATTAATGAATGTGGTTTTGTAATGGTAGAAGTTGGGTGGCAATTCCTTCAAAATATGTGTGATTACCGATTCATAACTTTTGTATGGTTTGAATGTGTAAATTTTTGCCACCGACAGCAATAACAATTTTTGGTTAACAAATACGAACTCACAATACAATAAGTTTTGTGGAAAATAGTTAAAAGCAAGGTAGTGATGGTATATATTCAATCGAACGTTTGGTTTTAGTATTCATGCAATAATGCGTGCGTATAATAAAATTATAATTTTTTTTATAATGAAATTAACTTTTATGGAAGCAAAATGAATTTTGATTGGAATTCAGCGATGCATCCCGCTGCATATGCAATAATTGTAATTATACGCACAATTCAATTGGCATCCGGAATGCATTAAAATTTATTTATTTCATCGGATCGCATCAATTGCATTAGTGGAGGAAGATGTCGTCGACAGACCGCACATACATTAATATATTTGGTGATGTATTTTTTTGGCTATATTTTGGGTTCAAAGTGGGAAAAAAGCCGAACCAAAAACTTGTAATGAATTTTATTAGCATATGATTTACCAATTTACCATTTTCACCCCTGATTCTCGCTAATGCTTTTTCACCAAGTTGAAAGATTGCGTTATAAATTTGTCTCGTTTTAAAACCTTCCCGACCCGAAAGGGAATGACCAAACAATATTCATTATAACAAAATCTACATGAAATACATAAAGTTGCCGTGAGGAGCAATTTAATGCTTTGTTAATTTCTTTTAATTAAACTTCGTTAAATTTATTGGATAATTAGTAAACTAATTACAAAGAAACACAGCAGAAAGTTTTTGTTTTAGCAAAATTTGTTCGATTTTCTCCAGCATATACAAGCGAGACCACAAGTAACACACATGCAACGAGTTCCTCACGGACATAGACAGCTCTTTCACGTGGCTCTAAAAATTATTTTCAATTCAAATGCAACGACTTTGTGATAAAGTTTTTGAACTCCACTTACACAATTATTTTAATTAGACGACGAGAGTGGGTAATATATATGCAGTGCAAAGTGCATAAATATCAATTATTTTGACTTGATTATTTATGAGCAAAATGTCGCTCAACGTTCTGATTATGGCGATCGTATTTCTAATTCGCGATAGGTAATAAAGCCTTCATTCTCAAATGTCCCACTGCTAATTTAAATCTTTCATGTGTCTAAAACAAAAACCGTGTTTTATGCATACGAGCTTCTGCTCTTTCTTGTCTGTTGTGTAGTGTTTACAGCGGTGGTGTTAATAATGCAGTGGACTCTATTATGCTTTTCCAAAAATACCTATAGCAATGAATCAGGTGGTTTTGGAGCTTTATTTTTTGTCATTGTCTTTCAAAACGATGGTTACGGTGAAGATTGTAGAGTGGTTAGAGTGTGGAAAGATTAAATTAAACTTAGATGACATGAAAACGAAATTACCCAGAGAAGTGTTGTGTCTGAAATCTATTAAAACCTAAATTATTCCAGCCTCTAATTGCTATAAAATGTTCTAATTGAGTTATGCTGTTTCCGGTCAAGCTTATTTCTGCTCCTGTTTTCAAGAAAACTTACATCAAGAGAATAGAGCTATCTTATTGGAATTAGCTGCACGTCTTCAATCAAATATAAAAATCCAATCAATAATAATCTAAACTACTAAAAGTCATCTCCGCCTACACTTCCCCCCAATCCGCACACGTTTTATGCTCATTTTTCCACTACAACCACTTTATACAAATCGACTCGTTGACCATCCATTTGGATTTGAGTAAAGAGAACGCTACAGAAAAACACCACCGAAAATCCATAAAAAAAGATCGAAGGACTATGTAATTTATAAGGTACGTGCTCGGTAGGGAAAAAAACGACAACTTGTACAATTTGATATAATTGGCACTGGAAGTCGTTTCGGTTCTAGTGTTTGTGTACCACTAGTACCACTGTATGTGTAAAATGTGTATGTGGGGAAAGTGCTCCTCATGCCGGACATATCAGCATATGGTATACGAAAAAAAAGAAGGTCAATCACATGCCTGTGTGTGCTGTCCCACGTCCTTGTTCAATTGCTTTAATCAGAATTTTTTTTCCGACTCATTTTTTGTGTGTGCTGAACTATAGTTTGTGTGTGATGAGAAAAACTAATTTCTGCTTTATGTAATTGACGATGGCTCTCTCTCTTTTTTCCCGTTTGATGGTTATACGTGTATGAGGTATGATGGCGCGGAAAATTGGATTGAATTTGGAATGGATAAAGAGGTTAATTCAAATGTTTTTTGATTGATTAAGTTTATTGCTATTCGGGATGTGGTAATACACTCTGTCGTAATTTCGTTCCCCTTCACAAAATTGTGGAAACCGTAATCGTTTGTATACAATAATGACACGTAATATTGGCATGACATCGTAAAACCATTGTAAATTATATTGGAGTTGAATTGCTGGTGTATGGTGTGTATGTCTGTATAATATTCTTAATGGAAATTATTCAAGCCCAAACTTTCCAAGTTCCAGTCGCATACATAATTTCAAATTATAAACTTTACGTTTGAAACATGAGATAGCATCTATTCTCACCTTTAACCTAATTTATATTCAACGACGGAAGTTCGTGGATCCGAAACAAGTTCACACCAGCGAATAAATTATACACTGAATGAAATTTTGCAAGTCGAGTTTTGAATTTTATTTTTCGCAAAAGGTGTGAAAATTCCAGAGGAATTACTATACCGAAGTCGAGTAAACACAATTTTAGATAAAATAAAAATATGATTTGTAGTTTGAATGTCGAAATTACATGCATTAAACTGCTATAGCAAAGGGTAAAGTTTATGAGTTAATAATGAGCTATGAGATAAAAAAATGAGTTTTTTTTTCAAGTTAGTTTGTGCAAATGAAAATTGACTTTAATGCTAAAATGTAATATAAATTTCGGATGAACCCATTTCGTAATGTGCACAAGACTTCGGCATAAATTTATGTATTCGCCTATCAGATATACGGCTTGCGAAAATACATATGTAAATGTTAAATTTCAACCCTTTCGGCTATATATTTTCATGAACAGGCAAACACAAACTGATACACTGTTATACACTGAAAATTAATAGCGTCTCCATTTCTTACTTAACCACTTTTAAATTAAGTCGACAAAATGCCGGGAGGTTAAATGTAAGATAATTTATTTTTAATTAAAATGCTAATCATTTGACTTATAAGTTACACACTTGTGAATGAAATGTGTAATTATTTTAACACACTAGACACACACACGCACATACATACACTAGGGATGAGATGAGCTTGAATTTCAATCAGTTCGCAATAGTATGAGCGAAAAAAAAACGGTATTTTCTGTCTAGCCTTTGTAATTTGATTGTAAATTTATTTTGGAAAGTTATAAGAACTTTCTAATTAGACTTTGTACGAGACAACTTGACTTGAGTGAACTGATTGTTTCTGATAGAACTTGTATTGTATTTTGTGGTTGTTTTAATTCATTTATAATAAATCAGTTTGTGATGCTTTTTTGTCTGAAGAATTTTTTTTAACAAAAAGTTTTTTCTTTTCTGAAAAGCGAATACGGAGAACAAATGACTATAGCTATACTTAAGAATAAATTTAGTCACCTGCTATCCAAGGTTCTGAAAGAACAGGTTAAGACACTTACGAAGGCGGGTGAGACACAAATCTTGACAATTTATATATGTATGTTATACCAAAAGTCAATTTGAAAACAAAAATTTTTTTTGTTAAGTTTAAATCGTCATATAAAATTTTCCAAGCCTAGTTGGCGCCACAGGAAAATTTTGATTCCACCGCCTTCGTGATCCACTCGAAAGTGTCTTAACCTGTTCTTTCAGAACCTTGCTATCAACATCGACGACCGAAATATGAAATAAACTCTGATTATTGTTCTTATACAATATCAAAACATAAGTTTAAACAAATGAAGTAAAAGATTTTGCGCCAAATAAAATTATTTTTAACAAAAGAAGTAACAGATTTAACGATCAGTATGGTAATAGACTTGACCAATTGACGCTGCTCAGGCTGTAGGTATTCTGAGTCTGATATTGAGTCAGATTAAACTCTAATGTTTTGTTCTCAGACCAATTTTCGATTTTTTGGCGCTTTTCAGTCAGTTTTGTTATTTAGTAAAAATTACTGGCGAGACGAGACAACGTTGTACTAATAATAAAGGGATCACTTTAACTTTCCATTTCGGTAACAAACTTTGTTAGACTGAGCAGCTTGAGGTTTTTTTTGAGATTCCTTTGTTAAGCTGAGCGCATAGGATGGTAATTATAGCTTAAAACGACTTTCTCTACAAGATTATTATGAAGTTTTTCATCAGCTATTAGAAAACAAAGCGAATTTTCTTTCAAACCCATTCCAATAGATGATAAAGTATCTGCATTCCGGCAATCTATGAAACTAATCACACCATTCAACGAAAACATATAATTCACCCAAACACTAATAAGCCACATTCATCAAATCCGAAATCTCATATAACATTAGGCATTCGTATTTCGTATTGTATTAGACCACCTAATGTACACGGGAATAAATTATAAGTCCAAGGCTGAACCATTTTGAGTAGAACTCATTTGTGTACACGAAAATAGAACTAGAACGATTGAAAATGATTCGCAATCTAAAACATCGGCATTATATGGCAAAACTCCACGATTTTGCTATGCGACTCGGTATTTCCATTAAAACCTTTCGAGTTGAATGCGAGACATATTAAGATAGGTTAGTCATACGTTGTGCTGTGTCATGCTTAATGTAGATGGTACGAATTTTATTTACGCTATATATAGAACTGCGGAGAAGGTTTATACAGTCTATAAGTCAGTGGGGAAATTATGTTTCGTTTTGAGTATTAATTTATTGAAAACGTGTTTATATGACCTAGTACCATGTTCATCTTTCATTTATGGAGTACAGCACATGGAAATTAATGCAACATTTAATACAAAAAGGACATAACATATTTCCATTTCCGCTTGAAACTATTTTCAAGTACATGACAAAAATTCGGTATGAGATTGAATGCGGATGTAAGTGATTGTAAATGGTTGTTACATGCAGTTGACATGTGTAAATATTTGTCAGCAGTCCACTAATATAGTAAAGTGAGTTGTACGAAACTGATATCTTCAAATTAGAGAAAATATTTTTTAATTTTAACTTGGATATGTAAGACTGATTAGGGAATAACAATTATACCCACGGAAAAGTGGATGCCGACATATTTTCTGATTCGGGAGGTAGTGTCATGTAATCTGATAAATTTTGGTCGGAACTGCTGGATAATTGTTGTATTTTTGATGCAAAAGTGTGGTAAAATTGTTGCACAAGTGGGTTGTCTGATATAATAGAGTTTTGTTAGTGGAACTTATGTAAAATTAAGGGTCAATTGATGTGGGTTTGGTTTGCTTATTGCATGAATTTTTAAGTATTCGACCATCGTTTTTATATCAATTATACCACACTTTTCCACTTCAACACCCCACTCTTTCACATTAGTCCAACACTTATGTAGTGCTGTTGGTATGCTAGCATTGTGTTGTTTAACTGATGTGACAGAGTTGGCTTTTTTGTAAAAGTGGTGTGTTTGTTGCATAACATTTTGAGATGTAGACCATCACTTTATATATCACAGCTTTCCTTCAAAATACATCACTTTTCCACGCAAATCGAATCGATGTTGTCATCAAAATTTTCGGTTTTAGAACAATGTGAATTTCACTTGCAAGTAAAATCAGTTTGGGTAGAAAGAAAAATCACACTAATGTGTCACTGCAATGGTATGTGAGGTATCGTTGAAAGCTGAGTTCAACCTCGTTCAGGACAACCTACTTCAGAAACAAAAACAATCATCTAAGTGCGAAAGATAACTTTTTAAAGTTGAACTTAGTTCATAAAGATTTTCGGATTTGCGTTGCACTAACAATAAAATGCAAATTTTCTTGACGTTTTCCACCCAATTTTCAAAAACTTTTTGTTGTAAATTCCTCATGAAATTGTGAGTTAAGTGATGATTAATTTGACCTACACAACGCACTTCAAGCAAAAGTAACCATAGTCGACACCCGCCAAATAGGACACTATATATCTTATATGAATTGGTTTTTTACAGTGTTTTACATTGTCAAGTTTCAATACCCTACTTAAAGTACCACCTAGTTAGATTATGCATCTTCTGTTTGAGGTATTACTACAAAGTTGAGCAACATTTCTACTTTGAACGTCTGAAAAGTTTGCAAAACTGCATTTTTTCAAATACTACGTAAAATAAACTTGGCGACTTTCCTGACATTTTCCGAATTGTCTCTTTGTGACCATCGGAAAATGGTTTCACTAAATATTTCTCTATATTAAAAAAATTGGGCGATCCCTCAAAACATAAAATAAAATAAAATTTTCTAGAAAATGATCAGGAGGCTCATGGAACACTATGTGATTTTTGCATAAAAATTACAGTTTATAGATCGATCCACCCTAATACACGTCGCGATGTGTTCCAAAACGTTACTGCCACATTCATAAATCTATTTTTGACATCAGTACGTCACTTTGCGACCCCTTTATGTACCGAATTACCCTACAGTAGACTTTCGAAAAACCAAGAAAAATTTTTCTTGGTTTTTTGGGTTTTGGAGCCCATTTTCCCCTTGAGGGGTTTGTAAATTTTCCTTGTTAAATATAAAAATCCTAAGAACGTTTTAACTTGCATTGAGACACCTCAAGCATATTCCTTATGGTATTTTCTATGTTCCCCTGCCTCTCGCCTTCACTTACTGCTGCAGAAATGTTAGAGACAATGATTTTATTTCATGAGGCTTTTTTGAAATTTTTTGGTTATTGATGAAAATGTGGAATACGAGATCTGTTTTACAGCGATTGGTGAGCAGGTTGGTTCGGGAACATAGAAAATACCATAAGGTGTATGCTTGAGGTGTCTCAATGCAAGTTGCAACGTCCTTAGGATTTTTATATTTAACAAGGAAAATTTACAAACCCCTCAAGGGGAAAATGGGCTCCAAAACCCAAAAAACCAAGAAAATTTTTTCTTGGTTTTTCGAAAGTCTATTGTTACTGTAGGGTAATTCGGTACATAAAGGGGTCGCAAAGTGACGTACTGATGTGAAAAATAGATTTATGAATGTGGCAGTATAACGTATTGGAACACGACGCGTCGTGTAGTCTAAAAAAGAACATTTATCACGGGTGCAACTCGGTCAAATCGAGTCTTTTACTTGCCAGTCCGAGAAATGCGTCAATCACCACAAATTATTGTCACCAACTCATGGACAGCAAGAATACTTTAGAGAGAGAGAGAGAGAAAGAAACTGAAATGGGAAACGCCAGTTCATTCTTGCTTTTCATTAGTTTTTCTTAAGAAAGCTAACAAAAGTTTACTCGTCGTCTCTGAGCTGCGAAGATATCTATTTGATCACTTCTTAAACAAGTGAACAAGTGGTCAGTTTTACTTTTGATTGAAATAAAAGTCTGTTTTTTTCTAGAAAAAAGCAACAAAACTCACCATGCTTTTCCTTGTCCATGTTCGCTTCGATTAATCCGTGTGAAAATTGCACATACAATGTGATGACAACAATCACTAACCTAAAAGTATCACTAAAACATTTAATTTCCATTTTCACGGTTGACTATATCGTTCGTTTTTTTTCCGTCGACAAAGTTTATTTATGAAATTGGACATGCAATTTGTGTTGCCATCGCCAAGTGGATAATGAATGATTTACACGAATAACGGCTTAAGTTCGACCAAATGGTTGCTATTTAATTAGTCCATGCACGTAACAAATAAATGCAAATACATTTGACTTTTCCATGATTATTTGTATGACACTTTTTGACCATTTACACAATTAAATCTATTTACCGTTATATTTGTTATGTTATGTTATGGCAAAACAATGCAATATCGGAGCGTGTTGGCCTGATTAAAAACGAAAAAAATTCGCGTTCCACTGTGTATATATTCACCCAATGTTTTATGAATCCGAGATATTATTATTAATATTGAATGTTACATAAAAATGATAATGCCCGAATATAATATACAATAGGAATTATTATTTGCACAAATAATTTAAATTTTAATCTGATTTCAAATGTTTCAGTTGCATATTTTTCAATTTCTCCATTGAGATGAAAACTTTATTGATAAATCGGTTTAAATACAAAGGCCCGAACGTGAAGTTTTTAGGTTTACAATATCAACGCTGCCAATTTAATTCGGTTAACGCATATAATCCGCCTTTCCTTCGCATTTAGTTGAAATTTAAATTTTTATGTTTAATAAACGCTTTCCACTCAAAGCGTTGCAACTAAATTTCAATTCTAGTCAATCGTTTGTGTTAGATGCACTCCGCACGTTGGCGATTAGTATTGATCATTTCAATTGAATGTAATTGGGAAACATTAACGAATTTGAAAAACATTTATCAAATTAGATCGAATGTGTTATTGCACTGAACCAATTTTTCATTTACATTATCCCGTGCAATATCCTGTTCGAAATGTTGGTTTTGTTGATCCTGATTTCCGATTATTTTCTGCTTATTTACCACCATGATGGTTTTTGGCTGGGTGTTTTTACGGTGTTGTCGGTTGCATGTACTGGAAATTATGAGAAAAATGGACTTTTAATTGAGTTTTGATTTCTGTTCCAAAATATTGTTCGAGTGTTGGGTAATTAAGGAAAACATAAATGGGAAGATATTTTTGATATAAATATTTTTGGTTTATAAGATATTATATATACGGGTACGTACATACGTATCTGGGGCAGTGAAGGCGATATAATAACATTAGTTTCCGTAAATAGATGTACAAAAATTTATGGCATTTTGATGATGCAAATAATTGCTTTCGGGTGTATCTTAAAGTAGATCTGCACATTGGCGCACGTATTATATTATATTCAATCCGCATTTAGTTGAACCGACTTTCATTTTGAAAATTGGGAAATTTGATTTATTGCAGTTAAAGCAGATGTAGATTAAATTGAGCACTTGCACTACATAATCTAAATATAATTGAGGGCATCGTTAAGAATTGGTTGGCAATTTAAACGTGGCAAGATAATTATTAGTCATGAAACAGAAACAAATGATTCCAAATCGAAGACAAGCCAAATAGTTGTATACAGCACGCAGCAATGCAAACTGCTAATTGCAGTTCAGCATTCCGTGTGTTGAATTCGACACGCGAGGCAATCGAAAGTAAAATTATTCTCCTGTTCAAATTGTTTATTTTTTTAAAACTAGATTAAGAGAAAATGTGTCTCGAGTGTAATCGTAAACCTTCAGCAATTTATTCCAGAAAGAAATGTTGAGGAAGCGTTCAACTTATTTCATAACGCAAAAACTCTACTTCTTCTTGCCATAAATTTTTTTCTAACGGTTAATATAATAAAAAAATCTGTCACACCAGCCCAGACACCTTCCGCCCTTAGTTCATGAAAGATTTCTGAGTTTTCAAACTGACAATTTCGAAACTCACAATTTCAAGTAGAAAATTTCAAATTAAAAATTCATAAATACGGAAGGGTGATTTTGTTCAATTGTTTTGTCAGTTTGAAATAGTTGATATTCGTTTCTATCAGAGTCAGCTCCCTTCGTTTCACGCCGAAGTGAAACTTTTTATTTACTTTATGAAAAGTCTGATATATACTTCAGAAAATGTATGGGTGTTTTAGTTGACGGAAATACATTCACGACCCACATAACTACACACAAGAATATGTTGATGCGTGTGATAACTTAAGGCGTAACACAAAATCCAAATTACACAATTTTGTGAGAAGTACTGCAGGAGTTGCTACAAGTATGGGAATGTCAGATATCCTTGTAAGGGTGCGTTCACAAATGACGTTACTCTTTTTAGACATTTTCAACAGTCCCTTCTATTCTCCCCTCGTCATGCAAAGAAAGAGTCAAAATTGACCAACATTTTTTGTAACATTTCCTTGAATACCTTCTTTAAGGCGTGACGGCATTGTTGCAGTAATTTGTAAGAAAAACTATTTCCAGTGGAAATAACAAAAGAATTTCCAGTATTTCTTTTGTTATTTTATTGGAAATTGTTTTTCTTACAAATTCTGGCAGATTAGTGAACACTGAACAGGCCCTGATGAAATTTCAAAATTATGAAATATTTGTGAATGAGAAAAAATTGTGATCTGTTCCATTGGTATCATTTATAGTCAGACAGAAAAGAGAATTATTTCACAAAATTAAATTTAATTTGCGTACTGACTGTGTGCGTGCATTAGAAAACTATAACTGTGTTCCATTATAACAATTTCCTTATAAATTTATTTTCCATTTCACTAATCGCAACAAAATGTGAGCGTACCATCTTACAACGAAAAAGAATTATGGAATTTACGTTTTACATCCCCAAAAAACACGAAATTGTTACATGTACAGTGTACACACACGCGCAAGAATTTCCTTCCAAGTTCGAATTGAAATATTGCCGGCCCAATTAATTACACAACAAGTGGGAAAGACGAGAATCGAGAAAATTTACGACAAATGAAACAAGTTGTAGCTTAGATAATGCCTTGGAATTTTGTGAACATGTGTATTATGTATTCTCATGAAATAAATTTAATTTTTGATAAATTGGAATAGTGTGGCGAAATGTTGAATACATTAGAGTTGGAAACTTTATGGGATTTTCGAATATAAGTAAAGGCAAAGTGAATCCCCCGTCTGCATGTTGTTATATTGAAATAGACATATATATTAAACCCCGAACTTAATAGGTTGTTTTTGGGTATCGGATAAGCGGTAAGATTTCAATTGTGTAATTAACTACGGATACATATAGCCCAATGTGGTCGAAAGGTCTATACAGGAATTACGAATTGCGAAATATTATTCAATTTATCCTAAAAAGAGAATAAATTAACAGAATGGACACGATTTTTGGTTGTTCTCTGGCTTCCTTTATAATGTTCAAATGCCTTATTAATCATCATCCAATTTCAATTGAAAACAATTAACCAACAAAATCTTTCAGACTTCAGTGTAAATAGACATTAAATTCAAAAGTGATTTAAAATTCAAATTTCTATCGTGTTTCAACTGAAAGAGATTTTCGTTTACTTAATATACTTTTGAAACGATGGGGGGGGAGAGAAGAAACAATCGAACGAACATTGTCTATATTACCATATAAACCACAATACACCATCGTGAAAGGGAGAGCAAAAAAACACGCTCCACATCATAACAAAAACCGATGAAGAAACACATCCTTTCATCCATTCACAGTGAAAAAGTATCTCTCATAATTGTAATAAACACCGTATACCTGGCATACAATTGAAATTTACGACAAAAACAGCTCATGATGTTTTCATTCAGAACACAATTCTCCCGAGAGGTAAAAGTTTAACAGGAAAAAAATTGTGCCAAGATAATATTTCGCATTTTCAACAACAAATGAATTGGATGAAAAGAGTGCCTGAATGATTCAACCATCCACACATAATTTGTGTAAACCACCCTTCGATATTAATGTACATTTCCACACAACAAGCAACAACAACAGGCAGCAGTATAAGTACAGACTACAGAGCTTTCTTTTCATAATAGCTGAACATATTGTATACACGTTACGTACGTTATATGTACGTCATGAATGAAAGCCTATTTTGGCTGGTTCGTTTGATTAAAATAGCGAAATTGGATAGTGAATGTGGGTGGAACGACAGTGTTATTGAACCGCTTGTATAGCACACTGCACAATGTATTTATATGCGGGTGAATCTAAACCGTGTGTCTTACGAATTTTGATTTATTGAATGGAATCAAACACCGATATATACAAACCAATTCTTCAGTCTTACATGGAGATTCTAGAATTATTAATTGAATTTTTCGAAATATAGAAACGGACTATACGCTGTCACATTTCTAATTTATCTTCCGATAAATTCGCTTTTATTATTTGTATTTTATTATACCAGATGTTGGTTGGCTTAGCTGTGATGGTGTGAGATAACTCATTTGTTAGCGCTCGCCGAAATGTTTTTAAGATTTGGGCAGCGCAAGTTTGAGAATGGGAGAAATAGACAGAAATGAAATTGCCATGGAAATTTTTCATTGTGCGAGTACATTTTCAATGAATATTATTCATATAGAGTTATGAATGAGATAAAACTTTCTCAGGCGGCCAGCATGTCAATGATGTGATAGTCACAGTATATTTGATTTAATCTGACAAAGTGAATCTTTCACTTCATTTAGTTGCAACATAAAATACATTTTGCTATATAAGACAAAGACGACATTAGATAGAGCTCGTTTTTAGCCCCGTACGAAGTACGAAGGGGCTTATAGGATTACGATGCCGTGTGTAATTGATGGAATTCGAAGCAGACGGTAAGGGCAAAGTGTTTGCCTATGTTCATAGATGACGAATCCGCAATAAAAATTTGGGCCGTCTGTCCGTCTGTCTGTCACGTCGATATCTTGAGTAAATCAAATCCTATTTCAAAATTTTTTTTTTCCCCTGAAAGATAGTCAAAATAGTGAGGCTAAGTTCGAAGATGGGCATATTCGGGTCGGCCCTTCGTGAGTTAGGTCTTTTGGTGATATTTATGGCAAAATAAACGATGGAAATGTAAATGACACGGCAAATGATAGGTATTGTCAATACCAATCCAGGAAAAAAAGTCGGAAATCGGGTGAGTGGACCGTGAGTTAGGGCCTTAGAAGTGAAAAGCTACTAGGGCCCTATGTGTATTTCACATAGAACTCAAGTAAATTTAATCCGTTTTTCGTAATTTTTGTTTCATTTGGAAGGTAATCGAACGCCGAATAGAAAGTTGTTGAAAAAAAATTAAATTTGGCTCCTTGGACTAAGGCCACTACTAGGGCCCTATGTGTATTTTACATTGAACTCGAGTAAATTTCATTCGTTTTTCGTAATTTTTGTGTCATTTGGAAGGTAATCAAAGGCCGAATAGAATGTTGTTGAAAAAAAAATTAAATTTGGGTCCTCGGACTAAGGCCGCTACTAAAGCCCTATGCGTATTTTACATACAACTCGAGTAAATTTCATCCGTTTTTCGTAATTTTTGTTTCATTTGGAAGGTAATCGAACGCCGAATAGAATGTTGTTGAAAAAAAATTAAATTTGGGTCCTTGGACTAAGGCCGCTACTAGGGCCCTTTGTGTATTTTACATATAACTCGAGCAAATTTCATCCGTTTTTCGTAATTTTTGTTTCATTTGGAAGGTAATCAAAGGCCGAATAGAATGTAGTTAAAAAAATTAAATTTGGATCCTCGGACTGAGGCCGATACTAGGCCCTATGTGTATTTATACTCAATAAATTAAAATTTTAGGGCTATTTGAAATTTTTGTTTTATTTGAAAGGAACGTCGTACGGGGCTTCGTAATTGCGCTATGCGCAATTTCTAAGATGTACACATTACATAATAATTTTACTTTAACTACTTTAACCGGCGCATAGGCTTACGGTCAAAGTAGGGTGACAGACGCACTAGGGTCACGTACGCAATAGATATACGGGTTTGTACGGGGCTCAGTCGCAGCAAACGCTCCGACTGTTCTGATGGCTCGTTTAATTTAAAACAGGTGATATAACCGTCGGAAATCGTGAACTGATTGTAGTCTTCGTGAATCACAAAAATTACCAAGCTATTCTTTGAGAATGACCTCAAAATACTAGATTTAAATGAATGTAATCCACAATGTAAGTACTATTTTAAGTAAATTCCCAATCTAGTACTTCAAAGTCTTAGAAACGCATGGTTCTCTTCTGTATATTCCTGTGAATTATTGAAAAAACCAAACCCGTTGAGGATACAGAATTTTTAAAGCGGCCCAACCTTCTTGTATCATATATTTACAATGGTAAATAGGGTGGGTGCGGGCACCCGAAAACCAGTTAATAGACCATAATTATCACCCATATTGCTTAAATGATAATAGCAAGTTAATTATGAAGAAACTGACCAATTAGTTCCTAAAAACTATCCAAAAACTTCAATGATTCATCATTTTAAAGCATTTCGTACAAACAAATAATTGACCGTAAGTGGAAGATGTTTTATTAAGTAATTAAATGATAGTTTTCTTTATTGAACATGAGCTATCATGTGTAATTACTGTCTATTAAGTTTTTCGAACTCGATTCGGAGAACAGTAATAACTCTCATTGAAGCTTAATTTTTAATTTGATGTAATTTTGAAGTCCTTCCAATTGGTCAAATTGATCTCTACGGCTTTCTACAAACATAAAAGCTTGCCTTTCGTGTTTTATGAAATTCGAATTCTATTTATGGATTAGATCTACGAAAACAAATATTTACTAATCAACTAATCACAGCGAACTTACAGTGGAGTGGAATCGTGAAAATAGATATGCCCTTTCTGAAGACCTAAAGGACGAACATAAAATCGATTTCTGATCTTTTGCATAAATCGAAATTCCGTATGTGTAGCTTTCTAACGAAAAAGAATTTGTGTGTCATTCGTAATTAATTTGTAAGTCAAAATTCTAAAATGAAATCAAATCAATGATATAAGTAGCATTAACGAAACCATTCCAATCAAAGAAATGCGAATGATTTTCGTTCAATGGTTTTCAGGGTTTACCCAGCGAATGAACGCTTGGTTACATTACACACAGATACAGATGTGTTCCATTAGATCGACAACGCGCTTTATGTGTTCCATTATTTCACATAAATAAAACACATTTTAAAAGAAAATTTTATTTTTCAATTCACTTTACATTTATGTTGTGTACACGATATGTGTGCTTTCAATGTGTCTTCTTTTTTGTTTGACTATGATACGACGATGTGTAGCAAAAACAAAGGGAAAATGCAAACAATACGATGTTACGAACGGGAGGAGTTGAAAACAATATTCGTTTATAAAGTATGTTTATGGAGGAGTAAATGTGAATTGGAAAAATGTCTTTGCTGAATATGCTGACAGAATAACAAAACAAGCAAGAAGAAAGGGAAAAAATGTAGAGTCCTAATAAAGATAGAGTATTTATTATGGAACATCAGTTCAATAGTTCGAGTTACTATATATATATAATGTGGAAGACAAAACTGGGAAAATATAAGCCAAATGTAATAAGAAACGAACATTTTATTTTAACATTTCTTGGATGGAATTGCAAACGACATTCATACACTAACGAATTATCTAGACTGTTCTCTCGTTCTATTTCGCTTTTTTTCATCGCCCTTTTTCCTCAAAACACAATTGAATTCTTTATTTTATTAAATAGTACTTAATCTTCGTCACAATTGAAAAATGAAACAGAAAAGAACGGAAAAAATATTATTTGGTCGCAGTGTTTTCAACGAATTTTCAAACGGACAAAATTTCGAAAAGAAAAACTTCGTCTTTTATGGATTTGACAAATTTTATCAATCAATCATCATCGAGAACGAAGTGAAACCCATTCTATTTTCCATTTTCTATTTTCTTTTTACTAAGATTAAATGAAATTGAAAAACATTAGCTAAATTGCAGGACAGCAGCGATGCCAAACACAATAACTTTTTTTTTGCTCTAAAGTTTCATTCTCTGTGTAACCATATTTTCTCTAGTCCTTTCGAAAGAATGATAACTCCTTCTGCTGAGCGAAACTTCCAGTACGTTAAGACAAATTACTAATTTATTTTCCATTCTTTTTTTTATAAATATTTTATGGAATTTTCTTATGCTGGTTAAACGAAGATAATTAATTGCCGTGGCTTAAAGCTATTTATTCTTCTTTGATTGATTAAAACTTTATTAAAAGTGAAATGATGTTCTGTGCGCGAGGATATAGAGTAAACTCATTTGTTTGGTTATGTGATTTAGATGTCTCTTACTCTACTCGTCAAGTCATGTTTTTGTTTGCTTTCAAACGGGAATATTCGGCGAGCGTTAATGTAAATCAAATTTATTCGACAAAAAGAGTTCGAGACCAAAAAAATAACGTTTAATTTTTCTTTATTCTCACCGGTACTCGCTCATCTTTCTAAAAACTCACTTCCACAAGGAAATCAAAGTTTACGCTGAAGTTATAAAAAAAATAACTCCCAATAACCACCCCTAGGAAAAGGTATTCACACTGTATTCTGAATCACAAATAGACCATTTTTATTTAGTTTATGCACTCGAAAACCAGAAGAAACTAATGGAATGTTGATGTCTGTTTGAATAAATGTTTTAAACTCTGGGGAATGTGGAGGAATATTTTTTTTGCGTGGAATAACATTTTGGTGGTTTTGTTTTAAAACTATACGTCGGTATGTTTACTACGTATACTATTCAATTCATATACCTCTCTGTTTGTTATATACCGAAAGGTAAAGTCATTCAGGAAAAAAAACTTTTTGAATTGTGAGAAATTTTTCAAAAAAAAAGATATATTCTCCAAGCGGTTCTGGGATTTGATGGGGCTTCGGCGTTCCCTTTTTATTAAGTTGTTTGAAAAATGGTTTTTAATAAGAATGAGACATAATTTTGAATGGTTTGTTATGTATATTTTGCCTTGTACCACTCGACTGACGTACACGCTATTGTATATAATTCTTAGTAAAAGAAACATTATTCTCCATGGTGTTTTTAAAATAAAAACTGAACTTCAGGGATGTACAATAAAAAGTTTTATCATTGTTGTTAAAACTTTTCGAAAAAATTAATTAAAAAAAATCTTTTATTGTTCTCTTGAAGCGTTTCATATTTGTTGTACGTTTTGTCTATAAAAAGAAAGGGTTTCATAATTGAAAATCAATAGAAAAGTATTCATACAACGTCAAAGTACTGATTATTTTTTGTTTGGCTACCTAGATACCTTAACCTTTTTATTAGACAACACAATTATTGTATTTAAAGTGAAATGAACGCATCGATCTCGACATTGTTTTCAATGTTCAACTCATTTTAATGGGCTTTCCCATGAGAAACGGCTCCAATTTCTCGTATTTACAACGAATTTTGCTATTGTGAAAAAATATAATGATTTTTAATCAACATTTCACCCTAATATACCAGTTAGGGTGTGTTACTTAAAAAAATTTTATTGTCAGAACAAATAGCTATTTTCCTGTACTTTACAACCACCATTGTACGACAATTCACCTGTTCGAACTTAGAAGCAAGCGTATCGCTTAGTACTTATGACCAAATATTTTACTTTATTTGTAAACATCAATCTCAGTCGACCACGGACACCACACAGATGATTTGATTATGGATAACGTATCTTGATTACTGATCGATAATTTTTTTTTATTCGCGTGATAATTGATTCAGTAAAAAAAATCTTCAGAGGACTTTCCGTTCATATAGAGATGATTCGTTCGAAATTTTTCTCTTTAACAGATTCCACAAGTTCATCCAATATTAACCTTGACTTTGACGTACTGCCTTTGTCATTCACTTAGATAAACACACGTTGTGCACGATCATTTATCTAGATGTAGTACTTTGAAGTCAAGGTCGATAATATTTGTCTTTTTGATTTAAAATAATCGAATCAGCAAAATGCTTCTAAAAATCTGATATTGACACATTTTAAATGTGAAAGACTGTAATACAGTTGGTGCAGTGAAATTTCAGCCTGAATTTGCCTCAGCTGTTTTTCAGCTGATCCACAGAAGCATTCATTCTATTTCCCTACCTTCAATTGTAACTGAATCTAATTTTTTAGCCTATTTTCCGTGAAACTTTCGTGAAATTCGTGAAAATATTTGTATGAAATTTCTCGAAATTTTACTAAAATTTCTATAAATTTGTAAAAGCGACTATTGTCTGGCATAAATTTTTGATATTTCACTATATTCTAACTCAACAATATTTTTTTCATCAAAATTTGACTGCACTTGTTTTAAAATATCATAGGGTTGCCGAATTTTGAGAAATCTACCAAAAACTCAAGAAAATAAAATTTGTGAAATTATTAAATAGGCTCACTCCCTGCACTTTTCAAATAATCTAGCACAAAAATCATGTTTTATATAGATAATTCGCACCTCGTCTAAACTTAATGTTAACGCAAAGTAAGCACTTTTCAAAATTTCTTAATTTCTTGTATCTTCTTATGCCGAATGAGAGCATATAGATTTCGTGCAGAGTGAATACTTTGCGAAATCTTCTTTTTGTCTGATTCCCCATTATATAGGAAAATCAGCTTTTAATAACTTCTAAGAAAAACTTTTTATTGATTCTTATTGCACAATTTGACAATTCGTGACCAGCAGAAATTGTATTTAATACAATAAAAGAACCGACCAAATCGGCACACCCTAAATATAACCAATAGAACAGATATATTCCAGATAAATTCGCTCGCAAATATGGCACCGTATAAATGAATTAGTTTATGGATAAGTGGCTGTACGCAATCGTGTATGGGGAAATTTTATAACATTTAAATTCGTTTAATTAGCACATTTCACTGAACTGCTACAAATACTTGGTTGTATGAAACCAAAAATAACCCAGGAAGTTTAGCAATTTGGATGTGTATTAACTACGTACAAACGTGCTGTTGTTGGTTTTGAGGTTTTGGAAAATGTTCCCGTAACTATTTACCATAAAATCAAATAAATTGCTGAGGTACATTAAGTTCAGCAGCTTTTTTTTCAATAAATATTTAGTCAAAATCCAATTACCAGTCGGTTAGGAGCTGCAGAAACATTGAATGAGATTGGTAGAAATTAACAGATTCGGATGTGTCTAACTATTTTTGTTAGAACAAGGTTAGACAGATTTATTCATTACCTCATACTGCAGCGCTCCAGTGTGTCTGTCTATAGCCAAGCCATAAGCCATGACAAGATTTCACTGGAGTTTGGTTCGCGAGTATTGTTTCATTGAAGAATACAAGTCAATCAATGCGTATTAATTGATTAGTCCTTCGTCAAGCATTCACTCATATTCGAATGCTATGCGTTTCTTGTATGCATCATAGAACACGTTGAATTAATACTAGAGAGAAAATATCATCGAAATTTTCTGATATATTTATATACTCACCACTAACTGGTTCCCTGGGGAGATATGTTAATTATTAACTATTCGTAATCGAAATGCGGTACTGTGTTTGACTAAATTTACGACAGACTCACTAGAGGCTTAGTTGACGCGTGTTATACTCTACCCATTGATTTCTGATTACTGATTTAGACGAATTGCAATTGTCGTATACGAGTATATAAAAAGGAGACAGTTTCAATCGGAACTTATGAAAGGTAAATCGGTAAATTTTGTTAATTGCTCTAATTGGTACGAAATTTGTAATTATGTCGTTTTCATATCTGTTTATATTTGAGACATTCACGTTTCACTTATTCAGTCTAATAGGCTAATAAAAGAACAGCGATGTTCGACATGACTTTATCATATTTCGTCGTAATTTTCGATGTTGTCGCCGCAAAGTGTATTCGATTCCAAAGAAAAGAAAATATTTTTAGAATTTAAATAAATTTCCAAGCCATTGATCAATTTCCTTCTCTCTTTTTCTTCTGTTAATTTTTTCCCCCGTTTCAATCGTTGCTATTTGGGTCAACCAACATCATTCATTTATTTTCGTTGATTTCGTTTCCGAATTATTTTCAAATAGCAAAATTTTCGAACATAAAACTTTATCTAATTATAAAGTTTCTCTTTTAGCATTTTCCAACGACCGCATGGAAATTATTAGCCTTTAATTTACAAAATCGAATTTATTGAATCAGAATCTTGCTAATTCATTCCAATTTTGATTTGAATTTATATTCCTTAAAATGTTCATTGAACAAATTATTTTAGTTGTAATTAATTGTTGCATATTTATGCGGATCATTTTCTGATTATTATTAACTAGATTGCAAGATTGTTGGAAATTAAAGCGGACGAAATTGCATAACAAAACAAAAAGTCGAAACTAACTAACCATAACTACAACCAGTCAAAGCTGAATTTAAGCTCTGTCCACAACCAAAAACTTATGTACAGCGTGCAGTGTGTTTATAATTTGTAGTACTCGATCTGACTTTTTTCGTGAATACACTTTTTGATTCTTTTATAAAATTGGAAGGTTTTTACCACAGATCTTTCATGGGAACTAAACAGATTGTTATGAACATGAGATTATTTAAGAGTGATATCGCCGAAACTTGAACCAATTTTGGTGAAAATAAATACAATGGTTCGGCAATCCAGGCAAGCTACAGCTCGTTTGAATCGTCTTTCAATTCTAAGAAATAGGGATCTTTTAGTTTTTCTGTTAGTTTACCATTTTTTGGGTGAACATGTGAAAAGTGATAGCATGTCAAGGGGTGGTGAAAACAGTTTTTTTGTGATAGCTCAAGATAGACATGTTTCTAAAAGTTGAAAATTTGTAGGAATATAGGCATTTGACAGACCTTCATCAAGAGTATAATCATCGGACTTATGACTCAAAATATGGTCAATGTTTGGACAGTCCTACTGGCTTGCAACAGAATTTATCCGCGGAACTGACTATAGGGTTTTGTAGCTGGACTTACCCTCTTTCGTTCCACATATAATAAACCTAAGATAAATTCTGTTGCAAGCCAGTAGGACTGTCCAAACATTGACCATATTTTGAGTCATAAGTCCAGAACGGGTGGCGGCCCATACCGATGATTATACTCTTGATGAAGGTCTGTCAAATGCCTATATTCCTACAAATTTTCAACTTTTAGAAACATGTCTATCTTGAGCTATCACAAAAAAACTGTTTTCACCACCCCTTGACATGCTATCACTTTTCACATGTTCACCCAGAAAATGGTAAACTAACAGAAAAACTAAAAGATACCTATTTCTTAGAATTGAAAGACGATTCAAACGAGCTGTAGCTTGCCTGGATTGCCGAACCATTGTTTTCAAATTGGTTCAAGTTTTGGCGATATCACTCTTAAGGTCTATTATTTGTAATTTGAATTACCGAATGTACTGTTTAAACCACCGAAATTAATTAATTTACTGACAAAATCATCAAACTTATTTTTTGATAATTTCAGTAGTTTCATCGGTAAATTGGGTAATTCAAATTACAAATAATATGTCCTTCCTTAAAGGATCCCACAATTATTTCCCAGGCTACAAAATCGATTCTATTATTCGCTAGTACCACTTCAATTTCAGGTGAGACACGGTGTCTCTTCTGATTAAGTGTCTTGTGCGATATCATAACAGGCCCAATAGACACTTCAGTGTTGTTCTTCGCACGTGTTAAACCAACCGTTTCGTGCGCTCTCGACCATATTCCAATAGGAAAAGTACGAACTGTAAACTTGATGACGTCACGTCAGAAAGATATCGAGTTCTGTATTAATAGCACCATTATTATCCTACAAATTGTCCTACTAAAAAATGAATGAAATCTCATCTCGAGTTTTATTAGCTTGATTCATAGGTTTTTTTTTAAAGACCGACCACAAACCTGTATCCTTTTCATTTTAGAAAGAAAAGAAAAACAATTTACAATGAAAAAAATGTAAGCTCATTTCTCGCCTAAAATGATAAAATACAAACGATTCATCAAGTGTGATAAAAGAATAATAAACCATCCTTAAGATGAATATCATTTGAGAACACGAGAAAATTATACCGAAAGTCTACGAACACGAAAAAAATATTGTAACAACGAAAATATCGTAATGCACCCATATCAACAATGGTTAAAGTCAGGGTGAATATCTCATTCGTTCCATTGTTCCTTATCTGTTTATGTCCTCCACAACTTCTTACCGAGTCAGTTCTATTGTCAATTTCGGTTTGTAGCTACTGATATGGCATTTTATTGATCCCATTATATTTGCCGTAATATTCTCAGCCATTGTTCCGTGGCAGCTTTATTTACACAACTTTGGGTATTTTGTATCAACAAAACAAATATCGAGGCAAAGGGTAAATATTTTATTATTTAAAACCGTAGATAGATGAGAAAAAATTTTGGCCCGAAAAAAGCTCTCTTTTTTTGTTTTGTTTCAATGGATATGTTAGGATGAAGATTTGTTACGGGGTATTGGCGAAAATTTTCGTTTTATTTACTGCCATAAAGGTAGTAAAAGATAGGAAGGTATACGAATTTAATGGAAATTTTGAAATGTTTAATCGAGTCGAAGGTTGGTAAAGGTACGAAACAAAAAGAAAGAAAAACGATTGATGGAATGACCTCAGATAAAAGATTTGATAATATTCTCATGATTGGTAGTCGTTTGAATAGATTTTGTTTAGCTCGATAACTGGAACAATTGCCATTACTTTTATAGAATTTTCGTTTTAAGTAGTCGAAGATAAGACGAGCGGAATGGAATCGTTAGTTCGGTTATTGTGATTTAAAATCTTTCTCTTCAGTTACTTTTTGGTACACTGAGAAAAAAGATTACGTCTCACACGTATAAAGTGTGGTAAGGTAGTTATACACCAGTCACGTATGCGTACTTACACACGACACGTATTTCCATACATAGTCACTCTATAATATACGATGACTAAGGTAAGAAACATGCCACTCGTATTTTATACAAGACGTATGTATAACAATACGTATCGTACGTTAGCACGCATACGTGTCTGGCGTATAACTTCCTTACCACACTTTATACGTGTTAGACGTAATCTTTTTTCTCAGTGTAGGCCAATCCTGTGTAAAAAAGGGCAATAGTCATCTGTTATCGACAAATTCGTTAAAGATACACGATTAGTTCTGAAGGAGGTTCTTTTATAAAGTTACATTAAACATCATCGTTTGTAGGTTTTCATAAGTTGTTCATTCGTCACCACTTTCAGTTCTCCTCTCTCTACATTCGTCTTTCTTCCACTAGCATGTATAGTATCTATCAAGGTCGGATATTGCCTTCACACCGTTCATGCTACAACAAAAGAAATTTTCTATAATCAATCGTCTAAGACAGATGCGATAATAACTACTCCTTTCCGAAGCATTCCATGGCTAATTGAAGGTTGCACTTTATAATTTTTTCATTCGCTGTTTTGGGAATGGAAAATTCAAATTTTCAGAATTTAGTTTAATCAAGACACTGATTGTGGAATTCTTGTAGCTTCACATTCCGTTCCACAGACGGGTGCGTAAAGGAGGTATTGTAATATTTAATAGAGGAAAAGTGGAGCACAAATACAATTTCCTTGTAGCATTGAGATACCATTACAATGTTAGAAAAAAATTCCCGTTTACAACGGCACATAGTTTTGTTGGTCAAAAAATATAAAAACAGAAAAGTGGAATTGCCAGATTATACACACATAATAACACAGCACAGGTTTTTATTCGGTAAAATACGAAATTTCGAAAAAAATCGAGGTGTTCTTTTCGAATATTTTTACCTTTTACACAGGAAAATGTTTTTTTTTTCATTTTTCATAAATCACGCAATTTTTCTGCTTTGTAGTAGAAATGGTGATATAACATGCAGACTGTGATTATGACGCGTGTATGCGTATATTTGACAAATTGTTTAATGGAAAATAAAGCGTTAAGCTTTTCCATAGAGACATATTCAAATTTAGTTGTTGGGTGTAGGTTTAATATGGCATTGAAATTATAATGGATTTAAGCAATAAATTTTAGTTTTTTTTTTCGCCCATGTGCCATCGTCGCAATAAATATTGGCATTTAATGGAATGATTGATTGATGTGACAGAAAAAGGGAGCAATAAAATTTTCTTATGTCAGTCAGTCCGATATAAACCGATATACCGATATAAATTTTCAGGTCAATTTACTTGGCAAATTTAATGCTTTCTGCGAAACTGTTGACTAAAATCAATTAAAATTAATTTGCAGCCCAACAAAAAAAAACCATTTAATTTCCAGAACAATTTATGTACAGAAAAAAAAAGTTTCATTCCAATTAATCAACCAAAAATTAAAACAAAATCTCGTCAAACACATTTTCTCCCACTCTCGTTTTATTTATATTTCAAACAACAATTCGTTATTGTTATGTTGAAAAGCCCATGAGACCAAGACCAGCACTCGACCGAGCCAGTATTTATTTACAAAAATCATAAATAATGTAACAATAACCAGTGTGTATTGCCTCTCGGTACACATTTTCCCTCCCGACGTTTTCATTGTTAAAACAGCCTTCCGTTTCACATAAACCAAAAAGCATACACAATTGAACTATTATAGCGACACAACACGATTGTAATCACTCCGTTGGGTTATGGGGTTGCTACTACACGTATTAGATATATACATAGTTCTCTGTTTTTTTCATATACTATTGGACGGCTATATGCTGTAGGAATCGTAGATAAATATTTTTCAAATGCGTGAACTATGTGTTTGTTTATTCATTATAATTGGAGTACAAACAGCTCCACGTTTTGGTCATATTTATCGAAACGAAGTCAATTGTTCGGCTGACTTTGTATTAATTATGAAGAAAGGGAATCGTTCTTTTTTTATAAGTATTTTGATTATGATACACACAATCATAGTGATATGTGTGACCTTTACGCAGGTAATTCCAATTGAATGAATTTGGAGTTTTTTTTTGATCATAATAGTCATACAATATTTTTTGCCATCAAGAAAATTTATTGGCAAACCAATTTCGGGATAACTATAATAAAATCAAATTTATTCGATTGGAAAACTTAAAATTCACAACATCGCTTATTATTTGATTTTCAAAGAGATGCCCATAAAAATCCCTTTTACATATTTTCTCTCCAGTAAATAAATAAATCGGATATACATTCCGAATGTTCGATTCTATCATCCCCATATTATAATTTATTATTATTTTCGTTTTTTTTTCTTTTCCATTTATTTTTAATCTTTTCGACCAAACTAGTCAATTGGTATCATTGGTATTCAGGTACCATGACGGTTCAGCTCTGAACAGAATAATAATATTGAAGAAGGAAAAAAATTATAGATTTTCTCGATAGTTTCACATTTTTCAGGTAATTTTACCATCTTGTGTTCGTTTCGTCAGAGTATTATATCTGTCTCTGTGGCTGGGTAAATACACTCGCGGATAAAAAAAACTCAGAATTTGGATTATTCACCCTAAGGTAAATATTGAGGCGTCACGTTGAATAACTGAGCTCGGTCTACAGTTAGTTTCAACATTACGGTTACACTTTTATTATTTTTGTTCCAGCTGGTCGTTTCGTGGGATTCCTATAGATCTCTTAAACGTTTTGCTGTCTCTCTATCCTCTACAAATAATTGATTGAGATCACACGCCTAAACACTAATGTATGAAAACTGGGACTAGCTGAAACAACGAAAAAGTGTAACCCTTAAATTGAATGTCATTGCCTGTCGAGGTAAATGTACAAACCATTTTAAAGTCTAGAATCAAACTCTATCTGATTCAATTTTCGTGCAATCTGTGTGGAATTATAAATGATCTAACTGCCTCACTATCAATCGATCCCACCTTCCTCCATTTAATATTTAATTGCAGCCTGATGCAAACATGTGACTGATAATCGTAAATTGAAAGAAAAAATAGTAAATTTCAGACTGATTGCCGACCGTGTCGAAGAAATGAGGACTAAGCTCCAACTAATTACTTCATTTATAGCCAAATGTATGTAAGGGCAGATTCCGCAAATAACGGTCTGATGCGTTACAATTTTTAACTGAAAACTCTATTTTCAAGAAAAAATCGTAGTTTCAGGCATTAAACTGATCTTTCCTCTATTGCCTCAAAGTGTTAAAAATTTGATCTGAGGTAAAGGTGGTCATACAAAGCTATTGTAATTGGCGGAGGTCTGAATGGAAAGAGCCGGAAAAACTGTGGAACAAATCCGTTATTGTCGGCGAAAATATTTTGATAGCGGAGAATTGCCGAGGCTCTAAATTTTCAATTCAAAAAAATATACCCTTAGGAGTGAAGTAAAGTCGAAGCATTATAATTTGATCGATTCTATTCATTTTTAAATAATTGTAGTTTTTCAAGAAATCATTTCGTAAACATTACAGTATAAAAGCTTACACATGCGCATTAGAGCTGTTTACTCGCGGTATACCTGCGTTCAAATGCAGGTCTAAGCTTTTATACTGTAAAGTTTTCGACATGATTTCTTCGAAAACTACAATTATTTAAAAATGAATTAAATGAGTAGAATCGATGAAATTATAACGCTCCGACTTTAAAATATTTGGCATTAATAAATAAGTTGAAAATTCTAATGTTACAAGAAGGAACAGATGCAATAAATTGATATTTATGTGATTTCCGGGTGAATACATAGCGAATTTAACCTCTCATTCGCTAAACCAGCCTTTCAGCATGCGTTTGGAAAGTAACTATTTTACGTTTATCCGCCCCTTGATAACTCGAGGATGAACTGCATCTTGTAATTTTTCTTCTTGTCATTTAATTTTTATTCTCATATCAAACATCTTGTGCTACTAAAATCGAATTTGACGCCATTTTTAGTAAATGCAAACAATTGAATTTGTATCCAAGGCGTGCATGTCTGTATAAACATCTGTATCCAAGATATTTATGTATCAAGAGAGGATGTTCAAAGCCAATCAAATACAATGCTTAATAATTTTCATCAAAACTTTCTTCTCTGTTGATTTTTTATGTCGTGATAGACAACAACACAAGTTCAATTTCGTGTTTTGGGGCGTTTACTCAGCACTTTACAAGTATCTATACATAATATGAGAGACATATGAGTAATTGATACCCTTTTAAATGCCTGTTACAGCAGACGAATGCTTTCGGTTCGGTGAACAGGTGTCTGTCGTATTAAAGAAATTTTTAATGCAAAAATTGGAAACTATAAAAACTGAAAGTTTTAAAAAATAACCTTAAAACCCACCCCTATAATTATACCTAATATCCAAAAAGCTTTTAATAACACTGTACGGATAATGTTCATGTTGAACCTTGAATCGAGCAATTTTGTTTTTGTTTTCACCGATTTGGATAGAAGAACCCAATACTTTCATGCATGAATCGGTTTGTTTGTTTTTTAAATTAAAATGTTGATTGAAATAGCTTCATCGATTCCATTATATTTTTGGCAGCGTTGCCAGAAGAAACCCTATGTTGCCAACGCAAACTGTAATTTTGTATGAATTTTTTATGATTTTACCTTTTTTTGTTAATCATAAACTGTTGCTAGTGTGTGGTCGGTGGTAGGCGGAGTCGGCGGACAGAAATCAGAATAATAAAATCACCTTGTTTACTTGTACTATACCTACCGAATGGGATTTTCCTATTCTAATGCAAATCCACACATAATTTCGGCATTGTATTTGCAGTGAAACATATTCATATTTGCACACGGAAGAGCGCTTTTACAGTCGAGTACTTTGCGGAATTTTATGTCAGTAAAAAAAAGTAAATTTTTCACAGTTAAAAACCGCTTTTAGAATTTTTTTCCCTCTTTTTCTAGATACCTATGCTTTACGAGCAAAGCTGCGACACCTCATTAATTTAAATTTTAGCTTATCATATGCGGAAAGAGCGTCAGACTGGAGGTAATGATACTTGACGATGTGAGTGTTCAGTGTTCATAACATGGATTATAACAATGAGTGAATTGCGGCATGAAACATTTAAAACATGATAGCGAAGAGTGGAGACTCATGTTGACGGGCCAGATTTATACATAAATATATGAAGGGCTATTTAATTGAAACACAACGGTTTTGTGTGTTGTTAAAATTTTAACAAAAATGATGCGAATTTCTAAACTATTTTCAACTTTTCTATTAATTTCACAAAATTATGTATAGGAAAAGTTTGTGTGACGTTAATTATGTCGTGGAGGAGGGTAGGTATTGTGGTATTAAGATATTACGAACAGGCATGACCACACAGAATCTTGAATTAATTCATTCAATTTTTCAATGTAAAAAAGCTGAATTCTCTCCATTTCTTTACCCATTTTTAAAGCTATTCAAAGCCAGGTACATTCATTCATTTGTAAGCGTCTTTTCTTCTTTTATTTATATTCTCGCCTCAATGTCTTTCACGTTTTTTTTTTAACTCGAACATATTATATACCCCGTGAATTATTTTTTTTGTGTGCAACATCTTTTCGGCTATTTATGTTCTTTTAATTTGTTTCAACCGCAAAGCTTTTCGTTTTATACAAATAAAGGTAGCTACAACGTTTCTTAATGATGTACATTTTATATCCAACATAAAGTACGTTCTCGTTAAGAATATGAATTGTGGGGTGGTACAGCTGCTATTCAAAGAACTAATTAAGTAATTGTGTACACATTTATGGAATTACGGATGATTCTGCTCCTTGTATGATACTACGAAAACTTATGTAATATTTGCCTGATAGAATAATACGATATTCCTTGCCATGTAAAAGCACATAAAAAATATATTTCCACAATTAAAATGCAGAAGTTGGAGAAGTTACTAACAAAAAAGCGAATCACGTTCACTCCACCCACAAAGCGAAACTATTATAGGGAATTCTAACGTTGTGTTTGTTTGTGAAACTTTTCGTTTGTGTGAAACATGTAACGAAAAAAACTGCTTTCTCCGTTTGATTTATTCACAATAGTGTACTTAAGGGACTAAGCGACAATTTACGTCGAATATCATTCTTTCAGTGGAGGGACGTCAGTCAAATCTTCGTCTAGTTGGAGGAAAATGTCGTTGTGTGGCATGAATGTACGTTAAGAAAAGTAAAAAAGATGGTAGCGAAGTCAAAAGGTTGAGTGGTTGAGAAAAGATAAAATTTACCGAAACAACTTCTATTTATATATAGCGATATGGACAGACTCTCGTACTGTATGCATATATATGTAAATGTACAATGGTATATTCGTAATAATAAATTAACCAATGTGTCGCACTACCGCGCGCTACGTTCATTTGCATTGTTGGGAACATTCGTACAAGTGAATTTAAATAATTACAAATTCAATGTGCAGTTTGGGAGGAAAAAAAAAACATTCATAACATGCCGAACACGAAGGACACGAAAAATACAACAAAACATTAAATGCATTTTCTTGCCAATAATACCTATTATCCAACCAGTCAGATGACCACATTTTTTGTAATTTGTTGTTGTCATCGATCCCCCTTTTTATTAACGGAAAAATACATTTTTTGCTTAAACAATTTTTTTCCAGCTCCATTTTTGGTTTATGGAAACTCTTGCACTGAATACATTATTCAAGTTGTTTTGCATGAATATTTTATGATTTTTTTTGGAATTTTTTGTTTTTAGTAGCAAGCCGCATAATAAATATTTTCCTTGTTTTTATTTGTATTTGGGACATGGGATAGCTTAATTAAACATAGTTTTGATTAGTAATTAATCCATATGTATATAGATTTTGGCGGCATCAATTCGATGAATTACATAGGTCCTATTGATTTTTCCGAAGTGTAAAATCAATACAGATGAGTAGAACGAAAAGAAAATCAAATAAAAAATAAATCCAGCACGTACCAAACATATTGTACGGCGGAACAAAAAAAAATTCTTTAAAATTTATATTCGTTTCCTCTCCACTTTACCAACTTCCTTTCACATCACATCTTGAAAAAATATTTGTATTATGTAACCTACCTAGAAATAAGATACAAGAAAATTTACATTTTTAAACGTAATACTGACAAATAATATTCTGCTGTTCGGAGTTGTTTATAAATTCTATGCCTCTTGTTAGGTAAGAAACTCCAAGCAACCCTCCCGAATGTGTGTGTAGGCTTGATTCTTAGACGTACCATACGAAAAGGGAAATTTTATGAAAATATTCACACCCCTCCTCGAATACACGACACAACTAAGTGAAATATGTCAAAAGACGCTTAACAACACAAAATATTATTAAAAAGCATCGAAAGAAAATTTTTTCGATTAGCTGGTTGACTGTATTATAGGTATGTATATATGAGTGATATAACAGCAATGATGTTGATGGTTTGCATTTGCCTTGGTAAAATATCTACCTATCATCTTCCAATGTAATATTATGTTTTCCCACCAAAATGAAATGAAGGGAGGCTTTTGAGATGAATAATTTGCATAGCAAAATAAATATGAAGAATGTTCTTTGGGGAATTGAAAAATCGTATGGTAGGCTTACCAGATATAATATCTGGATGCGGGTACAGATATGCGATGTTCCATGTTCTACTTTATTTTTTTAATATTCTTGACAATGTTTTCCACAATCTTTATGGAAATGATTTCCAAGTTGTGTGCCATAACAAAAAATATCTAAAGTAAATGCTCGGAAATGAACGAACGGATATGTTCAAATTTTGAAGTAAAAAAAAAAATGGAAATTCAAATCATTTTCTTTTTGCATAGAATTTTTTTGTGTGTGAATGCTGAATATTCCGTATGGTTCATTTCGTATAACTTCTAAAAGAAGAAGAAGCTCCAACTTTCTGGAACTGTTGAAGGAATTATTTGTTGGTCTCGAACTCATATTAAATAATTATATTTTATTCAAAACGTCTGTCTACATATCGATCATACGAAAATAGACGGAAAAAGCCAGAAGCTAGACATAATTGCTGCGTCCGCACGAGAATATTTAATTCAGATTCATTAACGTAATCAAATATTGAAACGTACAAGAGGGCATATGTGAGATCTGAAAGTGTAAGTTCAAGGGAAACTTTCCATAATAAAGTTGGTGAATGGCAAATTTAAATGGATTGTGAAAATTTAATGATGATTGAGAAAAGCGGTATTTTTTTTTCTCCACTCTTGACGAAAAGTTGATAGACATATAATCTAAATTTATTGTGGAAAATGTTGAGGAAAGTTTACACTTTATTAATGTTTTCCATGCATACATAAAAGTTCAC
Organism: Bradysia coprophila; assembly: GCF_014529535.1. Lineage (NCBI taxonomy): Eukaryota > Metazoa > Arthropoda > Insecta > Diptera > Sciaridae > Bradysia > Bradysia coprophila. Next base: position 20,791,742 of record NW_023503493.1, on the reverse strand, counting down.
TTTTGAATCGTAAACTGCTTATGTGGGCGTTGATATATAACGCTGAAAACGTTTAACTAAGACTTTTAAAAGTTTGATTCGATATTAAATAGAAAATATTCATATTCTCAAAACTGAAAATGTTATTTGTTTTGAGTTTTATTTGATTCGAATTTACATAACTTTTAGATAGAGAAATAGTTCTGAGCGAAACGATTTAACGCTGTTACTTTCTGAATATGTAGCACAATTGCAAGAACAATTGCTTAGCTCTGTGCATGATTTTATATTATTTTTTTTTTAAATAAAACTTAAACATTTGTAGGGCAAACATTGAACCTAGAGCAGAATGAATAATTTCCAGTGTAATAAAATATAATAAAAAAAAGTTACAACAGTGAAGTCGTGAGTTGGATGCTAAAGTGGGAAAACACGTCTCTAGATAATATGTGAAATGAGATGGTTGCTCATTTTCAAACAGTAGCAAACATTGTACTGTTTTCCATTTGAAAACTATGAATATGAGTCCAGGAAAATAGGTTTTCTGATTTACGAATAAGAAGCAATGAATTTATATCTGATGAAGCTGTAAGATATATTATCGTCATTAAAATTAGGAATAATCTTTTTAATTGGTGAGTCATCTGTTATTGGAGTTCTGATCAGTTTTCAGTTATAGACCAAAACATATTGACAAACTAATAAAGAACAAGATCTCTAATGAAGCAAATAGACGATGTTGTAGCTCCTTAGAATTGTAACGCATACTGGAGCTACGCTGTGTGTTTAATGTTAGAAGTTTTTTCTTGGAAATAAATGAAAATTGAAATTGAATTGAAATTGACGATACCCGAGGGGGACCGCACTGAAAAGAGTTGCATAGAGTTGCAATCTGAAAAAAGAGTTGAACGCAAAAATTAAGAGTTGCAAAAGAGTTGCACGCGGAAAAAAGAGTTGCAAAAGAGTTGCACAACGAAAAAAAAAAAGTTGCAAAAGAGTTGCATGTGCCAAAAATAAAGAGTTGCAAAAGAGTTGCACATTCAAAATCTTGAATTAACACAGAAAAAAGATCTTCATTCTATAAATAAATTTGGTAGATTCTATACAATTCATGTAAGAATACAGAGATAAGAGATTCTATAACATTATTAAAAGAATTTCGAGAACGAACGTTAGAGACACAATCTGTGTTTGTAGAGAACACCAACTGACAAGAAATTTAAAATTTTGACACGAATGTTCACGAATGTCCTTCATTCCATTTATCTCAGACAATTTTGGCTTTTTGTTGTAAAAATTACTAAAACTCGCCGCAAGACAACAAAAAATGATTAGAACCGTTTCACTACATTGTAATGTAGAAATCTAAAGAGTCGCTACCATTACGTGAAGATGGAACAAATCGAGAATTAGAAACAAGCCAAAAACTGAAAATCTACCTCCCTTTTACTCTCTGAGGAAATATCCTATTCCTCAAAAAGATTTTACAGAATAAGGCTTGGGAAGTAATACAAATATAAAGTATTGACTTCGGTTCCCAACACATTAATCTTTTTTATCGAGTAACTTACTAAAATACAAAATAACATTTTATATTCAATTCATAGCAAACCATTCATTTCTATCTTCATTGAATTCAAGTAATTATATCTCTGATAATAACACCGATTTTCGGTCCGATGAAAAAGAGTTGCAGAAAGAGTTGCACGCAAAAAGAGTTGCAAATTCAGTGCGGTCCCCTCGACGATACCTTAAACAAAAGAAGTAAGAGACTTTATGAAAGTTGGCAAACCCTAAGATTGGGGAATTAATTCCTCATCATTCCCGAAGTTCCTCAAAATCACCAAAGTTCAGGCTCGGGTCCACCTTTGAGCGGTAGTCGAGAGGTTAAATTTTTTGATTTTTTATCGGAAACCGATCAAGTCAAAACATTTTTAAATTTTAAACGACATGTCAGAAAGTTTTCTATCACTACCAAAATTCCAAAAAATTCTCTAGAATACACTAAATTGATTCCTCAAAATTAGTGTCTAATAAATTCCAAACTAAACGCTGTTAAAGGCTAAATAATTTTTCTATTGCCGTTGCGATGTTGCGATGATGACAAAAAAAGAGAAACAAAATTTGTCACAAAAGTGACTGCAAACGAGCCAATACGATATGGATATATTGCAGCTCGAAATTCACATTTTCAGTTTTCATTTCATTTGAGTGCACGACCTGCTAAAAATGATATGAAAAAACCTCTTTGGAATGCTGTCGCGTCTGAGATAATAATATTTTTACTTCCACGCTTCTTCGATATAAACCTGAACGACCATTTTTCTTCACATTTATCATAAATGGAAATGCTCCCACTAAGCTTTATGTCAACGTAAAGTGGACCTTCTGGCTACGCTTATATTGTACTCGATATATATTGTATTCAATTATCTACCTTTTTTTAAACTGCAGCGCGTTGTGAACATTTTGAAACCGTTTTGATTAAAAATAAGTAGACAAAAGTGCAACGGTTTTAAACTGTGGTAACGCAACCAAATAATTACGGTAGTGAATTCAGACGATGTAAATCTATTTCATTAATTAATGCACTGCCATGCTCAAGAAAAATGTAACGACATTCTTGTTTGTCGTTCTTTAATGGCAAAACATCTAAAATGGGTTAATAAGAAGAACAACAAAGTGGTGGTACATTTTGTGTGAGTACGGTTGTATTCAACCGTTTCCATTGAATTCTTCAAAATGAAAAGTAATGAGTAGACGGAACGATTTCGTTGACTTCAAAGAAAACTTTTTCCTTTCTTTTGCATTCGAATAACAGACTCTACAGCTATATGTTCAGTGTTCAGATATCAGTCTGTTATATTTAAGCCGATTTACTTGTTTGATGTGCAGCGTTTCAGGTAACTGTCTTATACGTGGGAGAACATTTAAGTCGATGGGGAGAAAAGTTTGCTAGGAACCAGAGGAATAATGTAGTATTTAAAAAAAGCCAAGCTAGACAAAGCTTTATGTGAATGTTGAATGGTGTTTGACATTCTACTGGAATTTAATGTATTTGAACTAGCAAACAAAAAGGTCAAAATCCAATTTTTACCTAATCTTTAACCGTAGTTTTCATTCGGTTTTGTCTAACCAAGAGTGGTAATAAAAAATTTACTAGTAACAGCCATCCTTCTTTAACTGTTTTTATCTTGGATGGAATAGCTCAATACTGTCTGATCAGAGTATAATCATGCCTATGATCCAACAGAAAACCGCTCATCTTCTAAACAAAATTTTGTTCTACGAAACAAATAAAATTGAATACGAAAAGGGACGCAAAGTTAAAAAGAATGTCGAAAATAAATTTGAAAAACAAAACCGCCCTTCAGGCATGAATTTATTTAGCACACAACAAATTGTTTTATACTAAAAATGTAACTGTAAAAATACATGAATACACTTAGAAGATCTACCGACATTCTTTTAACTGTATCTTAAGCCACTCCGTTTCCTATATTTAAATGGTGCGAAAAACGTCCGCAAGCGAGACTCTTTTTTTTGCCCCATTCGTCTCCTTTATATTTAAAATTAGGATGATCTGTATACCGTCTATAATACTTCTCAATAATCAGTCTTTGCCCAATGGCGATGTTGTCGAAAGGAATTTACCAACAAATAATTTATTCTCAGTGTCACGATGAGTTTTAATCAAAATGATTTAATTACGAAAAGTTTTTTTTTTATTCTACTTCTTTCATCCATCCTCTGGCTCTATATATACGTTTCAATAATATCTTTTCAGCGAACGAATTTGAATAAAATGCAAATTAAAAATTTTATTTTAAAGGAATCGTTCAACGCTTTTAGTTATAAGACGAAAGGAAGAGAGAGAGATCCCTTTTGATAATTCTTTTATAGAAAATTTCATCCGCATTATGTGGTTGGAAAAACCGACTGAACCGAACAAACAAATGTTAATTTTCTCTTCGACAGACGAGAAAAACGCATAAGACCGGTGTGGGTTTTAATTAGATTGTTAATTGTATTGTAAATTAAAGCCGCTGTAACTTTGTTTTGTTTGAGGAATTATTTTCTCTCATGAATAAAATCGCATTTTGTGCGGCGAAAAAGAAAATATTTTTCGTTTAAGGCTTTGTAAAAAAAATGGAATAAATAATTAACGTAAATTCACCTTATTTTATGTTTTTCATATCCACTGATGTGTTCGAGTATTCACTTCAATTGAAGCTATTGCAATTACACTGAAGCGGCTTATAAACTTCACTTATTTTTTTTCGATTTTTCTTCCACTCATAAAACTTTTATGACAAATTCACTCTTCCAATATTCGCAGTCGTTAGTCTAAAAATAACCTACAGGCAAAACTTTACCCCAAATCACCGTAAAGTGTTATCCAAACACGAAAATTGTTACATAAATTTTTCTGAAATATCCTTTTCGTAATACGAGCACAGTCATGTTGCCATTTCACACGCGCAATATTACATAGATTTTCCTCTACTTTTATCAAGATATTTTTTGCACTCTGATTTATATCAATCAATACTAGTGACTAGTTGAATAATTGTTTTCATTCTCTGGTGCTCCTTCATTGAGAAAAAGAAAGAATCGAAAACAAAATGTGCCACGGCAATTTTTCAAAATTATTGATGATAAAGTTTCATTCCACGACAAAAATGTGTACGAAAACGACGAAAGTCAAATAGAGACTAAAAATTTTTGGAAAAGAGAATTCTCGTTATCTTTGCAAAGGTAACTGGAACGTACATTTCATTTCATTTCCACATTGATCGAAAGGGGAAGCCTTTCCAAATGGTGATAGCTGATTTTTACCGTTCTCTCCAAATCGGCGTACGATATACACATAGACATTGTGGCATCTGATACAGTTCCCAAATTTAGTGCTACGTCCCATATGTTGGGAAATAAACAGAGAACTTTCTGATACGCGCATGATATTCGCTCAGAGTGTCTCTTCTCTTAGAGCGGGAGAGGGGAGAATAACAATTTGGAAAAGCTTTTGTGATATGGTGGAAGAGGTAATGCCGGCTCGGCTGTGTGAAGCTTTTACTTTCAAGTATATAGAGTATTAGGAAAACATTTACCATGCAGTATGTGCAATGGCCAATTTTTTTTTTATTTCGGATGGGGGTTATGTTATGTTGACCTAGAATTTTTCGGTGTTATTGTAACACATTTTATGCAGCCTATAAATAAAACTCTTAAGTTGACAATTTAAGTTGAACGGATTAATTTTATTGGAGGAGAGGATTGTACATGAAGTTAGACCACCAATAAAGCAGGCTCAACCGGGCCATCAATTTAATTGTCTAACTAATTAACTAACTTTATGCGGTAAAATCTTAAATTTAAAATTCACCGCGATTGTTTCCGAAAAATCGTCCAAATGAAAACAATTAAAATGTACTCAAGCTAAAACGGACTCCTTTATTAACCGCAGGCATAAGAAAGGTGTGCTCGGATTGCGGTGATGGGTACGTTAGTTATAAAATAAGTCAAATTACAACAAACTGCAACCACAAAGTTCGCATTATATGCATCTAAAACATCTAAGGGAAACCACATACAAATTAACCTCTTATTTATTCGTTAACCACATCGATGGAATATATGTGTCGAATATGTGACTTTATAAAACCGATCTAAACGTGGCGTATTGGCTGTAGGAATGGTTTCTCGCAAGGAAATTGAATGTAGAATGATTGGTAAAATTAACAGACCCGATGGATTGTTATATAACAGAAAATGTCCAATGTTTTAGTTATAATTATAAGAATTCTGGTACCCTTTAGAGAAGATAAGTATATCAACTAAAAAAGTTAATGTGGATATTTATACAACCATAATTTTCATCTGTTTCAATTGTCGGTTCTGTTAAATTCTTTAGATCTAAGGCCGAAAACTCAAGAGCAATTTTGCGTTGATGGGATCGACAATTGTTGCGTTTTCCATTGTTTAGCCTGTGGTGAATATCTGATTACAATGGAAAGCTCAGCATAGTTGTCGATCCCATGAAATTGTTCGTGTGTTTCGGCCCTAAGCATTTTCGGAAAGATTGATACAACAAACATTGTACAGACAAGAAGTAATAAGGTTAGCTTACCCCAATTCAACAAATGATGCCATTTTAAAGCTCTTCGGAATTGGCTAGTGCTAATTTATTTCACTGCAAAAGTACTCACATTTAATATAATCATTTTCGCCAAAATATCGTTTTTCGAATCAACGGCCGAAATAATGTCAGATTAATGGTTGGTGACACTATCTTCACAACTACACGGACAACACAAGATTATTTAGAAAAATTCAATTTTCAAATCACACACTGTTTCGGGAAATCCATTTAACTTTAAAATTATTTCGGAGAAACCGTCCTAACTTTTGTTTAGAACACTCATTAATTCCCACACGGAATTATTTCCTGGCTAAATTTTATACATATTACACACTTGTCACGAAGAAGTCGAGGCTTGCCGAGACTGATAGTGACAAGTGTGTACTCTATTTTATCACATAAGCGAAACGAGACAACAATGTAGAACTGAAGTGTAATTTTTGAATTAAACTTCTAGTTAAGTAATTTTGACAGCCGAACACCGCGCGTATGTGATAAAAAAGAATTACTTCGTTTTACGCTTAAAAACTAACTGTGGCGATTTGACACTAATCAAAACAAATAAAGTCCGAGTAACTATAGACACGAACACTGACAGCTACACCGTCATACATAGAGAACCATAACCTCAACTCTGTGAAAAAAAATTAAATTATTAAGATGCCGTTTAATTTTGTGTTTCGTCCGGATCAACGAATAGATTTCTAATGTGTAAAAGGTTAAATTTTAGTTGTTTCTAGCATGGCATCAGTGTAAGCTCAGTATTTTAAATACAAGAAAACCACGAAAACCATGCAAACATTTGTTTCTATTTTGAAGCAACGTGAATAAGTGCCTACTAACTTTCACCGCACATATTTTATATTTTCAATTTTTAAAACATTTCTCTGAAAAATGTTAGGAAGAAAACGATTTTGGCATACCTCAATGATTTTCAGTTGCAGTTACGATGAGACAATGTATGACCCAGCCTGGTCGTAATATCGGAGCGGACAAAACATGATAACAAGAATAGACCGGCTAAAGCCTGGTGAGGTCTTTTTTCTTTTTCTCGATTTTTTCTGCAGACAAGCAGGAAGAATAGTTTCATTAGTCGATTTCCAGATGTTGAACAATAAACATCTCCACCAACTTTCACCAATTTAGTAGTCAACTACCGCATTATCGAATTATAAATAGGCATAGCCTAAGTAATTTCATCAGTCGGTGTGCAGCTCTCAAACAGTAAACATCTCTTCCACATCTCTAACAACATGGTCGTCAACTACCAGTTTGGTAGTCAACTACCAAAAACTACCAGTCGTCATGTAGTTGTCGAATAGCAAACATCTGTTCTCCAAAAATTTCGCTTGGTAGTCAACTATAGCCTTGGTAGCTATCTAGCGACTACCAAACTTTCGAATTGCAATGTTAACTCTGAGCTATCGGTTATCAGATAACAAACAATTATTATTTGCCTGGTTTTTATATGCTCATGGTGGCTTTGCAATTTTGAATGTCAATCCAGCTCGCAACTACCATAACTACCAAAACTACGGACTACCAAATTTTCTGTCTATAAATAGGCGAGCAAGTAGAATCATTTCGTCAGTCGGTGCTTAGTTCTTCAACAGTAAACATCTCTGTCGAAAATTACGTTTGGTAGTCAATAATAATCTTGGTAGTCAGCTACCAACTACCAGCTATCGGTTATCAGATAACAAATAATTATTATTTGCCTGGTGTTGATTTGGCTTTGTAATTTGGAATATCAATCCAGCTACCAAAACTACTAACTTCCAAAACTACCAACTACCAAAAATACCAACTACCGACCGAACCAAATTTGTGGAACAGACAGACAGACAAAGCGGCCGTAATAGGTTATTTTTTCTAGAAGAAAAAAGGCCTAAAAATTTTGGTTTCCGCAAGCCAGTTCGGGCCTGTGTTCAGTAGATCATCTTCAAGGTTGTTTGAAATGACATCCACGTTACTTAAACAAATCATTCAATGAAAGAACGAAATATTTAACGAAACTTAAGTGATGTTACGTCTGGAAGTACCGTATCTTGAAGATGATCTGTTGTAATAGAAATTCGATGAATCAATGGAGGAAAATCGTTGTCGATGCTCTAGCTGTAATAAATCATCTATCTTAAACTTAAAAAAACATTCCCAAAATTATTTGAAAGACCAATTCAACCATATAGGAAATAAATTTGAAATCGTTGAAACAACAATAAGTTTTAAATTCCACTTTATGCACAAACGAACCGGAAAAACCACTTAGATTACAAATTTTCTTTTACGGAAAATCTACAATTATGCATCAGTTCAATAAGTTGTTGCATTTTCAAACGTAACTTTTCCAAACATTCTGTGAAGAACTTTAACGTGCAATCAATCCTTAAAACGAAAATTGTATTGAAATACAAAAAAAAATTGTATTGGATGAAAGTCAATGGCTTGGTGGAACACAACTTATATGGTGTGCATCGTTGCCAATATATATAAATTTGTGTGTATAAACACTGAACTACCGTACGAGTTATACTACATTGAATCGAATATCCAATTTCCTGATGACATTAGATTAAGTCGTTCATTTCGTTGTGTGTGAACAATTGGAACCTATGAATTGAATTGTTAAATTAATTTAATATTACCGGGACTTGCATCTATTCAGCATAAAACGTGATGATAGACTATTGACTTTACTTTGTGTTAGTCACTTTATCTGTATATATCGTTTCGTTTGTCGGCCACAATGGTAAAATAAACCGTACAGTCGTATGCAATGGTGCATTCCAGCACCGATAATAAGCTGGTTATTTAAATAATTACCCAATTGATTGTGGATGCTTGCTTGAAGGAACAACATTAGCATTCATAATCAGCTTGTGGGATTTTGAGTTGTTTGAGTTCCAAGCTGGTGCTATCAGTTAAAAAGCCCTTAACAGGGTAAATGTGACACAAGTACATTTGCCATCACTTGCAGCAAAGTGATACCTCTAGGCAAGTGGTCGTAATTAATTGAGATTCAGCTAACTACCGTTTCAGGTATTTACAAATCAGAACCAACTTCTGCTGAATTCCAAAAATTTTAGTAAAGCACGTGCTCGTAATATATTTTCAGCTTAACGCTTGTTAAGCTATGGCTATGATCTTAAAACTTTGCTGGCAGAGGAAGAGAGTAGCAATTCTTTTTTCCAAAATTATTCTTCTTTTTTTTTCTTAAATCATTTAAACAAAACACAAAAATTTCGCCTTTACAATTTTCATTGATAACATTTCACTTGATTTATTGTAAATTTTTACATATTTAACTTAAATAATTTAAGTACTTACAGTTTGTTCATTTCATTTTTACACAGTTTCTAAAGATTGTCGATATGACAGAGTTTTTAATGTTCCCAGTCAATTAAGTTCTTCCCAAATTGCGCAATATTTGAATTCGCGATAGAAATTTTAAATTTTGCGCCAAAAATTCATAATTTGGGAAGAACTTAATTGACATTTAAAACTCTGACATATCTAAAACTGTGTAAAAATGAAATGAACAAACTGTATACTTAAAATATTTTTCAATTATTAACACGTTGCCGGTTATTGTGATTTGTCAACTTTATGCACACCGGAAAGAGCTCAGGGAGTCGAGGAATACCTCCAAATAAATTTCTAAAAATCAAAAATTTGACTTTTGATTTTTAACATGATTTTAGAAAATTGAAATTCTTTAAATCGCTGAAAGACAATAATTTAAAAAAATCCTTTTTTTTGTTAAACAATAAAAGTAGAGTGAATTTTCAAAAATGAAATTTTGGATGTACATTAAAATCGCCCAATTTCTACGAGTAACCCGTAGAAAGTACGTTTTGTATGTACAATTTACGGATGAGTAAACCATTGGTCTTATCGCGTTTTCGGGGGTTTTAGCCGTACATTGATGTACACTTTATTCGTACATTGTTGTACATTTAATCCGTACTTATCATGTGACAGTTCAACTGTCACAGTTGCAATTGTTATTTCTATATTTCACCCAATTTGACCTCATTCCGCTCAGATATCTTTTTTCAATAATTTTCTTAGACAACAATAATTTTTATTGGTTGAATTAAAAAAAATTAAATGAAAATGTTAAAAAAATAATCTGACGCGGGTTTGATTCGAAATTATGGAGAGGGCAGCCACATCAAGAATTCATAACTTTGATCTGATGAGGCCGATCAAGGTGATTGATAAACGAAAGGTTGCTCGTAAAATTTGCATCCAGTTTGTCTACCATTCACATTAAAATGTGACTACAGACTTGAAGCACAACAGACGCAAGGCTGTATACTTTGGGGAGGTCACGCTGATCGCCATTTTATTAGATACGCGGGAACACACCTTTTCCATACAAACAAATTCACCAAAATTGAATTCGTATGGAGTGGTGAATTTTTTGTATGAAACGTGGTGTGTAACCCGCGTATCTGCATCTGCGTGACCTCTCCAAAGTATACAGCCTTGAACAGACGTAGGAAGTAGAAAAAACTATTTGCTGATGGCGGAAGACTGTCATTTGGCAGGTGATGTTAATAACTGACACGATGTTATGAATTTTGTCGTGTCAGTTTTTAACATGAACGTCATTTTTTAAAAAATTTTGCCAACTTCGATTTGAAATTATACTTTTGGGAAATATAAGTCGGAAAATATTTTAAAACGAAATAAAACTTTTACAAAATCTAGAAGTTCAACGTACATTTTGATCGTCGAATCTGAAACTAAAGAAGCACCACTGTGCCAGCCAATTTACTTTTTTTTACTTTTTAACCATTAATTAGAAGCCGTTCGAAATTCACGTTGATTCTCTCGACGGCTTGTTAGCTCAGCAGGAAAGTCTTAGGCTGACGTGTGAGAGGTACCCGGTTCAAATCCAGTTAAAACTTGTATTTTTTTTCTTTTTTTATTTGTGCTTGGGATATTTTTTCAAAACCAAAAAACAGAAGATATGATATGATTATATCATTACCTCGATCATTACCATTCATCAATTAGCTTTGATCTATTTTTAAATTGACAAATAAACGTCAAAGTCTGTATGACACTTACTGTACTTTTAAAATGTACATGGTGTACGATGAGTAAACCATTGTTCTTATCGTGTTTTTGGGCGATTAAAACGTAGAACTTTTATTTGGGTGTGGCGAAGTCGAGGTCAATAAACACACGAAAACGAAACTTTTCATTTTTATCCTGAGCTATTTATTGGATTTTACATGCTAAGGCCGTCGAAAGACGTGCTTCAAACATGAAAAGTACGGTTGTCGACGCATGTAGCATGTAAAATATAATGTACTTTAGCAAAGGACTCGACACTTAAAATGTTCCGGTCGCATTAAAAAAGTTACAACCGTTACATATTCTAACTGGGCCTTTACTCTCTTGTAATCGAACTTTAAATCGTCAGGGTTGGCAACTGTAACTTTAATATCCGACGCCTCGAACAAATTTCGATTTGTTTTTTATTAAGATTACATTGATCGCTAAAACGATCAGATAAAGTTTGCACGTAAGACCCAACGGAACACATTTTTAGTGTCATCGAAAAAAAAAAACAGTAGTACAACAGACGAACACCGCGCGGTTCAATCTTAAGGGAAATGAATTTTATTCCTCTTTTGCATTGCACATTCGTACCAGATACCAATGCCTCCCCAATTTCAATTTATTGAATGAATTGAACCCAAACATGGCATCAAAAAATTCTTCTGCTTCGATCAAATTTTTACAACGGTCGAACGCTTGTACATTTTGGACGAAAACGGTCATATCATCCACCCACTTCGGTTCATCCTGCAAAAGATATCTAGATTGCTCGAACATACCTTCAGCTTCATGATTTTCTCCAATGGCTCATAGTTCTGAAAAGAAAACGAATTACTTACTAAGGCCACCCAATTATCGTCCGATTATCAAATTAACTTTTCTTTGTGCCCTCATGATTTGAACTTGTGTTCAAACTGTCTTTCAGTGCCTGTGTCGTTGACTTGTCTTCCTGAAAAAAAAAGTTGATTCTTTCTTTGAACCGAATGTTCACTAGACAGTTTGCGCAAGTGACATATAAATTATAAGTCAACTTATAACTTCGAAATTATAAGTTATAAGTCATAAGTTATAAGTCGGCTACATATAAAGTGAAATTTATAAGTTATAAGTCAGTGAGTTATAAGTTATAAGTGAATTTTCAAAATCTCTCAGAAACGTCCAAAAGTATCAAAAAAGTGTGAATTCGCTAGAGACGACTTCGTTACTCCAGGTAGACGTCACAAATGGATCCCTGTTCAATTCCGACTAATCGCAGCAATCACCGACTTCATGCGAGTGTTGAACGTTTAATGTGATTAATTTTCGTCACTGTGCGCTGTGACAATCGCATTCGTTATTTTACCCACTGAACTAGTTGTAAAGGTAGTTGCAAAATTCGTACAACCATGCACATTTAAAATGAGAGGTTTCCAGCTCGAGCCGGAGACTAAAAAAAGCCTTTGAGAATAAGCTAGTAACAACATTTTTCCCAAACGACGTGGGAAATAGGTTTCTTCCATCGTACGGTAAAAACGAATTTTGACAGGCCGAAAACAACCGACTGTCATCCACAGAAGCAAACATAACCACAACTTAAACAAATTTATTCGTTAAAACTTCAAAACGAGGTTGTGTTGGCTTCTCTGTGGATGACGATAGACAATTTGAACGGCCTTGGAAGAAACATATAAGCGACGAAGTCACGAAATTTTAACACTAGTTAGGAAAAAACATTTTGAAAGTGAGTTTGAAGAGAAGGGGACATAACCTAAAAAATAAAAATGAGTCATAACAGAGCTCTGCTTCTAGTATGAACATAAGAAATGTTCGGAGGCTTGTGCAATCAAAATAGGCCTTGCATTTTCTCGTAAAGAGTCTTAGAAAAATGAGTTTTCGTGCTAGAAGCAGTGCTATAGTCATAAACGTCGCAAGGCACATTTGGTCAGTGGCCTTGTTGAGACTTCTTTTCCGAATTATTATTTTTTTCACATTAAATTTTTCAAAATGGATTGAGGGTCCCTTCAATGGACTAAGACCAAAAACATTTGTAGGCTAATTTTATTGCTATTGCACAATAGCCATTGAACACCAGCCTGAGCACTGGTCAATATGCATACATTCGTTTGATTTCACCTCGGTGGATATTTTTGGAATATTGTTAATATTTTCCAATTTCCAATCTAATTTTGATTATGAATTTCGCATTAATTCCTAAACAATTTTCCGTTCTATTTGGCAGAAAATGAAATTCAGTCTGGCTCTGCAAAATTACATTTTCATATTCATTTTAATGGTGCATTGGTGAATGATCCGGTACAAAACCCTGGAGAGGCCAGACAGATGTTATATATTAATAATAATTTGCCATTCATCAATAACATTCAAATAAATAACAAAATAATCGTCCTACCGAATGTGAATTATTATATTAGAGATTTGAGAAGTTCCACAAATATCAATTGGTGATTAGTTTGATGCATCATTTGCCACCCGGAGTTATACGTGCTCTTATCTGTGCGTTTATGGTATATGGAAATACCACAGAGGAAAGCAGTCAAAAGTCTAAATTATTACAAATTTATGTGATATTGAGTTAGAACAAGTTGATGAATAATGTCTGTAGCAATTCAATTTAACACCTCTTGTCAGAACTATTTTAAATTTGCTGTTATGTGATGTGTAATAGTTATACAAAGTGCATTAGAATTTAAGAAAGATTTTGTGGACAAAATGTTTTTCCGTTCAACTAATTAAACAACAAGCAAAAATAACTAATGCGTTGTTAGATTCTCAACTCAATTATGAATTACAATAGACAATATAATTAAAATGAGTGAAGTGAATGAGCAGATGAGTAAAACGGAGGGAATATTTATTACTTCACGGAATAACGATGACAAAAAAAGAAGGTTGCTTCAAATCCTCTTAGTATCACCCAGGAATGGTGCGCCAGGTAATTGTAATTAACGAATTCTGTAATTAATTCGACTATATACATACTCCAGCAAAGTACATAGTTGTAAGTTATACCTACTTTTGTCATATTAAGCGGTATTATGAGTGATTATCATAGAAATGGTGTAGTTGGCATTTTTCGAGAAAAATGTCATTATCTTGTTTCAATTTACCATACATGCACGGCAGAGTAAAACAAACCAGGCAGGAGTAGTTCATTTTCGAAACATCAAATAAGAAAAGTATGAAAATGAACTCAAATGAACACTGAATAAATTGAATAATTTTGTTTGTAAAAAATATAGGGCTACTAGATTATTCAGGTCTCTAGTCAAATCGCTTCTGACTGGTTTACTTTACTCTGCCGTTACAGTGGCAACTTTTATGAAGGGTCGTGCAACATGAACCGGAATTGAAAAATCTACTAGAATTCATTATTTTTAAAATTCTTTATATTGGGCTTTCATTTGTTCGAACGAAAACTGTATTTTTGAATTGGAATTTCTTTCTTCTAGCGTTGAATGCAACTTCTCGTCATGTGCCATAATTTTGTCGGACTTTGTGAAAGGACTTATATTTCCTACATGCTATTTGTGTATCATTCTTCCCCTATGTTAAAAAGTGTGGTAAGGTAGTTATACAGCCGGCTCGAATATAATACGTGCGAGAAGTATTTCTCTTCCACAAAGATTAAAAAATATGAATTTTATTGAATTCATCTACGGTAGACACCATATTAACAGCTTATAGTATAGTTATTATGCATTTTAGCAGCTATTGGTAACGAATATCTCAAATTAAAAATTGGCTTCTTTGGCAATTGAACCGGGGACCTCTTGATCATGTTGGTTGTCGACATTTACATATCCCAAATAGAACATTCGATCGCAGTAATCTAAATTATTAAGTTTCTCATTCTGTACACATTCATCAGAGAATAAAGATGTGTCTTTGTAATTGGGAATAATTTCATTTGCTTCCACACAAGATCCTGGCAAACTAACAGGTTATAGGTCCAGACATAGTGAAATAATCAGAGAACACAATAGAAATGGCATCGTTGAAGGCTAAGCGAGCACCCATCAGAGCGGCTTTTACGCGCACCTGGAATGAATTGAAAAATGAAGCTAATCAACAAGAGGTCGACCAGCTGGCGATAAAACGATTGAAGTCAAAACTAAGCGATCGATTTTCACTATTGGAAAAGGCCGACGAAGAAATCCAATCCGATTTGTTACGAAAAGAGACATCTGAGGAAGAATTCACCGAGGAATTCAATTCGGTTCTCGAATATCGAGATAAATTTGGTGACATAAACTTTGTAATCGAAGAATTGCTCGAAAAAGATGAACGTTGTAACCATTCGGGACATGAAGTCGTTGATAACGTGCGTACGCCTCTGGAAATTCGGTCGAAGTATAAGCTACCAAAATTAGAACTTCAAAAATACGGTGGTGATCCAATAGAATGGTTAGGATGGTGGAGCCAGTTCAAAGGAATCGATGAAGATAAAACGTTGTCAGCGGAAGTCAAATTTCAGTATCTCATCCAAGCGACTGTGCCGAAGTCAGCAGCTCATGACCTAGTCACGAGCTTTCCGCCGACCAGCGAAAATTACCCAAAAGCGATCAAATACTTGAAGTCCCGATTCGGAAACGATAAGATTCTGGTAGAGGTGTATGTGAGAGAATTATTAAAGTTGGTCGTGAACAATTCAAACAATCGAAAATCGACAATATCAACGCTCTACGACAAATTGCAATCTCAACTGAGAGGACTGGAATCACTCGGCGTTACGAGCGATAAGTACGCCGCAATGCTCTACCCATTGGTCGAGTCGGCACTTCCGGATGACATACTCAAGGCGTGGCAGAGATCGATTAATCAATTGCGCAATGAAAACGACAACGAGGATCAGTTAAGTTTGTTGCTGAAATTTATCAGATCTGAAGTTGATTCCGAAATTCGCTTAAAAATGGCACGAAGTGGTCTGATGGAACGCGTCGAAAATTCAAACGAATGCGGATCTGCAATGGTGTCATCAAGTTCAACAATCGACAAAAACAACTTATGTCACTTCTGCAAGAAGGCCGGACATATCAAACCGTATTGTCATCAGTTCAAGAAATTCTTGGAGAAACAAGGACAGAAAGAAAGCGATACACTGAACGAAAATAATAAGCAGAAACAAAACGATGTTGGAGACAAAGAAGATCGCTCGGCGGCGAACGTTGCTCAATTAAACGACAAGGACGATTACGGGCTGTCCATCGGAAATCTTCGAGAGAATGAGTTGATTTTGGATTCCGGCGGTACACGTCATGCATTCCATGATAAGAAATATTTCAACACGCTGGACGAATCATATCGAAATAAAATCAAGATAGCAAATGGACAATACGTGTTAGCGTTTGGAATTGGATCGGTGACACTAAAGCTTGAAAACGGAAATGGTGGAATAAGAATTCTGACTGTACATAATGTTCTGTACATACCGTCACTGGTTGGAAGCGTGCTGTCTGTTTCAAGATTAACCGATCGTAACTATGTGGTTGAGTTCAACAAGTCGATTGGTAAATTGAAATACAACAACATAATCATCGGCGTTGCGGACAAAACTGCGAACGGACTGTACGTAATGAGAAGATTTGGAACGTCAAAATAAATATGTTTTGTTTAAGGAGGAGTAAATAGGACGTGATTCTGGGAAATGTAAATGAGGAGGAGTGTTGGTTGTCGACATTTACATATCCCAAATAGAACATTCGATCGCAGTAATCTAAATTATTAAGTTTCTCATTCTGTACACATTCATCAGAGAATAAAGATGTGTCTTTGTAATTGGGAATAATTTCATTTGCTTCCACACAAGATCCTGGCAAACTAACAGATCATGAGCCAACGATCTTTCTAATGTTGAAGTACAGTAGTATTGGTTGACGCTTCTTATTCTTGAAGCGTACTATAAAATCCATATACGTGTGTGTCGTATAAGTTACGCATAGCACGTTATAAAGTATCGCACATAAATAATTTCGTTTTTTAACATAATTGAATTTAAGTCGACTTGATGCCAAGATGTTTATGGATTATCAAATTAATTTTAACTTGAACAACTTTCTGATATAATTACGTAATAAAACTACTTCACAAAAAATGAAAGTATTTTGTCGAGAATCTCTCTAATTTACTAAAAAAAAACAATTTTGTCGTTGATCTTCTTCGTGTTTAAGACCAACATTCACTATATACGTTAAACATACGTGATGTGCATTTAATTTCCGTCCCACTCGTAAGTTTTTCACATTCCACATACATCACTACAATACGTAACACATGAATGTTCAAATTTGACAATCGAAATACGTAACTACGTTGTCAACGTGTCCCACGTATAGAAAACATTGTACATGTATCGTATCATATATGTCATGACATTACCGTTCCGATGAATTTTACACACACGCGGAGTATTGTCTGAAGTTTCTTTTTCTGGGTGTACGCTAAAAAATCCTTACATAGAGTTGGTACTATTTGCTTCCCGGTCAATCAATGAATTAGATTACCAGAAAAAATTAAAGTCTAAGGCAGGGCCTATTTTAGGGAATTTAATTTCCAAAAATTTCACAAATTTCACAAAAATTCTAAAAATTTCTAAATTTTGTTTTCTGTTAGATCTCATTCCAAATCAGTTAAGCTCAAAGACATGAAAAACACCTAAAAAGGCAGTAAAAACCACATTTACGATGCAATCTGTTGTGTTTTTAGATAAAATGACGAAAAGTGATATAAAAATTTAAAAATTTTTGGAAATTTAATTTCCTTAAAATAGGTCCTTCCTGGTCTAAGGAGCGGTAGAAAAGTGGTGAACTTTAAACTATTCGACGACGACTCAACTCTCATCATCCAGCGCGCTAGTAACTTTAAGGAAATGTATTCAGTCTCTAAGGCTTGATTTCCACTTACCTAAAACGTACTCCGTGTGAGAGACAAAATTTAGTTTTTTCAGTTTTTGCTTTGTTTACTTGACAGTTCGCTCTCTCACTTGTTGAGTGGAAACTATACTTAAGGTTTAGTATACAGTAACCAACATGTCTGTTTTTTTTTTTATTTGCTTATGAGGTAGCATTGTGTATATAAAAATTTCTGAAATATTGTTCAATCAACTGAAGAAAATTATTTATCCAAAGAACTACTAACCGCACCGACGGGATCGCAATATATTTTATATCGAAAAAATACTCAATGAAATACAAAATCAGTCGACATATAATCATATCCATACGTACACATCTTTACACATAATACAGTTGCCGTTTATAGAAATCTAGCATAGATTTTTGTACATGTTCGTTTTTATAGAAAAAAACACTGCTAACAATCATCATCATCATCTCGTTTATATATATATAAAACAGATCCGAAATCCTTGTACCGGAAACTTTTCACAATCATAACATACAGCACTATTATAGTACACATTTGCAAAACTTTCCTGTTCCATTTACGAAAACTGCATACGAAATTATTATTTGAAGCAAAAGCTATAAAACGAATATACATTCTATCTTTATGCTGTTAAAAGTTGTGTATTATATAACAGAAAACGAGGGTTATGAAGAGGGTGAGTTATGTTAATTAATGGAAACAATTCGTAAGTGAAATTATTTTAGCCTTAAATAGTTTGATTTAAAAAAGTAGAAAAAGCGAAAGAGCTTTACGATCTCCACCAATCCAATCATTATATTCGAAATCCCTTTTTTTTGCATGGACTACACAAATAAAAACTATTTTAAGACGAACCCCCTAACTCCCCATTATTATGAGAGGTGTATGAATTCGTCTATATTATAAAGACAGCTCAATATTACGTTGGTGTAGCCTTTATTTCACATATAATATACATCAAAAACTGCTGATGTTGATGATGATCATATTTCCGTTGAAGAAAATTTTCGGATACCTTACTAAGGGTGTATTATGTGTATACCGTCGAACATATCCATCCATGTTTACACTATAAAATCGACGTAATTTGGAACAGACTTTCTTAACGAGAAAAAAAGGAGTTAGTCAATATTTTTTCTCCAAACGTTTACAGAATTATCTTTACGTGTAGAATATATACAACGTGTATGGAACATCCGATAATATAATGACTCGATTACGTTTTAATGAAGTCTGTTAGTTTGCTCCGGTTTGATTTTTTTTTCGATTTTGAATATTTGGTTTAATTTTTTTCATTATATTCGCTTTATTGTCTACGATCAGTTATTACAATTTGCTTATATGAGTGGAAATTTTCTCACACTTAAAACCAATGTAATGGAGAAAGAAAGTAGCATAATAAGTAGCGTAAACGTCGCGAGTTCCGATTTGATTGTAATCAGAGTGATAAAACTTTGTTGAATAAATCGTGTGCTTGTAATCATTCCCAATTATGTTCCTACCTTATGCCTCCCGAGTCCCGAGGAATGACTTTCTTTGTTTTGTAAACTCTTGTAATGAAAACAGAGAGACAGCCTCCCTACTAGTGTAGAAGTGAGGAATCTATGAATTTTTAATAACTGTGATAGAAGGTAAGCTTAGAACACTCAGCCTTGACGCGTTTCAGCAAAATTAGAGACGAAAAAGAAACCAGAAACTGCATAATTCGGTTAAGTGCTTTAGTTTCTATCTAAACCACTTCCAAAGTTTATTTATCATTAAGATAGGGAAAGCGAATATAGCCGACATACGTGCACACTAGTTCGGTACGTAGCTCAATTCAAAATTCATTTTCTTTGAAAAGTTTTTGGCTTCCAGGAATTGTGGCTGCAATCTATAAATTTAACTTATTTGGTCAGTAGGTCAGAAAATAGGTTCTCGCCTAGTTATACACGATTGATTATAACGTATCTAAGAGGTAAAGTTGTTTAAATGATAGCAACCCGGAAAAAGTTTCACAAAAATTTACAAAAAGAGGATTTGTGGCAGAGATTGTTGTAACGATTTATCGCAAGATTTTCGCAAGTGTTACAATGATTTGGAATCGGAGCATGAAGAATGTAGACTTTATTCATTAAGTGAGGCACTTACAAATATACACTTCAAAACATTAACTGCTTCATATGGAAATTATAATTGGCTTTTCGATAATTATCGAAACAACAGCCTCACATGTCTTGCCTATCATCTTCTTAATTCAGTTTGGTATGCTACAAATTAATGCAATCAAAGCGAATTTTGTGCGAAAATTCTCAACATTTTCATTTTAAATCCCATATGGTTCACATGTTGTCTCTCCAACCAAATACGTAAGATATGCCAATAGAACTCGTTTTGTTAGTAAAAGCTAATAATGAAATAACACCGCCTAATAATAGACAAAAGAAGATGTTCTGTAATTAGAAACATAAATCAACTGAAGCCATTACTACCATTCCACCGACGTATGATTCGTATTCGTCTATAAGTTCATTGAGGAGATGATTATACCATTGTCATGCTGTCGTTCATCCTCGAATAACTTCTTTCGTTTTGTATAACATATCGGTTTGTTAGTAAAAGTTATATACGAGAGAGAATTCTTCCATCGCATCGTGTTATATGCGACAAACAAATGAAAGCGTAATTATTTCGTCTGTCGACATATAGAGATCAAACAGACCTGATCACGATGCATAATGTGAAATATTAGCTTCTACAAATGAATGCAGTAAAATGTTTTGTGTTCTTTTAGTTTTAGTACAATGCCAATTTTGTTTGGAAAGTTAATGTAGCATTCACAACAAGTCGACTAAAATTACTTTTTCTATTTCTTTTATATGTCGACATGCGGTTCACAATCAACAAAATTGTTTTTAAATTATTTTCTGCAAAATCTTCTACTTTATTTGTTTTAACATACATGTTGCTACAGAAGAGAGCCCAAGTTCATCATTAAGTTTTGTGTATCGCTGTCGATATCAGATAAATAGCACAATATTATTCGTATTGCATACGAAGTAGGTCAAGTTGTACCCACATAACATTCCTATCGTCAATAACTATTTGTCCAAAATTATGAATATCTGTTCATCACAAAACAAATCAACAGAAAACGAAACAAAGATGCCACATCCGTAAACACAACAAACCCAGCAACGACACAGACAATTTGGACATATCATTGACAGGTCTTTGATAAACCAATAAGACTATAACAATAATGCAGGGAATCCACTTCAATGTACTTAGTGTTGCTTGTCAGCCGCCGTGTTAAACATAAATGGTTGTCAGGCAGGTATTATGTAGACATCTTATTGATGAAAATTGGCTTGGAGTCTCGATTAGTATTTGAGTAAAATTTCTTCTGTGTTATTTTTTGTTTGTTATTCGATGTTGATGGGGAAGCTGTTCTCAGTAAATTTGAATTTATTTATTTTTTCGTTAAACGAATGAATGAACTTGACGATTAAGAAGGATTTGCTTAGCTTATTCTCTGGAGTATCTTTAGAGGGCATATCGTATTACGTATAACGATAACGAGTACTTTTAAGACTTACTGGTAATAAATCAAATTCAGTTTAGCTTCTTTTGTAGAAATTTACCTTTGTAAAAATTGTATCTCACCCCACATCCGCATATATGTAAATTTACTAGAAGCTACGTGGTAAAGTACACACATAAATCGATTTCCTCACTTTTAAATGTTTGTTTATTTGACTAGAAATTGATGTTCCCAAGCGCGGTAATAGCCAGTTATTATCCCCACAAATCACATCTTTTATTTGTATAATTTGTTTACAAACTTAATTTTAAACAAATTGTTGTTTCAAATTTGCAAACAAAACTTACAAACTTTTACGTTGAGTTCTGACTTTTATCTCAGAATAATCTTAAACGGAACAAGTGCGTGAATCTATCGTGTACTACGATAACTGGAACTCGTGTTGTACATACAGAAAAAAAAAATTGTACTTTCAACTTGTTGGGAGAAAATGATTGGTTTGTAGTATGAAAATGTTTTGTTTCATTTACCAGATTTATTAAAAGATACACGTAAAAATGCGCATTTATCTTTTGAGATAGGACCATGTCGCGGAGAATTTTTCACTTTACAATTTTTGACATAACTTTTTACTGTCTGAAAACGACCTGTGCTCTCCTCCTGGAACTGTCGTTAACAGCTGATTATTAGGTCCATATCAATAGATCATTTTCATTATACGATACTCCGCAACGTAACCTCACTTAATTTTTCGTCAAGTAGTCCTTAACCTCAATTAATTGACGTCGTTCGTTCAATTCATTCGATATTTTTCGACATGTCTGAAAGCTGGGATCGTGTCTGACGTTTACAAGGTCATGAAAATGATGTATAGAAGTAAACTTAAAACTTATTTGTTTATCTACTGTCTCAATTTCGCGACTTCGTCGCTTATTTCCGACACAATATAAATAAAACGTTGTTCCTAACTTATGCTAAGAGGCTTTTTTAGCGAACGAGAGGTTTCCAGCACGGAGCCGGAGCCTCTTAGCATGCGTTAGGAACATACTATTATCATACTCGCGCCATGTTGTCACGACACTATTATTTATCTAGATTCTAGAAAAATAAATAGGAAATTTGTCAATCATTATATGATTTTAGTAGATTATGCACATCTGTCCAAAATGTTTATTTTGACGATTTGGAAGTTATGTACCGAGCCGACGGCAAGCCTCGATTGTCCATCTCATGTAAAGATAATCAAATGATATCGTGATGCCGTTGTTGTTAGTAAGAATTTCTGAGACGACTTTCCTTTTGGGTTAGACTACTCGATATGTTACACATGTTACAACAGAATAAAATCTGCTTTTGTATAATATTATTCATTACGGTATCTCTGAAACAAATGATGGAAATTGTACTTCTTGTGTAAAGTTTATATCATTGAAGCATAACACCAATTATTTTCCTTTCTACTCACATCCTCACATTGTTACTTCTTTTCGTTACTGAAAAAAAAAATTGTGTAAGTAAAAAGCAGCAATGTAGACAAAGCGTTCGAAAAAAAGGTCTCTCTGGACAGGATGCATCCCTTTTTTTAATTTCTGCAACGCCGCACACAAAATAAAATTCTGGCAAGGCAACGAATGTGTACAATGCACACCAAAGCACACGTGGTGCTATTACTATATATGCCTGTGAAAGAGAATCGCTGAGCCGTGAGCTGGTCATCATATATTTTTTTGAATAATGCACGACTATCACACAAGCTGACATTATAAAAAAAAATTAATTATGTTGTCTGGTGTGGGGAAACACTGACCCAAATGTGATTTATCGCACATTTACCGTGGACCAAACCATGCAAAAAATATTTCTTTTGTATTTGGCTGTTACAAATGAGAAGATGTTGCATTATGAAGATCAATAGGTCTGTTAAAAAATTCCGAAATTTAAAAATTTTTGGTACACAAATTGTTACGCCCATAACTGGTACGTTTTATTAAGAGGGAAATGAACTGCGAAGTTTGCTTTTCACAGAACAAACTCATTTACAGACTTCTCCTAACTATCCATATTCTGTATGATACGGTGTTGCTATCATAACGATTTTTCTTATATTTTAATATCGTACCTGAAGCCTGGTTATTAGAAATGTTTCAGAGCGTACTGTGGTAAATCAAGTAATGCCAATAACCACGTTAAACAGAAAGTGCTTGGTGCTTGGCTTATGTTTGCTTATAAACACGAATTCTTCGATATATGTCGTCGTAAAATATAGAGAACATAGAGAATCATCTTCTTATTATCATAACAATTAGGCTCGTACAAACCATATCGTTTAAATGTGGCTATCTTAAACAGAAGAAACTACGAAAATTGTAACTTAAAGTTGTAATGGTCGATTTGTTGTGAACTAAAAATTGCCATCAATGTGTATTATAGTGTCACTTCCACAACTAGAGCCTAATAAAGTACTTTGAATTCGATGTCATAAATACATTCTGGTACAGAGACCCACACACCGCAGACTATATCAAAAATTTTAGTTTGAACATTTCAAAGTTCTAATATCAGTCGTAAGTCATAAGTTCCTAACTCGATTGTTCACTTTTCTTTTATAACTTATTTTATCCTATACAGGATACGGCAAGCACCTAGATGGGGAAAACAACTATCACCATTGTTCTTGACTACACTAACGGAATTGTTAAAACCGACACATTTTCTGTTTCTGCGTGTTACTTGAGTTTTTGATTTCTCTATATAAAAATATATGCAAAAATCAGAAGAAGCTAGTAAAGCCCAAAACAGAAAATGTGTCGGTTTCCAAAATTCGTTGCGTGTACCTTAATAAGTTGGACATGTTTTACAGCCCATCTGACGTAAAGTTCTTTCAGCGCAATCCTTGACGAATATTAACTTATCGAATTTCAAAAATGAAAATATTTCTGTTACTTCTTTCTGATCAACGAATTCTCGCTTACCAGCGTAACAATAGTTTCACTCTTTTAGTTCCACTTTTTCAGTTTCACGAGCTAGAGAAATTTGAAAACGGCTAGCTTTTGAAACTAAAAAAGTGGTACTATTGTAACGCTACATATATGCAGCGTTAAAATAGTTTCACTATTTTAGTTTCACTTTTTTCGTGGAACTGAAAAAAGTGGTACTATTGTAACGCTGCATATATGTAGCGTTACAATGGTACCACGTTTTTAGTTTTACTACACTAAATCATAGTTTCTATTGAAATCTGACACAGTTGCACATTCCACATTTTTGAAAAATGATTTTTATAAAGATATCATCGAAAATAAAAGACGAAATGCCCAAATGTAGATTACAAGACTAAAATTTTAGATAAAGCTCACTGACTCTTAAAATGTCTTGCGTGTGATAACGTCTATATTTTTTTATAGCGTTTCTACACGGAAAAAATTTCAATAATAGACAGTTTGCTCAAACTGTCTTATTATTTTCTACAAATATATAAATATTTGTAACAAATAAATTCCGAAAGAATATATTTGTTGCAATTAATTTTAAATATTTATGGAAAATAATTGTTGAAATTTTTGTGTGTGCCTTGTAGCTTGCGTTAGGAAATATTCTTTTCGCAACAAGTGACGAAAAGTCGGACTTTCCTTTGCCTTTATTGCGAAAAACGCTGTATACAACTCGATGATAATAGTTATTTAATAGGGTGTAGTGTTTTGACGAAGGTATTTTGTTTTTTAAGGCCTGCGGGTAGGTTGATGCAGAATAGTCACCCGATCACGAAAATAACAAAAAGAAAATTGAAGTTCAAAGCTCCCATGCGCGCCTCTGAAAGCCGACTTTTTGATCCCAAAGCCATAGTGAGATCAGTTCTGCCGGTTGCGTGGAAAAATATTTGTTAAGTGTATGTGATAATTACTCGTAGAGACCGTGGCTTCAATTTGGTATACTTTAAAATTAAAAAAAAAATTGGCTCACCGATGAAAAATTACAAAAAGTGCTCCCGACCATGACTTTTAGAGAATTTTTCTGGATATAAAGCTTTCTGAAATCTGTGACTGGAAAGCAATATAGTCGTGTCGTAGCTCATTTTAACGGGAATTTCAAGAGCTTTCAAACAAATATAGACTCGACGTAAAGTTTCACCGGGTTGCAGATTCGTTGACCATCTAGTTTGTGAAAAATGGGACGAGAAAAATCATATTTTTTTACTTTTTCGCAGAACTTATGCAAAAACAGTTCCAAATTGTTCTCAGTATTGCTGGCGTTAATAATGCAGGTATCCTGGGAAGAATTAGCAGACTTTCGGGGCAACTTTTACTGTCGTATCTTTATGATAATCAAAAAATCATCAAAACGACCTTTTTTTAAAAATTTATCCTAGCATCGCTCATTTTTTCCCAGGATAGCTGCTCTATTGACGCCAGCAATACTGAGAACAATTTGGAACTGTTTTTGCATAAATTCTGTGAAAAAGTAAACAAAAATATGATTTTTCTCGTAACATTTTTTACAAACTAGATGGTCAACGAATCTCCAACCCGGTGAAACTTTACGTCGAGTCTATATTTGTTTGAAAGCTCTTGAAATTCTCTTTAAAATGAGCGACGACACGACTATATTGCTTTCCTGTCACAGATTTCAGAAAGCTTTATATCCAGAAAAAATTTTAAGAGTCAGTGAGCTTTTATCTAAAATTTTAGTCTTGTAATCTACGTTTGGGCATTTCGTCTTTTATTTTCGATGATATCTTTTTATCAAAATAATATTTCAAAAATGTGGAATGTGCAACTGTGTCAGATTTCAATAGAAACTATGATTTAGTGGAGTAAAACTAAAAAAGTGGTACCATTGTAACGCGGCATATATGCCATTTACCATTTTTCGGAAAATTGAGAGAAAAAGTCAAACTAAAAAAGTGGTACTATTGTAACGCTACATATATGCAGCGTTACAATAGTACCACTTTTTTTCAGTTCCACGAAAAAAGATAAACTAAAATTGTGAAACTATTGTAACGCTACATATATGTAGCGTTACAATAGTACCACTTTTTTAGTTTCACAAGCTAGCCGTTTTCAAATTTCTCTAGCTTGTGAATCTGAAAAAGTGGTACTATTGTAACGCTGCATATATGCAGCGTTACAATAGTTTCACTTTTTCTAGTTCCAAAAAAAAGTGGAACTGAAAGTGTGAAACTGTTGTAACGCTGGTTTCTCGCTTATTGTTTTCATCGCCATCGATAACAGATAACGAGCCTCACTGAAATTCCAATAGTAATCTACCTAGCCTTTCAATATCATAGACTTAAAGACTCATTACACAATAAAGTCTAATTATAATACGGACAGAAATTCCATAAGTACATATAGTAATAATGATTAAAGTTTCAAGACTATAACCATTCTACGAACTCGACGACCTCCTAAATATGCATAGTAATAGTTATGGGAAAACATTATTCCAAGATTCATATAGCATTCGGTATACGAGCACTGAAAGTCCAATAAAGATTGCAACTTAATTATGAATCGAACGGTAAGGCGTCAGAGAATGTTTCGACGAATTATAAGGCACATGAAATGATATACTAACGGCAGACGGTTTTTTTTTTGAATTTTTGTAATGTTAAAACATGCTTAATGAAGTATTACACTGTGTTCTTGCGATAAAAAAGTGAACATATAATCCATTCGTCAAATATAATTTATTGTATGCTATGTATTCATATTATGTTATGTGTGATGCGCATACTTTGTACTCAATCTATGTATACAAAACCTCAACATTTATGCAATGGGACACTTTATAAATTCATTTCTCTTCAGAAAACGTTTCTATGCAATTTCTCTAATCGTGTTGTTGGTTTTATTGTGGCAAATTACATTTCATGTGATACAGTTCGTTGGTTTTCCCATTTTCAGAAATTAGAAAATACATCCCGCTGTATAGTCTTTTGAAGATTCTATCATTTTCCTTTAAGATGAACATGCAAACATATACCGAAAGCAGAATGTTTTAAGATATATGCATTCTGAACCGCACCAATTTATGTTATTTCGGGTAAATAAACGTCTCTGTAACGTCTGGCTCTGTATGCCATTAGATGTTTCAACGATGAAATGCCAGAAGCTTTAATGTTGAATAATTCATTTTTAATTAAAATTAAAATATCATTATAGGAACACGGTTTCGTGATATTGAAACTGCAACGATAATTACATAGTGTGTAACTCACGAGCTCATGAGCACGACTTTATTTTCCCTTTACGAATAAGTCTATATGATGGTCTGTACACTTATAAAATTGTATGGTTTACGCTTTGCTTGCCCCTGTGGGTATATCAGTCAAACAGCCGCTTAATAAAAATTTCATTGCATGCATGAAGTTCCACTTACTTCAAATTTTATTATATTCCGTCAACGCTAGAGATGAGCGGGCCGCCCGAAATACATCGGCCCGACCCGACCCGACCCGGCCCGATCGGGTTCGGGTCCGGGTTTTGAAAATTCATTCGGGCCGGGTCGGGTCGGGCCGGGCTTTGAAAACAAAAATTCGGGCCGGCCCGACTTAGAAATACAAATTTAAAGTAAGCCAATAAAAGCCTATAAAGCATGAAACACTAACTTATTTTATTATTTTACTTCGCGTATAAGATTATTGCAAAGCTTTTATGCGTAGAAAATGATTTTTCATTATAGTAATAAAAAGTCGGGTCACGTCGGGCCGATGATTTTTTCGGGTCGGGTTGGGTCGTTCCGCGAAGAGAAAAGTCTCGGGTCGGGTCGGGCTCGGGTTCAAAAAATTGGATCGGGCCGGGTCGGGTCGGGTATTGAAAAAACGTCGGCCCGCTCATCTCTAGTCAACGCAGGAATATTCATCGCCGTAAGTGCGGTCGAAATTCAAAATGGAGAGTGCGAAGGTCTTTTTAACGTAGCGTCATTTTCATACTAGGAAGCGTTGAAATGTATTATTTGGTTCACTTTTTCATCGAATCGTTCACGTAAAATTCAAATTTTAGGCACACTTACGGCGTGAATAGCTTCTCACTGTGACTCTGAACAGGGCCTATTTTTCAGATTTTCTAATGAATTTTAAAGAATTTTGATGAATTTGATGAATTTTAATGAATTTTAATGAATTTTAATGAATTTAATGAATTTTGATGAATTTTGATGAATTTTAATGAATTTTCAAGAATTGTGATCACAGAGCTATATGTAAAAGTACTTTCAGGATTTCTCATTAATTACAAAATAAAATAAATAACTAAATTCTACGTTAGTTACAACTCGTTTATGACCCGTAAATAAAGATTCAATCTGTTTCCGAGCATCATCGGATCTCTAGACGTTCACACATTTGCTTAAATATTTTCTAGCCTTTAAAATCAAATGTAACTTTTCATCACCATGTTACCAAAAGAATTTGTACTTAGAGCTATCTTTGATTGATCTGTTAGTTGAAATCGTGAGTCGTATAATGTGCCGGAATGGCTACCAAAAGGCGCATCGGGCGGATTGGCTGAAAAAGGCTCAGAGGCGCATAAATAAACTTTATTGGTCTGAGGAGCGCCAAAAAGCAAAAGGCGCATCGGGTATCGCCCAGTATGGCCAGTCCAGGCCTGGTCGTATAGTTCAGATGAGGCTATTGTATACGTTCTAAGCGGAAACTACTTTATGCGGAAATGGTTGACGTGCTTTATGTCTGTATTCAAAAACCGCGTAAATACAATTTCATTATGTTATATTTTACAGAAATCTCGATTTCCACTGATAATAGACAGTTTGCGCGAATAATTTATAAGTCAACTTATAAGTTGGAAATTACAAGTGAACTTCCAGAACTTCTCGTATGAAGATGTGACTTATAATTTCTACCATATAAGTTGACTTATAAATTATTTGTCATTTGCGCAAACTGTCTAATGGGAGATTAAAGATTTGATAAGTTTTTTAAATTAAATTTGACGTAAAACTCAATTTTGTAATAAAAACTGTTCATTTTAGAGGCGTTCCGTAGAACAATTTTTTGCTTAGAATAATGTTCTGCTTCGAATTTTTCATAATTCCTCATTACACTTTGACGTAAAAAGTAGAAATTATAAGCTATAATAAGTCATACGATTTTACGTAATCCACGTCGCTTGCGAATAGTATCTTTATCATTGCGGAAAACACCGTTGCTATTCTTAATCATATAAGAAAGACGAACGTGAAAGCCTATATTTTTAGAGTACAGCTCTAACTACTTAAAAAGCTTGAATTTGAAAAAAATTGTTACTGATAAACCTATAAATAATTAAAATCGATACATTGTAAACGAAATACATTCAAAAAAATTAAGTCTAGTGTTTCCAGGCCGAGCAAAGCTCACTTTAGCCCTGCGTGGATAATTTTTTGTTAAACTTTTTATTTTCCAACAAATTTGAAACGGAAACGAATTTTAATGAAGCGTAAAGAAATTTAATGAATTTTAATGAAAATCAATGAATTTAATGAATTTTCATGAATCTTAATGAATTTCATGAATTTTCATGAATTTTCAAGAATTTTAATGAATTTCTTGAATTTTCAAGAATTTGATGAATTTAATGAATTAAAAATAGGCCCTGACTCTGAATAGACTCTTCTGCTGCTTCATTTACAAATATCTCAATCCGATAAACAAAGATCGATATTGACATAAAGAGTGCTAATATAATAGAAAATATTGAGGTCCAATGATTTGAAATTAAATTAACTTTCAATTGACTGAAACCATTGCAATCACTTGTAGCTGACCTTCTCGCACAAAAAGTAACACCATAATCCATGAAAAGCTTATTTTGAATCCGTTTTCGATCGTGTGTATGTGTGTGTGTGTGTGTGGGTAGCAATGAATACAATTTCCATTTTTATACTCCAATGAATAATTTGATATTTCCATTCGTTCACTGTTGATATTAGCAGAAGATACTGTTACCTATTATGCACTGAATATTGTGGAAAATATAAATTCTATTTCGCATAAATACTTGGAATGTGTACCAGTTTTTATAACGAGCAGCTATCCGTAGTCAGGGCAATTATTTTATGCGGATTTTTCTTGGAAATTTGTGAAAGCTTTGCTCGCAATTTTGCAATATTGATTGATCTACCCACTAGTCAAACTTAAAGTATCTATTACATTGCTGCAATAATTAAACGCAAACTAACGATCGATTTTAACTTGAAAATTGAATACAAAATATTGAAAAAAAAAAAATTGTGGATCGACGAATTCAACAATGGTACTCGATTCTCGTTGCTATCACCGTTACGAAGGCTTAGAGTAAAGTACCCAAATGTGGAACGGGTTGATAATTCTGGAACTTACACCCAACAAAAGTAACTTAGAAACTGTTTCTCATTTTAACTGTTACATGCAAAATCCAATACTTACTACGGGTAAAATAGCTTTCTTGTAGTGTGTGATCAATAAAGCTGCGTCAAAATGTTGGTCACCACGGCAGAGTAATAGTAGATAGATTACATTGGATGCTGCGGAGGTAGTTCATTACATGAGGGATCAATTTTGTGAACCGAACTCACAAGTGTGGTTTTAAGCAACAAGCTTTGGAAACGGTTATTTTGACAAGTGTATAGTTTGCATATCCGAGCTGAAGGCGAGCAGATTCTTGAATATCAAAAGATTATTCTAAATTAATGTATAATTTCACAACATTTATGTCGCGCTACTTGATTCACTGCCACACTAATAATAAACATAAAAAATACCGATACAGCAAAACCAACAAAACAGTCTGTTGTTGCATTGAAACGTTTATAAACGAATCTAGTCTGCTCATGAAATCGGCTCACACTTCTTCATAACATTAATCCCGAAAGCATCAACACTACTGTTTTGATGACATGTTGACAAACTATACTTCGACTGTTTTGTTTTTGTGAAGTGCTAGATTCATATTTTGCGTAATATTTGTCGATTTTGGTGGTGTTACTATACATTTTGCTGTGAAGTGAAGTGAAATACATGATAATAAAGACAAAAGTGTTGATTGTTTTTGAAAATAAGTGAAAAATGCAAAAATTAAAATTGTTTGGCCATAGGTGTTCGTCGAAGTTGACATGTTGTCACATGTTGTAAACCAAAACACCGTAATCTAGTCATTTCACTCACACGTTCGTGAGATGGAGAAAATGACATTTTCAAAATGTAAAGAGAGCGCAATTCACGATGAGATACATGTGGAACGAATAGAACGAATAATAGGAAAGAAACCCACAAAAAGTAAAACTTTCTTTTGAATTTAGTTTATCTTGAATACGCCGAGACTTTCAAGTCAACACATGATTTGGAATATTATTTAACGTATCGCAAGGATAAATTTTTCTAAAACACAAAAATCTAAAATTACGTGTTACGGTGGATGTCTTAGTTACAGGTTGTAGATTCCAAAGATCAGAAGAGCTTATACAATGACCTCATTTTGAAATGCAAGGTCAACAAAACTATACAATTTTCGCATCACCATCAGTTTCTGTTACAGAATTCCATTTTTTAAATTGAATATAGAAGCAACAATCGCATCGCTAGGAACTATATTTTTTCTACTTTTTCTATAAATAAGATTCCTTGATCTAATTTTCTACTTCGTTTCAATTCTCTATATGAAACAATTGCATTTCAATCTAAAAATTAACGTCAAATGGAAAAACCTTAGTTTTTCGTTATTGTCTTATCTTGTCTGGTTTATTGCACAAACAAGAATCGAAATCGAAAGCAATGGGATACACTAAACAGTAATTGTGTATGTTTTAATTTTCAGCAAAACTGTACTTACTTAAATAATTTATTTCGTTTTGCTTTCCACATCGCATTTTCTACTTGTATTTCCAATGTAATATATAGCCCCTGCCAGGCTACACTAACTTATTTATTTCCAGATTGTATCAAACACGTATTAACCTCGTGTTTTACCATTCATATGAACAAATAACGAATATTTGCACTGTAATTATGTGTAGAGCAAGTAAAACGATTTATAAGTTCAGTTTGTAGTTAGATTATTGCCGTTTATTTATGATTATAAGTGGTATAACGCCATACACCAAATATTTTCTGTTAAATTTTTAATCAGATTGAGGTTTTAATTTTCATGTAGGTAAAGGGCAGAGGGTATGAGTCAGAACGTGTAGAATTCACTAGTAGCATAATTACTAGTATCTCTAAATTATCCAGAACCGACACGCATCACTTACGAATAGAAGGAAATTACGAGTTTCTACGCAAACTTGAAAGAGTCTAACTCTTAGTAGTGAGTGGATATAAGAGAAAATTGGTCAACGTCCCCGCTGTTTCCTTATATGGTCTAACTTTTGACTTTCACCTTCTATTGCACCGCGAATAGTCGACCGAGAACAATAATTTCAATAGCAGACGGGTTCACCTTCTATTTTCCTGTTTCTTAAAGTCGAAACTGCCTAAGCATTTAACGTCGAAAAGTGCTCGTCTCCTGTAATCTATCCATGAAAGATGCTACGATGCTACAATTTCTTCCTGTATTATAACATAACAATGACCACTAGCTCGAAAAGCCAATTCTTCGTAATAAAATTTAACAACAATGTCAAGTATCTCGCCTGACCATACAGCACAGCATACGTTCTTATAAATTTATTAAACTTTAACCAGTTAGAATATTGTTGTATATTAACTTGCAAATGGAGAGGAAATCTAATTACTTTATTACATGCAGACCATCAAGCACCAACAAAGTTTGAATATTTGCATTATGTGCAAGTGAATAAGATGAGATAATACCCAGGCTTTAATGCTTGTGTATGATTGAGTATTAAAGTTTTGAGATCAGTAATGCCATCGGAATCATAATGATAATTGTGTGATACTAAAATAGGTATTAATTGAAAAAAAAATCAAATGAGTCATTATACAAATACAAAAAAAATTGTGCTGACTGCGCAACAACAATATTATAATGTACTTTAATGTTGTTACATCTATATCTGCGAGCTCATCATCGAGTTTTAGTTTTCGCTGGTTCAACAGATATAAGTCCTATCATAAAAGGCTGTGTTCAGACACCAAAAAATTAAATCGTAAAGCCCATGAAAACATTAAGCGACAAATTGTGACTAATTCGGTATTAAGTGGCATATCATCTGTTAAAACTAATGAAGTAGAAGATTTTGTATCAATCTGAAGAAAATACTTTGATCAAGGGTAGTACTAGTACTACAGCGATAAACTCTCTAAATGACCGTCTTTTTCTAAATCGCTTAATTCTACAGCTTCTCTCATTCCATAATGAAATATAATGAGAGAAGTTAGAGAAATAAGAAATTTAGAAAAAGACTGTCATTTAGAGTTCATTTTCTTTATTAAAAGCGAAAAAAAGGCTGCACAGTGCAACCGGTAAAAAAACGATCTTTTCAAAAAACAAATATTTACAATAAATAAAAATCATCAATTCTATTACGTCCCAAGGTCCCTAAAATGCAACTAGAATTTCTTCGTTGAAATTTAGAGAGTTTATCACTGTAAAGTCTAAAATTAATTATACTAAATGCTGACTGACTGTAAAAGAATAAAGTCATGAACACCGGTAAGCAATGCATTCCACTCATCACTAGCAAACCCTTCCATATTGTTGACAATATAATTATACATCGCGAAATGCAATTGAGACATTAAGTCTTTCATGTGTGTGTGTGTGAGTTTATTCGCTGATGATGCAGAAATTGTAGGGTATTGTAGGGCGGCATTTCTAATTGAATAAAATTTCGTTTTGTTTTCGCTATATTTCAGGCATTGTTTAGGCCCTTCTTCAGACTTCTTAAAACAGTAAATTAAATCAGAATTTTCTTATTAGCACTTGTCTTTCACAGCCGGTCAGGTTTTCGGTAGGTCTTAAAAGAAACGAAGTAAAAGATTTTGTATCAAGAACGTTCATCATTCTAAGCTCTAAACTGAAATGTGTGATGCAACAGAAGTTACTGATAATAGAGAATCGTCGTAACAAATCCTACAAGATTTGTCATAATAAAAATGGATGAGGATAATACATGGGCGAAAAATCCAATATCTGGTTGTATTTTGCTATGGCGCATTCAGGCTGAATAAATATATAAATATTATTCAAATCTTGCAGTGTGGTATCGAACAACCATAATCTTACACAACTGTGTGTATGTTGAAACATCAGACAGACAGTCGAGCAACTGCAGCCTTTGAAATACAGCAGCCATTATTGGTAGTCTGAAAGAAAATAAACTTTCAATTCAATACAGCATTACCAGCGTTACAAAATCTAAGAAAATTATATTTCCTTCATATAATACAAATCCCACATCAACGAATTTCTTTCAATTTTCTTGGAAAGTCTCTCCTGCCTTTTATGTTCTACGGTACTGTGTAGCTTGATTTTAGATTATATTTTCAAAGATAATTTTTGCTAAATTTGTATTGAACTGAGAACTTGAGTTTCGTGATTTTTTTCTTCATTTTTTTTTTAAGTTGAGATTACCTGGAGATGATCTCGAAATGTTTTTGCGGGGTTGAAATTCGTTAAATTGATGCACTTTTTCGAGGACTTACACATAAAAGCCGAAGAAAATAACGTACTGTACAAATTTACCATCATAATTGGTAGATAAAAATTGACTTTAGACGGTAGAACGTCGCAGACAATATAAGCTAGTTATCCACTCATTCGTTTAAAGCGAAAGAGAATTGTATTGATTCTCATATGTCACGCTCAATATATTTGCAAAATTGAAACATCGAATGTGATTTGTTTGAACTTGTTTAATTTCCTTTGATGTGACGACTTGAATTCAAATTAAAACTTTATGTCGCACTCTTTTTTCAATTTACGAATACAATACAATACGAACTGTTTTTCTATAAGAAAAAAATTTCTATAATGAAATGGAACTTTTCGCAAATAGTTTAAAGTTGGAATTCTTGAAACTTTCTCAATTTAATTTCGTTTGGCTTATATATACAATCTAAATGGTTGTACGTTTTATTTCTTCGTATTTCATTTTCTTCAGATTTTTTCTGGATTTCTTGATAATTTAATTTAACTTTAATTATTCTGTTTATAAGAAAACCGCTCGCTTGTGGTTGTTTGGGTATTAGAAATTGAATTTAACTTGTTATTGCCATAATTTTATTTTTCCTACTAAAGACCATTTACGCAGCATCTCTTTTAAATAGTTGTAAATACAATCTTAGTTATAGTTATTGTAGTTATTGTCATTGGAACAGAAAAGGGATGCAGGCCTAACACGATTTAAAAATCCTCCTATTTGTTAGGAACTTTAAGAGATATTGTGACTTAGGTCTTAGGAGATTTTTCGGAGCTTTCGATTGAATTTCAATTGTCAAAAACCAGACTCGATCATTTAAATACGTTTCGATCACATAGGCCTAAATTCTCTGTAATATTTTCTGTTCATTCCCAATCTTAGATTAATCATTCCCGGTGTGTTTGGGACTAAACCTGCCTTGCCCGTTTCTCTTCTATATACTCATTGAAGAGTATAACCTGAAGTGAATCATAATTTACCGATCCATGAAGCAATTGTCTTCTTCTCGTCTTTTCTACCTCTTAACACATTCATTCCTGAACCCAATACCACATCTGTATATAGAAATACATTTAAAACTATGCTCTGATCTGATACATCTCGCAATGAGAATGGACTTTTTTACCTGTCGTCTTAAGAAAGACGCACAGGGGTTTAGAGGGTCTACGGATTATCTGTGTAAGAAAAGAAATTTCGTCCATTGATCCACCGTTCACTCAGAGTCTCGGCGTCAGTTTATCACCATATTCAAGACTTCAACCGAGCTAAACAGAACAATAAAAACAATAAAAACACGAGGGAAAGGCCATATTCTAAGTCCAAGTACAGTCAAATCCGCGTAAAAACGCAAGAGAAAATTAAACAAAAACAAAAAGTCGTCCGAGTCTCGTTTATCCCTAGAGTACCTAGAGACACTGTTTCGTTCCGCTAAATTCAAAAACTTCGGAGTTCATCTTTACAATTCCCGTGAAATGTAAAGTGAAGACAAACACATTGGGGAACTCATCAGGGACGACAATGTGGGGTAGTTTTTCAATTTATATGCGTTCTACGGTAAGGTTCATAACTGTCAATCAAAGGAAAACGCACGACTAGAGCAACACAAGGTCAGTAAACATGACAATAGTCACCAATCGTTTGCGAACCATTACTCAACATTTTATTGAAAAACTATAAAACTATAAAATATAATAAAGAATAAGGATCTGACCTTGACCATACATCCACCCGTTCATACATAATCCGGCACCTTATTCACTTCATTCACTTACATTCAGGCCTTTTGTTGAGCATCCCATTGACATTCATCGTTCATTGTCCTTTCAATTCATTCCTTATTTCGGCGTCAGTTTGCTTAAGGTTCCTTCAATCGGCACTATGAAAAATCGACCCGTACAATTTCATCTGTTACAAAATCGTCCAATCCAATATCATTTCTTCCAATATCGTTCTTTCCAATATCGTTCTGTCCAATATTGTTCACGGTCTAATTTCATTCTGTCCATTATCTTTATGTCCAATATCTTTCTGTCCAATATCGTCAACCGTCCAATTTCATTCTGTCCAATATCTTTCTGTCCAACATCGTTCTATCCAATATTGTTCACGATCCAATTTCATTCTGTCCATTATCTTTCTTTCCAATATCTTTCTGTCCAATATCGTTCACGGTCCAATTTCATTCAGTCCAATATCGTTCTGTCGAATATCTTTCTGTCCAAGTTCGTTCTGTCCAATTTCTTTCAGTCCAACATCGTCAAGTCGCATTTTGTTGGACTGAATAATATTGGACTGAATGATATTGAACGAAAAGATATTGGACTGAAAGATATTGGACAGTAAGATATTGGAGAGAATGAAATTGGACAGAATGATATTGGACAGAAAGACATTGGACAGGAAGATATTGGACTTAATGTTAGTAAGTCTGTACATACTTTTGGCTATTTGTGTGTAAGCGATATTATCGTACAAGAAACAATATTATCATTTCTGATATTATATTATCACCCGTGAAACAATATTATCGTCCGGGCGACGATGATATCATATTAGAAGACAATAATATCGTTTTCTGTAACAATATTATCGTCCCTGCAACGATATTATCGCCCATGAAACGATATTATCGCCCATGAAACGATATTATCGTTATACGTAGTCCAGTAGTCCAGTTAAATTATTCACTAAAAATTATTGAAAATTCCATTCATTTGTTATTTCCATTTCTAGTTATAATATCTCCAGAATCCATCTTTTATCTTTCTATGGCAAACCAAACACCTTTCTAATTGAAGGGTGAATTCAGTTGCCGTCTATAATTTGCTTCTGTAAATTTAAATAAATCCGGGGCAATGGGCCGGATCGCTCGGCGTGTTAAAACGCTTTTTATGTGCAATGAATTACACAGACTAATTATTAGACGATGCGAGAGAAAAAAAATTAACACCTAAGTTACCAACATCGTTCCGGCGCCCGGCTCGCATTGCGGCCCTCCGCTTCGCTCTGGGGCAATGGGCCGGATCACTCGGCGTGTTAAAACGCTTTTTATGTGCAATAAATTACACAGACTAATTATTAGACGATGCGAGAGAAAAAAAAATTAACACCTAAGTTAACAACACCGTTCCGGCGCCCGGCTCGCATTGCAGCCCTCCGCTTCGCTGCGGGGCAATGGGCCGGATCGCTCGGCGTGTTAAAACGCTTTTTATGTGCAATGAATTACACAGACTAATTATTAGACAATACGAGAAAAAAAATTAACACCTAAGTTTTAGAACGTTTGATCGACTAGACTAATCGGCAATAATATCGTCCGTGCAACGATATTATCGCCCATGAAACGATATTATCGCCCATGAAACGATATTATCGTCGATTGAAACGATATTATCGTCGATTGAAACGATATTATTGTTTTTGCGACGATAATATCGTTTTATGCAACGATATTATCGTTTCTGCAGTGATAATATCACCCGTGAAACGATATTATTGTTTTTGATACGATATTATCGTATCAGCCGACAATAATATCGTTTTCCGGACGATAATATCGTTTTCTGAAACAATAATATCGTCCTAGCAACGATATTATCGCCCATGAAACGATATTATCGTTATACGTAGTCCAGTAGTCCAGTTAAATTATTCACTAAAAATTATTGAAAATTCCATTAATTTGTTATTTTTATTTCTAGTTATCGTTCTAGTCCATGAAACGATATTATCGCCGCTGCAACGATAATACACTCGGAGATTTTTCCCGTCACCTTATCAACCAGTGATTAACCAATTTAAAAATTGTAAATCAGTTGCAAATGCAAATGCAAGTGGTGAATCAATTAAGAACGGTCATTTATTATTCATATGCTCTTTGTATCATCTAGGCCCAACACAATTTCGTGGAATGGAAAATTTTAACTCCAAAAATGTCATCCAAAAAAGTGCACCACAGATAACAGATGATTCTGTCTGAAGATATCTCTATTAGTGAATTACAGAATCTATCCAATTTTATGGTCTCCCCAACATCTGTCATCTGTGATGAAATTTTTTGGATGACATTTTTGGAGTTAAAATTTTCCAGTTCTTTTGTAATTCACGACAGTAGTACTGGACTTGCGTCACGGCCCCTTACTACAGTGCGGCATATCTGTCCAATTTCATTTTGTCCAATATCTTTCTGTCCAATATCATTCTGTTCAATAGTGAACACAGCGATTACATTGGACAGAAAGATATTGGACAGAAAGATATTGGACAGAATGATATTGGACAGAATGAAATTGAACAGAATGATATTGGACATAATGATATTGGACTACTAGAAATTATGGGTCTGAACGATATTGGACAGAATGAAATTGGACGGTTGACGATTTTGGATTGTACGATATTAGACAGAACGATATTGGACAAAATGAAATTGGACCGCGAACGATATTGGACAGAAAGATATTGTAAAGAAAGATAATGGACAGAATGAAATTGGACGGTTGACGATGTTGTGCAGAAAGATATTGGAGAGAAAGATATTGGATAGAACAGTATTGGATGGTTGACGATATTGGACAGAACGATATTGGACAAAAAGATATTGGACTGTAGCAGTTAACGATATTGGTCTGGACGAAAATATACAGAACGAAATTGGACTGGGATTAAATTGTACAATGTGTACGATATTGGACGGGTCGATTTTGCGGGTCAATCCATTCTTCATTTTGGCGTCAGCTGTTTTATTCCCAATCCAATTGAACTTTTCACGATTCAGAACTCAGCGCCTCAAGATTCAGCTCATTATGATTCAGCAGTCGTAGTAATATACGATCCATTCTCTTAAGAGGGTACATGCAATCTCGGTGTGTTTGGGACTAAACCTGCTTTGCCCGTTTCTCTTCTATATACTCATTGAAGAGTATAACCTGAAGTGAATAATAATTTGCTTCATGGATCAATTGTCTTCTTCTCGTCTTTTCTACTTTTCGTCTTTTCTACCTCTTAACACATTCATTTCTGAACCCAATACCACATCTGTATAGAAATACAGTTAAAACAATGTTCTGATCTGATACATCTCGCAATGAGAATGGACTTTTTTACCTGTCGTCTTAAGAAAGACGCACAGGGGTTTAGAGCGTCTACGGATTATCTATGTGAGAAAAGAAATTTCGTCCATTGATCCACCGTTCACTCAGAGTCTCGGTGTATAATTCGTCTAAGTTCCCAATAAATATCTGGTTTTTACGGACGTGTTTAAACCAAGTAGAATTAAGTATCGTTGCCGTCGGAAAAGTTATCATTTGGAGAGTCCAGTTTCACCCACTTCTAACATATATTTTTTAACAACCCTTTATTATGTTTCCTTGCACAAATAGCTCGATGTTGTAAAAAATTCATCATTGTACGAATGCCCTGTTTCTTGTATAATACTCATACTTTTCCTTTTACAATGGCTATTGCTGGGAAGTCTCTATTTCTTGTAACATCCTTTGAAATGTTAGCCAACAACTTCTAAATATAGGAACATCAGGGACTTCACTTAAACTTCATTTTTCCTTGAACTCGTCTATGAAAATGGTATTAAATTAAACTCTAAATTATATATTGAAAATAATCGGAACATACATGAATCATATCCGTACCCAATTAAACAACTTTTAAGATTTCAAAAATATTCGTTTCATGTTGATAATTAGAATTTACTCCCGAGAATTCTTCGAATTAATGAAGAAATCTCAAAGACTTCCAGGAAGTATGTATCGCTATGCACTGCAGCATGTTCTTATAGAAGAAAGTAACGAAAAACTAACAGTTTCAGCCAAAAAAGAAACCAATCACAAAAAAACCATAATTTTATTTTAAATATTAAATTCAGAAGCCAACCGATATCAAATCTACGAAAAAAGAAATCGGTATAACAAGCAAGATTTTCTTGCTGAAAATTTATTGCCAATTTCCCCCCTAAGTAAAGACATTATTTTGCCATTTTTCTGGTTGAATTTTCCTTCTAGCATAACATTTCTTAGGATGTAATTATTGCCTAATCAAGATTTCGTCTGATATTTATGAACTCGGAGAATGCCGCATGATTATCCGCACAGCATATGGAATAGATTAACAAAATAAAATCAGTATTAAGATTATCTTATGTTATTAGATGATTTAACGGGCGCACACAGTATATTATTAACGAATTTAGGAGAATATCGAATCGGTTGACTTGCTTGCTTTTAAATTGACTCGATTTTACAGTGTCTCAGTATTTTATAGCTGAATAGTTTCAGTCAATTTTATCATAAAAATTTAGTATTAGACTAGAATTAATGAAAAAACTCGAGTTAATACGTTACCTTCGCTGCATACATTCTCCTGTAAGATGAGAACGAGAACGCTTTGTTATATACTTCTGAGAGCAAAAAAAAAAATTAGGTGTGACCCATATCCAAAAAAGAAAAATGTCCCTTTTACAATGAACTTTTTGCTAATCAAATCCACATAATATTAGGCGTCACCCATTGTGAGCCTGTGATGTACGTATAACATAAAGGAATAGCTGAAGGCAAATTAATACTCGAGAGCGGCTATTATAAGATATTTTGTCCGAAAAGAACGTGATGTGAACGAAATAATTTATGGGCTCACTTCTGGAAATTGTGCTTTTTCCATATAAAATACTTACGCAAAGGACTTACGGGTAAAGGACGAAACAGTTTTTGGATGATATAGGACAGTGAACAAATTGGTTTCCTTTCTGATAAATAATATGAATAAACACACGTGTGCGTTTTTATACGAAATAAATTGGAAACTGAAATAGACTTAATCATTTTAGAGCAAAGCTATGCGACCTGTAAAGGATTTGCGGTTAAAAATATAACGAGGGTATATTGGGATGGTATGTGTGACTAAAAGGAGGGAGATTTTTTTTTTGTTGAAAAACAATCTCTCTTCATTGTTTGATAGGTTTCAAACATACCTATTTGAAACGTAGAAGGTCGAATTGACTTCAAATGTGACATATTAAACTAATCATAACATAGGTTCAGGTTGACCGTAACATAATTTCCATTTCCAACTTAAAAATTGATAGATCAAAACGGTCAGTTTATTTAATTTGATTCTAATCAGGTCAACATTCGCGGTTGCTGAAAGCGTAAAATAAAATTTAAATGACGCGCAAACCACACTCACATAATTTAATCATTTTAAATAATTGATTTGTTTTCTGTTTAGTGGCTCCGAGATGTGGCTTCATTCAAAATTCCTTCAAAGCTATCCGCTTCGAAATTCGTTATTCTGTTTGTGCAAATTGTTGTGTATTTAAACAGGACGGTGTGACGTGACCGCATACCAGGAGTAAAGACGAACTAATGTAACTTGCACACATTTCCAGTTTCTACATTTTCATTTAAGAACAATCTTTCAGTATAATTATATAAATGTCTCATAGGTCGCACACACTCACCCACACTAAGTCTTGTACATAGCTGCAAGAGTAACTTGTATATAAACCACTACCGTATAAAAGAAATCGATTAAACTTTTGTCTAATTAATTTATAGATAATTTCGCTTTGAACGGTAACATATACAATATTGCGTGTCTTAAGACACCGAAACTATGGAATTTCCTGGCTACATTTCCTTTTTGATAAGTGAAACCACAATTTTACAAACCCACCTCTTACAATTGATTTAATATCTATCTTTATTCAATTCATTAGACATATATGGCTTCTACCTTACAAATAGATATGTCAAAATAAACCAAGTCATTCATCCAAAAATAAATAACAAACATGGAAAAAAATCAGAAAGTCAAAAAGTATTTTACAAGCAATCTAACAATAGGAAAGCCCCCCACACAAAAGATATTAATCAAAGAAATTTGAGGAAAAGAAAATATTCTGTCTGTGAAAATGTGAAAGCTAGTCGAAAAAGAAAGGCTAGGAAAACATATAAACCGTTTTTTTTTGGAAGAGAGAGTGGTGTATACACATTTATAATACAATATTTTATGTCAAATTTGAGTCTGATATGTTATACCCGAACGGAAATGGTCGATTATTGTATGTAATATCTTATTGTTGGTAGCCCAGAATATATCTTCGACTACAAACGCAGTTGAGTTATGGGATTTCGCACAGATATGTGTCCCGTGTTTAAAATTTAAACCAAAAAAGAATTTTCACAATGCTATTCCACTTGCAAGTAATGTGGCGACACAGCAGACCATTAT
Organism: Bradysia coprophila; assembly: GCF_014529535.1. Taxonomy (NCBI): domain Eukaryota; kingdom Metazoa; phylum Arthropoda; class Insecta; order Diptera; family Sciaridae; genus Bradysia; species Bradysia coprophila. The sequence continues at coordinate 20,748,318 of NW_023503493.1, read as the reverse complement.
CCATCTATAGTGATGTAAATAGCTATATATTTATGACACCGTATACCAACAGCACGACAAACTTGACCAACGATTAATGTGATCTAAACGGAAATATGAATGATTAAACAATGTAGTGAAAGAATTCGTTTTAAACACTGGGCGATACAATAATAAACAAGAGAAGTAACAGATTTTACGTGTTGCAACATTGTAAATGGCTCTTAGCCTATATGAAATATGCATTTACATTGCCGTAACACTTAAAATACAGTACGTACAGTCGGACGGTTTGCTAGGTTTCATCCCATGTAAACCTAGCAAACCGTCTGACTGTATGTGGTCTCCTTAGGATCTGGCTATAACGTCAAAATAAAAGTTTAGAGCCATGGTCGTTATGTACTATAGGTTTCTTCCAAAGGCGTTCAAAATGTCAATCGTCATCCACAGATAGGCCAACACAACCTCACTTTGAACTTTTAACGAACAAATTTGTTTCAGTTGCGGTTATGTTTGCTTCTGTGGATGACGGTCGGTTGTTTTCGGATTGTCAAAATTCGTTGTTACCGTACGATGGAAGAAACCTATTATCTGCCAAAGAAAGATAATCATGCCCGCACGTTAGTTAGCGGGCGTGACGCAAGTCCACTACCAAAAATGTTTTTAAAAAATTTTTTTGGGGACGGCGGAGCATATTTACAGCAACTTTTTGACTTCTCCCCCTTAACTCCAACGACCCCCAAACTAGGATATCTGGAATCTAGGAATCCATACGAGTTCAACGAGCTATCACCGAGGCTATCACACGTTACTGCAGCTTCAAAATTGGCCGAGATATTGAACTTCGAAATATTGATGTTTGTATGAAAATAAGCAAAATTTCGTTTTTTCAGATAACTGAAATCGCCTACGTTAGTTAGTTAGTTACTTAGTTACTTAGTTAGTTCCAGGATTCCGGGATCCAGGAACTCCTAAACGTTTCTATAGATTTTCCTGAAATTTTGGTTATAGGCTAATAATGGCTCAAAAATAAGAATGGAATTTTCAAAAGTTGGAAAAAGCTCATATCTTGGGAGCTGGAGTTCCTCAAAGTCTCCATATACAAATGTCATATAAAAACCAATTTGTATGTGTGTGTGTGTGTTTTGTATATTTTAGTGCATGATATGGATGGTAATGTGGTGAAAGGTGTGTGTTGTTTTTGGATGTGTTTCTTGTTGGAAATTGTGTGGATTATTAAATATTAACTTACACCAGGTCGGTTCCCAAATTTTGGGATGACAGATGATTCCTCTGGCACTTCCTACCTTCCATCGGATTTTTTGATGGATTTGGGTTATTTTCGACATAAGTGAGGTGTTCCAAGGTTGGTTCCTAAATTTTGGGATGACAGATGATTCCTCTGGCACTTCCTAACTTCCATCGGATTTTTTGATGGTTTTGGGTTATTTTCGACATAAGTGAGGCGTTCCAAGGTTGGTTCCTAAATTTTGGGATGACAGATGATTCCTCTGGCACTTCCTAACTTCCATCGGATTTTTTGATGGTTTTGGGTTATTTTCGACATAAGTGAGACGTTCCAAGGTTGGTTCCTAAATTTTGGGATGACAGATGATTCCTCTGGCCCTTCCTAACTTCCATCGGTTTTTTTGATGGATTCGGGTTATTTTCGACATAAGTGAGGTGTTCCAAGGTTGGTTCCTAAATTTTGGGATGACAGATGATTCCTCTAGCACTTCCTAACTTCCATCTGATTTTTTGATGGATTCGGGTTATTTTCGACATAAGTGAGGTGTTTCAAGGTTGGTTCCTAAATTTTGGGATGACAGATGATTCCTCTGGCACTTCCTAACTTCCATCGGATTTTTTGATGGTTTTGGGTTATTTTCGACATAAGTGAGGTGTTCCAAGGTTGGTTCCTAAATTTTGGGATGACAGATGATTCCTCTAGCACTTCCTAACTTCCATCTGATTTTTTGATGGTTTTGGGTTATTTTCGACATAAGTGAGGTGTTCCAAGGTTGGTTCCTAAATTTTGGGATGACAGATGATTCCTCTGGCACTTCCTAACTTCCATCGGATTTTTTGATGGATTCGGGTTATTTTCGACATAAGTGAGGTGTTCCAAGGTTGGTTCCTAAATTTTTGGATGACAGATGATTCCTCTGGCACTTCCTAACTTCCATCGGATTTTTTGATGGTTTTGGGTTATTTTCGACATAAGTGAGGTGTTCCAAGGTTGGTTCCTAAATTTTGGGATGACAGATGATTCCTCTAGCACTTCCTAACTTCCATCTGATTTTTTGATGGTTTTGGGTTATTTTCGACATAAGTGAGGTGTTCCAAGGTTGGTTCCTAAATTTTGGGATGACAGATGATTCCTCTGGTACTTCCTAACTTCCATCTGATTTTTTGATGGATTCGGGTTATTTTCGACATAAGTGAGGTGTTTCAAGGTTGGTTCCTAAATTTTGGGATGACAGATGATGATTCCTCTGGCACTTCCTAAGTTCCATCGGATTTTTTGATGGATTCGGGTTATTTTCGACATAAGTGAGGTGTTCCAAGGTTGGTTCCTAAATTTTGGGATGACAGATGATTCCTCTGGCACTTCCTAACTTCCATCGGATTTTTTGATGGATTCGGGTTATTTTCGACATAAGTGAGGTGTTCCAAGGTTGGTTCCTATATTTTGGGATGACAGATGATTCATCTGGCACTTCCTACCTTCCATCGGATTTTTTGATGGATTTGGGTTATTTTCGACATAAGTGAGGTGTTCCAAGGTTGGTTCCTATATTTTGGGATGACAGATGATTCATCTGGCACTTCCTACCTTCCATCGGATTTTTTAATGGATTTGGGTTAATTTCGACATAAGTGAGGTGTTCCAAGGTTGGTTCCTATATTTTGGGATGACAGATGATTCCTCTGGCACTTTCTAACTTCCATGGGATTTCTCGATGGATTAGGGTTATTTTCGATATAAGAGAGGTGTTCCAAGGTTGGTTCCTAAATTTTGGGATGACATATGATTTCTCTGGCACTTCCTAACTTCCATCGTATTTTCGATGGATTTGAGCTGCAGTCGACGTGAGATGCTTACAAAACTAGTGACCCTTACCCCTAAACTTCCAAAAGAACTGATATCCCCCAAAAAACCCAGAAGGGTAAATGTGACGCAAGTCCTTTGTCTTACTTACAAAATAACTGATATCGCTGAGGGTGACGCATTCTGCGCCTGTACGTAAACTTTTTATCAACCGAAAAGTGACCCAAAAAGTTTCAGAAAGAAAATTTGACAAAAAAAAATTGCGTCACAAAGTGGCAGATGATTCGGCCTTCTTCCGTTTAAATTTTATTATTTCACGACGGATTTTGTCCTATTTTCATAGCCATGGTTACCTCAACATCTGCCACTTTGTGAAGCAATTTTTTTTTTGTCAAATTTTCTTTCTGAAACTTTTTGGGTCACTTTTCGGTTGATAAAAAGTTTACGTACAGGCGCAGAATGCGTCACCCTCAGCGATATTAATTATTTTGTAAGTAAGATAAAGGACTTGCGTCACATTTACCCTTCTGGGTTTTTTGGGGGATATCAGTTCTTTTGGAAGTTTAGGGGTAAGGGTCACTAGTTTTGTAAGCATCTAGTATTTATCCCGTACACAACTTTTTTTCTCGAATGTCTTTTCTCAGCTTTCATCTGCCTTATGTACCTCTCTCTGTCCAAAATGTTTACTTTAACAATTTGGATTATGTACCACGCCTTCATCAAAATAAACATTTTGGACAGAGGTGCATAATCTACTATAATGATTACAACGCGAACCGCCCGCCGTTTCTAATAGATTAGGAATCCAAAATAGTATTTTTTGTTACGAGTGATGAAAAGTTGACTAGTCGGTCCTGAAAAACTCTGCTTTCATCACAAGTAACGAACTACGTTTTTTGTGCGTTAAGGATCATAATGAGACGAGACCAAAACAACATAAACAAAGATATCACTCTACAACAATTTCATCAACTATCATACACACTCGATTGCGTCCGAAAAAGTATATATGAAATTCCATTATCGGCCGGAGCGAGCGTCCGAGAACGGCCGCCGATGCGTTTCTTTGAGAAGTGCTGAAAAATTTAATTTTTCGATCGTAGGTGCAGTGACGAAGAACGTCGAAGTATGATCCTAAGGCACATTCGTTTCCGGTCATTTCCGACACACTATAAACAAAACGCGTTGTTCCTAAATTATGTTAAGGGACTTTTTTTAGCGATGTTGATTCCATAACTCGCCTCCGCCTCTTAGTATGCGTTAGGAAAAATACTATTTTAGGCACACGGCGCAAGCAACGAGTGAAAATCAACACATCTAGTGTCTCAAAAGCATTTTGTGCATCCGACAACTGAAATACGACCTATTTTACCATGAATTTTCATTAAGAAATGTCAGTTTTTCCCGAACTATATAACGTGCTGGAAAAAACTTCATTTCTTTACGATTTATAGTGCGGGAAAAGAATTACATGAATTTTTCTATGACTATACGATTGATTTAATTTAATTTGGTGAATGTGAAGTGTGTATGTTTTCAAGTAAATTGATGTGTTTTGTCTATTTTAGTTGTCCGATGCACAAAACGTTGTTCGTACCTCGGCAGGAAATGGATTTTTTCAGCACACGTCCTAATTTTCGTCATTTCTTGTCTTACGAAAAATGCTATTGCAACTCAACATCATAATGTCCGAAAATTGAGAGCCTTCGAGAGAACCTTAGATACATCTGTGCATAAAACGTTTATGAATCTCTGTACAAAGGGCTTTATCAGCCACACGATGTGTATAGTACTCGATGTCATAAATAACCATTACGACTAGGTGGCAGAAATAACTATTCTGTAGTTAACCTTTAAGAAAGACAAGCGTATCACAATCATTGAATCTTGCTTTTCAGATTATCTGTTCCTCTCTATAAGCGCTGTATATAAGCGAGCACGAGGCAGAGCTCACCGCATATTCTTGTAATATTTGTCCATAATCGATGTCTAGCCACTATCTAAAGTAGTCCGATCACTGGAAATACCTCGCTGAATGTAATTTTAGTAAGACTTTTGGTGCTAATCAAATGATAATAATTACGATTCGGTCTAGGTGTTCAACCGTTGTTTTTCTCAACCATTTTTCTTTGTCCTTTGTCTATGCGAATTATATTTCCAATTACACATAACGCTTCACTAACCAATGCGCTTGTTTTTTGTGTGTTTTCATCGTCGCCAATTCTGTAAAAGGAAATAAACGCAGGAAATCAATCCGTAGATGGATGAAATATTTTCCGAATTGAATAGTTGAATGAAAATTGAAAATGATGGAGTATTTAAGGAGAAAGGTGGATGCACAGTCTATCAAATTTTATGTTCCAATTGACGAACAATTGAGTTAACAGCGATGGTTTCTCTAACATAAAAATACTAATCGAAAATGTATTCGATACAAAACTCTAGTGGTAATTTTCATAATAAACCAGACATGAATTTTCTAAAAATATTTTATTTTCACTAAAATCAATTAATTTTTCTTTCTTGGCCGTAATAATTTGTGCTTGACTTACTTAAACATAAGTTTTTATCCTCTGTAAGCATGAATCACCATTAATTGCCCTACCACGACTATTCCTCATTCAACCCAACTTTATCAAATGCTGCTTTGCCATTGAAGGTAAAATACAATCGTTAAAATATGCAAATTTCCGTTTGTCAATAAATAAAACTTTTTCCACCTCGTCAATAAAATAAATCTTGACATTTTTTGTGTCGGTACAATGTATTGAAAATGTCGAATTGTACGGTTTTACAAATAAATCGTTAGGAGTTGTCTTGGAGAAAATGCTATATACCGAATGAAATATGAAAGAACCAGAATGTCAGGAAGGAAAAAGTTTTCCTTCCTTTTGGTTTTCATAATATATCCTTCCTCTATGACAAATACATTTTTTTTGTTTGTGAATTTGATAAATTTTTTAAATATGTTTTTGTGAGTAATTGTTTAGATGGATTGCAGTTTACTGCCAATGCAATTGAAATGTTTAAGAAGTCAGTCGCGCGGACTCGAAACGCTGGTACTCGCTTGCATGCCATGTGTAAATTTGGGTTAGCATAAAATATGAACGAATATAAACGTCTCGGAATGCAGTTTTACTAATTCAATTCATTTTTATTGGGTTACGGTACTGAATGTAATAAATTAATCTTTGAAAATAAATAATTTAATCAGATCAATGTTTGATCAATAATTATTGTACTGATCCGGAGAATGTAACTTTAAACTTGCACATACTTTACAATGTAAATATCGGGTGAGTTAATGTCACAATTCTGAACAGATTTATTCTATTATCAAGATTAAGGGACTTTTTTTGTTGTCGTCATTCGAAACAACCTGCTACTCGATGTCTGCTTAGGTTTACACATATAGTACGTATTAGATACCTACTTCCACCATGCAGAAACATATAAATAGACAGATAGTTCTTTTCAATAATCTCTGGCTCACAGACTTTCCAAACGATTTTAAATTTCACCACCCAGATTTCCGGATCATTCATTGCCCAACTTGTTTTACTCGAATTACTTCCTGTTTATTAGCAACTGATTAAATAGAGCCGAAAAGTACTGTCATATTAAAGCTCCGTACGTTTTCGAATTCATCAATTGTTTATCATTCAAAGCATCAACCATCGCAGCACATCACAACATTTTCCAATTCCCACATATAAATGAAATTCTTTTTTCTCGACCATACAAGTTTAAAACTTTCCAAACAAATTTTCCGTATTTCTGTTCACCATTTTCACATGTCTGCATCACCTAAATTTCCCATGAATAGATTGCATTTTCCTATCTACCGAAACCAAAGGTCTATTCAATTCAATCAGATTGATTAAATTCAAAAATAATCCATTAGTGGGGTCACCTCGCCGCACAAAGTTCACCGAAATATTTAATCTTGGGTTAAAGTAGTGTTAAAATTTTACACTGCATAAAATGTTGAAAGTTTTATATACCAGAAGCATTTAGAATTATTCAGACCAAACAATTTTAACGATCTGTGTACCAATTCAGTAGAATTCTTAAATTTTGAAATTGAAAAAAATTTCGAGTTAAAAATGTGCGGTGAATAATATAGGGAATATCAATAATTGGAACTATTAAATTATAGTCGAATGGATCGAATGGAGTCGGTGCTTTGTAATGCATACTCAAATCGGTATACAGTTCACAATTACTAGAAATTTCTTTGGTATTTTCGAATTCAATTATTTGTAGTACACAGTACGGAAGTTGTAGGCGGGACAATCGTTCAATATATCTTCGCAAATCAATATCTTCGAATTCAATTCTGTTTAATTGATCATGTCAATTTATTTTCAACATTTCGAAATTTTGATTTGCGGTTGCTATAGAAAATGTTCATCATTGCTGTACGTAATTAAATATGCCAATTAAAGATGTAGTGTATGTACCGTGATCTTTGCAGAAAATTATTTCGAAATGCATTACTTATGCAATCAAATCGAATTTTCACAGAGATTAATGCACTTCTGCAGATGTTCAGTTTTGTGTTTTCCTGTTTTCAAATTCAACAACTTTTGCATCGGATTTTATAGAATTTTAGCGGGAAATTATAAGATTTATTCAATGTGAAGTAACAGAGTAACTTTCACTTGCGTTATACACATATCATGCAAACTTACTGAATATTTGTCGGATTTTTTCTGCTTCAATAATTTTTTTAATCTTTCGTCTTTTTTGTGCAAAATAAGTCCATTTGTATGCAGAGAAGTTCGTTGTATATTTGAAGAAAACGTGGCACGATACGAATATGGAATACATAAATAAATAAGTCCTTTCCATCTTTAAGATTGGCAATAAATTTCGTCTGCGCACTATTGAACTATTTTGTCCCTATATGATATGTCGTTTATCATATAAACATAGACTTTTATGTTATTTTAGGAAAATGAAAAGTAATATGTACATGACATAAAAAAAGGAAGGATTCACCTTCGGAAAATATATATTTTATGGAATTTGTGTGTACATAAATGGTCATAATACATATCCCCTGGCTATAAATTTAGTATTTTTCGATTAATGAAAAAAGAAAAAAAAAAGTTTTTTTTCTGTTGATTTTAGAAAGAAAATGAAGGAAATCAGTTAGCCTGTTGTTATTTATGTACTCCGAGGCCAGTCTTGTAGAGCTTGTTTCATTCTTTGAAAGGATATTTTATGGAAGAAGAACTTCGTAAACAAAATAAATATAAAAATATCATGAAGCAAAAGGAAAATTGATTTTTTTTAAGTCAAGAGTAATCTTAAGCAGCATTATTTACATGAATGTTTGTAAATTTTAATAATGCCGGTTTGCATGTTTATCTCTAATGGATGAGTTGCGATTATAGCTGGTCAATGTAAA